>NC_089808.1:13883046-14493046 GCF_029633855.1 Hoplias malabaricus
TCCCAAACAGTATCTGTCCACACACAGCCACAGCACAGTAGTAAGTTCCAACGTCAGAGAGACTGAGGTTGGTCTTGGGGAGTTTGTAGACACAGCTCTGTGTAGGAGAATCGGTCTCAGAACTCCTGCTACACTGACTGTTAGTGTCTCCATGAGTGTAAATGATTCCTGGAGGAGATTCTTCTGATCCATGTCTCAGCCAGTACACACTGTGTTCTCCTGCAGACGCATCTGTGAGGACTGAACACTGCAGAGTTGTGCTGCCTCCCACTTCAACAGAGTCTAATACAGGAGTCTGGAGAACACTGTAGACACTTGAAGATGAACCTGAAGAGAAAACATTCACTCATCACTGAAGGAGATGGAGATTGTGATATGGATTATTAAACTGATGCTATTTAATATGAACAGATTATTTTAGTTACCATTAAGAACTACAACTGTGCAGTCTGATAAGAAAACACTGCTGTAACCGGATAGAGCACAGTAGTATGTAGCTGAATCAGATGGTTCTGCGTTTGTGATGTTCAGATTAAAACTTCCGTGTTGTTTTAATGCTTTAAAGCGACTGCTCTTGTTAAAGTAATTATGGTACTGTGGAGTAGACATATGAGAAACGATGAGAAGAGTTCTTTTTCCTGGTGTGTGTTTGTACCATGAAACTTCCGATACATCTAAATCTGTAAAAGAGCAGGTCAGACTAATATTCTCTCCATGGTGAATAAACCTCAGTCAATTTAGACACTGAATCTGCACCTCTGAGTTTCCACCTAAAATAAAAAAGAATAATTAATTGTAAAGAGATGTATATTATGTAACAACTCTGAGTCATTTCAAATGAAATAAATAAAGATTGGTGAATAAAGACCTTAATCAGTACCTGACGCAGTGAAGAGTAAAACAAGCGCATACAACCCAGTCATCACTGAACTCTTCAAGTAATGTAGGTCCTAGAAATGTATATCATTAACATGTTTAATTAAAATGTACATTTTAGATAACTATAATACATGTAGTTTCTGTTGGAACAAAACCTCATATCTCCATTTTTATATTAAACATATTTCAAAATTAATCTGTGCAGATATTTCACAGCGCAGAGCAACACGTGCCTAGAAATGACTTTGAATTAAATTGATAGATTTACTTACAGTGAAAGTAGACAATGATATTTTTTCCTTTCTGTAAAGTTACTTCTTTAGAAATCCAATAATTTGTTCTTTGTCACTGGAATGTGGTTAAATCTGTGAGATCACAAGTGGCTTTGAAAGGCATCAGTAACCTTCTGTAGTGTAGTTAACCTGTGTGCAAAGCTTTAGCAACAGCAGCATTGTGTCATTGTGCTGAAAGCTGATTGGTTCCTATTACATGAGCTACAACTGGACCCCAACCCCACCACTACCAGCAGTGGACATAAAAACACAAATGAACAAGCAAATGTCTACGGCTCTGGACCTGGTTTGTTCACAGCAATCCCACTATAACAAACATCTTGAGCTATGAATTTTAATGTATGGTTTATTTAGGGTGCTAGTAAAGTCATCACAGCACATGAAAAGTAAAATAATGGTTTAGAGAGCATCAGGGAACAATGGGTCCTTTAAAGCTTCAAGAAAGTAAGCTACAACCATGTGAACAAAATTACTACTCAAATGGTTATGAAAGCATTGATGCCTTTGAGGCAGAAGGAATGTAATTGGTTACCAACCAACAAATATAGAGGATTGTGATTGGTTATAATGGATTGGAGTAGAGTGGAGATCTTCAAATATCAGTGAGTGCCAGAAATGACTTTAAATAAAATAAATGTGCAATATACTGTACACATATTTCTTGCAGTATTTTGTTTTGCTTAAATTAAAGATAATGTAACTCTGTGACTTTGATGAAGTTGCAAACTGCCTCTACAGCCTCAGAGACAGATTTGGAAGAAGCACATTAGTGCACACTTGCTGAAGCAGCTACGTGCTTCATCTCAGTTAACCGTATATAAAGTAAAGTAAAGTAAATAACATGTATTCAATTGATTCAAAAATTAACTGTATTCTACTTTGAGATAATGCAAGGTCTGATTCCTCAAGCAGAATCAAGAAATTACATTTTTCAGTTCAGTTGAATGCCACCATACATTCATTGTCTGTAACCGTTTATCCAGTTCAGGGTCGCAGTGGGTCCGGAATCATTGGGGTGCAAGGCAGGAACACACCCTGGAGGGGGCGCCAGTCTTTCGCAGGGTGACACACACTCACACACATATTCACTCTCACACTCACACCTATGGACACGTTTTGAGTCATGTACAATCCACATACCACGCGGACACGGTGTGAACATGCCATACTCCTCACAGACAGTCACCCGGAGCGGGAGTTTTAATGCCACTAATTTATTCTCAAGTTTTTGCCACACTCCACTGGAATGGAATGTTTGGTTGATACAACCACAAGCAAAGAAGCTCTCAGAACACTCTTCTTTTATTGTTGTATACAGTGTTACATTGGAGGACTATAATTAGTAGAGCTAACGTCTTGCTGAACTTAGATAACAGTGGAGAATTTTTTTCTTATTTTATGTCACTAAGACTAATGTTAACTGGTGATTGTTGATATTAGTTAGCATATTTTAACTTGCTAACATTAACCATTTTCAGTATGATATTAAGCAGTTATTATAGATATTACTAAACAGCTTTACAGACATCAATATCATTAACTGCCTTTGAGGATGCAAACACGAGTCTGACAGGAAACGAACACTTTGCACCTTGGCTGAAATTAGAACTTGTAAAAAGAGCTGTAGCTGCACGTGCCACAGATGATGTAAAGTTTGGCTTTCTAAAATTAATCATGAAAAAAGATATTATTAATCTAAATCTACTAGGAAATGTATACTGTTTCTTATTCCTAAAAAGATAATCCAATCTAAAATGCTTGTTTTAAACCTTGTCATGTGACCAGTTTGCAAATTGCTCCTCCAACATTTTTTTAAGTACCCCTTTCTCTTTTAGCCTACATGCATTAGTTAACACTGAGTAAATTAACCTTACATTTATTAATGCATGAATTATGAATTTGCTTTGGCTTAATGCTGCATTATTTAAGGATGAGTTAATGTCTTAATTACTGTCAGTTAATGTAACCTTAACTATAGTGTACCACTCTGTCACTTTGTTGCACACATCTGTCAGGACCAGGCGGACTGACGGAGGTGGACGCACTTGCAATAACACAAAGACTTTTTATTTAAACAATAGATAACAAAACAGTGACAGACTTTGATAACACAACAGGATATTTAGACAAAGAAAGACCTAGACAGAGAGACTTTGAAAGAATGACCTGGACAGAGTGACTTAAACAGAGAGAGAGATCTGGACAGACAGGGAACTGGACAGAGAAACCTAGACAGAGAGAGCTAAACAGAGACTTAGACAGGGAGAGCTAAAAAGAGACCTAAGCAGAGATATCTTATTCAGAGACCTAGACATGGAGAGACAGATATAGAAAAACCTAAACTGAGTAAAGACACAGAATTCAGACAAGAGAGATATAAAGACTGACTTAAAGGGAATGAAGATCAGAAGAGACAAACAAACCAGAGACAGACAAGCAAATGTGGAGCAAGAACGAGATGAAACGAGGAAAGGGATCAATCAATAGACAAAACAGACTGGAAAAAGTAAAACGTATGTCCAACAAAGAGGCACTAAGACAAAGGAACTTAAATACACACCACAGACAAGGAATGCCTGGGACAGATAACGAGAGGGCAGGACTACAAAGGAGGCACAACCAGAGGGTGGAGCTAAGGCAGGACAAGGGCGGAGACAACAAACAGAGCCATGTGCTAGCGCACATGGAGCACATTTTGGGAAAAACGCACACAGGACAGGACCAAGGCATGACATCACACATGCACCTTAGCAACTTTATCCTTGTTCTGCTCCTGCTTGTTCAATGTTATATATTTTCGCTGGCTTGCTTTCCACACACAAGAACTTCATCCGAGCCATGGCTCAACTGCACAATTCAATACATCACTTTTCCATACGTTCTGCATGAGCTCAAAACATGTCACACTTCACCAAATGTACAAAACCTGCTGAGAATGTGGACCCGGGTCCTGAAAAAAGCTCTGGTATGAAAATGTGTGAAAATCTAATGATTACAAAATGTCTTAACACTAGCAGTGCTGCCTCTGGTTCACCTTGAAGCACCAAGACAACCTTGTACACCATATATTGGACATCCTCAGACCTCAGCATTGATACTCAGGTATTGAACAGAATGGCATAATTCCTCATACTAAACAATTTTGAGCCTTCAGAAAACCATTGTCATGTCTCAGATTTTCTGAAATTGAACATCAGGCTTTATAGGAAATGGCCTCAGAAAAAAAAAGGCTTCAGACAAAATGCCCTTAGAAAAAAAATGCATCAAATTCCCTCAGACAATTGAACAATAGTGATAAGTTTTGTCAGGATTTTGAGAGTTACTAAGCAGTGATCCAGGGTTTGCGGGTGCTAATTTTAAAGCCATAGACATTGATTCTGGCAGTAAGTGCTTTTCTTTGTCTGTTGTGTGGATGAAATGGCTAGAGTTACACTTTGTGTCGGTAGATCCCGAGCTTTGTTGAGGACAGTGTTAGAATCAGGTTTTTGAGAGTTACTGATGAACAAGGGCCAGTGGTAGCTCCTGCTAATTTTAGCCAGATGAACTTACTTTAATAGTGTTAGACATTGTTTCTGCTAAAAAAGTGTTTTTCTCTCTGTTGCTGTGTAACAACATGGTCCAGTGTATATTATTAGCTATATATACGTTTTTTCATGTAGTCGACATCATTTTATTCTTTTACACACATTTCCCTGGACCAGCATCAGCTGAAGCCCAGAGAGCTGTTCACGACCGATGTAAATTATGTGCATGGGTGTTTGTCTGTAAGAGAGTCAGGGAGAATGTGTTAGTAGAAGCACCAGAGCCAGTCATGTTTGTGAGAGAGAGGGAGAGAGAGAGCATTCTTACATCGTATTCCTTTAAAATGAATGAAGGACTAGATTTCCACTTAATATTCCTTTTCCACAGAACATAAGCTGAGGACTACACTATATCATTTTACTTTAATTACTCATTAAAATAAATTCTCAACAAATTTTTCAGAACTGAAAGGTACATTATGCAGATGTTCACATGTAAAACTTAGGAACCTTCGTCAAAGTGCACAAAGAGCAAAAAAACCAAAATCTCAATTGTTATGGTAAATATTTCAAATTGTGCTTTAAATTGAACACTAAAATGTATCCATATTTGAGCTGCTCTAGTTAGTCTTGCTGGAGTTTGCTCTCACAATAAGGCATTCTTTGCAGCATTTGTTTTTACAGTTTTGGGTCCTACAGAAAAGACACAGTTAAGATTTTGGAGTTCAGCACATGTTTTGTATGTGCACTTTGCTGATGGTTCCCTATGCATGTATAAATCCACTTAATTAAGGAGTTAATTCTAGTTAACTAGTCTAGTTCTTCCTTTTAACAAATTGAAATTATTAGTAGTATTTTATATTAATGTATATCCAATATTAAATATAAAAACAACTCCCCACTGATGTTTACCACAAATAAGAAGCTTAATTGTCACCTGTTATCAATTTCATGAACTGCAGCACTATTTTTAAATTGTCTGAAGGATTATAGTCTCGTTTGGTCTGATATTGTTTTTTTCCTGAAGCTGTTTGGTCTGAAGCCTGATAATATTTAATTACAGGAGATCCGAGACATGATGATTGTCACGACTGCGCAGGGAGGACGAGGAGACAGACGTAAACGCAAATAATTTTATTTAACACAGACAAAAAAAAAAACAAAAAACAAAAAAACACGGGTAGTAAAGACAATACTACAAACCGGATTCCAAAAAAGTTGGGACACTAAACAAATTGTGAACTGAATGCAATGATGTGGAGGTGCCAACATCTAATATTTTATTCAGAATAGAACAAAAATCACAGATCAAAAGTTTAAACTGAGAGAATGTATCATTTTAAGGGAAAAACATGTTGTTTCAAAATTTCATGGCATCAACAAATCCCAAAAAAGTTGGGACAAGGCCATTTTTTACCACTGTGTGGCATCCCCCCTTCTTCTTACAACACTCAACAGACGTCTGGGGACAGAGGAGACCAATTTCTCAAGTTTAGAAATAGGAATGCTCTCCCATTCCTGTCTAATACAGGCTTCTAACTGTTCAATCGTCTTGGGCCTTCTTTGTCACACCTTCCTCTCTATGATGCGCCAAATGTTCTCTATAGGTGAAAGATCTGGACTGCAGGCTGCCATTTCAGTACCCGGATCCTTCTCCTACGTAGCCATGATGTTGTGATTGCTGCAGAATGTGGTCTGGCATTATCTTGTTGAAAAATGCAGGGTCTTCTCTGAAAGAGATGGCGTCTAGATGGGAGCATATGTTGCGCTAGAACCTGAACATAGTTCTCTGCATTAATGGTGCCTTTCCAGACACGCAAGCTGCCCATGCCACAAGCACTCATGCAACCCCATACCATAAGTGATGCAGGCTTCTAAATGGAGCATTGATAACCACTTGGGTTATCCTTGTCCTCTCTGGTCCGGATGACATGGCGTCCCAGTGTTCCATAAAGAACTTCAAATCGTGACTCATCTGACCACAGAACAGTCTTCCATTTTGCCACGCTCCATTTTAAAAGACCCCTGGCCCAGTGCAAACGTCTGAGCTTGTGGAGCTTGCTTAGAAATGGCTTCCTCTTTGCACTGTAGAGTTTCAGCTGGCAATGGCGGATGGCACGGTGGATTGTGTTCACTGACAATGCTTTCTGGAAGTATTCCTGAGCCCATTCTGTTATTTCCTTGACAGTGGCATTCCTGTTTGAGGTGCAGTGACGTTTAAGGGCCCGGAGATCACGAGCATCCAGTAGAGTTTTACGGCCTTGTGTCACGCCTGTCTCTGCGGACGTCTCGCTTCCTCCCTCAGTTCAGGACGCAGTACCACTTGAGTCTGTGAATGACTCCGAGGACTTCACTTCCCATGGTTCAACTGATGGTCACATGACTCCACCAACCAATAGGAACTCTCTCGTGCGCTCCGGGTCACCTGAGTTATAACTCACAGCTGTTCTGTTTTAGTCATAATCACTCACTGACTATATAAACCCAGACTGTTGCATTTACCATTTGCGAAGTATTGCTAACTTTTCTGTTACATACCGAGCGAACCTTATTAATGAAAGCCAAACCGTGTATGACCCTACCTTACGTTCTTCTCGACTCTGTGTTTTTGGATCCGGACTGCTATTGTTTAGTACATTGTATTTTTGACCTCAGCCTGTACCTCACTATTCTTTGGATTGTCCCTTTTGCTGTGTCTGCCTTCTCTTTATGGTGTGCTTTGCACATCTTTGAAGTAAATCTCTTCCTGCTAAATACCCGCGAGCGTCTCTCTTGTTTACCAAGCTTGACCCTTATGCACAGCAATTGTTCCAGATTCTCTGAATCTTTTGATGATGTTATGCATGGTTGATGATAATAACTTAAAAGTATTTGATATTTTACCCTGAGTAACACCATTCTGGTATTGCTGCACTATCTTTCTGCGCAACAGTGGTGGAATTGGTGATCCTCTTACCATCTTGGCTTCAGAGAGACACTGACACTCTGAGAAGCTCTTTTTATACCCATACATCATGTTGTCAATTGACCTAATTAGTGTTAATTGGTCTTCCAGCTGTTCATTATATGCTCAATTTCCTTTTTCCAGCCACTTATTGCTACTTGTCCCAACTTTTTGGGGATTTGTTGACACTGTGAAACTTTGAATCAACATATTTTTCCTTTAAAATGTTACATTTACTCAGATTAAACTTTTGATCTGTCATCTATGTTCTATTACGAATAAAATATTGACATTTGCCATCTCCACATCATTGCATTCAGTTTTTTTTCACAATTTGTTTAGATTCCCAACTTTTTTGGATTTCGGTTTGTAGCTAAACAGAGCTTAACAAGGACGGACAGGGAAGAGCCATGAACCGGGGAAGACACGTGAGAACAGAGAGACTGTGAAACACATAACTACACACACAACACCAGACAAGGGAGCACTGAAACAAAGGGACTATATAAGGACAAGACAAATGAGGAACACCTGGAGACAATAACGAGACAGAGGCAGGACTAAGGTGGGGCTAGAGCGGAGACAGGAACAACAACAAACAGGGCCATGTGCTACATGAGCACTTGGTGAGGTAAACAGACAGGACTGGATCCGGATGTGACAATGATGATGTTTTTGAGACTCAGAGTCGTGTAGTATGAGGAATGATGCCGATTATTCCAACACTCCCCGACCACCACCACCAACAACAATACCACACAAATACACAAACGCAAACAAACACAGTCACAGAGTAAAATCGAGAGAAGGAATGAGAGGGACAAAATCAGGCAAAATATATATTTTCATTATTTTTAATTCATTAATTTATTTGTTCATTCATACAAAATAAAAATGACTTTGAAATAATTTTAAAATATTGAACCAGAGAAATTAGCATAGCATCCATTCTGAGTGGCAAATCAGAGAGAGTACTGAAAGTTTCAGGATGGTCGGTTTTGTTGGTAGTAAATGACCTGGGAGTAATCTTCAGCCTCTTTAATCATCAGTGGTTCAATGGTGTAGTCTCCAGCTGCAGCTAATAAATCTTTATCACAAGCAGCCTGGAGAAAGAGACTGTATTTAACTCATATCATCACTAACCAGCTGAGTAAAGTACACAATCCCGTTTAAAATAAAATCCGAAATAATACATAATTCATTCATAACATATTCATCTGCAACTAAGCAGGAGGAAGTATGTGTTCTGACTTTGAGAGTTTAGCAGAGAATTAGTAGATATGTAATCACCTGATTTACTAGAACTGAGCGTCCTTCAGCACCATCTTCAACAAACAACAAGTAAATCATTCAAACACTACATTACTGCATTATTCTCAAAAGTTATAAACATATTAAACTGAACAACTGTGTCAGTGTGAAACCTACCTTTACGATAAAAGCTTTTTCTGCAAAGATATAAAACCACCGCCATAGCTATGATGTTTGATGTGGCTAAAACAACAATTATTAGGTTTAACCTCCCTCTCTCTGTAATAATAAAGAAAGCAAATTATTTATTATGTAAAACAGTCTTTTAATTAAATGCATTCAGGGAAAATATACTCTTTGTATTTTTAATATAAGGCTCATATTCTGAGAAAATATATTGGTTAGACTCAATGTTACTGCTTTTTGCTTACCACATTCACTCTTACCTACAAAGTCCAGTTTAGTCACAGCACAGTAGTAAGTTCCAGCATCAGAGAGACTGAGGTTGGT
Source organism: Hoplias malabaricus (assembly GCF_029633855.1). Classification (NCBI taxonomy): domain Eukaryota; kingdom Metazoa; phylum Chordata; class Actinopteri; order Characiformes; family Erythrinidae; genus Hoplias; species Hoplias malabaricus. Next base: position 13,892,445 of record NC_089808.1, read on the forward strand.
CTTGGGAAGTTTGTAGACACAGCTCTGTGTAGGAGAATCAGTCTCAGAACTCCTGCTACACTGACTGTTAGTGTCTCCATGAGTGTAAATGATTCCTGGAGGAGATTCTCCTGATCCATGTCTCAGCCAGTACACACTGTTTTCTCCTGCAGACGCTTCTGTGAGGACTGAACACTGCAGAGTTGTGCTGCCTCCTACTTCAACAGAGTGTAATTCAGGAATCTGGAGAACACTGTAGAGACTTGAAGATGAACCTGGAGAGAAAATAATCACTGATCACTGACTTAAATGGATTTGGGTTTAAACCAAATGGTGTTTTATGTAAACAGACTGAATTAGACTAGCACCTACCTTTAAACACCACAACTGTGCAGTCTGATAATGTAAGCTCTGTGTAACTGGAGACTGCACAGTAGTATGTAGCTGAATCAGATGGTTCTGCGTTTGTGATATTCAGAATAAATCTGTTTTCTTTTAATTTCTTTCTTTTAGTGCATTAATGCGTCCGCTCTTGTTGAAACTGTTATAGGATTTTAGAGATGAACCAAAAACAGAAACAATGAGAAGAGGTTTCTGTCCTGGAGTCTGTTGAAGCCATGTAATCCCTGACGCAGCAGCATTTGAAAAAGAACAAGTCAGACTGATATTTTCTCCAAACATAATGTACTTCTGTCCATTTAGACATGGAATGTTCACTTCTGAGGTGCCACCTAAAAATGATTAAGAGTTGAATGTTGTGTAGAAAGTGAATGTAAATAATAAAATGTAGAAATGTACAAAAGGATATTAAACAGTACCTAAAACAGCAGAGAACAAAGCAAGTGCACACAATCCAATCATCACCAAACTCTTCTAGCATGTCCTGAAACAATATTATGTATTTTGTTACACTGCACTGGAATTAAAAATACATAATGTCCCAGTGGGTACAAAAGCTCATATCAATATTTTGTTATGTTTTTATTATTTTACAATTTACCTTGATTAAATTTCACAATGAAAAAACAAATAATTTCAAATTCCATAATGACTTCATAGTAAATTATGCACATGTACTTACATTGAAACCAGAGAATGTTTAGAATATCTTGTTTAAAGCTGTTTTTTTTTCTGAGATACGGTGATTCTTTCCAACAGTGATGATATGCCATTTTATGTCAGTGGAATCTAGATAATTCTGTGAGATCACTTGCTGTTTTTGAAGAACAATTCTGACTTCTCTAGATTTATTTAATGCTGTTCTACAACAGTGGCTTTATAACACTCTGCAGAAAGCTAATGGGTTCACATCAGATGAAGTAGAATTAGACCCTGCCCACTCACAGAAGTGGGCATAACACAAAAGTTAATATTCAGATCAGTACAGTAGAAAAAGAAATCCCACCATTAAATGAATCTAAAGTTAAATGTTAAAATACACTTTCGCATCAGATCTTAGAGTCGTTAAACGTTAAAGATTTAATTTAGTGAAGTAATAAAGTAGTAACATCAACACATGAACATGTAATAACATGTATTCCTGCAACATTTTTTAAATACTAATCAGCTTTTGGCAGCAGCAATAAGATTAAACTGTTAAAAACAAAATGAGTTTTGAACAAAGGCATATACTGCTGAAATTAAAGAACATACCAATCCTCCTCTATCCTTACTATCATCATACTGTGTAATGACACTTTTTATTTATCAAAGATTATGTAAATATTTCAGGAGAAACTCTGTCTCCTGAGGTATTAACAACCAACATTCGAGCAATAATTCCTGTAGTTATGGTGATGCACATGAGATGAGCTGACTTTATGGCTTAGCTTTAATCCTATCATTTAGTAATGATTCAAAGTCCAAGATAATAACTGCACTCTTCCAAAATATCACACACTTATCAAATTTCTGGGAATAAGAAACGTACAGGTTTTCCTGTGTGTGTATTTCATGAACTCTGATCATGTCCGTTTCTCTAAAATGAACAACAGTTACCCCCCACCATGTTAACTCTGTCTTATATCTAAACATTTATTCAGCAGTAACCACAGGGTTGAGGGCACATGGACACTGCAGTTGAAGGCTGACATCTAAAAGCCACATAAATGATGACGGTTAAACAGACCTTCATCCTTTATTTAAAGCTTCTCAGGAAAAACACTACCCTCCTCACTCTCTACAAAAATAACAGTAATAACCACCAATGGGTCATTCATTAATTTAGTTCTCTCCTGTAAGCACTTTATCCTGTTCAGGGTTGTGTTGGATCCGGAGACGACCCTGACACATTGGGCACAATGAAGAAACAGACATTGGATCTTCTAACAATAGCTATTAAACAAATAATGTATTTATTTCAAATATTTAATGAACACTGTGGAGGGTATAACTAACTGAAATTAAACTCTTAAACTAAAATATTCACCTATATTCAACTTCACATAGCAGTGAGTCCTTGTAGACACATTTCCTAAACAATGTATATTGTATTTCATCTGTTCTGCATACTTTATTAGCCAACATTTACCCATTCCTTCAGTGGTCAGGACCCAGACAGTACCACCACAGAAAATGAATTTTTTGCGATAATTCAAAGCACTGAAGTGACATGGAGCTGCTGCTGGTGGTGTGTCAATGCTTATTGCGCTGGTGTGGATTTTTGGTGCACTATCCTGGGGGAACACCCAGTGCCCAATGCAGTCCTCCAGGTAGACGGTCATTTCTGTTTGACAGGACACTGTGAGCATTTTTTTTTTTTTTTTGCTGCTGTGTGGATTGAGTGCTGAATGGAATGGTGTTCTGTGTGTCATTGGGTGTCTAGAAAGTTGCTAATAATAAGTATGCTAAGTCCTTGAAGAACAGCGGACTAAAGATGTATGTAGAGCAACAGAAGGACTACCATCTGTAATTGCAGAATTACAAACAGTCAGATAAAATGGTCAGTGACAGTGAGTTTGGAAACATTAATGTCATTTGAATGTTTTGCTTGTTCTGTATATGTTCCAACTCAGATTAGATCAAGTAGACCTCAACTGAGTTCTAGACACACCTAAAGGATAATTAAAGCAAATAGGATGTATATAATCAAATTTAAAGTGCTATAAATTTTCCTATGTGCCATTTTGTGTTATTAAATCAAACAGGTAAAAAGGGTAATTATATTAAATGATAATCAAATGCACAACACAAAAAATTCTGCCACACGTTAAGGGGGCTGAGTACTTACCTAATCCATTGTATTCATACACTAAGCAAACCTGATCCAGACCATCAGTTCATTATCAGGCTGTTTATGAACTTTATCAGGTTTGTTGAGACCGAATAACTGAAACTACGCAAAACAAAGGCTCAGTGACCTACTCAGTGGTTTTCAAACTCTGGGTTTCAGTGGGTTAAAAAATGTGTAGTGAGGAAGCTTCACCACTGAGTGTGTGTCAGTCATTACTCGTTTCAGAGAAGAGGTTAGTTTCTCCACAGTACACACAATTGTCAGAGAACACAGGGCCAGTCAAAGACTATAATTAAAAATCATGTAATTGTAGTCTTTCCACGAATGTGCTTTTATGAAAATTTATCGTCATTGCACAGCAGTACAATTAAACTGAGACAAAAATAAATAAATAAATAAATAAATAAATAAATAAAAACATTATAAACAGTGAACACACAGCAACAGGTTTTTGTTTTCTAACTGTATGGAAATTACAAAGATTTGCAGTAATTTTGTGGCGACTTACCTTCAATTTATCCTTAGGTACTGTCTTAGCCCTAAACCTCACCTTATACTTAAAAAGTAATGATTTAATTATTTACATTGTGGGGACCAACATGTGTACGCAGTTTTTTTTTAAATTAGTTTTCAAATGTTGCATTTTGGTACAAGTTCCACTCCAGGTGACTGTCTTTGAGGAGTTTGGTGTGTTCTCCCCATGTCAGTTTGGGTTTCCTCTGGGTGCTCCAGGTTCCTCCCACAGTCCAAAAACATACAGGGGTTGGACAATGAAACTGAAGCCCCTGTCATTGTAGTGTGGGAGATTTTATGGCTAATTTGGCTGGTGGCCAATCTTCATTAACTGCACACTGCACCAGTAAGACCATGTGCATCCAATGGTTCAAACATTGTATCCTGAAGGCGGTGCCGTGTATCAGGACGACAATGCACCAATACACACAGCAAAACTGGTGAAAGATTGGTTTGATGAACATGAAAGTGAAGTTGAACATCTCCCATGGCCTGCACAGTCACCAGATCACCGGAGCGAGTCAGGAAACGTTTTCCTGCACCAGCATCATGTAGTGACCTGGCCACTATCCTGCAAGAAGAATGGCTTAAAATCCCTCTGACCGCTGTGCAGGACTTGTATATGTCATTCCTAAGACGAACTGATGCTGTATTGGCCGCAAAAGGAGGCCCTTCTGAAGAGACAGAAAATGAGCTGATAATCTGGACTGAAAATGTGCAGGTCAGTGGGTCAGAAGGACTGGAGCTGAAAACTACAAAATATAAATGTGCCTGCACCCCAACAACAGGACTCAAACCAGCAATTCTGAACAATTTAAAGATGAACTACAGTTTTCATTTATTATTATACCATAATAAACATACTACAAAAAGTAAGGAAATTTGTGATTGGTAGATTATTTCTTTGTTGTAATAATGCTTCTTGGCATTATTGTATATCGTTGGAAAGCCTGTTAATTTCTCTTTTAAATGATGGCACATTTGTAAGGAACATGCATTTGGGGGAGGAGCAGTAGAGCTGAGTATGTGGGTTGCGTCCATGAAAAATTTGCCAAATCCTCTCTGCCAATGCCAATCAGCGTATTCTGCCATTTTTGTGTTTGGTGGACTGGATGATTGAAGTTTGAAGAAACAAGACTTTGGCAACTTAACAATTTATTCATTTAACAAATAGGAGTCTCGGTAGCCTGTGGAAGAACAATACACAACCCACATATTCAGCTCTACTGCTCAACCCACAAATGCATTCTCCTTACAAATGAGGCACCATTCAAAAGGGAAATTAACAGGCTTTCCAATGGTATAAGATTTATTGCCAAGAAGCATTGTTACAACAAAGAAAAAATCTACCAAACACAAATTTCATTTCTTTTTGTTTATTTAGATGTGTTATGTGCTATGTTTATTTAGAATCAGTTTTGTACAATAACTAGGAAAAAAATATTATAACATTTTTATTTGATAAGATGTTTTTGTGTTTTAACATTAGCAACAAATAGAAGACAATGTTTTAATCTATAGAAAATCTGTTTTATTTGGGAGGTTTGACCTTGGAGTAAACATCAGTATCTTTAAGCTTCTGTTGTCTTCTAGCTCCTTTGGAGGACGCTGGTTTATTGGTGAAACTCAGAGCAGCGTAGTTTAAAGCATCATCACCCTGAAGAAACACACTTCATTAAACATTATTCACTGATAACTGTCTGTCAGAGCAAAACTGGTTGCTGGTTGTGTGTTTGTTGCGAAATTAAGGTGGAAGAAAAGTGTTTTGCTCCAAAAACGACTAAATTGAGAGCTCACCCGAAGATTTAGAAGACCACATTAAATACAGCAAGTAAATTCATATATCACAACTAAAGTGTGTTACAGGGACTTACTAATTGTAGGTAATGCAATTCTAAACATAAATTATTTGCCATTTGTACAAAACAGATCGAAAAACTTGGGCTCACTGGGCAAAATGTAAAGACACAGTGCAGTACTATGCAGATCTGGTAACTATTTCAGTTAATCATTGAATTTAAATAATTATAAAGACAACATTAAATATTAAATGTTGAAACCATTTTTTAAATAGATGTCCTTTTTGAAGAATAAACAATAACAGTTGGGAGGTTCAACATTTGATGTGTTGTCTTTATACTATTTTTAAATGTTTTATGCATCATTGCATGTTGTTTTAATTACATTTTTTTTTACATTTTGCACCAAAATGTTTGTAAAATAATATAACAATTAACATATGTAATGCTTTTTACTTAATTCAACACAATGTTAATAGAGTTGAGGATTTCCATTATCTGTGTTTGGATGAAAAAGGTAAGTACAGTTTGAATTAATCACCTGGTTTATTTCTGTTGTTTGACCCTCAGCAGCACCTTCAACAAATAACAATTACATTATTGAATTATTTCTATAAATCATGGATTACCTTCATTTTCAAATAAAATATAGATCAGAATTCTTATACAACCTACCTCTATCACGTCTGGTGCGTAATTTTCTGCACAGACATACAACTACAACCACTGAAATTATGTTTGTTGTGGCTAAAACAAAAATGGCTGGAAGGAAATGATAGTTTTCTAAAACAAAGAAAGCAAATTAAAATCATTATTAGTAACTGTGTTTAACTTATTTTTTTAAACAACTTCCCTTGAAACTTAAGCAAGAGTGAAGGCGCTTCACAAAATACTCACACATACCTGGAAAGCCCAGTTTAGTCCCTTTCCCAAACAGTATCTGTCCACACACAGCCACAGCACAGTAGTAAGTTCCAGCATCAGAGAGACTGAGGTTGGTCTTGGGGAGTTTGTAGACACAGCTCTGTGTAGAAGAATCAGCCTCAGAACTCCTGCTACACGGACTGTTAGTGTCTCCATGAGTGTAAATGATTCCTGGAGGAGATTCTCCTGATCCATGTCTCAGCCAGTACACACTGTGTTCTCCTGCAGACACATCTGTGAGGATTGAACACTGCAGACACTGTTGTGTTGCCTCCCACTTCAACAGAGTGTAATTCAGGAGTCTGGAGAACACTGTAGAGACTTGAAGATGAACCTGGAGAGAAAATAATCACTGATCACTGACTTAAATGGATTTGGGTTTAAACCAAATGGTGTTTTATGTAAACAGACTGAATTAGACTAGCACCTACCTTTAAACACCACAACTGTGCAGTCTGATAATGTAAGCTCTGTGTAACTGGAGACTGCACAGTAGTATGTAGCTGAATCAGATGGTTCTGCGTTTGTGATATTCAGAATAAATCTGTTTTCTTTTTTTAGTGCATTAATGCGTCCGCTCTTGTTGAAACTGTTATAGGATTTTAGAGATGAACCAAAAACAGAAACAATGAGAAGAGGTTTCTGTCCTGGAGTCTGTTGAAGCCATGTAATCCCTGACGCAGCAGCATTTGAAAAAGAACAAGTCAGACTGATATTTTCTCCAAACATAATGTACTTCTGTCCATTTAGACATGGAATGTTCACTTCTGAGGTGCCACCTAAAAATGATTAAGAGTTGAATGTTGTGTAGAAAGTGAATGTAAATAATAAAATGTAGAAATGTACAAAAGGATATTAAACAGTACCTAAAACAGCAGAGAACAAAGCAAGTGCACACAGTCCAATCATCACCAAACTCTTCTAGCATGTCCTGAAACAATATTATGTATTTTTACACTGTAATTTTGTTACAAAATGCCTTCAGAGTAAAGTGTATGCATTTACTGATAAGAGAGATTATTTACATTTTAACACACAAACACACACACACGTACGTACGTACATACATACATACATATATATATATATATATATATATATATATATATATATATATATATAATGTGTCTCTCAAACTAGAGCCCACTTCAATATGCAAAGTGCCAAAATTTCAGTCATTACAAAATGACTTAAAAAGTAAGTAGTGATAAATGTACTTACATTGGAGGTTGGGAATGTTTTAATTTCTTCTGTAAAGTTGCTTCTTTGTAGATACAAGGATTTACTTCAATAGCAATGTTGTAATTTTCTATGTTACTGGCTTTTAGTTGATTCTATAGGATCACTTATCGTTTGTGAAGGACAACAGTAAAACTTTGAGACATATTTAATCTGTGTGTAAACCTTCTACAACAGCAGATTTATATCATTGTGCTGAAAGCTGATTTGTTCCCATCACAAGAGGTAGAATTACACCCGACCACTCACAGAAACAGGAATAACACAGAAATGAATATGCTAATCACTACTGCAGTGGGCCTGGTTTGGCCAAAGTAATCCCACCACATTAAAGAACTAGAGATTTGAGTATTAAATATCTAACAGTCAGTAAGAGCACATTATCCATTGAAGTAAATAAAGCACAACAGCTAAACAAAGAAGTACAATCAAAACAGCCTTCAAATTTCTTTATCATAAGCAGCTTAATATGAAGACATACACATAGTCCATTTCCAAAACTGATGAAAGAAGCAGTAAATAATTATAATTCCAAGACATCATATGCCTTTTAAGTGCAGATAAACTATATAAGTGTGTGATTAGAGATTTTTATTTCTGTTAAAATTACAAAATAAATGTATAGTTTCCATAAGGTAGAGAAAGTCCTTTTTGATTTAGGAGCTCCAGTCCAACACACACTGTATCAGGGGTTATAGATGCTATTTTACACCCGGCATCACTTGGCACAAGGTGGGAACACACCCCAGATTCTTGAGTCACCAATCCACCTACCAGTGGTGGTTTTGGACCGTAGGAGAAAACCCACATAGACATGGGACAAAACACCAAATTCCTCACAGACAATCACCCAGAGAGGTACTCGAACCCACAACCCAAGGTCCCTGGAGCTGTGTGACAGCAACACTACCTGCTGAGCCACCATGCTGCCTCATCTCAATGAGATCAGAGGAAAAAACTAAAGTTAATGTCTCCTGCTGCTCAGGTTTTTCTCTCCACAAGTTTTATTTGATGGATTATTGAGATCAAAGACTATGTCAACACTCATGCTTCATGACTGCTTTTTGGCTTTTGGATAATCTGACTCTTTTCATGTGGGTAATTCCTGTAGTAGTGAAGCACATTGTGACAATGTAAACATGGTGAGCGTTCTGATGATGTTATTTACTATGACTTCATGGCTTATAGATCTACCATATTTAATTACTGATGACATATAATAATGATTCAATTAAGTAATAAAACCTGAGAGGAAGTGTGTTATCATGAAATAACAGCACAGCTGTAATACAGCGCAAGCACAAGCCAAAAGTGAGTACTGTAGGCATCTCAGCCGTGCTCTTATTTCATGATAACACATGATCTTGAGTGTTCTATTGCTCTTATACAACACTTCTGGGCAATACATAAAGTATGAAATAAATAAATGAATCTGTGAATGTTTAACATTTATAAAATCTTCTGTCAAATTATAGCTCCTCAACAAATAGCATGTTAGTACGTCACAGTAATGAAATCTACTGCACTGCACTCACCGCCCAGACTGGATCAGCTCACTCAAACACAACCAACCTGCAGATTATTTTACTCAGACCCCTAATCTGCTGAACAAACTGCTCCAGCTAAATGTACTTCTGCCCAAAATAGTTTTCATCTAGCACTGGTGTGCGCTCGGTCAAGTTGTAACTATCTCAAATTTCCGTACGTTCCCATTGTAGTGCACCATTAGTGGGGTACTTGGTTTTAACCAGCCAAACAGTGCATTATAATTGTAATATAATATTCATATAGAAGTATGGCTAAATGACGTATATATCCCATTATAAAACGGTTAGTTCTGACCCTGCAGTGTGACATTCCTGGAGTGCCAATATTGCACAGTAATGGCATTCTGACTGAAACTCTTCTGAGTGTTAGTGCTCAGAATTCATAAAGAATTAATGTACATCACTGTCAATATCCCACATTTAGCATGAACCTCAAGTTTATTGTTGTTTACATATAATAACTGCACCCTACCAACATTTCACACCAATACTTTGGAAATAACCTTTTGAATATCTTTCAGCTTTTCTCTGTGTGTATGTTTTCATGTGATATAATCATGTCATTTTCTCTTACTTCCTGTTATTTAGCAGTAACCACAGGGTGGATAGCACACAGACAATGCCGTTGAAGGTGGACTATGGAAATAGCTAACCACATCAAAATGAGGCTTAAACAGACTTTTACCAGGTTCTAGAAAAATCCCCCCTCCATACTTTTTAGAAAAATAAAACACGAATAACAAAAATGAATAAACAGAGGAAGTGACTGGACACATGTGGCTTTGTTACATACTAGTATCAGTACATGGTATAGGGGAATAGGTTGAGGGCAAATGTCCCCAGGCAGCAGGCTTGGCAGATCATTTTTGGAATTGGGCTTGTATATACATTTTTATGCACCTTGTTGGCTCTCAAACCCACCTCCTCAATAGGGGATGCTCTTTCTCCTAGTCAGGAATTGAACTCAGCCACACAGAGTGTGTCCCAGTAAATGAGAGTCACTTCAGTGCAGCTAAAACTTTAAGAGAAGAATAATCTGACTGTTGTGTGTGCAACTGCAGTTCAGAATATTCCGTCTTCTTGGAGAAACTGGGTGGAACTATGGAGAAGTCTGTACAGCTTTTCTCCCTGCTCTGATCCAGCTTACTCAGAAAAAAAACTATCCCTGTGGTGGTCCCTCAGTGCTGCATATTCTGTTTCATTAGTTAGAAAACATAATTGTATCATTTTCTATTATAATGGAAGGAAACAAGTATGCTTTTGAGCAACCTTCTCTTCAATATGGTGATAGGGCAGCAACCAAAAAAGCTGGTTGACTAGCATGACCAGCAAGAACAATTTGGTTGATCAGCATTACCGGCAGGATCAGCATGGCCAGCAAGACCAAGGATGTGTTTGGAGAGGCAGTGTTGTGAGTCTGGTACCTTGTGATTTCAGACGTGTGGAATATGCTTTTAAAGATAATTAAAATGATAAGGTTATTATAAATAGAACATAAAAAGAGACAAATAATTCTTAGATACTGAGAAATTCAACTAAATGCCTATATATCATAAACTGATATAACTGATATCAGATATACTGATATATTCATCCCTTATATGGTTGAATTTTTATACAGTTAAATCTGGGGCCTAAAGAAATGTGTTCTGTTAAATATAAAAACAATATAATTTTCTGGTACTAGGAAATGTTAGAATAAAGAATTAATATAAAAGGTATAATGTTGTTGTGCTCTCCACCTCTAAACTGGTCTAAACATATTCCAGAAAGATGCCTGCCAGGGAAGTTGAAATTGTGGTGTCTGCAGTTTAGCTTACTGCCTAACTGGCCATTGACAGTTTATGATGTTTTGATCACAGAAGTAGAGCGGATGGACAGGGTTATGAACAAGGCTATAAGGAAGTGGCTAGGGGTGCCACAGTTTAAGTAGTGTGTCATGGTATGGGAGAGGGGTACTGGAGCTACAAGTTGTAGAAAGGAAGTTCAGTTGAGGAATTTAAATGTGCAAAGGTGAGTCACAAGATGATTTTGTCAGGATTGAAGGATGCAGTGGTTAAAGAGGCAGCACCAGCCACAAAAGCAGGAAGGAATTGGACCCCACGAGTGGCACTGCAGGTAGCCAAGAGCTCATTAGGAATAAGGGATGTGATTGGCCAAGTGCAATGCGGAAGAGCGGGCCTTGGTTCAGGTGATTCATGGAAAGCATTTAGTAAGGCCACATCACCAGAGAGAAGGCAAATGACTAGATTTATTCACAATCTGGAAGAGGAGGGGGAATCTAAAGGAGTCGAAGGTCACGTGGCAAGAATTATGGGCGATGGAGGCAAGTCATATAAAGTTTTTGCTTGGAGCAACTTATGATGTCCTTCCAACTCCACAAAATCTTTGACAGTGGGTAGGTGAAACCCCTAGTTGTGGATTATGTACAGGGGTTGGCATGCTGAAGCATATTCTATCAGCTTGTAAGTTTAGTTTGTCACACGAGAGGTATACATGGAGACATAATCAGGTGCTAAGGATTTTAACAAATGCTTAGAGGTAAATGCATTGACGAGTGGTAGTAGTAATAAAGTGATTAGGGTTGCGCATGAGGGGGAACATATTCGAGAGCATGCACAGGCTATAAATATTGGTAGATGGGGTGAAGCACAAGGTATTGCTGGCAGACATAGGTAAAAAGTCCCAGAATGCATTGCATTAACTACACTGAGGCCAGATATGGTGCCGTACTCTGAAAGTAAACAGATAATTTATTTCATAGAGTTAACAGTTCCATTTGAAGATGCAGTAGATGAAGCTTTCGAAAGGAAGAAGCTGAAATATGCAGCCTTGGCGGCTGAGGTGAGGGAACACGGGTGGCAGGCACATGTAAGACCGGTGGAGATAGGTGTTAGGGGATGTGTAACCAAGTCTGCCACATCCCTGTTTGTACAGTTCAGCATCAGGTGCTGAAAAGTAAGGGCAGCAGTGAAGGAGTTATCAGAAACAGCTGAAAGGTCTAGTCAGTGGTTGTGGATAAGGAGAGCACAGACTACTTGGGGAAATGCACTGTAGAGGTGCTGTTCTGGTGGTTGATGATGTAGCACGTAAAGATCACATGGAGCTGATGGCTCTGAGTCACACTGAATGGTCACATTAACGGTGCCAGTGGGGCTACATACAGCCTTAGTCACCAGGGAGGCCAGTGTGGATTTACGGTTGTTGATGCTTAAGGATCACCTTAGAGTGTAGCTGTAGGATGGGAACAATAGAAATTGTGTGGCTGCCGGCAGGAAGAGAGTGGGGTGGGCCCTTAGTGAAGCACTAATGGATTGGCATAGGATATCATACATCTTATCTTGTGTATGATTATCATTACACAGTACCTACATAAATACACAGGAACTGTTACACTTATTTTAAAGTGTAACTTTTACATAATTACTGAGCAATAACTGTGTTGTAACATGGTAACCTAATCATACTTGTTTGTATGTAATTGGTTGTACACCTGTATGATTCTGTGTCATGAGAGGCATATGTAATTTAGAGACTAAAACATACAAACCGGATTCCAAAAAAGTTGGGGCACTAAACAAATTGTGAATAAAAACTGAATGCAATGATGTGGAGATGGCAAATGTCAATATTTTATTCTTAATAGGACATAGATGACAGATCAAAAGTTTAATCTGAGTAAATATAACATTTTGGGCGGCACGGTGGCGCAGCAGGTAGTGTAGCAGTCATACAGCTCCAGGGACCTGGAGGTTGTGGGTTCGATTCCCACTCCGGGGGACTGTCTGTGAGGAGTTGGTGTGTTCTCCCCGTGTCCGCGTGGGTTTCCTCCGGGTGCTCCGGTTTCCTCCCACAGTCCAAAAACACACGTTGGTAGGTGGATTGGTGACTCAAAAGTGTCCGTAGGTGTGAGTGAATGTGTGTGTGTATGTGTTGCCCTGTGAAGGACTGGCGCCCCCTCCAGGGTGTATTCCCCGCCTTGTGCCCAATAATCCCAGGTAGGCTCTGGACCCACCGTGACCCTGAATTGGATAAGCGGTTACAGATAATGAATGAATGAATGTAACATTTTAAAGGAAAAATATGTTGATTCAAAATTTCACAGTGTCAACAAATCCCCAAAAAAGCTGGGACAAGTAGCAATAAGTGAGTGGAAAAAGGAAATTGAGCATATAACAAACAGCTGGAAGACCAATTAACACTAATTAGGTCAATTGACAACATGATTGGGTATAAAAAGAGCTTCTCAGAGTGTCAGTGTCTCTCTGAAGCCAAGATGGTAAGAGGATCACCAATTCCACCATATTTTATTCGTATTATTATTATTATTTTATTATTATTATTTTATTTATTTTATTTTATAACAGTTAGAGGCCTGTATTAGAAATGAATGGGAGAGCATTCCTATTTCTAAACTTGAGAAACTGGTCTCCTCTGTCCCCAGACGTCTGTTGAGTGTTGTAAGAAGAAGGCGGGATGCCACACAGTGGTAAAAAAATGGCCTTGTCCCAACTTTTTTGGGATTTGTTGATGCCGAGAAATTTTGAAACAACATATTTTTCCTTTAAAATTATACATTCCCTCAGTTTAAACTTTATATATGTGATTTGTGTTCTATTCTGAATAAAATATTAGATGTTGGCACCTCCACATCATTGCATTCAGTTTTTATACACAATTTGTTTAATGTCCCAACTTTTTTGGAATCCGGTTTGTACTTTGGTGTTTCTATACTCTAGCTAGGGCTAAGCAGATGCTGCTTATGTTGTGATCCATTGCAGGGGGAAGAGTCCCCATGTGGTTGGGGCTTTGGCAAAAATGTCTGTGTGACTGGGATGAAGTTTAGAATGTAAATATACTCAGATTAAACTTTTGATCTGTCATCTATGTTCTATTACGAATAAAATATGGACATTTGCCATCTCCACATCATTGCATTCAGTTTTTATTCACAATTTGTTTAGTGTTCCAACTTTTTTGGAATCCGGTTTGTATTTGCTAATGTTTATTCTGACCCAGTTGCTTATGACAGTGCTGACTTCTCCTGCAGACACAGTCTGTGTTGCCCATATGTCTAGAATAATTGTTATTATCACTCTTACAAAAAGTAAGAGTCTTATTATCAAAGCACCTGCTGGATCCAAAGGGCGGCACGGTGACCCTGAACTGGATAAGCGGATACCGATAATGAATAAATGAATGTTTTTAATTAGACAGATAACTAAGTTGATCGTTTAAGGCAGAATGCTTTTTTCAAACCAACAAACCTCTACTTTTAACAACAATCTATAAGCAATTAGGAGCTGAGGAGGCCAGTTGTTGTATTTTTGAAAGTGAAATGTTTTCCCATTGCTCTTTGCTATAGAATTTCAGCTACTGAAAATTGATGGCCCCTGTTATAGTATTGTTCATTTCATACTGCGCCAAATGTTTACAGTGGGTCTAAAGTACATGTTGTAAACCACATTGAATGTGGACTGGTGTTTCCTTTGCAGAAAAAAAACAAGGCCTTTCCAGAAAAAAGCCAAGCTCTGCATGTTATAGCAATAACACAATATAATCTTAAAAAACAATACAATCTTAACTCATATTTAGAAATGCTGCACTATTAAACATTTACATTCATAATAAATGTGGTCGTCGTTGTCGTCGTCCAACAAAGAGAGGGGGTTCCTTCAGCTTCAATATATTCTGTTTTACGGGGGAAGACTGATCTGGGAGTAAACAGTGTCGTGAAGGTTCTGTTGTCTTCTATCTCCTCTGGAGGATGAAGGTATGTTGGTGGTGAAACTCAGAGCTGCATAATTCAAATCTTTATCACATGAACCCTGTAGAAACACAATGTAACATACTTCACTGATAAGTGGCTGTAAAAATAAAACTTTATATCACTAATTAAATATACAGAAAAATATTCCAATGTAATAAACTTATTTTGGAACATTTATTCTGGGTTTATTGCCATTGAAGTTTGTTATAGTGCAACCAGTCTCTGCCATGTTTTATTTTTGTTCAGAAAAAAAAAATAGTTCTAAGATAAAAAAAAATAGTGGAAGAAAATGGTTTTGGTCTAATGATTTTCTAATGATATGAAGAGAAAAGCAGGAAATATACAAGACTCCACATTATATCTATAATACATAGCAGGGAATACAGGGTTTTTCATTTTAAATAATTTATACAAATTATACATATATAACTTAATTTAAAATAATGATACAAAACCTTTATCTGATTTAAGCTGAAAATGTTAGTATAAAATAAAGGAATCACCTGCTTCTTTTCAGCTGTATGACCTCCAGCTGCATCTGCAGGAAAAAAATAAAAGATTATTATTTAAATATTAAGTTTTAAATCAGATTGTATAAAATACCAATATTATATCAATAACAAAAGGAGAAGATGCCAGAATTAATGTAAAACCTACCTTTTTCACAACTGATGTGTAATTTTCGACACAGAAATAAAACCACAGCCATTAATATGATGTTTGATGCAGCTAAAACAATAAGAGCTGAGACCAGAGGGTTCCGATTTTGATCTAAAGAACACAGAAAGCTAATTTAATTTAATGAATTTACACACACCAATCAGTCATGACTTTACTCTCAGCTCATTGTCCATTTTATCATGTTAAGTTTTGACATATAGAGCTTGTGATACATGACGCCTGGGTCCAAACCACTACTCACTATTGCAAAATTTGGGATTTTACCATTAGATTTAGTGACTTTTCAGAGCCCTCTAGTGACATATTTGAAAATCTAAAAAATTACTTGTGTCAAAACTTGCAACTTTCTGTACAACCATTAGCTAATTCTCACAGAAGAGAATCACCAGGAACACAACTCGTAAGAACACCGGGACTGGCCATGAGCGAGATGCACAGCTCACAGAGAATAAAAAAAAATCCTAAAAATGAAAAAAACTGGCTAAAGCTGCAAACGCCATGCCAATGTTTACAGGAGCATAAACAGTTAGCCCATTAGCTTACATTTCAGTATTCAGGAGCTCTGGTGTGGTTCCCAATCTCACCTCCCCTTCCTGACTGAACTCCCCATTTTTAGAGAGAGAGAGAGAGAGAGAGAGATGGAGCATCACAGTCAGTCCTCACAGCAGCTTACACAGATCAGAATGAACTGTGAATGTGCAAACAGTGCTGACAAAGACACTTGTTTGCTTCTTTCGTTTAATTTATTCCTCTTTCTAAACTGAGTTCGCATAATTGATTAAAATATTTTGCTTTATTCAACAGTAAACACATCTTATGAACATGTGACACAGGACCTGGAGGTGTGATATGACCCAGAAGTGCCACACCGTGACACGTGGCATCACACTTAAGAAGTGTATAGGTGCACTGTGTAGTGCAACTCTACAGAACATTGTTCATCTGTTTTTCTACATACTTTGTTTGCCCCCTTTCTCCGTATTCTTCAATAGTCAGGACCCCCACAGGACTACAACATTGCAGGTATAATTTAGGCGATTGATCATTCATAGTGGGTGTTGGTGGTGTGTTAGTGTGTGCTGCGCAGGTATGAATGGATGCTGAAGTGTTTAAAATCCTCATGTCAATACTGGAATAGTTTTTTAATGAAAAATATTAATCAAACAACAAATACCTACTCCTGTGCTTGTCTTTTGTGTGTGGTGTGTGTGTTTGGGCGGGGGGGGGGGGGTCCTGACCTTTGAAGAATGAGGTGGCAGGGGCAACAGCTGCATTAAAATAAGTACATCTTCATTTGTAGAATAATATGTTAGTGTGTAATAAAAAATAATAATTTGTTAATAATATTAATGTGTAATAATATTACAGCTGATTGGTGTAACAACTTTTGTCAAAAGAATTGTTTGTCAATGCAGCAACGAATACATATTAAGCCATATCAACAAAGCCCAAAAGTGCTGCTCCCTTACCTGTACTCAAACTAGTCTAAAACAGATACAGAGAAAAGTGTATATTTGTTTCACAAATCAACCATTAAAAGTATTGACTGAAATAATGAATTTGTGGTCAAAGAAGAAACAGACAAGCATAACTACCATGAAAACACTAAATTAAATATTTAGGCGGTTTTAAGACTTCTGAATTCCACACCCAGGACCGATTCACAATTCCATGCATCAATCTTTTGTTTGTAGATTTACAAAATGGATAGAAGCTTCATCCGTTTGCTGCTTTTAATTTTTACTTCTTAAAACAAACACTCAAGCAGAGAGGAACAGCATTTTTGGGATGCATGGCTCTTCACAGAGCAGGAGCCCCTGCAAATGTTCTCATAATAGATTTTTAACCATGTTGACCACTTTAACTTATAAGACCTAAAACCAGTTGTGGGCCCATAGAAGCAGCGGGTGTGACACACGTCCACCGTTCTGGTCAGCCACTAGTGCACCGCACACCACTTCCACCACGCTCCTGCTATGCTGAAACCACAACAAAGTCCACAAAAAGCAAATGCTACGCTTTTAATAAAAGAAAACTTATATATGTTCTCTGGATTGCACCCAAACATATTTGACCCAAACCAAACATTTGACGTAATGTACCCATAGGGCAATGGGACCTGGTTCTGTAAACTGAAATCACACTTACTCTTACCTACATAGTCCAGTTTAGTCTTGTTCCCAAACAGTATCTGTCCACACACAGCCACAGCACAGTAGTAAGTTCCAGCGTCAGAGAGACTGAGGTTGGTCTTGGGGAGTTTGTAGACACACCTCTGTGTAGAAGAATCAGCCTCAGAAGTCCTGCTACACTGACTGTTAGTGTCTCCATGAGTGTAAATGATTCCTGGAGGAGATTCTCCTGATCCATGTCTCAGCCAGTACACACTGTGTTCTCCTGCAGACGCATCTGTGAGGACTGAACACTGCAGAGTTGTGCTGCCTCCCACTTCAACAGAGTCTAATCCAGGAGTCTGGAGAACAGTGTAGAGACTTGAAGATGAACCTGAAGAGAAAATATTCACTCATCACCAAATGAGTCGTAGATTGTGGTGTGGGTTTTTAAACTGATGCCGTTTAATATAAACAGACTGTATTAGACAAACACCTACCATTAACAACTGTGCAGTCTGATAAGAAAATACCTCTGTAACCGGAGGTAGCACAGTAGTATGTAGCTGAATCTGATGGTTCTGCGTTTGTGATGTTCAGATTAAAACTTTCTTTTTCTTTTAATGCTTTAAAGCGACTGCTCTTGTTAAAGTCATTATGGTACTGTAGAGTAGACGTATGAGAAACGATGAGAAGAGTTCTTTCTCCTGGTGTGTGTTTGTACCATGAAACATCTGATACATCTAAATCTGTAAAAGAGCAGGTCAGACTAATATTCTCTCCTTGGTGAATAAACCTCAGTCCATTTAGACACTGAATCTGCACCTCTGAGTTTCCACCTGAAATAAAGAAGAATAATTCATTGTAAACAGATGTATATTATGTAACAACTCTGAGTCATTTCAAATGAAATAAACAAAGATTGGTGAGTAAAAACCTTAATCAGTACCTGACGCAGTGAAGAGTAAAACAAGCGCATACAACCCAGTCATCACTGAACTCTTCAAGTAATGTAGGTCCTAGAAATGTATATTATTAATCTGCTGAGATAAAATGTAAATTTTAGATAAATATAATACATGTAGTTTCTGTTGGAACGAAACCTCATATCTCCATTTTTATATTAAACATCTTTAACAATTAAACTGTGCAGACATTTCACAGCGCAGAGGAACACATGCCTCGAAATAACTTTGAATTAAATTGATAGATTTACTTACAGCTCCGGTTTCCTCCCACAGTCCAAAAACACACGTTGCAGGTGGATTGGCGGCTCGAAAGTGTCCGTAGGTGGGAGTGTGTGAGTGTGTGAGTGAATGTGTGTGTGTCTGTGTTGCCCTGTGAAGGACTGGCGCCCCCTCCAGGGTGTATTCCCGCCTTGCGCCCAATGATTCCAGGTAGGCTCTGGACCCCCCGCGACCCTAAATTGGATAAGCGGTTACAGATAATGGATGGATGGATGGATGGATTTACTTACAGTGAAAGTAGACAATGATATTTTTTCTTTCGGTAAAGTCACTTCTTTAGAAATCCAATAATGTGTTCTTTGTCACTGGAATGTGGTTAAATCTGTGAGATCACAAGTGGCTCTGAAAGACATCAGTAACCTTCTGAAGTGTAGTTAACCTGTGTGCAAACTTTAGCAACAGCAGCATTGTGTCACTGTGCTGAAAGCTGATTGGTTCCTATTACATGAGCTACAACTGGACCCCAACCCCCCACCACTATCAGCAGTGGACATAAAAACACAAATGAACAAGCAAATGTCTACGGCTCTGGACCTGGTTTGGTCAAAGCAATCCCACTATAACAAACATCTTGAGATTTGAATTTTAATGTATGGTTTATTTAGGGTGCTAGTAAAGTCATCACAGCACATGAAAAGTAAAATAATGGTTTAGAGAGCATCAGGGAACAATGGGTCTGTTAAAGCTTCAAGAATGTAAGCTACAACCATATGAACAAACTACTCAAATGGTTCTGAACGCATTGATGCCTTTGAGGCAGAAGGAATGTAATTGGTTACCAACCAACAAACATAGAGGATTGTGATGGGTTATAATGGATTGGAGTGGAGTGGAGATTTTCAAATACCAGTGAGTGCCAGAAATGACTTTAAATAAAATAAATGTGCAATACACTGTACACATATTTCTTGCAGTATTTTGCTTTGCTTAAATAGAGGATAATGTAACTCTGTGACTCTGATGAAGTTGCAAACTGCCTCTACAGCCTCAGAGGCAGATTTGGAAGAAGCACATTACTGCACACTTGCTGAAGCAGCTACATCCTCCATCTCAGTGAACCGTATATAAAGTAAAGTAAAGTAAATAACATGTATTCAATTGATACAAAAATAAACTGGATTCTACTTTGAGATAATGCAAGCAGAATCAAGAAATTACTTTTTTCAGTTGAATGCCACCATACATTCATTGTCTGTAACCCCTTATCCAGTTCAGGGTCGCAGTGCCACGTACCACGCGTACACGGGGTGAACATGCCATACTCCTCACAGACAGTCACCCGGAGCGGGCCTTTTAATGCCACTAACTTATCCTCAAGGTTTTGCCACTCTCCACTGGAATGGAATGTTTGGTTGATACAGCCGCAAGCAAAGAAGCTCCCAGAACACTCTTCATTTATCTTTGTATACAATGTTGCATTGGAGGACTATAATTAGTAGAGCTAACGTCTTGCTGAACTTAGACAGTAGAGCAAACCTGGGCATTGTACGGCCCCCGGGCCGCATACGGCCCTTTGATTGACTCTGACCGGCCCGTGTAACGTTAATTGGAAATTACAAAATAAACATATTTTCTTATTTTACCTGATGCATGGACTGAAGCTGCATTGCTTTTATTTTGAAGTTGATTTTTATTTACGTACATGATGACGCAAAACGTATATTGAGGCATGGGCGTGATTTGATCGTTGTCACTAAGTCACAAGACGACTTTAGCCCTCAGAAATGTCTGCTCATGCTAAAAAAAGAAAGGTAGATGCCGAATGCAGGGTTTTCAACAAAAATTGGACTGCTAAGTATTTATTTACTGAAGTGAGAGGTAAAGCTGTGTGTTTAGTTTGCGGGGAGCAGATCGCCGTGTTTAAGGACTACAATTTGAGTCGGCATTACGAGACGAAACACGGGGAGAAATACAAGAACGTGACTGATGCTGAAAGGGCGCGGACATCGGAAGCTTTGCTAGCTAAACTGCAAAAGCAGCAAGGCTTTTTTACCAAGCTTCACACATCCAGGGATGCAGCAACCAAGACCAGCTTTGTGATTTTTAATTGTATTGTGGTTATTTTTATTGGCATGTTTAGCGCGTTTTAGTGATGAATTGCCTTTCCCATTGTTTTGTGAAATTCGCTTGAATAAATTACATTTTTTGGAAGGCAACCTCATGTTTTCATTGCTTAATTATAACATATACTTTTACCAGCTTGTCAAAACAATGCTATTTACTGCTTTTTACAAAGAAGTACAGTTAATATTATGCAAAATTGAGATCAGCCTTTTGGCCGGCCCTCCACAATATTTTCTGTTTGTCATGTGGCCCCATGGAAAAAATAATTGCCCACCCCTGCAGTAGAGGCTGTTTCTCTTAATTTAGGTCGCTAAGACTAACTGGTTACCTGGTAATTGTTGATATTAGTTTTAACCTAATTGTTGATATTTTAACTTGTTAACCATTTTCAATATGACACTAAGCAGTTTTAGATATTAACAAACAGCTTTACAGACATCACATCATTAACTGCCTCTGAGGCAGTGGCGATTGCTCTAAGACTGCAAGGGAAGCTCAGCTTCCCCTAAAATTTAATAAAAAATAAGTGATCAAATATGTTGTGTGTACATGTCATTGAATAAATATGCACTGCAACGCGCTCAACTTTTGTTCAGAATCTGCTTCTTATCACTGGTAAAGACGCTGCTTTCCTCTCAATCATTCCCGCAGTTTCACAGTTCTTTAAACAGTGTAGACACTGAGCGTCCACAGAGTTCAATAGCGAAGCAGCAAAGTGCAGCGAAACGAGATGAGTCATTGGATAAATGCTGGGCTTTGTCCCGCCCATCGGACGCTCAGCGTCTCTGGGGGTCTATGGGGCAGTGGGCTGGCCTCGGCTGGCCCGGACGCTCAGCTTCTGCATGAAGATTGGATGATCTGTCTGAGGCTGAATCCCTTTTTGATTGACAGCGAATCAGCGATCCTTTGGTGTAAAGATCCGTGGGAGCACAGGCGGACACACTTCACATGGGCCAAGGCCGTTTAAGCAGCCTAGCTCTGCTGGCCATTGAGAGGACACTAGTCAAGTCCCTGGAAAAGACGCCTTGTTGGTACAACAGGGTCATAGATCATTTTCTTAAAAAGGAACGGAGGGTAGAATTTACGCATAAATAAACTGAAACATTTTATGATGTAGGCCGAAATTGAGCTTCCCCTCCTTGAAAGACCAGCATCCGCCACTGCTCTGAGGATGCAAACCCCAGTCTGACAGGAAACTAACACGTTGCACCTTGCCTGAAATTAGAACTTGTTAAAAGAGCTGTAGCTGCACATGCCTAAGATGATGTAAAGTTTGGTTTTCTAAAATCAATCAAGATATATTATTCATCTAAATCTACTGGGAAGTATATACTGTTTCTTATTTCTAAAAAGATCATACAATCTAAAATGCTTTTTTTAAACCTAGTCATGTGACTTGTTTGCAAATTGCTCCTCCAGCATTTAAGTACCCCTTTCTCTTTTAGCCTACATGCATTAGTTAACGCTCAGTCAATTAATCTTACATTTATTAATACATGAATTATTTTGTTCTGCCTTAATGCTTCATTATTTAAGGATGAGTTAATGATTTAATTACTGTTGGTTAATGTAACCTTAACATATAGTGTACCACTCTGTCACTTTGTTGCACACATAACACATGCACCTCAGCAACTTTATCATTGTTCTGCTCCTGCTTGTTCAATGTTATATATTATCGCTGGCTTGCGTCCACACACAAGAACTTCATCCAAGCCATGGCTCAACTGCACAATTCAATACATCACATTTCCATATGTTCTGCATGAGGTCAAAACATTTCACACTTCACCAAAGGTACAAAACCTGCTGAGAATGTGGACCCGAGTCCTGAAAAAAACTCTGGTATGAAAATGTGTGAAAATCTAATAATTACAAAATGTCTTAACACTAGCAGTGCTGCCTCTGGTTGACCTTGAAGCGCCAAGCCAACCTTGTACACCATATATTGGACGTCCTCAGACCTCAGCATCGATACTCAGATATTGAACAGAACGGCATAACTCCTCATACTAAACAACTTTGAGCCTTCAGAAAATCATTGTCATGTCTTAGATCTTCTGAAATTGAACATCAGGCTTTGGAAATGGCCTCAGAAAAAAAGGCATCAAACTCCCTCAGACAATTGAACAATAGTGATAAGTTTTGTCAGGATTTTGAGAGTTACTGAGCAGTGAGCCAGGGTTTGCGGGTGTTAATTATAAAGCCATAGACATTGATTCTGGCAGTAAGTGCTTTTCTTTGTCTGTTGTGTGGATGAAATGGCTAGAGTTACACTTTGTGTCGGTGGAACCCAAGCTTTGTTGAGGACAGTATTAGAATCAGGTTTTTCAGAGTTACTAATGAACAAGGGCCAGTGGTAGCTCCTGCAAATTTTAGCCAGATGAACTTACTTTAATACTTTTAGACATTGTTTCTGCTAAAAAAAAAGTGCATTTCTCTCTGTTGCTGTGTAACAACATACTCCAGTGTATATTATTAGGTATATATGAGTTTTATCATGTAGTCGACATCATTTTATTCTATTACACACATTCAAAGAGAAAGAGAGAGAGAGAGAGAGAATGAGAGAGAGAGAGAACATCCTTACATTGTATTTCTTTAAAATGAAGGTATTATATTTCCACTTAATATTCCTTCTCCACAGAACATAAGCTGAGGACTACACTATTTCATTTTACTTTAATTATCCATTAAAATAAATTCT
Source organism: Hoplias malabaricus (assembly GCF_029633855.1). Taxonomy (NCBI): domain Eukaryota; kingdom Metazoa; phylum Chordata; class Actinopteri; order Characiformes; family Erythrinidae; genus Hoplias; species Hoplias malabaricus. The sequence goes on from NC_089808.1 coordinate 13,916,258, forward strand.
CAACACACTTTTCAGAACTGAAAGGTACATTAAGCAGATGTTCACATGTAAAACTTAGGAACCTTCGTCAAAGTGCACAAAGAGCAAAAAACCCAAAAACCCAAAATCTCAATTATTATAGTAAATATTTCAAATTGTGCTTTAAATTGAACACTAAAATGTATCCATATTTGAGTTGCTCTAGTTAGACTTGCTGGAGTTTGCTCCCACAGTAAGGTATTCTTCGCAGCATTTGTTTTTACAGTTTGGGTCCTACAGAAAAGACACTGTTATGATTTTGAAATTCAGCACATGTTTTGTATGTGCACTTTGCTGATGGTTCCTTATGCATGTGAAAATCCACTTAATTAAGGAGCAGTTGAAATGTAATATATTAGTGTAGTCCTGAGCTTGTATTCTGTGGGGAAAGAATATTAAGAGAAATCTAGGTCTTACTTTTAACAAATTGAAATTATTAGTAGTATTTTATATTAATGTAAATCCAATATTAAATATAAAAACAACTTCCCACTGATGTTTACCACAAACAAGATGCTTTATTGTTAGCTGTTATCAATTTCGTGAACTGCAGCACTATTTTACTACCCCCCCCCCCCCAAACACACACACACACACACACACACACTCACACAAACACAAACAAACACACTCACAGAGAAAGATGGAGAGAGAGAATGAGAGGGACAAAATCAGGCAAAATGTATATTTCCATTATTTTTTATTCATTAATTTATTTATTCATTTATACAAAATAAAAATGTCTGTAAAAATATTGAACCAGAGAATTTAGCATAGCATCCATTCTGAGTGACAAATCAGAGAGAGTACTGAAAGTTTCAGGATGTTCGGTTTTGTTGGTAGTAAATGACCTGGGAGTGATCTTCAGCCTCTTTAATCATCAGTGGTTCAATGGTGTAGTCTCCAGCTGCAGCTAATAAATCTTTATCACACGCAGCCTGGAGAAAGAGACTGTGTTTAACTCATATCATCACTAACCAGCTGAGTGAAGAACACAATCCCATTTAAAATAAAATCCGAAATAATACATAATTCATTCATAACATATTCATCTGCAACTGAGCAGGAGGAAGTATGTGTTCTGACTTTGAGAGTTTAGCAGAGTATTTAGTAGAAATGTAATCACCTGATTTATTAGAACTGAGCGTCCTTCAGCACCATCTTCAACAAACAACAAGTAAATCATTCAAACACCACATTACTGCATTATTCTCAAAAGTTATAAACATATTATACTGAACAACTGTGTCAGTGTGAAACCTACCTTTACCACAAAAGCTTTTTCTGCAAAGATATAAAACCACTGCCATAGATATGATGTTTGATGTGGCTAAAACAACAATTATTAGGTTTAACTCCCCTCTCTCTGTAATAATAAAGAAAGTAGATAATTATTATGCAAATCGATTCTTTAATTAAAGCATTCAGGGAAAAAATACTTTTTGTAGTTATTTTTTTTTATATATAAGTCTGATATTCTGAGAATATGTGGTGGTTAGACTTAATGTTATTTTTTGTTATTTACCACATTCACCCTTACCTACAAAGTCCAGTTTAGTCCCGTTCCCAATCAGTATCTGTCCACACACAGCCACAGCACAGTAGTAAATTCCAGCGTCAGAGAGACGGAGGTTGGTCTTGGGGAGTTTGTAGACACAGCTCTGTGTAGGAGAATCAGTCTCAGAACTCCTGCTACACTGACTGTTAGTGTCTCCATGAGTGTAAATGACTCCTGGAGGAGATTCTCCTGATCCATGTCTCAGCCAGTACACACTGTGTTCTCCTGCAGATGCATCTGTGAAGACTGAACACTGCAGAGTTGTGCTGCCTCCCACTTCAACAGAGTCTAATCCAGGAGTCTGGAGAACAGTGTAGAGACTTGAAGATGAACCTGAAGAGAAAACATTCACTGATCACTGAAGGACGGAGATTGTGATGTGGATTATTAAACTGATGCTATTTAATATAAACAGATTGTATTAGACAAGCACTTACCATTAAGAACTGCAACTGTGCAGTCTGATAAGAAAATACCTCTGTAACCGGAGGTAGCACAGTAGTATGTAGCTGAATCAGATGGTTCTGCGTTTGTGATGTTCAGATTAAAACTTCCTTGCTGTTTTAATGCTTTAAATCGACTGCTCTTGTTAAAGTCATTATGGTACTGTAGAGTAGACGTATGAGAAACGATGAGAAGAGTTCTTTCTCCTGGTGTGTGTTTGTACCATGAAACATCTGATACATCTAAATCTGTAAAAGAGCAGGTCAGACTAATATTCTCTACATGGTGAATAAGCCTCAGTCCATTTTGACAATGAATCTGCACCTCTGAGTTTCCACCTAAAATAAAGAAGAATAATTCATTGTGAAGAGATGTATATTATATAACAACTCTGAGTCATTTCAAATGAAATAAATAAAGATTGGTGAATAAAGACCTTAATCAGTACCTGACGCAGTGAAGAGTAAAACAAGTGCATACAACCCAGTCATCACTGAACTCTTCATGTAATGTAGGTCCTAGAATTGTATATCATTAATGTGCTGAGTTAAAATGTACATTTTAGATAACTATAATACATGTAGTTTCTGTTGGAACAAAACCTCATATCTCCATTTTTATATTAAACATCTTTAACAATTAAAATGTGCAGGCATTTCACAGCGCAGAGCAACACATGCCTCGAAATGACTTTGAATTAAATTGATAGATTTACTTACAGTGAAAGTAGATAATGATATTTTTTTTCTTTCTGTAAAGTCACTTCTTTAGAAATCCAATAATGTGTTCTTTGTCACTGGAATGTGGTTTAATCTGTGAGATCACAAGTGGCTCTCAGTAACCTTCTGTAGTGTAGTTAACCTGTGTGCAAACTTTAGCAACAGCAGCATTGTGTCACTGTGCTGAAAGCTGATTTGTTCCTATTACAATCCATGTGCCTCAAAATGTCTTTAAATTAAACTGATAGATTTACTTACAGTGAAAGTAGACCATGATATTGTTTCCTTCTGTAAAATCACCTCTTTAGAAATCCAACAATATGTTCTCTGTCACTGGAATGTGGTTAAATCTGTGAGATCACATACGGCTTTGAAAGACATCAGTGACCTTCTGAAGTGTAGTTAACCTGTGAGTAAAGTTTTAGCAGCAGCATTATGTCACTGAACTGAAAGCTTATTGGTTCCCATGACATGAGCTACAACTGTACCCCAACCCCCAACCACTCACAGCAGTGGACATAAAAACACAAATGAGCAAGCAAATATCTACTGCTCTGGACCTGGTTTGGTTGAAGCAATCCCACTTAAAAACTTAAGATATTAATAATAAAAGTGTTAAACATTCCCCTTTAGATCTCTCAGTTGATAAGGTCAGAGTATTTAATAAACCAGAATGGTATGGAAGCAATGGTAAAATGGAAGCATTTGTTCATTCATTATCTGTAACCACTTATCCAGTTCAGGGTCATGGTGGGTCCAGAGCCTACCTGGAATCACTGCGCGCAAGGCAGGAACAGACCCTGAAGGGGGCAACAGTCCTTCACAGGGCAACACACACTTACACATTTACACCTATGGACACTTTTGAGTAGTGAAACCACCTACCAGCGTGTGTTTTTGGACTGTGGGAGGACTGTCGGGGCACCTGGAGGAAACCCATGCGGACATGGGGAGAACACACCAAACTCCTCAATGAAAGTCACCCAGAGCAGGACTCGAACCTACAACCCCAGCCAACCCCAGATCCCTGAAGCTGTGTAACAGCTCAAAATCCAAATTTATCAGTTTGATGAACTTGTATTGAATGTTCATTCACATAGGGATTTAGACGAATTATAAGTGTTATAATGGGGGACATAGGCGGCACGGTGGCGCAGCAGGTAATGTTGCAGTCACACAGCTCCATGGGCCTGGATGTTGTGGGTTCGATTCCCGCTCCGGGTGACTGTCCGTGAGGCGTTGGTTTGTTCTCCCTGTGTCCGCGTGGGTTTCCTCCCACAGTCCAAAAACACATGTTGGTAGGTGAATTGGTGACTCAAAAGTGTCCGTAGGTGTGAGTGTGTGAGTGAATGTGTGTGTGTCTGTGTTGCCCTGTGAAGGACTGGCGCCCCCTCCAGGGTGTATTCCCGCCTTGCGCCCAATGATTCCAGGTAGGTTCTGGACCCACCGCGACCCTGAACTGGATAAGGGTTACAGATAATGAATGAATGAATGAATAATGGGTGACATTTGAGACTTGCATCAGGGGGTCAAGCCTTTCAGTGAATAGTATATCTGGGCATATAATACACATTAGCAAATAACATGTATTCATTCAAATTAACTTTTAACAGTGTTCATTGGTTCATAAGGCAGCATCAATACATTACTCTTTTTTTCAGTTGAATGCCACTAATCAATTCTAAATTATATACCATTCTCTACTGGAAATTGTATTATTAGTTGACTCAGCCCAAATAAAATTTAAAAATGCTCACACTTTTTTAATACAATTAACTGAATGTAGTTCTTATTTGTTTTAGTCACAATTTCATTTGTTGTTACAGTGCTGCGCTATGTGGTTTGTTTGGGAGACAATCCAGTGTATACAGTGTAATCAAAATACAATCCATCATTTTATTATGAGAGAATAAAAAATTAGTCTCCAGATAAATAGCCAAAAAATCATGTGGATTCAAGGATAAAAAAGACAGCAAAGCATACGGTAGTCTTCACTTTTTTTTCAGTGTATCACAATATATTACTGAATTAATGTTCTTGTTGTTTACATATATAAACCAAACTGAGCTTCAATTCTTTGCTTGATTGTCTTTAGTAATTAAAACAAAGCTCAAAAAAGTTACAAATTTGACCCCATTTGGTAAACATTGCTAATCCTGGCCTTTCTAGTGTCTACTGATTTGCTCACATTTTTCATTTTTAATGTTATATAAGGAAGAAGTTGGAAGGACTGCTGATTGTGTTTAGTAAATTGGGTCAAAGAGCGCATTTTAAATATGAGCATCAGTTAAAATATTAAAATTGTTCACATTTAAATATCATTGAAACAGTGCAACAAAACAGATATTTGTAATGAATGACATACTGTATGAGCCACTTTACCACTTTTACTACAGACAGACTGACCTCAAGCTGCCTTGTCAGGTTTGATGGTGAGTTTAGCCATTTCAGGATACTTAATGTATGTAAGTATTATTAAAATTGTAGGAATTGTCTTGATGAACTAACATAACAGTGGAAACGTAGTTCCACAGGTTTTATTTACTTTGATACATTGTTCTTGGATGTTGAAAGTAGTTAACATCTTTTACCTGATAAATTATGGCAGTAACAGCCCAGAAGGAGGCCTCGTGCAATAAACAGCTTTAGAGACATCAACATCATTACCTGTCTCTGAGGATGTACACACCCCTCTGACAGGAAACACTTCACACCTTTGCTGCAAAACTGTCAGAAATTAGAACTTGTAAAAATAGCTTTAGAGGCACATTCCCCTGTAATCTTTAGCTTTCTGAAATTGTGTTTGTGTTTGTGTTTTTATATTTCATATGGAACCATTTTCAGAAGTTGGTGTATTTTCAATTTTTACTTTTAATCATAAAGACCTTGTACATAACAAACTGGCCAACAAAAACAAATGAATAAAATGAAACTAAATACATTTTGACTGGCCTTCTCAATAAATTTGTGAGAATAAAATTTTTCAATTTCATTGGATCTGTTCCTCTGTACCACGTATCACACACACCTTAGCAACATTATCCTTGTTCTGTTCAGTAAAGGAAAACATTCCTTTCTTAGCATCCTAAAAACTATCACTAATAAAAAGGTATAATAAAAGTAGTTATTACCAAATTATTTAAAAAACTGATGGACCAGCAGGTAAGAAGGGGAATGTGTGCATGGGTTCATGGTGTGCATCTCTTAGCTAATGTTCAAAATTTTGGTGGGCCCTATCGCAAACTGTTTTTTAGGGCTCCTGTCAGTAACAGGCCTTTAATTGCCCTGGTTGATTGGTTTTGTTTACAAGGGTGGCACTGCAGCATGGAAAACACTGCAGTCTATGGGATGTTGTTCAGGACTTAAAAGTCTTTAACACTCTGGAGTCGTCAATCCTGCTGGCAGGATAAATCAGAACTTGTGCAAAAACACTTATGCAACTCTAAGTTTTTGTCCTAGAAACATAATAAACATACCCTCGGCAACCTTAAACTGTCTACTTTTCAAATATATGTAGATTGAAATGATTTATTTTTTGCTTGTTATAGAAAGATTATGACCGCAACACAATGTGTGAAATCACCCATTTTAGTCATATTAAGGTGTTCCTAACAAACGTTAATTCTGAGTCACCCTGCATGACTGACCACCTCAGAATATCAGCAGTTTTTATACCCTTTTGTGTGCTATCACTGTCTCAGGCCTCTGCTTTGGATCCAGCAGGTGCTTTGATAAAAAGGCTCAGTTTTTGTAAGATCATTTGTTCACATAAAAACTGTATGTGTAATGCATTCTGCATTGTGCAATACATTGGGCTTTTTCAGTGTCACTGATAATCTTTCTCAGGCCTCACAGAGCACACAGGCCAACTTGGAGAGAACCAGATTTTCTATCATGATTAATTATAGTATTATACATTAAACATAATTATTATTTGAATTTGTGTAATTCCATGTTTAATAATTAAGTCTATATTTTAGATATTTAGCTCCTTCACCCCCCCCCCCCAACACACATACACACACACACACACACACACGCACACACACACACTTTTGTGACTTATGGTCACAAACATATTGATGTTTTAGTTTTCATAAGTGATTTAAACTTAAAATGTGATACCATGTAAAACCTAATAATCAGGTGTCTTTAACGTTTCAAATAACATCAAATATCATCATTCTTTTCTGAAACAACATTGTCACAGTTTGTGGTGAGATGTTTTAGGCTGAAACAAGCTATCAGCAAAACTAATGTTCATTCCAAAGCCGTTAGCAGTCTGGTGAACTGTGTGATAATAACAATTCTTCTAGACATATGGGCAACACAGACTGTATCTGCAGGAGAAGTCAGCACTGTCATAAGCAACTGGGTCAGAATAAACATTAGCAAATATATTTAAATTCTAAACTTCATCCCAGTCACACAGACATTTTTGCCAAAGCCCCAACCACATGGGGACTCTTCCCCCTGTGTTGGATCACAACATAAGTAGCATCTGCTTAGCCCCTGCTATTATATAAATTATTATTCAACAGAATGCCACACTATGAGAAACAAAAAAAGTATGTTTTAGTCTCTAAATTACATATGCCCTCTCATGACACAGACTCATACATGTGTGCAGCCAATTAAAGTATGATTAGGTTACCATGTTACAACACAGTTATTCCTCAGTAATTATGTAAAAGTTACACTTTAAAATAAATGGACAGTTCCTGTGTAGTTTTGTAGCTACTGTGTAATAACTGAGTGGTAATATAGACATTGCTTATGGGTAATAATAATGCAACACATTTAAATAATGTCATAAATGTTACATTGTGAAATAATGGACATCTGCTGAACTGTCACATTACAGAATGGTTTAAGCAGAAACTGATTACAATGTCTCAACAATAACATAAACATTAGCTAAATGTCAGAAACTATGGCAAATACAATTTAATGTCTTAATGTGCATTAACACATACCTGCCAAAAAAGGCTTCTGGAGCACAAAATCATGTTCCAGTCTAATTACAAATGTAATTACACATATGTTATTACCCATAACAGGTACTAATTCATGAGTCATTACATTGTTGTTGCATATTGCTGTTCCTGACAAATGAATATAACAGGAGGGTTAATAAATGAGTTTATAAAACTATTGTCATGCCTCGACTCTCATGTAATTGAATGTCAGGCTACAGAGCAAATGTCTCTAGAAAAAAGTCATCAGACCAAATGGCCTCAAGATCCCTTGGATCCCATAAAAAAAAAAAAAAAAAAAAAAAAAAAAAAAAAAAAAAATCTGACTAAACACCCTCAGACAGATAGTGCCACTGTCCACACAGTTGATAACACACACTAATATAACATGCTAATTACCATTTCCATTTGTTAAAAGGAGGGACTTAAGTTCCACAATTGTTTTTATTTTTTTACAGAACACAATCTCAGGACAACACCATTTCATTTTAATTGCTTCTTAATTTAGTGGATCTTCGCATGCAAAAGGAACAATCATCGAAGTAAACATACAAGACCTGTGATGAACTTAAAAATCTCAACAGTGCCTTTTTTGTAGGACCCAAAACTATAAAACTGAATGCAGAGTGCCTTATTATCAGAGCTAACTTGAGCAAGACCAACTACAGAAAGCCAGATGTGTATAAATTTTAGTGTTTAATTTTAATTACGACTTAAAATGTTAACAACTGAGATTTTGGTGTTCAGCACAGGACATGTACATAAGTATATGCACTTTGACGAAGGTCCCTTAGTTTTATATGTAAAGTTCTGCTTAAAGTACCATTCAGTGCTGAGATTTTTTTTACGAGCAATTAAAATAAAATGAAATAATGTAGTCCTCAGCATGTGTTCTGTGGAAAAAGAAAATTAAGTGGAAATCTAGTCCTTCCTTTTAACAAACAGGAATGCTAATGTATGTCCAATATTTAATATAAAACCAACTGTACCGCAGATGTTTATCACAAACGAGAGGCTGCATTGTCAGCTGTTATCAACTGTGTGGAAAATGGCGCTATTGTTGGATTATCTGAGGGAATTTAGTCTGATGCCTTTTTTTCTGAAGGCATTTTGTCTAAGGCAGTTTTGTCAGAGGCTGTTTAGTCTAATTTTATTTTTCTGAGGGCATTTTGTCTAAGGGAGTTTTGTCAGATGGAGTTCAGTCTATTTTTTTTTCTGAGGGCATTTTGTCTAAGGGAGTTTTGTCAGATGGAGTTAAGTCTGATTACTTTTTTTCTGAGGGCTTTTTTCTTGAGCTTTTTCCAGACCCAGGTCCACATTCTCCTCAGGTTTGGTATGTTGGTCCATTGTGAAAGCTGTGTTTTGAGCTTGTGCAGAACACATGGAACTGCGCAACTGAGACACAGCTTTGTGTGTGGAACCAAATCAGCTGTAGCCTAGAATCAGTCCTGTGTGTGTACCTCAGTTTCACAAACGTCCCGATCAGTAGAGATTTCCTATACCTTGTTGCTCCTTCCGGCTCTTGCTGGAGTCTTCCATTGGCGACCAATACAAGGAGCATTTGAACCTCTTCAAAAACACACAGCTTAATTTTACAAGCTGCCTTTCTGAGTCGTATAAAAACAAACTTGATCTCTACTGTATCTTGAGGATTTAACTTAGTGCTAGATGTCTGCATTTCATCCTGATTGACAAGTCTCCCTTTGGACAGTGAGTGCTCTGCAAAGTCACGTTTTGTCAAAAGGAAATGCAAAAAAAAAAAAAAAAAAAAAAAAAAAAAAAGCAGAGTAGAATGGTACTATGTCAGTAGAAGTCAGTACTATGCAGTGGAAAAGCACCATAGATGTTTGTATAATGTCTGTTTCACACGGTGAAGAAAGATCATTGGTGGAAATAAACTGATTGCTCTATTAATGGTGCCAGAGCAATAAAACACACTAAATGTAAAATTATAAAAAGCTTTATAGTTATGAGTCATTAAAGGGGACATAATTTTACTGAGATGAAAAGAAGCGGTGTTTGAAAACATGAAGTCATTTTTTGCTCATTTTATGCAGATAGGTGTATTTGTTACGTTTTAATATATTTTACATCACTACATCACTGAGGAGTTTTGGTCTAAATGTGTCGTACAGTCGGTCTCCCAAAGAATACACACAAAAATCAGCCACATATACAACGATATATTATGATTTACAGCGAGTGGTAGAACACAGGTTTATTCTCTGTTCCCTACTATTGTGATTTTGAATGAGTGTGAGCAATCGCAGAGTCTCGCTGTAAAGCAATCAAAGCATGGCTCATGAAATTATTCTGAACAACAAAAAAAAGAAAAAGTTTAAATAGGTTGTTTTTGTTTCTTGAGGTTATAAATTTTCCAGACAGAGAGCAATGGTCAAACCTGGCCTGATGTCAAAACACAGAGCATGAGATTAAAGAGTGTACATATGAGCTCGGTAACCTTTTCCCTTTATTCCTCAGATAAACCCGGGACAATCCAGAAATGTGTTAATAGTGTTATCAGAAGATGTGAGGGGGGCTTGGAGAGGTGATTACAACGTTAATAAAAAAGTATAAGTGTGAGAAATAACCTTTCAGACTCTGACCTGGAGAAGAGGGCAAGGAGAAAGAGACTAATGCTGGCTCAAAGCACTTCTCAAAGGGAATTCTTCACTGAGGCTGTCCTGCCCCTACGGTCATGGATCTCAAGTCCAAATGGGCATATCTTTAAACACTAAGAGAGGGTTGGGACCTCATTAAATTTAAGGTTTTATAAACACTTTAAGATATTTAAGCCCTTAACAACATTTCACAGACTGCAGTGTCTCACAAGCTGTAGTGCCACCCCCATGAACAAACTTAGTCAAGCAGGACAATAAAGGGCCTTAATTAAGGGATTGACAGGGGCCCTAAAATTAAAATTCTAAACCCTGTTCCCTTAGTCCCTTCTCCGTACAAATCAAAACCATGCCCCTGCTGGTCCATCATTTTCTTCAACTACTTGGTTAACTATTGCTATTAATGTACCTTTTAATTAATGGCATATTAGGATGCTAAGAACGGAAGAGTTTATTTTCACTAAACAAACAGGAACAGAATGAAGATAAAGCTGTGTGTATATGATGTGTGCATCAGAGGAACAGAGCTGATAATGAAACAAGGAGGATATACATTAATTGAGATGGCCAGTCAAAAGTCCCTGGAGCGAGAGAGAGAGAGGCAAGTTGCTTCCTTTGAGTTTGTTTTCATAGACCTGTTTGCTTGCTTCTCTCAATAGAGAACATCTCAACACCTCTCAAAAAGATTGGGACAAGGACAACAAAAGTATAAAAAAGCAAGTGGTACTAATAAAAAACATTTGGGGGAGCAAATTGCAACTAAGTCACATGACTGGATATAAAAAGAGCATTTTAAAGAGGCAGAGTCTCTCAGATACAAAAATGGGCAGAGGTTTACCAATCACTGAAAAACTAAAAGTCTATCACTGAAAGTCTAAAACTGTGGAAAACTTAGAAAAATGTCCCACAAAGTGAAATTTTAAAATTTTAAAGTAGAACTGTTTAAATTTCTCTCAAATGGATACATGTTATTTGCTTTGCTGATGTGTATTATATACCCAGATATACTGTTTACTGAAATGGCTTGACACCATAAATACTTATTCAATTCAGGGTTGCAGTGGGTCCGGAACCTACCCAGAATCACTGGTGCAAGGCGAGTCACTAATCCACTAAAATGTTTTGGAACTTTGGGAGGAAACCAGAGCACCCGGTGAATACCCATGTGGACAAATTCCTCACAGGCAGTCACCCAGAATAGAGCTGTGTGAAAATGAAACTCCCTGTAGCACCACCATGTGTGCAAAATCTCCACTCAAACTGTCCTGGAGGCAGTGCTGCCTTTGAGGAAGAGGGAACGTAACTGGTTACCAGCAAACAAGCAGGGATGTATATGATTGGTTAAAACTGTATGTGATTGGGCAGATATTTTCCAAATTGTGTGCCGTCAACTGATAAAACTCTGCCTAGACCCTCTTAGTTTGCCTGCTCTGACAGTGAGATATTACTGTGAAATTATAAATATAAGAATAATAATAAAAAGAATAATTCTTATAATCATAAATATAAGAATCTGCCTCTGAGGCAGTAGAAGATTATGCAGCTTCCTCACTGATATACATCATCCTCCATTTAAGCAAAACAAAATACTGAAAATCATGCAGCATTTCTGATAAATTATTAAAAATCACCAAGTGTACACTATACTACACATTTATTTATTCCAAAATCCAATCTATTTTAATCAATCACACTCATCCCTGGTTGTTGGCTGGTAATGAACTACGTTCCTTCTCTCTCAAAGGCAGCGCTGCCTGCAGAACCATTGTGAGTAGTGATTTTGCACAGACTCCATGTTCGCAGATACTATTTAACCAATTAACACACTTTACCTGCACGTGTAGCGCCTGTATGATCTTGTAGGGCCAATGTAGATCTCCTGAAATAACATTATTTACTGCCTTCAAGAGCTATTTTAATTTTACTTCTTGATGTGCTGTTTTGATTTTACTATGGTGGAAACTGTAATAATTGCAGTTTCCCTCTGTGATCAATAAAGTATTTCTGATTCTGATTATTGAATAAATTGATTTTAGCAACTGAAAGATCTGAAGGGAAACTGTAACATATTTAATTTTCATATCAAATCTCAAGATGCTTTGACCTAATCAGGTCCACAGCAGTAGAGATTCGCTTGTTCATTTGTGTATTTATGTCCACTGCTGTGAGTGGTTGGGGGTTGGGTTCAAGTTGTACCTCATATAATGGGAACCAATAAGCTTGTAGCACAGTGACACGATGCTGGTCTTGCTGAAGATTTACACACAGGTTCACTACACTTCAGAAGTTTACTGATGTCTTTCAAAGCTGTATGTGATCTCATAGATTTAACTATATTCCAGTGACAAAGAACAAATTGTTGGATTTCTAAAGAAGTGACTTTACAGAAGATAATATCATTGGCTACTTTCACTGTAAATAAATATATAAATTTAATTTAAAGACATTTTGTGGCACATGGATTGCTCTGCACTGTGAAATATCTGCACAATTTATATTGTTAAATATAAAAATTGAGGTTTTGTTCCAACAGAAACCACATGTATTATATTATTATTATTATTATTATTATTATTATTATTATTATTATTATTATATAAGTGTAACTCAACACATTAATGATATACATTTTAGGACATACATTCCTTGATGGATTCAGTGATGATTGGGATGTATGTGCTTGTTTTACTCTTCACCACATCAGGTACTGTATAATGTCTTATTTTATTTGTCAATCTTTTCTTTATTACCTTGGAAATAGAGTTTTAAAGTTGTTATCTCTTAGATGTATTATTCTTTTTAATTTCAGGTGGAAACTCAGAGGTGCATATTCAGTGTCTAAATGGACTGAGGTTTATTCACCATGGAGAGAATATTAGTCTGACCTGCTCTTTTTCAGATTTAGATGTATATGATGTTTCATGGTACAAACACACACCAGGAGAAATAACTCTTCTCATAGCTTCTCATACGACTACTCTACAGTACCATAATGACTTTAACAAGAGCAGTTGCTTTAAAACATTAAAACAACAAGGAAGTTTTAAAACATCACAAATGCAGAACCATATGATTCAGATTTAATTTAAATTGCTTCTTAATTAAGTGGATCTTCACATGCAAAAGGAACCATCATCAAAGTGCTGAATTTCAAAATATCAACAGTGTCTTTCTATGGGACCCAAAACTGTAAAACCAAATGCAGTAGAGTGCCTTATTATGAAAGCTAACTCCCACAAGAATAACTAATGCCGGGATCAGACTACACAATGTTTTTGTCTTTTATGATGTTCACTATGTCAGATTAGCACTATAAATGTGTGCCTTGTCTGGGTCGGGAGACTGGCAGCACTACACATTTGTCCCAAACACCTCATTGTTAATCTTAGATTGTGTCACACTACACGACCATTACTCATAACCAATGCTCATATTTGGTTCTGACATTGAAACTTTGTGCTGAAATCAGGCTAAATTTGTGTAGTCTGATCCTGGCATGAAGCAAGCCAAATGTGAATATGTTTTAGTGTTTAAATTGAATAAGATTTTAAATATTTACAATTGAGATTCTGTTGTTCAGAATAGGATATGTACATAAGGATGTTCACTTTGACGAAGGTTCCTAAGATGTGCATGTGAGGATCTGCTTAAAGTACCATTCAGTTCTGAAAAATGTGTTAAGAATTTATTTTAATGAGCAATTAAATAAAAATAAATAAATAAAGTGTAGGCCTCAGTATATGTTCGGTGGAAAAAGAAAATTAAGTGGAAATGTAGTCTTTCCTTTTAAAGGAATACAATGTAAGAACTGCCTTTTTTTGTCTTCTAAGCTCCCTCTACCTGCTGCAGAGTGTAATTCAGAGTGTAATGGTGGCAGCCTTAGCCTAAATGTTAGAGGACCAGGGCTTAGTAATGGAAGGTCACTGGTTTGATCCTCAGGACTGGTGGGAACATCCATGGCTGAAGTGCCCTTGAGCAAGGCACTGAACCCCCAAACGCTTCATGAACGCCAGGGATGGCTGCCCGCCATTCTGGGTGTGTGTTCACAGCCCCTAGTGCACTAGTGTGTGTGTGTGTGTTCACTGTCACAGATGGGTTAAATGCGGAAGACACATTTCATTGTACAATGACAAGTAATTGCACATTTAATTTCATTTCACATTTACAGTACTGTCTGTTACAGTAATCTCTCTCTCACTATCTCTGTCTATGTCTCACGTAAACACGACTGGCTCTTGGGGCTTCTATTAACACACATACTCCCTGTCTCTCACAGACAAACACATATACCTTTCAGCTGATGTTGGGATAGGGAAATGTGTGTAATAAAATAAAATCATGTTTACAACCATAAAGTGTAACTTTGATGGTACACCAGCTCTTATAACCACAGCAACCAACAGAAAAGCACTTATTACGAGAATCAATGTACAACACTAAAAAGTGAACTAATCCGGCTAAAGTTAGAAGGTGCTAGCACTAGCTCTTGTGCATCAGTACCTCTCAAAAACCTGATTCTAACACTGTCCTCAACAAAGCTTGTATTCTGCTGACACAAAGCGTAATTCTAGCGAATTAATCCACATAACAGCCAGAGAAAAGCACTTATTACCTCAATCAATGTCTAACATGAAAAAATTTAATAATCTGGCTGAAGTTAGCAGCCGCAAACACTGGCTCACTACAACACAACTTATCATTAACTAACACTGAAATACATGAAAGAAGTTACAATGCAAGTTGCTTACTACTCCAACTTGTGTCTTCATGTCTGTTTCAGTTCACTCTACTGTGTAAATTCAGTCCAGTATTAACTCCTGTAAATAAGCAGAGGACCCAGAATAGCAGCCACAGAGGCTCTATTCTCCCTATTACAGATCTGTGTTACATAAGAAGTATTTAGAAGCTGTAATTGTAATGCAGAAATACTGCATAGTATTCCTTTTACAAACCAAAATACTTATGTATGTCCAATACTGTATATAAAACCAACTTCGCCAATGTTTACTACAAACAAGATGCTGCATTGTCAGCTGTCAACGACTGAATGGATAGTGGCACTATTGTTAGATTGTCTGAGGGAGTTTAGTCTGATACAATTTTTTCTGAGGGCTTTTTATTCAAGTGTTTTTTCTGATGTCTTATTTTCTGAAGCTGTTTGCTATATAGCCTGACATTCAATTTCAGGAGATCTGAGACATGACAATGGTTTTCTGAAGACTCAAGGTTGTATGAGAATAATGTCATTCTATTCAATGCCTGAGTACTGACGCTGAGGTCTGAGGATGTCCAAATAATGAAATTTTAAGCAAATAATGAAACTTTAAGCAGGAACAAATGAATAATTAATGTAATATAACAGTCAAATTAATGTACTCAGCATTAATTAATAATGCATGTATGCTAAAAGAGCAAGTGGTAGTTAAAATAACAGCTAGAGGAGCAATTTGCAAATAAGTCACGTGACTAGGTATAAAAAGAGCATTTTAAAGAGGCAGAGTCTCTCAGAAACAAAAATGGGCAGATGTTTACTGATCTATGAAAACCAAGTCTAAAATTGTGGAACACTTAGTTCCTATGTTCCTCAAACTAAAATTCCAAAGACTTTAAATATTCCACAATCTACAGTACATAATATCATCAAATGTTTCAGAGAATCTGGAAAAAATCTCTTTGCAAGCACTTTGTTATATCACCTGCAAAACAAAGCTTCTAATATTGTATTATGTTTTCTGAGAATAGAAACAGTATAAATTTCTGAGTAGATTTAGGTTATTAATATATATTGTTTCATGACAATTTTAGAAAGCTAAAGTTTACAACATATGAGGCAGGTGCATCTACAGATGTTTTTACCAGTTCTAATTTCAGCCAAAGTGCAAACTGTTAATTTCCTGTCTTGTGTTTGCATCCTCAGAGGCAAGCAATTATTTTGATGTCTCTAAAGCTGTTTATTATGCGAGGCCTCCTTCCAGGTTGTTTCAGCCATCATGTTTTGTGTCACATTAAAAATGGTTAATGTTTTCAAGCTAAAATATGCTAACTAATGTTAAGAATCACCCGTTAATTTTAGTCTTGGTAACATAAAATAAAAGAAATAGTCTCCACTCTTATCTAAGTTCAGCAAGACATTCACTCTTAATAGATTAGAACTGACTGAGTCTCCACACCCAAATTCATATGTTCTGATTGGCTGTGTTCCTATGGAGTGAGATTGCAGCTTCCTGTTATTTACATTTTTTATAATTTTTTTTGGGATGGGACTGCAGATTAGGAAGCACTACAGCTGTGATACATTGTTCAGGGCTTAAAAAGCCTTGCAAGCGTAAACATGCGATGGTCATTAGATTCATTAATTCATTCATTATCTGTAACTGCTTATCCAATTCAGGGTCATGGTGGGTCCGGGGCCTACACTAAATCACTGGGCACAAGGCGGGAATGCAACCTGGAGGAGGCAGCATTCCTCAACAGGGTGACTCACACCTATAGACACTTTTGAGTAGCCAGTCCACCTTCTCAATGTGTTTTTTGGGATGGTGGAAGGAAACCAGAGCACCCGGAGTAAACCTATGCGAACACAGGGAGAACACACCAAACTCCTCACAGGCAGTCACCCAGAGTGTAGCTCGAACCAAAAGTATATATGTAAAATATAGGTTTATTTTTTGTTACTGTACAATTTGTTCTTTTCATAATTTGTTGGAAGGGCTGCAAAAATGTCTGTTTTTTTAATTAAGTACCTTGCTGCCTCAGAGGCAGATTCTGAAAAGTACATTCCTAAACATTTGAGTTATGATGCTATCTCAGAAGAAGCTACAGAATGTTAGACAATGATGCTCTACTTGCTCTGAGGTTGAGGCTAAGACAAATTCCAATAGCACATGCTTGCTGCCTCTGAGGAAGCAGGACATTGTTGTATGTCATTCTGTATCTCCTTCACAGTCAGCAGTAATAAATAAAGTGTGCAAATCTGCCTCATATACAGCCAAATTCTATTACACAACATTCTGCAGCTTCCTTTGAGGCAGCATTCATAACTCAAATGTGCAGGAAGATTCTTCTTCAGAATCTGCCTCTGAGGCAGTAGAAGCAGTATGCAGCTTCCTCACTGATATACATCATCCTCCATTTAAGCAAAACAAAATACTGAAAATCATGCAGTATTTCTGAGAAATTATTAAAAATCACCAAGTGTACACTATACTGCACATTTATTTATTCCAAAATCCAATCTATTTTAATCAATCACACTCATCCCTGGTTTTTTGGCTGGTAATGAACTACGTTTCTTCTCTCTCAAAGGTAGTGCTGCCTGCAGAACCATTGTGAGTAGTGATTTTGCACAGACTCTATTTTCAGTCACCTTGTAAAACCACAAAGAGTTGTAAGACTCTTCAATCAAATTTCACCTTTATATGTATTAATATGGGATGTTCTCAAAGTATGAAAATCTCGTCATGTACATTTTTTTTATATGTCAAAGAGATTAAAATTGAACATAAGTGAATTTGAAATGTTCATATGGTGTGCAAAAAATAAAAAAATAAAATAAAATTAAGAACCACATTTGTATCCTAGGAAAATTGTTGCAAGAGCACACTTACAAGCTTTATTCAAAGCTACACTGTAGTCTGTCTCACACTAAAATTAGAACTTTTTATTTTGCTTTACTGATACAGGAAAGATATTTACCTGGAGAGCAAATTACTTTATTAATAACCCCCTTTTCTTAATCAGTTTGCATAGATTATATATATTCATTCCTTTATGCTTTGTCTGTAACCACTTATCCAGAATCACTGGGCACAAGACAGGAACAGTCCTTCAGAGGGCAACATACACTCACGCATTCACTCACACACTCATACCTATGGACACTTTTCAGTCATCAATCCACCTACCAACATGTGTTTTTTGGACCGTGGGAAGAAATTGGAGCACCCAGTGGAAACCCACATGGACACGGGGTGAACACATCAAACTCCTTACAGACAGTCACCCAGAGCAGGACTTGAACCCACAACCCCAGATCCCTGGAACTGTGTGAATGTGACACTACCTGCTGTGCCACCGTGCCGACCTATATATATAATTGTACATTTAATTTATGTATTACAACAATAAGTTGTTTTTCCATTTTTTGTTTTGATTGAGCCGACACATTATGAAAAGTTAGTAATCATAAAATCTCCTTTCTAGTTATAGGTGATTTGAACACAGAAGTTATTGTGTTAACGATATTAAACATCGTATCCCTTGTGGTGGGTCTATTTCTTGGAATAAAATTACATAAACATCGCCATAAAGGTATGTTTAAAATGATTATATTGTTATTGTTGTTCCTGATGCTAGGTTTCTAATGCTTATGCTTATTTAAACAAATGCAAGGTGTTGATAATGCAACACATATGAAAAACATGTTATTTGTTGAAGATGCTGCTGAAGTTCACTCAGCTGAAACAAAGCAGGTGATTCATTCATTCAATAATAATAAAAAAAAAAATAAGTTAGTCAAGTTATACAAAGTCTAATTTTGTTCAGCTCATCATCAGTACAACTATTAAACTTAAATACAGTATATTTTCTGCAGGTTGCATGCAAAGAGGCCTTGCACGAGGCAGCAGGAAGTTACATCATTGAAAAACAGAAGATTAAAGATGGTGACATTTACTCACAGGTCATTTACTACCAACAAAACTGAACTTCCTGAAGCTTATAACACCATTTTCCCTCTGTGCTCATGTTATTCTCACTGACTGATGCCTGCATTACTAAATGTGTAATAATGCTGTGTTTTAATAAAATGTATGTTGTAATGTACTTGAAGTTAGGTAAATCTGATGGTTGGTACATTTGTTTATTAATTAATTAATTCAGCTTGTGCAACCACTTCATCCTACTCTGAATCTCATGGGTCTGATGCTTAATAAATATTGTTTGTTTGTTTAAATATTTAATATTTAATTTAAGTATACATTCTTGTGTGTGTGTGTGTGTGTGTGTGTGTGTGTGTGTGCGTGTGTGTGTGTGTGTGTGTGCATCAGGGGGAGAGAGAGAGAGAGAGAGAGAGAGAGAGAGAGAGAGAAAGAGACAGAGATCCAAAGGCAAAACTTTATGTATGTTAAGACCTAAGGAGATACACTGGTCTGATTTAAAGTATTTTAGAAAATTTATATTGCATGAGATGCAGAGGCAATAGTCTGCAAGTGCTCAAACAAAATATTTGCATTTATGTGTTTCAATTGTTTTAGGTGTTTGTACAAACAGGATTAACAATCAGAAGTGAATTTTAGAAGCAGCTATATTAGAATAACAAAGCCCTACAGGGCATGTGGATGTTATAAGGAGTGGCGTAAAAGGTGGTCAATGG
The DNA here is from genome assembly GCF_029633855.1 of Hoplias malabaricus. Lineage (NCBI taxonomy): Eukaryota > Metazoa > Chordata > Actinopteri > Characiformes > Erythrinidae > Hoplias > Hoplias malabaricus. Next base: position 13,935,964 of record NC_089808.1, read on the forward strand.
TATCACTTAATAACTATCTACATGTATGTCGCCACAGCTCATCAACCACAATCCACACCATCGATCTGGATGCCCTTCCTGACGCAACCCCCCTATTTTTCTGGGCTTTGGCACCAGCACTGCAAAATTGAATTCCAGTGGCTAGTAACACATATTCATACCTATGGACAATCTTCAGAGTCACCAATCTATCTACCAACCATCTATCATGTGTTTTTGGGCTGTGAGAGGAAACCTGGGCACCCAGAGGAAACCCATGTGGACACAGAGACAACACACCAAACTTCTCACAGTCACCCATGCTGTGCCACCGTGCTGCCCAATATTTGTATCTTAAAACTACAGCTTTAAAATAATTGTGATGTTCCACTGACTAGTAATAGTTAGAATAGTGGAAAGTGCTGTAGAGCTAGAGTAGAGTTATGAATAGTTAAAGGATAGGAGATGGCTAATAGATTTTGGGACACCAAATACTTCTATCACTCTTTCTGACTTCTATCGCAGTTTCTGTCCAGAAATTATTTATTTGTAGGATATTTTGGCCTGTCCAGTTATGCTCCAGACTCTGACACAGTGAGTCTATTCGTTTGTAATCATCTAGTGAGAGAGCTAGATATATCTGTGTGTCACCTGCATAATTATGGTGACTAACGTTAGTGTTGTGTAAATTGGTCCAAAGGCAACATGTAGAAATAGCACAGAAGAGGGCAGAGAACTGAAGCTTGGGGATTCTTCATGTCAGTTCTACCCTCTCAGATCTCAGACTGGACTGTGGGAGGAAACCGGAGCACTCGGAGGAAACACAGGCAGACTCAGGGAGAACACACCAACTCCTCACAGACAGTCACCTGGAGCGGGAATCGAACCCACAACCTCCAGGTCCCTGGAGCTGTGTGACTGCGACACTACCTGCTGCTCCATCGTGCCGCCACTCCTGAGTTAAAAAAAAAAAAAAAAAAAAAAAAAAAAAACTGTCAAAATTATATTAAGGAAAATTTGAGACTGGTAAGTAGTTGTTTTAAACAGAAGTATCATGAGTTCTTTTTTCAACATTGACTTGGTATCAGCCGATTTTAATGACTTTGGGAAAATGTCTGATATTTGTGAACCATTCATTATTTGCTTCATATCAGTTGCTACTGAACTGAAATTAAAAATTCAGATGTCAGAATGTTGAGACAATAAACAGTACTGACATCTTAAATTCAATATGTGCATATATGTTTAAAAAAAGTTTTAATACAATTTTAAAATAATTTTTACAATTTAATTTATTACATTTTAAAAGTTGCATAAGCCCTGTGAAGGACTGGCGCCCCCTCCAGGGTGTATTCCCGCCTTGCGCCCAATGATCCCAGGTAGGCTCTGGACCCAGCTTACAGATAATGAATGAATGAATGAATGAAGTTGCATAAATTAATGGGTATATATTCAGTTATTTAAATAATTCTAACATATCATAAAGTAACTGTTGGTAATTATGCATCTTATGATGATAAAATTCAGTTACGAAGATGCAGAGCAAGGGATGTTTTGCAAGAAGCTGTTAAAAGTCTGTTTAAATCTCATCTTTGATGTGGTTGGAAGTTTAAGCGGTCCACTGCAGTATCTGTGTACCATCAGCACAGAGGTTACTGTTACATGAAGAAAATTAAAAATAACATGGAAAGGAAAAAAAAAAATACTGAAAAGTATGTGTTTATAGAAAGTAAGTGTGAGAAATGATGGAAGAATATAGTTGTTACATTGTACCTTGAATTTATTTTTATTTTTATTTTTTTTACGTGAAAGCTTTTATGTCTAAGACGTAAATTAATAGCAAATAAAATTAGAACATTTGCAGAACAGTAGAACAGGATATTCACAAAATGTTTCTGTCTAAGATTTACACTGTCCAGCCATAATTTTATGACCACCTAGTTGTTTCTAGACTTACTGGCCATTCTCTCAGCTGCACTGACCATACATGAGCACTTTGTGGTTCTACAATTTGTTGCAATGCATACTTTGTTTACCCTATTTTTCCACCTTGTTCTTCAATGGTCATGACACTCACAAGACCACCACAGAGCAGGTATTATTTAGTTGGTGAATTATTCACAGTTCTGCAGTAACACTCGTGGTGTTTGTGTGTTAACATGTGTTGAATTTGTATGAGTAGATGAGACATATCAGTGCTGCTGAAGTTTATAAACACTGTTAGTGATTTTCCACCAACGAGCAACCAGAAACTTTCCAATTTGTGAGCTTAATTTGGAGATTTTGGTGTGTTTCTACCAACATAAATTGGTTTGCAAACCAAAAAAATTCTTTTTTTCATATTCTAAAGGCAAAGAAGTATTGGTTCTTCAATGAGAACCATGAATGCATATGTGGGCGTGCTGTGCTTAATAAATTCCAGAAAGAGCACAGAGCCTTAAATAAAGTTTTCTTGCTTAGTGGGGTGGAACAGGAACAGTTATATAAATAAATCATCTGAAATAAAACAGGAACATGCTCCATTTGTGTGTGTTTCTGGGGCTGTGATCAGTGATACACGATGCACAATGGATACTTTTCTCCACTGTTTATAAGCTCAGCATGATGGCTCAGAACTGCACTATTCACACACATGTATCTGATCTCACTTTCATCTGAAATCATTAGAAATAAGAAATAAACAATCACTTTGCCAAGACTCTGTCCATTTATCTACAGCTCTGGCACTGAATTCAGCCCCTGCGATATCCCCGGCTGATGGTTGCCAACTATATGGTTTCCAACTATAACTGGTGTAAACCTGGACAGGTTTACTGGAAAGCACCAAGGTTCTAAGAATCAGGAAATGAATCAGTTCAAGTACCAGAGTTCCTTTGGTTGAAAAGTGCTATTTGTCCCCTCACTGTCCACTCAGTTAGAAACACCAATCTTGTTGGTCCACCTTGTAGATGTAAAGCCAGAAACCGTAGCTCATCTGTTGCTGAGCAGTTTGTGTTAGTCATTCTCTAGTTTTTTATCAGTGGTTACTGGATGCTGCCCACAGGATAATGTTGGCTGGACATTTTTGGTTGGTGGGCTGTTTCCAGTCCAGCAGTGGCACAGAGGGATTTAAAAACTCAAGCAGCATTGCTGTGTCTGATCCACTGCCACCAGCGCAACATACACCACCTGTCGGTGTCAATGCAGCACTGAGACAGACCCACCAAGCAAATCATACCTGCTCTGTGTTGGTCCTGACTGCTGAAGAATGGTGTGAAAGGGGGAAAATCAAATATACCAAACATTAAGGTAATCTTAAGTGTAGAATTGAGGAGGAGTTCATAATGTGATGGCTGATGACTGTATATGCAGAGTTTCTGTATGTATAAAACTGAACATAGAAATTGAAACCATGTATAAAAGTATGGACTTCTTTTTCACTCTAGCTGAAAATTGGACGGTTAAGGCGAAGTTTGCTGAGGCTCTGAAACGTAGCCAGTAGTGGGTTGTGCTCAGTGGTATAAACATTGATAATCCTAGGCTGAACATCAATGGTGATTTCATATTAATTTCTATTTTTATGCCAACTTTTGTGAGTGGCTGAGGCCTACTTTTGCTTCCTGTGATGGGAGCCAATCAGCCTTTAGCACAGTGTTATAGAGCTGCTCTTGTAGATGTCAAGCACTCATGTTAACAACACAGGGTAAGTGTTCTCAGGGAATTAACTGCATTCAAATTATTATAATATCAATATATTGTACACATGTAGTTATATGTTTCTGTTTTTCAGGAGATACATTGCTGCACAATGATTGGATTTTTTGTACTGGTTTCTCTCTCAGCAACGTCAGGTACTGATTAACATTTATTTATTTCATGAGTTCATTTTGTTCATCTGACAGGAGAATAACACAAATAACTTTACACACTCAGAAAAAAAAGAATGGTAGAGGTATTTGTTTTTTTTTTCTTTTTGCAGTACTGCTTTTCAAAGTGCAGTGTAAATGTATTTTTAAAGGAATTATAATATTCCAGTTTTTTACATTACATTCTCCTATCCAAAAGGATAGGTGAATATTTGTAATCTTTTATTATAGAACTGCGTAAATAAAAAGAACATTATATAAGTCCTGAAGATGAAATGGGGCACTTTTCATGAAATTGTAATCAGCTGTATTTTTTCTTTTGTCAGGTGATTTTCTGTGTCTAACTGGAATGATATTTAAGAAATTATCCACTTGTCTTGATCTGCCCATTTTATGATGCTTCAGTGATTGCCCAGACACACCAAAATAAATTGTATTTGTAAATTGTGGTTTGAAGAATTTCATACGTTATTTTTTAATGTAATTGTCTTGAATTGCAAATACTAAAAAGTAAGTTATGTGAATAATTTTGGGGACTAAGTTCATTCAGTATGCATTTTACCATCACTGTGTTTTTTTACATTCATTTAGATCATATTCTACAAGTTTGTGTTTCAGTTTGCCATATTTCATTTTTGCCGTATTTATTATTTTTTCTGTAAGTTTTCAGAATCACAATTGTACAGTGTGGCTTGAACTCTGTTCTGTACTTGTAAACACTGAATGGTATATGTTTTGCATTTTATGAATGTGACAGCAGATTTGAAGAGAACATTTTTAAGAAATATTCATTCACATTAGCTTGCATACATTTGCATCAAGCAATCATAAGCAACTGATACACTTCTCTGGTCCATGTGATTATGTTTCAAAGAGAGGCACCGGATCATTTTCAAAATTCTGTACATTGAAAAAACCCCAGATGCATACACATGCAAGTTAATGTGAATGAAAGTTTTACAAAGATAGTGTGTAGAGTTAAAATCTGCTTTCTACTCTCACATTCACAAAGTATAAAACTTCTACCATTTAGTTTTTACAAGCACAGTACAGATATCAACACTGTACAACTGTAATTCTGAGAAGAGTCAAATACACTTTTGCTAGTCAAATACACTTTGCTTTTATTAAATATCTTTTTAAACCCCAAATCCCGTTATACACCTACACATATATAAACTGAATACTTAAACAATTGAATAGTAAATACTAGTGACGAACTGCAGGAGTTTGGCAATTATTATATTTTATGTCACTGTTTTACTGTTAACAACATCAGCTAAAATGTATTTATTCCCTTGTTCATCTTGTATTTCTTTTATAGTCTTCTGCAGTGTCCAGTTTACAGTTTGTGAAATTTTAAATACTTTTAAATATGTTGTATTATGCAGTCTGCAATTTTGCTACTTTCTTTTCAGGTAGCACCACCAAGATCGACTGCCCCTGTGTAGATGGGCTAAAGTACATTCAGCATGGAGAAAATATTACTCTGAACTGTCCTTTTGCCACTTCTGAGGCAATAGTGGCTTTATGGTTCAAACAGAATCCAGGAGAAAAATCTGTTCTTGTTGCTTCTGCTGTTCTTTCTACAGGAGTTAAATATCACAGTGGGTTTAACAACAACAGCCGTTTTAAAGTATTAAAATACAGCACTTTTACTCTGAATATCACACACACAGAGCTGTGCAGTCGCTGATTATTCAGATACTGTATTATTGAACTGTACAATATTAATCATGAAAGGTTGGTGCCAGTTTAATTTTATAAAAATCGATCATTGTTAAATTCCAAATTTTTGTACACTGTGACATTCAGTGATCGGTGTATATTTTTTCTTAAGGTTCATCTTCAAGTCTCTACACTGTTCTCCAGTCTCCTGTATTAGACGCTGTTGAAGTGGGAGGGAGCACAACTCTGCAGTGTTCAGTCCTCACAGATGCATCTGCAGGAGAACACAGTGTGTACTGGCTGAGACATGGATCAGGAGAATCTCCTCCAGGAATCATTTACACTCATGAAGACACTAACAGTCAGTGTAGCAGGAGTTCTGAGACTGATTCTCCTACACAGAGCTGTGTCTACAAACTCCCCAAAACCAACCTCAGTCTCTCTGATGCTGGAACTTACTACTGTGCTGTGGCTGTGTGTGGACAGATACTGTTTGGGAATGGGAGTAAACTGGACTTTGTTAGTGAGAAAAGTTATTTCAAATCTTGGTATAACTTTAGAATAAGTGTACACGTATAAAGGTTTATACATGGTTTAAAATGTACTTATTATTAATTATCATTTATGTTTTTTAATACAATAATATTAATTAATTATCATTTATAACACATAGATGGAAAAGACAACAGTGACATTTTTTTCCCAAATAGTGAAACCACACCCATCTATAGTTAAACCTCAGTTTTTGCCAGATACTGACCTTACTTTGACTTCTCCATCAGTCGGCATTAAGATTCTTGGCGTCATCAAATTTTTGTAGATCAATTTAACCATTTAATGAATTAACCACCAACAGAGTGTCTTTAAACATAAATTATAATGTGTTTTACTTTAGCATTCTCAGGTCTGAGCTTATTTTACCTAGATATTTTCAGTAAGATCTCTGACACTGCGGTCACTCCTTATGAAAATGTGTAAATTTAAATTTGTCCCCAAAAAAAGACTTTTTCATATAAATACACATAGATCTCTCTGTCTGAATGAAGTACTCTTCCCATGGTTTATATCTAATCCCAAAACATAACTCTTCACAGGGGCATACAATCTGACATAATCCTGAACTGTGCCACCAAGATATTTTGCTTTAATCCAGTACTGTTTCTTTGTATTAATTACAGTTAATCTTGTGTTAGGGATTAATGAATATAAAATAAAGTGTAGGCATGCTTGTGTCTTAAGAACAAAAGAACAAAATATTATTATTATTGCTGTTATTATTATTATTATTATTATTATTATTATTATTAATATATTTCAGTGTTGGCACAGAAGACTCAATGTCCGTTTATCCAAATTTCAATTCAGGAAAATTGCACTTCCTGATGCAGAGTGTCAAGCCCTTGTCCTGTCGTGTCTGTTTTCCCCGCCATGTGCTCTCTTAGCACATGGCTCTGTTTGTTATTGTCCATGTCTCCGCCCATGTCCCGCCTTTCTTCCTCCCCCTCGTTATCTGTTCCAGGTGTGTCTTGTTATGTATTTAAGTTCCCTTGTCTCACTTCCTCTTGTCGGTCATTTGTATTGTTTCGTTCACATTTGTCATTACCTTTGTCATGTTATCAAGTCTGTCTATCTCGGTTGTTTCTCTGTCATTGTTTTCCACGTCATCGTTTCGTTTCCAAGTCTAGCCTGTCTCTGCTGTTTCTCGTTTTGTTTCCTCTGTCGTTGATTAGTTTCTCAGTCATCGTGTTTCTTTTCTTTTTCTTTTCAGGCGGACTGATGGAGGTGGACGCAAACGCAATAACACAGTAGACTTTATTGACACAATAGGAAACCAACAGAGATAACTAGACAGTATACCTAGACATAGAGACTTGGACAGAGAGACCTGGACAAAGAGACCTAGACTGGGAGACAGATACAGACAGACCTAGACTGGGAGACAGATACAGACACTTTAACAGAGGACCTTAGACAAAGTCAGAGAGAACTAGACAGGGATACAGAGAGACAGACACCAAGACAGAGTTACTGAGACTGAGAGACCAACAGACTAGAGAGATAAGGAAATACTAACAGATTAGAAATAGAAGGAAGTACTAACAGACTAGAGAGAGGGAAACACTAACAGACTAGAAAGGTATACTAAGGGAAACACTAACAGACAAACTGAGCACACAAAGGGAAGTCCAAACAGTAGTACACATGTCCCACAAAAAAAAAACACTGACACAAGGGAACTTAAATACACATCACAGACATGTAACACCTGGGACAGATAACGAGGGGGCAGGATCACAAAGGAGGCACAACAAGAGGGTAGGGCTAATGCGGGACTAGGGCAGAGACAAGAACAAAATTATAACAGAGCCATGTGCTACATAAGCACATGGTGGGAAAAACAGACATGGGAGAGGACAGGGCGTGACAACTGATAAAGAATTTCTGAAGAAACTTGAGACCTTGTGGATATATATATATATATATTACATTTATTGAGTTCAAACTATTTTCCAAAATAAATATTCTATAATCTTTTCGCTCTTATTTTGACAAAGTCTTTATAGTCCATATTTTGTTGTGTGGCAGGCATCAGATTCTTAATTTGTTAATTCATTAATTTCCAAAATACCCTCAAGTTGGTCAGTGAAAATCCCAACTTTTATCTAAATAGGGTTTGTCCATTAAAATATGACAATTGTTTCAATAGCTATTTTACAACATTTTCTTTTAAATATTTTCAAACATATTAGTGTAATTTCTGCATCACAATTACAAATAAGGTTTCATTTTTTTTAGAGGATGGTGATTTTGGCCCACTTTTTCTAGTATTCACTGTAACAAGCATAATATCTGTGGTTGTGGGTCTATTCCTGGGACAAATTTTATACAAATGTTGCCATAAAGGTACGTTTACACTGATTACATTTTATAGTTGTTGTTAATATTATTATTATTATTATTGCTAAATTCTATTTTTCCAACATGTTCAATAATGTAACATGCTTTTATATATATATATATATATATATATATTTATAATTTTGTTTATTTATTTTTTTCCTTGTTGAAGATGCTGCTGGAGATCACTCAGCCAAAATAAAGCAGGTGAATCAAAACCTTTGAACCCAAGTTACAGAGTATTGAACTATGTTCATGTAATTAGCTGTAAAATTATCAAATACAACCTCTTTCTGCAGGCAGCATGTGATGAAGCTTTACACTTTGCAGCAGGAAATTACATCAATGACCCTCAGCAGATGATTAAAGATGCTAACATTTATTCTCAGGTCATTTACTACCAACAGAACTTAACTTCATGAGGCTTATAAATCTCTCTTTCTTCTTTTGTGCTCTTGTAATTCTCACTGACTGAGGCCTATATTTGTAAATATTGAATAATGTCTTTTTAAAACAGCATTTTATTGTTTTTAATGTTCTGGAATAAAAATATTTTAGGTTAAATTCAGCATACTGAGACTTTGTAAGACACTGAAAATATTCCTATGATCTGCTTTTGGAGCAGAACTCAGCCTCACTATCTGTACAGAATTTAATGTGTTCTTCCTGAGTCTGTGTGGGATTTCCTCTGGGTGCTCCAGTCCTACAGTCCAAAAACACATATTTGTTGATTGGCCATGCAAATAGTCCATAGCTGTGAGTGAATGGGTGTTGGGCTAGCACTCTATCTGTATTGAGTTCCTGCCTTGTGCCCACCAAACTGGAGAAGTAGTTACAGAAAATGAATGAATGATAAACATTATATATATTATAGACAGTGATGGTTTGGACCAAACTGTGTTTGTTTTAATGATGTCCGACATCATATCTGTGGTTGCAGTTCTGTTTCTGACAGATATCACCATAAGTTGTTTAATATTAAAAATAATACAAATTAAAATATTGATCATAAAAATGTAACACAGAAAATTTGCTTGTTACTTGTTGAAGATGCTGCTGAAGGTCTCGCTGGTGAATAAAAGCAGGTAATTCATTCAGTGAATAAATTTTATAAATTAAAAATTTACATTTTGTCCTGCTCTTCAGCAGCAAAATTATTAAATTAATTTAATTACAACACCAATTCCAATGAAGTTGGGACATTGTGTAAAACATAAATGAAAACAAAATACGATAATTTGTCAATTCTTTTCAACCTATATTCAATTGAATACACAACAAAGACAAGATATTTAATGTTCAAACAGATAAAATGCATTGATTTTTTTTTTGCAAATATTCACTCATTTTGAATTTAAGGCCTGCACCACATTCCAAAAGAGTTGGGACGGGGGCATGTTTACCACTGTGTTACATCACCTTTCCTTTTAACAACACTTAATAAACGTTTGGGAACCGAGGACACTAATTGTTGAAGCTTTGTAGGTAGATTTCATTCCCATTCTTGCATGATGTACAACTTCAGTTGCTCAACAGTCTGGGGTTTCTGTTGTCATATTTTACACTTCATAATGTGCCACACATTTTCAATGGGAGACAGGTCTGGACTGCAGGCAGGCCAGACTAGTAGCTGCACACTTTTATTACTGTTGTATCATGTACAATAATCACGTCCATGATTTCCAAAAACGGACCACAGGACACTTTTCCACTTTGTGTCAGTCCATCTCAGATGAGTTGGGGCCCAGAGAAGCTGGTGGTGTTTCTGGGTGTTGTAGATATATGGCATTCACTTTGCATAACGAACTCTGATCACTGACAATGGTTTTCTGAAGTGTTCCTGAGCCCAAGTGGTAATATCCGTTACGGAATGGTGTCGATTTTTAATGTAATGATGCCTGAGGAATCGACATCATGGGCATTCATTGTTGGTTATCAGCCTTGCCGCTTACTTGCAGAAATTTCTCCAGATTCTCTGAATCTTTGAGGATATTATGGACTGTAGATGATAAAAGCCCTAAATTCCTTGCAATTGTGCCACTTATTTTAAACGTGTTGCAGGCCTCAAATTCAAAATGAGTGAATATTTGCAAGAAAACAATAAAGTTTAGCTGTTTGAACATTAAATAGCTTGTCTTTGTAGTGTATTCAACTGAATATAGGTTGAAAAGTATTTGCAAATCATCATATTCTGTTTTTATTTGTTTTTTTTACAACATCCCGAATTCATTAGAAGTGGGGTTGTAAATTGAATTTCTTAAATACACTCTTTCTCTGCAGGTGGCACTTGAAGAAACCTTACACTTTTCAGCAGGGAATTACTTCAGCAGATGATTAAATACGTTGACATTTACTCTCAGATCCTTTACTACCAATGGAACTAAATTTCCTGAAGCTTAAAATACTCTCATGCTTTCTTCTGTGCTCACATTCCCCAACAAAAAGTATATTTAAAGTATATTTTTTATTAAGCAAACTTAGCATGTAATAAGAATAGTTATTCAGTGTGCTTGTAGTATACTGCGCTATTTCATTACTTCTTGGGACTAAATTTGCCCACTTATTTATTTTACAGTATCTGTCAACACAGAGGGGAAAAAGTAGCCTTAAAACATTGCCTAGTCCTACCAGTAAACATAAACCTTACCCTAAACTTAACCTAAAGATTTAATTGAAAAATATAGAATGTTACAAGAGCAGTGTTTTGTTTTTGTTTAATACTAACACTAATGAGAAAACTCTGAATAAACAGATGGGATGGTATCTCACAATGAACACTGATCTCAAACGTAATGGATGGGAGCTCACACTGAACAGATAATATGTACAAATTATCATGAAGCAAAATGTCCTCAACATACAATTTACAATGGATTAGTAGTTAAGGTATTTAAGGTTGATTTGTTGTTGCTGTTGTTGTTGTTTTAGACATAAAATCATGCAAAAGAAAAACTTTGTCAATAAAGTCAGTCAAATGTTCACTTTCTGTGCTCATTAATAACATTGTGTACATCAGGATTATTTCCACCCATGTACTATTTATTTTAAACTATTCAACCTCAAATTACAAGCCAAATATTCCTACACTTTATGTATAAGGTAAGAATGCTTAATTATATTGTTCTTAAATGTGATCAAAAGATTAATCATCAAATCAAATGTATTTGTTATACGCTTTTTACAACTGATGTTGTCACAAAGCAGCTTCACAAATTTATATTCCATATATACTTAAGTATATGCACATTTGTAGACATTTCTGAATACTTGTCAGTATAAGCCAATTATACTTAAGTATAACTGTGTTTATCACTGGTAAGTGTGTATATATATATATATATATATATATATATATATATATATATATATAACAAACTTGAACAAACATCTTTGTTTGATGGATATGTCTCACTGACTATCTTTTTTTTATATATATATATGTTGCTATTATGTTCTTGTACCAAGCCAAAACCACAAAATAAGTAAAGACAACAATTCATTCACTTCTCCATTTGCTCATTCTTTCACCCATCCATTCATTCATTCATCACACATGTGGCAACTGTGGCCTGTAAAAAGTCCTGGGTTTGATGGCAGGAAAACTAGGGGTGGGGGAGTGAAGGAACACCACAGCTGACCTGCACTTAAGCAAGGCACATGAAACCCCAAACACTCCCCAGATGCAGAGGGTGACTGCTCTGTGTTTGTGTGTGTTTGTGTGTGTATTTATTTTTATTTCTCCTTTAATTTGAACAGTGAAGTAAATATAAACATGGTGAATCAGTGAAAACATAATCTATAAATTGAAAACTTAAATAAAGGACTGCATATTTCGTTTTTTGAAGTGTGTTGAAATTTTGAAATGAAGAGGAATCGTTTGAAGGAAGAATCGTTTGTTTGTTTAAGGGACATTGAATTTAATGTAAAGTAATGTAAAGAGTGGGGGTTATAATTAACACTTTTATTTACTATTTCTATTTCCCAGGCCTTATAATTTAATAGTGTAATAAAAATTTTATATACACAGACACACACACATATATATATATATATATATATATATATATGTGTGTGTGTGTCTGTGTGTGTGTGTGTGTGTGGCTTTAAATATATCGTATGAACATAATTGAAACGTTATGTCAACAAAAGTGTTAAAATCAGATTTTTGAGAGATACTGATAATTGAGCTTCCTCAGGCACCAAAAGAAAAGTGTCCAGGCCAAGGCCTTTCTGCTTAGAGTCTAAATCTTGACGATCTGGGTTTCTGCAGGAGGAGGGATTTGCATATTAATTTCATGTTTTATGCTCATTTTTATGAATGGCTGGGGCTGAATCCTACTTCCTGTCATTGGAGCCAATCAGCTTTCAGCACAGTGTTATAAACCTGTGCTTGCAGAAGTTTACCACATTGGCTAAGTGTGCCATGGTAAGGTAACCAAATTAACTGCATTCCAAAGATATTTATCCTGTTTTTCAGGAGATACACTGTTCCACAATGATTGGATATTTTGCATTAGTTTTCTTCTCAGCGGCATTAGGTATTGTTTCAGGTGAGTTTATTTTCATCTCACTTATGAAGTACATGGATGGCTGTACAATATTCCCATTTTTAAGTTAATTTTCTTTCAGGTGACATCTCCCAGATTGAGGTTCCTTGTCTAAATGGGCTGAAGTACTTTCAGAACAGAGACCATATTCATCTGAGTTGCTTTTTTACATCAACCCTTGCATCTGTTACTTCATGGTTGAAACAGACTCCAGGAGAAAAGCCTCTTCTCGTTGCTTCTGTTTTTCGTACTGCAGTCATTAACTATTATAATGGCTTCGACAAGATCAGCCGCTTTAAGGCATTAAGAGATGAAAGCAGTTTTAATCTGAGCATCACAAACACAGAACCATCTGATTCAGCTACATACTACTGTGCAGTTACATATTTTTCAGATATTGCTTTAGCAGACTGCAGGGTTGTAGTTGTTAATGGTAGGTGCTTATCTCATACCTTTCATTTATAAAATAGCATTAGTCTAAAACCCAAGTCTACAGCTCATTCAGTGCTCAGTGTATATTTTTTTCTTCAGGTTCATCTCCAAGTCTCTACACTGTTCTCCAGACTCCTGTATTAGACTCTGTTGAAGAAGGAGGCAACACAACTCTGCAGTGTTCAGTCCTCACAGATGCGACGGCAGGAGAACACAGTGTGTACTGGCTGAGACATGGATCAGGAGAATCTCCTCCAGGAATCATTTACATTCATGGAGACACTAACAGTCAGTGTAGCAGGAGTTCTGAGACTGATTCTCCTACACAGAGCTGTGTCTACAAACTCTCCAAGACCAACCTCAGTCTCTTTGACGCTGGAACTTACTACTGTGCTGTGGCTGTGTGTGGACAGATACTGTTTGGGAACGGGACTAAACTGGACTTTGTTGGTGAGAAATATTGTTTTAAATGTTGGTACCATTTTAGAATAAGTCTACACTTATAAAGGTTTAGAAATAGCTTAAAATCTATTTATTAATAGTTATTAATCATATTTTTATTACAATAATAGTCATTAATAATCATCTCTAACACATAGATAGAAAGGGCAACAGTGACCTCTTTTTTTCCCAAACAGTGAAACCACATCAATCTATAGTTAAACTTTAGATCTTGCCAGATACTGACCTTTGTCTTCGTCTTCTCCATCAGTCGGCATTGAGATTGCTGGCTTTATCAAATATTTTTAGATCGGTTTAACCATTTAATGAATTAACCACCAACAGAGTGTCTTTTTATACATTAATGATAATGTGGTTTACTTTAACATATGAAATTACTAAATTACTCAACATTTTCTGTACGTTCTCTGACACTTCCACAAGTAGACAAAAAAGTGGTCACTGTTTTCCTTTCTATTTTTGTGTTACAAATGATTCTTAATTACCTTAAAAGTGTTTACAACTTAATTAATAACCATGTAATAAACAGGTTTTTAAATCTTCATAATTGTAGTCTTATTTTAAAGTGGTACCAAAATGTTTTTGTATAATTTTAAATTTGCACACATACAAACAACACTTGCTGAATGTACGGAAGGTCTGTGTGCCTGTTTTTTTCTTAATTACTGGTACATTGTTTAATCCGTTTTCATCCCTTTTTTTTAAGTAAATGTATGAAAAATGTAGCCAAATATTAAATTTGTGCACAATTAATTCAAGGCAATTTTATTCCGTTTCAATTACAACAAAAATAAGATAATCACTTTTAAATTGTGTTCACACCTTAAGAAAATGTGTTGAATTAAAAATTGGAAATTGTCCCCTAAAATAAATTTTTAGTATTAATACATATAGGTCTCTCTGGTTATAAGACTGTTATAAGATTTAAGTATTCTTCCCATGATTTACATCAAATCCCAAAACATAATTCTTCACCGTGGCATACAATCTGACATAATCCTGAACTGTGCCACCAAGATATTTTGCTTTTTGTTTGTATTAATTACTGTTATCCTTATATTAGGGTTGAATGTATATAAAATAAAGTGTAAGCATTGATGTGTCTTTGAATAGAACTATATAAGAACAAAATATTATTATTGCTGTTATTATTATTATTATTATTATTATTATTATTATTATTATTATCATTGTTATATTTCAGCATTGGCACAGAAGACTCAATGTCCGTTTATCCAAATTCCAGTTCAGAAAAAATGCACTTCATGCTGCAACAGCAGACTGTGTTGAATAATAAACAAATTCCTGAAGGACCTTGTGCCCTTGTGGAAAATTTTTTTATATCACAGTAGCCTGACAGTTTCTCATGCAATTAGTGGATTTTTTTTCATACTATTTTCCAAAATATTTATTCTATAATCTTTTCACTCTTATTTTGACACAGTCTTTATAGTCCATATTTTGTTGTGTGGCAGGCATCAGATTCTTAATTTGTTAATTCATTTATTTCCAAAATAACCTCAAGTTAGTCAGTGAAAATCCCAACTTTTATCTAAATAGGGTTTGTCCATAAAGATCATTTTAAAAAGTACATTGGTTTCATTTTTTTTAAACAATAACTATTTTATAACAACATTTTTTAAAATATTTACAAACATTTCTGCATCCCATTTACAATTAAGGTCTCATTTCTGTTTTTAGGGGATAGTGGGTTGGACCAAATTTTTCTTGTGATCACTGTATCAAGCATAATATCTGTGGTTGTGGGTCTATTCCTGGGACAACATTTACACAAATGTTGCCATAAAGGTATGTTGAGGACTTATTATTATTATTATTATTATTATTATTATTATTATTACTGCTAAATACTGATTTTTCCAACATGTTCAATAATGTAACATTTTAATATATATATGTTTTACTTGTTGAAGATGCTGCTGGAGGTCACTCTTTCACCAAAATAAAGCAGGTGAATCAAAACCTTTGCACCCAAATTACAGAGTATTCAACTATGTTCATGTAATTAGCTGTAAAATGATAAAATCCAATCTCTTTCTGCAGGTGGCATGTGATGAAGCTTTACACTTTGCAGCAGGAAATTACATCAATGACCCTCAGCAGATGATTAAAGATGCTAACATTTATTCTCAGGTCATTTACTACCAACAGAACTGAACTTCATGAGGCTTATAAATCTCTTTTTCTTCTTTTGTGCTCTTGTAATTCTCACTGACTGAGGCCTTTATTAGCAAATATTGAACATTGAATGCTGTGGGTTTTTTTTAAAACAGTATTTTATTGTTTTTAATTTTCTGCAATAAAAACATTTTAGGCTAAATTCATCATACTGAGACTGAGACACTGAAAACATTCCTATTTGCCAAGATCTTTTTTAGCAGAACCCAACCTCACTGTCTGTACAGAGTTTGGTGTGTTCCTCCTGAGTCTGTGTGGGGTTTCCTAGTGGGTGCTCCAATATCCTACAGTCCAAAAACATATTTGTTAATGTACTGTCCATAGCTGTGAGTGAATGTGTGGTAGGCTGGCACTCTGTATTGTGTTCCTGCCTTGTGCCCACTGTAACCTTAAAAGTGGTTACAGACAATAAATTAATTAGAAACATTTCATATCATGTTACGACACAATATGTGGAGACTGAAGCACATGCTGAGATTAAGGAACACAAACCAGGGCACTCATAACTACACAAAAAAGGTCCACAGGAACAGATCAGAAACAGATCATGACATCTATCAATAACAATTTATGCCTAGTATATAACAATCATACATTTATGCCAGCATTTGAATCCCATTACTCAGATGACGATTTAAATTTTCCAAAGCATTCAAACCACAACACAGTGTCACAATACATTCATACTAACAGAGAAAAAGTTGTTTACATTACCCCAAGTTTGTCTCTTCTGGGTGTGCTTGAGGCCATTTGCATTGTCTTGTGTGTGCAGGTCCAGCTTCTGACAAGTAAATAATAAGACAAAAGAAATTGCTATTTTCTTCAGAGACACCAACAATATCTGCTAATTATGTCCACTCTTTCTTTTTCTTTAAATTGTTCCTGTATATGTACTTAAATGCTATTCTTATCTGTGTAGTGGTAAACACAGGAGGCTCATAAGCACTGTTTACTCTTTTTCCCATTTTAAATGATGCAGGAACGAAAGGACTTTAGGAAAAACATGTTTAACAAGCAGAGGCTGGGGACCTCTGATGTTTATGTCTGATTGGTCCAAAGAATTTGTTGGAGCCTATCATTGTTGCTTCACTGAATCATTAATCATTTGCATAAAGCTGAGAAATCTCGACTCACCGAGTTGTTTGTTGCTCTGTCTTTGTGTTGTTTGCTATTGTCAGTAAATTGCATACTCAGCTATGAACTGAACTGTCACTTATCACTCCTCCTGTGAGTGTGAAAGCACACTAATAATGAAAGAGTGCAGTTCTCTTAAGTATGGGCGTATGAAGCAGTACAAAACTGGAGGGTGGGCTTTTGTTTGCACCTTTCTGAACTAAAAAGCAAAACTTAAAAACATATAATCATTAACCTAATGGAGATAAAGGAATTGCTCATAATCAAAATGTCAGGATACACAATTCTATATAACTGCAGCCTGGCAGGGCAGCATGGTGGCACAGCAGGTAGTGTGGCAGTCACACGGCTCCAGGGATCTGGTGTTAGGGGATTGACTACCTCTCTGGATGACTGTAAGGAGTTTCGTGCATTCTCCCCATTCTTCCTCTGGGTGCTCCGGTTTCCTCCCATGGCCCAAAAACACATATTGGTGGCTCAAAATTGTCTGTAGATGTGAGTGTGTGAGTGAATGTGTCCAGACCCATTGCTACCCTGAACTGGATAAGCGCTTACAGACAATGAATGAATGTAGCCTTAAGGCAAGGCAAGTTTATTAAGAGATCAATAGATTGTACACAAGGGCAATTCAAAATGCTTTACAAAAAAAGCATTTAATTAAGAACAAGAATGAAAAAAATTATTTAGAGGTGTGTTCAAAATTTGAGATCTTCTAATGTTCTCAGTCAGCATCATATCTAAACACTGCTTCTCCAAGTTTGGTTTTCACCTTAGGCAGGACTAACTGTCTAGTTCCTAAAGACCTAAGAGCTCTGCTTGGCTCATATGTCTGTAGCAGATCTGAAAAACACTGGTCCTACAATTTTAAGACATTTATAGACCAGTAACAACACATTAAAGTCTATTCTGTAACAGACTGGTATACAGTAAGGATTTAGGATCAGAGGTTATGATGTTATTTTTCTCTTAGTGAGAAGGTTGGCAGCTGCATTTTGAATTAGGTGAAACAGTTTAGTAGTCACTTTTGAAAGTCCGAACAGTACAGTAATCAAACCTGCTAGAAATTAAAGCATGGATACATTTCTCCAGGTCTGGTTTAGTCTGAACTGAGTCCATTATAGTGATGTGTTGGTCGCGAACAAACCGATTCAAAGAGCCGGCTCTTGTAAGTGAAGGATGAGAGCCGGTTCCCGTCTAAGACCGAGCCATTTTTTTCTAAGGCTTGTCATTCAACCAATCAGAGAACAACAAGCAAGCTCCAACCCTCCAACCCTCCAAACTGAGACACTTGGTTTTCCTGAATGCCAATCTGCCTTCCAAAAAATAGTTGAAAATGTTAAATCAGTTAAATGTTTGTTGACAGTTGTGGTTGTTTTATTCACTACCGTTGAATGCTGCTGTTTTGCACTTTGCAGAGTATTTGTTTATGTTATTACCCAGAAATGGATGATTATTTAATTTATTAAGTATTTTGTAATACTAAAATACTATTAAGTATTTTGTAATACCTACCTTTTGGGTTCCATTGGCTATACTTCAGAGTTTACAAGTGATTTTTTATTAAGGTGTTTAAATAAAAATCCAGTTATTTATACAATTGAATGTGTGAGTGCAATCAGTGAGTTATTACAAGACAGCCATAAAACAATTGGGCATTGCAACACTATTTATTTTTAATATTGAACAATAATATTTTGTCCATATAGTCATGTAAAATGTAGGTAATATTGTTCTGTACCAGTGGAAATAAGTGGTAAAACAAAGCCATTTAGGAGCCTGAAGAGCCGAGCCAAAAGAGCCGGCTCCCCAAAAAGACCAGAAATTCCCATCACTAGTCCATTAGTACACCAGGGTTTTGAACTAGTTCAAGACATCAAAAATAAGAATAGAGAGCATTTTTTACAGGATCACCTATGTATATATTTATAAGTGTAGTTTTAGGAGTGAAAGAGCAGTGACTTGTAAGGTAGCACAAACCCCACATTATTTTGCTAGCTACACAATACACAATTTCATTCATTCATTCATTATCTGTAACCGCTTATCTAGTTCAGGGTCGCGGAGGGTCCAGAGCCTACCTGGATTCATTGGGCGCAAGGCGGGGGAATACACCCTGGAGGGGGCGCCAGTCCTTCACAGGGCAACACAGACACACACACACATTCACTCACACCTACGGACACTTTTGAGTCGCCAATCCACCTACCACCATGGTTTTTTTTTTTTTTTTTGGACTGTGGGAGGAAACCGGAGCACCCGGAGGAAACCCACGTGGACACGGGGAGAACACACCAACTCCTCACAGACAGTCACCCAGAGCGGGAATCGAACCCACAACCTCCAGGTCCCTGGAGCTGTGTGACTGCGACACTACCTGCTGCGCCACCGTGCCGCCCCTACACAATTTCAACACCACCTAAAATCACATGATTGTTCTCAATCCTGTCAGTCGCAAACATTTGATGTGACTGCAAGTAAAAAAAAAAAAAACTAGATTTCAGCAGTCATATAAACAGCACAAAACACTACCTGATGTTTGACCCTATTTTACTGTGACACTGTGTATTCATTCACACAGCTGATCTCATTAATCTGTGGGTTTTATGAAATGTTCATCCTTAAATCTTAAATGTGTTTTTCCTTTTCACAACCATCTTGTGACTCCTTCGATAAGCACAGCTGATCTAGTTTTTCAAATATATTAGGTATATAAATGCATTTAGGTTTTGGAAGAATTGTATTGATTGTCTTATAAACAAGTTTATTGACATGTAATTATAAATGTGCATTATGTACTTATCAATGATATACTAGAACATACGTTACTTAAGTAGTAAAATGAGTAACTTAATTTGGTTGATATTCACAAGTATACAGACATGTCTAAGTATATTGGAGTTTATGTGTTCTTAATCGTGTACTTTTAATCTTCTACACTTAAGTTAATTATAAATATAAAGTTATGAATTTTTGGCTTTTAGTTTGTGGTGTAAATAGTACATGGATGAAACTGTTCACAGGGTTAATAAAATAATACACAATCAGAGTTAAATTTGGTTGATATTATTGACCATATTCTTTCAGGGATTGAGCAAAATGATTTCACGTCTAAAATATAAGTAAAAATATAAAAGAAAATATAATTTGTACAATGATAACACTGTAACTAGTAACTAACTTCATTGTAAGTAGTAGTTATTATATCTTTACTGAGTAAGCCTCCATCCACCGGTGGCACTGTTTCACTACATACACTCAAATTCTCTTTTAATTAGCAAAGAAGAGCTATAACGACAGACTATTTCTGTCAGCGATAAACATACAAACAAAGTTTTTCTAACTTTCTGGACTCTGCAGTTAAATCATCAGGTTACTCTGGGTTGACAAATAATCAAGTCTTTTTCCACACAGTTTACAAAAGACCTTTTAGTAAAATATATTTTTAAAATAGATAATTTTTTACCATGATACCAGGTTGGATCTGAGAATATTGTAACATGCTTTATTCATATTGTAATCCATTACAATCACAAGTATGACAGAAATATATAGCTATACCTAGAAGCTTGTTTTCAGTATATAGTAGTAGTACAAATTTAAACTTAAGTGTGAAAATATTGTTTACTCAAAATGTTCTACTTTCAACCCTGAAATATACATTCATTCATTCATTCATTTATTGTCTGAAACCACTTATCAAGTTCAGGGTCGCAGTGGGTCCGGAGCATACCTGGAATCACTTGGCACAAGGTCCTTCCACTGGCAACACACACATATGGACACTTTTGAGTCGCCAATCCACCTACCAACATGTGTTTTTGGACTGTGGGAGGAAACCATGTGAACACGGGGAGAACACACTAAACTCCTCACAGACAGTCACCCGGAGCAGGACTTGAACCCACAACCTCCAGGTCCCTGGAGCTGTGTGACTGCGACACTACCTACTGCACCAACATGCCGCCCCTGAAATATATATAAAGTATAGCTTTATAAATTACCATGTGGGCCAATTTAGTCCCAAGAAACATTACAATAGTACAAAAGTGTGATGTATGTCCCTGTTCCTGTTCCCCTGCCTAGTCCAGTCCTATTTCTTGTTCAGTCACCTTTTCAGTCCCTTGTCTGAGCTTCTTTCTTGTCTTGTTTTCCAGGCTCCTCTCCTTTGCCAGCTCCTGGGGGGGTCTAGGTCTACGCGCCCCGGTGGGAGTTGCGTGTTTAGGAGGGGGTTTCTGTCATGTATAGCCCTGTCTAGTGTGTTCCTGCTGTCTGCCTCATTGTTTCCTCTAGTTGTCATGTGTTTATAAGCACATGGCTTTGTTTTGTTTCTGTCTTCCTTGTCTCCACCCTTGCTATCCAGGGCCCCCTGCTTCTGAGGGCATCTCCACAGGACCCCCTGCTCCTGAGGACTACCCCCTCAGGTTCGGGCAAAATTTTTTGGGGGGTGGGGGCTGTTAGCCTCAAACCTCACGACAAGGGAGGTGAAGCTAACAGGGGCACACCTCCGGGGGATCTATGGTTGAAGAAATCCCTCAAGAGTGCACCCATCAGTCCCCCTACAGTCCCCCTACCCTCAACAGCTTCGACACGTGCCCTGCGAGCAGCCCAAGCCCCTGCCTCTGTGGACGTCATCGCAGGGCCCCCTGCCTCGGAGGGTGTCTCCGCAGGGTCCCCTGCTTCAGATTATCTGTGAAGGCGGCGCCCCCCGCTGCTTCTATTTCTGCACTGGTGGCAACCCCCACCATTTCTGTTCCTGTGGTGGTGGCAAACCCAGCCGCTCCTGTCCCTGTGAAGGCTGCATCCGCCGCTCCTGTTCCTGTAATGGCAGAATCCGACGCTCCTGTACCCATGAAGGTGGCGAACCCCATCGCTCCTGTCCCTGTGAAGGTGGCGAACCCCGCCGCTCCTGTTCCTGTGAAGGCGGCATCCACCGTTCCTGTTTCTGAGATGGCAGCGAACCCTGCCGCTCGTGTCCCCATGAAGGCGGTGAACCCCGCTGCTCCTGTTCCTGTGAAGGCAGCATCCACTGCTCCTGTTTCCGAGATGGCAGCGAACCCCGCCCCTCCTGTTCCTGTGAGGGTGACGAAACCTGACGCTCCTGTTCCAGTGATGGCGGCGACATCCACCGCTCCCATGACTGTGGCCCTGGCCGCTTCTGTTCATGGCACTAAGTCAGCCCCAAGACTTCAGGGCTGACTGTGCCCAGGCTGGCCTCTCAGACTCTGCAACAGACTTATGCCAGTCCAGGGCACTCCTCTATGTTTGCTTTTGTCCCTGTGTCTGTTCCAGTTTTGGTGCCTGTTTCTGTTCATGTCCCTGTGCCTGTGTCTGCCCTTGTCTCTGTCCCGGTCCCTGTCACCATGTTCGTGTCTGTCCCTGTAAATGTCCCTGTTCCTGTTCCCCTGCCTAGTCCAGTCCTATTTCTTGTTCAGTCACCTTTTCAGTCCCTTGTCTGAGCTTCTTTCTTGTCTTGTTTTCCAGGCTCCTCTCCTTCGCCAGCTCCTGGGGGGGTCTAGGTCTGCGTGCCCCGGCGGGAGTTGCGTGTTTAGGAGGGGGTTTCTGTCATGTATAGCCCTTCTAGTGTGTTCCTGCTGTCTGTCTCATTGTTTCTTCTAGTTGTCATGTGTTTATAAGCCCATGGCTCTTTGTTTTGTTTCTGTCTTCCTTGTCTCCACCTTTGCTCCTCCCTCTTGTGCCTCCTTTGTGTTCCTGTCCCCTCGTTATCTGTCCCCGGTATTGCCTGTTGGCATTGTCTTTCTATAGTTCATGTCAGTGTTTCCTGTTTGTGGGTCATTGTGGTAGATGTATGTATGTAGAAGTTTCTGTTCAGAAGTTTCTGTGTTGATGTGGTTGTATGTATGTGGTTCATGTCTGTGCTTAAGATCCTTGCTAAGTTTTGGTGCTCTCTTTAGTTCTTGTTTAGCCCTTGTGTTTAGTGTTTAGTGTTTAGCTCTTGTGTTTTGTGCTTAGCATTCTAGTCCTTGTGTTTAGCCCCTTTGCCTAGTTCCCGAGTCTCTCAATTTAGTTCCGTTGTTCTGTTTATTGAAAGTCTCTTGCAATTACCTCCATTCCCTTTTATATCTCTGACCACCTGACACTCCCCTACACCCACCATGTGACTTCAAGTAATTAACTAGTACACTGATATTCATGTACTTAATTCATAAAGTATACATTGGAAGTAGACTTGAATTTATCTAATGAAATGATTTTGGTAAGAGAATGAAAATTCTAATTTAATGTTTATTTAAATTATATAAAAAATATAATAGAGTGTTAATGAGCTTTAAATTTATCTTCTACCACAATGTATTCAGCACCACTCAGCTTCTTTTTAGTTTGTCAACTAATGTTTAAGTTAAGCTAAAAATTAACATACAAAGTAAATTAAGCAGGACTGAAATTCTAATAAGCCAGAATATATCATCTTCCAAATGGGGTCTTAAAGGAGCAAGCACCCATTACATCCCAACCACAACAGACTTTTTATAGTCTATTACAATAACTTTCTTTTTCTTGTATCTTTGTGAGAGGTCTTAGTATAACATTTGGTAAAAATCATATTCCATGATATCACCATGTCACTGGGGCACAAGGAGGGACAATGTGAAATTCTATCCTTAACCCAATTGTACACACACACACACACACACACAAACACCAGTGAGCAGTTAGCACACACAAACACACACACCTGGTATGTTTGGCAGCCTACTGTAGGACTGGTACAGCTAAGAGAAAAAGTTTGTCGAAAAACATGCAGCTAACACAAAGTAAAAATGTACATGTTATTCTAATTTTCCATTTCCCTCATGTTGGATCATTCTCTCATAAATGTGACTACCTACTGGGGAGCCCAATGGTGAAGAAGAGATTGTGTGAAGAGTGCTTGTGGTGCATCACAACCTTGAACTGTACAATAGTTAAACATATTCATACAAAATTGAAATTGAATATTTTTATTAAATTGCAATTAAAATAAAATTAAATTAATATAACTTATATTAATAATAATTACACAACTATACAGATAAGTTAGGATAAAACATTAATTCCTAAGAAAAAAATTGTGTAAGAGTAGCTTACATACAGATATACGAGGTAAAAAGAAAGTATATAAAAATTATATATTAAAATAAAATGTAGTTATAAACAATGTAATATATACTATAAACAGAGACTATACATATATGTGCTGTGCGTACAGATGTATGGAAGAGGAGCAGCCTTTTTTCCTAAGAAATAGGTAAAATCTTCTTAAAATTGTCTTTGATGTGGTTGGAAGATTCACATTTCAACCCTCACTGCAGTAACTGTGTGTCCCCAAAACTGTGGTTACTGCTTCATATACATTCAGATATAAGATGAAGTTCACAAGAAAAAGAACAAGAAAAAACATGGTTGTTACCTTTAACATGATCAGATAAAAAGAAAAAAAACATGTAGCAGTTTATTTTACAATAATGCACTGGATGAGAAGTTGTCTACCATGACTTTCAAAAGTGTTTATTACATTTAATGCCTCTGACATAAACAAGGATATTGTAAGATTTCCTGCAGCTCTGAAAAAAGTGTAGAAATTACAAAGTACAGTTTAAAAATGTTATATATAATACCCAAATATCATTCCTGTATGCTTAAGGACATCAATGGACATCAATTGACAAAAAGTCAAAACATCAAAAATGATTAAAGACACATGGAAAGAATATGCAGAAGGCCTGTACACACAAAATGACAAACACTGGTTCCATATCTGCAAAGAAGTGAGACCAGGCTGCATTCTGTCACCATACCTGTTCAAACAATACGCTGAATATAGAGGAATTTTTGTCTCTTACAGATTAGTAAAATGCAGTCATATGTTATATAATAAATAATGTTAGAGGTAGAAAATATGATTTCAGTAACAAACCTTAGAGAATGTTGTGGTGGTGTGTTAATTTGCTGCAGTCATAACGCTTAAACCTCCTTAAGCACCAAAAGAAAGGGTTCAGACAAAGAAATGATTTGCATATTATTTTCTATTTTAATGCTCACTTCTGTGAATGGCATAAGGAGAATAATTCTTCCTGGTAATGGAACCAATCAGCTTTCAGCACAGTGTTATAAAGCTGCACTTGCAGATGTTTACCACAGTTGTTAGCTGCGCCATGGTACGTGATCTCACAGAATTAACTTTTTTAATTCATTTTTTGTTTCTGATTATTGGGTGATACATTGCTCCACAATGATGGGATTTTCTGTACTGGTTTTCCTCTCTGTTGCTTTAGGTAATGTTTAAGCTGTTTCTTTATTTTTAAGTATTAATTTCATAAATTGAGATTGTTTTTCTGACAGGAGAAGCATCCAGATTGCTCTAAAATCTCCAGCATTATGAATTTTCAGTAATATTGCTTTATGTTGTTTAATTTATTTTCTTTTCTTTCAGGTGACAACTCAAAGATTGACTTTCCGTGTCTAAATGGAGTAAAGTACTTCCAGAACAGAGACAATA
This sequence comes from Hoplias malabaricus, assembly GCF_029633855.1. Classification (NCBI taxonomy): domain Eukaryota; kingdom Metazoa; phylum Chordata; class Actinopteri; order Characiformes; family Erythrinidae; genus Hoplias; species Hoplias malabaricus. The sequence continues at coordinate 13,961,625 of NC_089808.1, forward strand.
TTTATCTAACTTGCTTTTTCTCATCCCTTGATGCGTCAGTTACTTCATGGTTGAAACAAACTCCAGGAGAAAAGCCTCTTCTCATTGCTTCTGTTTTTCGTTCTACAACAGTTAACTATTTTTATGACTTTGACAATATCAGCCGCATTAAAGCACTGAGAGATGAAAGCAGTTTTAATCTGAGCATCACAAATGCAGAACCGTTTGATTCAGCTACATACTACTGTGCAGTCACATATTATTCAGATCTTGCGTTATCAGACTGTGCAGTGGTAGTGCATAAAGGTAGGTGCTAATCACATTCATTTTGTTTTTCATAAAATATAATGGGTTAAATCCCAAATCACAATCTCCATCTCATTCAGTGATCAGTGAATATTTTCTCTTCAGGTTCATCTTCAAGTCTCTACACGGTTCTCCAGACTCCTGTATTAGACTCTGTTGAAGTGGGAGGCAGCACAACTCTGCAGTGTTCAGTCCTCACAGATGCGTCTGCAGGAGAACACAGTGTGTACTGGCTGAGACATGGATCAGGAGAATCTCCTCCAGGAATCATTTACACTCATGGAGACACTAACAGTCAGTGTAACAGGAGTTCTGAGACTGATTCACCTACACAGAGCTGTGTCTACAAACTCCCCAAGACCAACCTCAGTCTCTCTGACGCTGGAACTTACTACTGTGCTGTGGCTGTGTGTGGACAGGTACTGTTTGGGAACGGGACTAAACTGGACTTTGCAGGTATGTGTGAATATTTTATTAAGTGCCTTCACTTTTGCTTTTATATTAAGGCATGTTTAGTTGTTGGTTTAAATAAAATGGTAAACACAGTTACTGATAATGATGTTTGCTTCTTTCTTTGTTTTAGAAAAATGTCCTTTGCTGCCAGCCATTTTTGTTTTAGCCGCAACAAACTTCATTTCAGTGGTTGTAGTTATATGTCTGTGCAGAAAATTACACACCGGTCGTAATAGAGGTTGGTTTGACAAGGAGTCTGATCTATATTTCTATATGTTAATGACTGTAAATCTATGATTTATACAAATTATTCAATAATGTAATGTTTAAATACTGTACTTATTATTTGTTGAAGGTGCCACTGAGGGTGAAAAAGCAGAAATAAACCAGGTGATTAATTCACTTTTTACTGAACTTTTTCATCTAAATTGAGTTAATGGAAATCCTGAACTCAATTAATATTGTGCCACGTTAAGTAAAATATTTGGTATTTACAAACCTGTTATAAAATAGTTTTATTTCATCTGTGGGGTGATCATTTTATACCCAATTATAGTATTGACCTGTTGCCACTGTATCTAAATATTTTTAAGACATTCCAACATTTTATTTTTTTTTTTTTTTAACAGTGCATGGATTTTCCAGTCTTTTTCTGCTTTCTTACCAGCAATGTTTGATTTTTTTTTGCAGGCACCAAATTCAAATTAGGCATCTATATATAAAGAAAAAAGGTTTCAACATTTGTTATTTAATGTTGGCTTTCCAATAATAGGATTTGAATTATTTGCACAGCACTGCACTGTCTTATATACATTTTGCCCAGTGAGGCATCTTTTTTTTCAAGCGGTATATTTGGCAAATAATTTCTATTTAGAATTACATTACACAAAATTTTCTTTATGTTTTATATCATGACAAACACAAGCAAAAATGTTTTGCATTGACAGCTAGTTATCAGTGATCTCTGTTTAATAAAGTGTGTTTCTTCAGGATTTGTGTGATGAAGGTTTGAACTACGCAGCTCTGAGTTTCACCAATAAACCAGCATGCTCTAGAGGAGCTAGAAGACAAAAGAAGCTGAAAGACACTGAAGTGTACTCCCAGGTCAATCTTCCCAAATAAAATAGTTTTTTTTAAAGATATTGGCCTCTCTTTGTTACTAATGTTAAGACATAGAACATCTTATCAGTTGAAAAAATATTATGACATAATATCTTTAAGTTGTTCAGAATTGCTGGTTTGTGTCTTCATGTTATTAAGGTGCAGCCACATTTATATTTTCTATAGCACAATCCAGTAGTTTTCAGCTCCAGTCCTGCTGACCCAATGACCTGCACATTTTCAGTTATTCATCTATTCCCCTCACAAACCTTATTCAGGTCATCAGCTCATTATCACACTCTTCATGATCTGGATCAAAAGTGTTAAGGTAGGGAAAAACCACAAACCACATGTTTTCAGAACAATGACCTGAAAAACCTTTAGTTCAAATCCATTGCCATCAGACAGTGTTTGTGTCAGAAAAATTGTAAACATTTTTTTCCAATGTTGAACAATTTCTATAGCATTCACTGTGTTTAAAATGCACTCTTTTTAAAAATAGATTTTTTTAAGCAATAAATCAAAAAATATTTTTCCCCACAATGATAACCTGTACCCAAAGTTTAGAAACGTGGACTTATGACAAAAAGTTCACTGATTTTATCCCCCATCTGGCAGGAAAAAATAGGGGCAGAGGGAGTGCAGGAACAGCTCTTTCTAATTCTTCAGCATTCATGGCTGATGTGCCCCTGATCAATACTACTAACCATTGACAGTTCCCCAGGCACTCTGCCCTCTGCTCCAGGTGCATGTGCTTAAAGATTGCTCACTAATGTGTGTGTGTGTGTGTGTGTGTGTGTGTGTGTGTGTGTGTGCATCCACGTTGTTCCCCAAAGTGTAATATTATTAAACTTTAAATTCAAAACATGTGTTTCAGTTAGGGTGAGATTAGGCAATATGTAAGACAGTACTTATTGAGGAAGTTTAAGGGTAAGTCTCTACAAAATTACAGTAAGTCTGTGATATGACGCTACAGTTCACCAAAACAAACATGTGGGTATGTGTTCACTGCTCACATTTTTGTCTCAGTTTAATTGTACTGCTTTGTAATGATCATAAAAACATGAATATGTTTTTTTATAAAAGCACATTCATGGAAAGAACACTATGGCGTGCTTTTGAATTATTATCTTTGATTCAGAGTTATTTTCTGAGTAATGTACACTGTGTAGAAAAAAAATGGGTTCCTTTAACCTCCTCTCTGAAATGATCAACCAAAACATTAAAATGACCTTCATGTTTCAACACTCATTGTCTGTTTTGTCATCTCCGCTGGCTTTTTGTAATTCTGCAATTACAGATTGTAGTCCATCTGTTTCTCTATATACAATTTTAGTCCACTGTTCTTCAAGGGCCCCCACAGGACCAGTAAAGAGCAGGCAGTGTTTGGTGGTGTAACACTCTCATCTCTGACACTTGACAAGTTGGTGGCAAATTGTCTTATGTGGGTCATAATTCTTGTTAGAGCGTCTATAATTTAGAATGTCTGATGGGACATTTCTGGAATGTTGTAATTAGTACCTACCAAAAGTGGTCCACTTGCAACCAGTGCATCAGCAACATGTTCATGGTGCCCAAAGCTCATTGTTGCAGGTAGGTTGTGCACTGTCATGGCTGATCCCACGAAAGAGCTACTCTAGCATACACTGCTGAAAAGGTTCATGCTGGCTGAGAATAGAAAAGTGTATAAACACTGTTGTGTATATAGCTGCATAGCCACAGACCAGTCAGAATGTCCATACTGACATGTCCATCACCAAAAGCAACTATCCAAACTGCACCATGGAACAATGAAAAAAGTGTAGGATGTTTTCCATCCCCCTAGTTTTTGTGAATTATGAAAATATACATGAAAATACCTGGATGGAATAAGGTCAAAAAAAAAAAAAGTATTGCAAAAATGTTTTATGCTCAGACGAGTTGGGAATGTTAGAATATCGCTAAAGCGCAAATGTACAAAAGGGCGATGGAAAAGGGTTTTTTTGAATAAATAATGAGGTTTCAGCTGGTTTATACATACTGTGCATGCGATAGGGCATGCACCGGAGCCCTGGACTGAATGGATTCCACCCTACTCTCCTTCCTCTTCACTCTTCTCCAAACTTTACTGCTCTGTTCTCACACCACAACCCAAGCTTCTTATTTTAGTGTATGTATGGAATAGTAAACATTGATTGGCCTGAACAGCCAAATAAGATTATATAAAGAATATTATTACTCATGTATGTGGTCTCTTTAAGCATAAATACCTCAGTGAATCAGAGAGTAAAATATGTATTAAAAATCTCCAGTAAAAGGGTATTTCAGAAAATATGAAATCTGAAATCTGGATTGGTTGTTTTTTATATGTATTGACCACAATTTTTAGAGTATATTTAAAAAGTACACACAGCAACACTGAGCAAAAGTCAGAGACCAAACAGTATTTTACTTTCCACTCAAAATATTAAGAACAAGCTCTATACCACAGAAATAACACAGACGCCCAACAAAAAATATTAAATCAAGCTTTTTGATATAAATGACCAACTCAGGCCTCTCCCTCTTCCTCTCCCTCATGTCAATGCCGTCCCTGATCACGGGGTCCTACATCATCTGAAGTTTATTCGCAAAAGTGCACTGGATAGAAACATGACTCCTTTCACATTTATTTCTTCTGATATTTCTTTATTACACAAAACATATGCAAACATTTTGGATGGAAACCCACAGCGTGTGTACCTTAACCTCAGGCAGAGATGACGCTAGGATTTACTATGGAAAGATGGCAAGCAGGCAGAGGAAATGTCATGATCTGAGCAATGTTCATGATCTGAAAATAGTTTATGAACATGATAAAGGTGTCAAGGTGCTGATATAGCCTTGAGGGTTCAGTGCTGATTTTGCTAGATAATATTGAGCAGTTTATTTTAATGATATGGCTGAACAGTGTATATTCAAATCTGGAATTCTCACTTTTCAACAAATTTGCACATTTACATTAATATTTAAGTTACGATGCTCACACACAGTTGATTTGTGCAAACGTAGTGTCACACTGTGCGCAAATTGGAGATATTGTAAATGTACAGTACTAGTCAAAAGTTTGGACACATCTTCTCATTACTCATTGATGGAATAGGGCTATTCACTGTATAGAACTGTGTACCAGCTCCTGCTTCTGCACAACCCAAGTTATGGTCTCAAACACATTAAGAAGGCGAGCAGTTCTACAAATTAGCTCTTGACAAGGCCACAGCTGTTCAATGAAAACCATTCCAGGTGACGACCTCATGAAGCTGATGGAGAGCACGCCAAGAGTGTGCAAAGCTGTCACCAAAGCAAAAGGTGACTACTTTGAAGAACCTAAAATATAAAACATAATCTGGCTTGGCTTATTATGTAATTCCATATGTGTTCCTTCATAGTTTGAATGCCTTCCATATTCATTTATAACATAGAAAATAATAAAAACACAAACAAGAAAAACCACAGAATGAGAACATCTCCAAACCTTTGACTGGTACTGTAGATTTACAATATGTGGAAATTTGCCCCAAAGAAAAAAAAAAGAACCTCCCTGAGTGGACATGTCCAAATATTTGACTGGTACTGTGTATAAGTAAAAATAAATTGACTAACAAATTGTTTTTTCTGCTAATATTCTACACTACTGTCATTTCAGTTTTCATTATTAAACTGATTAGGTTAATCTAGTGCTACACAGCAAATTCTCCAGTGTTAAATCAACACTATTAGTGTTAATACTGAGCATGTTAAATTATAACACTAACAGTGTTAATTTAACACTAGTAGTGTTGATTTAACACTGGTGAATTTGCTGTGCATTCATTGGTTTGTAAATTAGTTCTTTATTCATGTTGATGTTTTCTTTATTCTCTATTCATGCTGACCTAAGGGGTTCCTGATATGGCAGCCAATCAGCTTTCAGCACAGGATTATAAAGCTGCACTTGGAGAGGATGTAAGTACACAGTAATGCGGGTGTAGTACCTGTGTCTCTGATGACTACCTTTTTTCTTTCAAAACTGTAAGTGTGCACAGAATTAACTCAATTTAAATACTTTGGTTTATTTGTAAAAAAAAAATACTAGTATTTGTACAGTTAAAAGGAATTTTCTTGTTTCACTAGATGCATTTCTGGAAGTGTTTGATGATGACTGGATGGTATGTAATCATGTTACTCTTAACAGCATCAGGTAATTTTATGTTAGTTTTGCTCATTCTTTTTAGTTATGTGTGAGTTATTATATTAATTATATTATTAAATTAATTGATTTATTTTTCTTTTAGGTGCATCAGATGAAGATATTGTCTCTCTTGAAAGATTAAAGTACATTCATGTGGGGGATAATACTACCTTGACATGTTCATTTTCATCCATTGATGCATCTGCAACTGCCTGGTTTAAGCACACTCCAGGAGAAAATCCTCTTCTCATAGCTTCTGCTTATCGCTCTACGGGAGTCAAGTATTACAATGGTTTTGACAAGAGTGGACGATTTACTGCATTAAAGGAACAAAGCAGTTTTACTTTAAGTATCACAAATGCTGAATCAACTGATTTAGCTACATACTACTGTGCTGTTGTAGATTATTCTTACCTTGGATTAGGAGCTTGCATACTTTTAGTCTTAAAAGGTAGGTGTTTGTCTGTTCAATAATTGTCATCAATATAAATGTAGGATAAACAAACTGAGGTAATCTGATGATGTTTCCATGCCTATAGCAGTCTATATTGCAATATCCTGAAAAAAATACTCTAAACAAAATCATTTTTGCCCATTTATAGGTAGCAATGTTGTTCTCTAGACTCCTGTATTAGACTCTGTTGAAGTGGGAGGCAGCACAACTCTGCAGTGTTCAGTCCTCACAGATGCGTCTGCAGGAGAACACAGTGTGTACTGGCTGAGACATGGATCAGGAGAATCTCCTCCAGGAATCATTTACACTCATGGAGACACTAACAGTCAGTGTAGCAGGAGTTCTGAGACTGATTCTCCTACACAGAGCTGTGTCTACAAACTCAGACCAACCTCAGTCTCTCTGACGCTGGAACTTACTACTGTGCTGTGGCTGTGTGTGGACAGATACTGTTTGGGAACGGGGCTAAATTGGATGTGGTAGGTAAGAGTGAATACTATGTTAAATCTCTTAAAATAGCATTAAATCCGAAGTTTTGTATATATATATATATATATATATATATATATATATATATATATATATATATATATATATATATATATATATACAAAAAACACATTGTGTATATGTGGCCACCCATTGTTCTCCTTTTTAAATCAATTTCACATTTTATTATGTACAATTTATGTTCATAGTTATTATAGTTATAGCTATTATAATTATTTAAGACATTTCATGTCTTAAAGTTTACATGATATTAAAATTTTGTGGACACATTTTACTCTTGTGCATATAATTGTAAACAGAAACATTTTCAGTATTTTAAAAAAGAGAGAGATAGACAGGTAGACAGACAGAGAGAATTACTTGCAAATTGTAGTCACACATTAAGGTTAACAATTAATATTAATTAAGATCTCATTTCCTATTATAGAGGACGGTGGTTTGAATCCGGCTGTCCTTGTGTTAACCATATCAAACATTATATCCGTTGTTGTGGTTCTATATTTGGTATGGAAAATACAAAGATATCACTGTAAATGTAAGTGTATATTAAGATTTATTATTGCTGTTATTGTTATAGTCAAATTCTAATGCTAATGATTATATACATTTTGGCCAGGTAATAATGATGAAATGTGCTTTAAAATGTATATGTTATTTGTTCAAGACACTGCTGAATGTCACTCAACTGGAGTAAAGCAGGTGAAATTGAATTGTTCATCTTAATTTATATCAAATTTGTTCAGCATCAGAAAAACTGTTTAAATACAGTCTGTTTCTGCAGGTTGCACGTGAAGAAGCTTTACACATTGCAGCAGGAACTTACACAAATGAACAACAGCACACGATTAAAGCGGCTAGAGTTTACTCTCAGGTCATTTACTACCAACAGAACTGAGCTTCCTGAACCTCATAATACTCTCTCGCTCTCTCTTTCTTCTACTTTGCTCATGTAAATCTAGTTGACTGAGGCATGCATTGGTAAATATGTAAAAATACATTTTTCTAAAATGTATTGTTGTTGTTTATAAAGTAGCAGAGTCAAGGAGATAAGTAAATCTGATTAGCAACAAAATACTATATTGTGTGTGTGTGTGTGTGTGTGTGTGTGAGAGAGAGAGAGAGAGAGAGAGATCAAAGTATTCTATTTTATGACTGCTAAGGCAAAAAGATTTCCACACTGAACATGTTTAAGCTGATTTACTTGAAGACTTTTAATTTGTTACTATGTTATACAGAGGCAGTATCGTGTAATAATTGTCTACATGTAATCTGACTGCAACAATCAAGTAGTGGTAATCAGAGTAGAACGCATTTGGAATAATTTGGAAATATGTAACCAATATTTTAAGAGAATATTTCTCCACAATGTGCTAGTGTGCGGTCATCTTAGATTATCATTTCATTCATACATTTTCTGTAACCACTTATCCAGTTCAGGGTCACAGTGGGTCAGGAGTCTATCTGGAATCAAACTAACTGGGTGCAAATCAGAAACACCTTGGACAGAGCTCCAGTCCATTACAGGGCACTACACACTCACATATTCACTTAAACACTCACACCTTTGGACCCTTTTGAGTAGCAATTTCCCCTACCAACCTGTGTTTTTGTACTGTGGGAGGAAACCAGAGCAGCCGGAGGAAACCCACAAGGATATGGGGAGAACACACAGAACTTCTCGCTGACAGTTACCTGAGGTAGGGCTCTAACCCACAACCCCAAGACCCTGAAGCTGTGTGACAGAGACTGTTGCACCACTGTGCCACCCCTTTTGGATTGTCAGTGTTGATATTTTCAACAGACATGAACTAATATGTTATATTATATAAATGTTTACAGTTATTCAGTAAAAAGCCCTGGCATAGCACTGCTTCCAAATCTGACAGCTTACCAAAAGCTCATCATTTCAATAAATTAAGCTGAAATTTCCAGAAGGCCTACTCTGTATTTTTCTACTCTTTTTCTACTCAGAAGGCCTACTCTGCATTATATTTTTCTTAAGAATTCCGATCACTTTCCTATTATGCTGCAAGTTACTGTAAGTGAATTAATTAATTATATTACATACATGTTTAACAATAAAAATACATTAATAATTACACTATGTAACATAATTTTTGTTCCTGGGTATGGGGATGTATAAATCATGTATAAACTTCATAAAAAAATACCAACATTCCTCCATGAACTTTGATTTTGTGACAATGACCTACACTAGTTTTGTATTTACCAAAATAAAACACAAAATTGAATTGTGCTTGTGTTTAATCATAGAAACAATCAACAGATCGCTACAAATATGCTATGATTATGAAACTCGGTCAATGCTGCATATAATAGCTCAAAAATGAGTATAATCTATGGATTTGCAACTATACTATTTATATCATTTTCTTGGAGAAGGCCAGTTCTTTCTGCAATAGTGTGCACTTGTATCCAGGTGTTCTGACAAGTTGTTTTACCTTGTCGAAATACGCTACTTTGCTGCTCTGCATATGCTCAGATCAAAATTTTTAATGTTTTCATGTGTTTTTCATGTTAAATTTGTTTTTCTCTGCTGTATTACACAATTGTAGCTATTTGCTTGAGTGTTCCAAATCTGAACACAGCGAATTAAATGTAAAAAACTACAAAACCATTTTTATCATCGTAGTAATCTTATAATACATTTAATATGTGGATTTGGGCTATACATATCTCCTGCTTATACTTCTGTAGGCAGCATCCTCTGATACAATACATTTAGATTGTCTACTATTTTATTTAAACAACTTTACACATAAAAGTATACTATGGCAGCACATTTCAACAAGGAAGTACAACTCATCAGAACACCAGCTGTCCCAGAGGCAAAGAAAACATGAAAAACTTCTGTAAAGGCCTTGGAGGCCCACCAAGAATGACAGCATTTTTATAATTTTAGCATCCTGAGCAGGGGATGTTTTTTTTTTTTCTTTCTGCTGTATGAGACACTCTCAGGAATACACACAATTTCCAATATCAAAAGTTTGTTCCCAGGCTCCAGTACCTTGAGTTGGCCATCATACACAGGGCAGAGGGGGCCCCCGGTGTGAATCATGCTGCACAAATACGTAGTTCTCATTGTGCAAAGAAAGAGGAATGTGAGACCACTGTACTCTGTGATGAAACATGGGCACAGAGGAAAATCAGCCTTTTCCTCAGTTAATAAATAACAAAGATTAATTTGTTTGTAATACAATTCTCTGTATCTATTTTTATCTGCAGTTCACAAATTCTTAATGAGCACTCCAAGTTCGGTCAGTTATGACACTAATAAGAAAGCTATGTAGAGAGCAACCTCCTGTGGTTTTTTAGTTCCAGTCTTCCACTCTCACTTCAGGGTTTGCCTGTCAGCAACACTATGTTATTTAACATGTTTACTCATTTAGTGACCATACTAAGTTAAAGTTGAGTACTTGAAAATGCATATTTCCCCAGTAGACATCTTAAAAATGTTATGTTTCAAAAATAATTGTCTCTTCTTTTTCTTAACATACCTTTTCTTTTGGAAATTTGATTGAGCCATCTTCTTCTCATGGTGCAAAATGCAATGCTGTACATATTTCACTGGAACATATTATATTTCTGTACATATTTCACTGTACATATACTGAAAATACACTGATATATTTTTGATATATCATTTGATATGAAGATGAATGTTTAGTCACATTGATACATTGTTACATTGATGGGATTAAATTGGTTAATCACATTGTTATTATTGTTCAATAACTACTGCAGCTAACTATGTTTATAAGCAAGTTATATAGAGAGCAATGAGTGATGTTTTCATAAGAAGCTGTTAAAAATCATTTGAAGCCCTTCCTTTATGTGGTTAAATGTTTCAGCAGTCTACCCTCACTGGAACGAAGTAATAAGGAGAAATAGTTGTTGCCTTTAACATGATCAGATTACACAATAAGTGGCATTTTATTAAAAAAATAGATGATTTAAGGTTTTGCACTAGGAGTAATTTGCATATTAATTTCTATTATTATGCTTAATGCTATGATTGGTTGGGCCCCAAATCTAGTTCCTGTCATGGAGGCAAATCAGCTTTTAGCACAGGATTATAAAAGATGCTCTTGTACAGAGAAATGCAGTGTCTGAAAAGATTACTACTGACCTACAAAAACTGTGAGTGACTCCATGTTAATGAAAATTAAAATAATAAACAGTGATTTATGACAAATGCTCTATATTATATGTTGTAATATTTATATTTTATTTGTTCAGGAGAATCATCACTTGAAGAATATGAAAATGCTTCATTTTTATATCTTTATTTTGCTCTTAACACAATTAGGTACTATGCTTTTTTTGTGTGTTTTATCATATTAGGTGTCTTACCCAGAAACCACATGGACATATGTAGTTTCCAACAATACTTTTTTCCCCCACATTATGCTTTTCAGGTGGCGCCTCAAAGATTGACGTCCCCTGTGTGGATGGGCTACAGTACATTCAGTCTGGAGACAATATTACATTGAATTGTTCTTTTGATGGTGCAATAATGACTGTGTGGTTCAAACAAACTCCAGGAGAGAAGCTTCTTCTAGTTGCTTCTGCTTTTCGTTCAACAGGAGTTAAATATCACAGTGGTTTTCAGAAGAGTGGCCGTTTTAAAGCGTTAAGAGAACAAAGTGCTTTTACTCTGAACATCACAAGCACAGAAACATCTGATTCAGCAACATACTACTGTGCAGCTGCAGATTATTCAGACACTGTGTTATTAGGTTGTACAATTTTAGTTCTCAAAGGTAAGTACAAGTCTATGACAATATGATTTTATAAAATGCCAGTTTCAAAACCAAAAACTTTGTAAACTCTGAACTCTGCATCACCATCTATATTAATACATCAATAAATTAGTATTTTTTTCTTTCTTCAGGTTCATCTTCAAGTCTCTACACTGTTCTCCAGACTCCTATATTAGACTCTGTTGAAGTGGGAGGCAACACAACTCTGCAGTGTTCAGTCCTCACAGATGCGTCTGCAGGAGAACACAGTGTGTACTGGCTGAGACATGGATCAGGGAAATCTTCTCCAGGAATCATTTACACTCATGGAGACACTAACAGTCAGTGTGGCAGGAGTTCTGAGTCTGATTCTCCTACACAGAGCTGTGTCTACAAACTCCCCAAGACCAACCCCAGTCTCTCTGACGCTGGAACTTACTACTGTGCTGTGGCTGTGTGTGGACAGATACTGTTTGGGAACGGGACTAAACTAGACTTTGCTGGTAGGAGAAATAATAAAAATCTATTTACATAATCTTACATACAAATTCCAGTTACAAAACATTGCAGCTTTTGATGCAGCAGCAGACTGTGTTCAATGATAATACATTTCTAAAGAACCCAGAGCACATGTGGCTATTTTTAATCACAACAGCCTTAAAGATTCTCATGAAACTAATCAAATCAAATCAAATCAAATTTATTTATATAGCGCTTTTCACAACTGATGTTGTCACAAAGCAGCTTCACAGAATTCCAGTAAGACAAGATTTGACATGAAATGTAAAGACAAATGTAAAACCCTCAAGTGAGCAAGCCAGGGGCGACAGTGGCAAGGAAAAACTCCCCCAGCTGAGGAAGAAACCTTGGGAGGAACCAAGGCTCACAAGGGGTGACCCATCCTCCTCTGGTCAATCTACTGGTGATGATAGTTAGTAGTCCATGAGAACTTCAGTGTAGGGACAGCTTCAAGGCACTTGGTGGTTGCTGGAGCGTGGGCAGCTGGTCTGAAGCGTGGAGGAGGATCTCGACAGTCATCCATCAGTGTCCAGACAGACAGGTGGGCAGTCGTTTACTCGGAAAGATGTAAAGGGATGGAATTAGTTTTGAACTGTTTTGTGTTTGTAAAGTAGAAAATATGAAAATTTCCAGAGTGTGGCTAATGACTCCGGCAGATCTGACTATGACAGCATTAACTAAAAGGAGAGAACCAGGAGGACACACAGACACGGGAGCATCCTGAAACACTGGCATCCCTCCGCTCCACCGTCAACAAACCTGAGTGATCGCGAGAAGCGGCGGGACGACAGCACCAGCATCTCAGTTTACTATAATTCCCTGTGTCCATGGACCCCCCGGATCTGCCGCCTTTATCTATGGGGGAGCATTAGCTATCAAATGATAAACTAAACAAATGAGTTTTTAGCCTAGATTTGAAGATTGCGACTGTGTCTGAGTCCCGAACATTTTCTGGAAGATCATTCCAGAGTTGGGGGGCTTTATAAGAAAAGGCTCTTCCCCCAGCTGAGGCCTTCTGAATTCTGGGAACATTTAAAAATCCAGTATTCTGTGATCTGAGTGAACGTGGGGGCTCATAATAGGAAATTGTATCTTGAAGATATTCAGGAGCAAGCCCATGTAGAGCTTTATATGTTAATAACAAAATTTTGTAGTCAATGCGGAATTTAACAGGCAGCCAATGAAGTGATGATAAAACTGGGCTGATATGTTCAAATTTTCTAGTTTTAGTGAGGACCCTAGCTGCAGCATTTTGAACTAGTTGAAGTATTCTTAAATTGCTGCTGGTGCATCCTGACAGTAGTGCGTTACAGTAGTCAAGCCTTGAAGTAATAAAGGCATGTACTAATGTTTCTGCGTCCTGGAGGGATAAGGCATTTCTAATCTTAGCAATATTGCGAAGATGTAAAAAAGCTGTCCTAGTGATACTACCTATGTGTTGATCAAATGATAAATCCGGGTCAATTATGACACCAAGATTTTTTGCTGCTGAACCAGGTTTAACTGGAAAGTTAGCTAGATTTAAAATTAAGTCTGATAATTTATTTCTTGTCACTTTTGGACCCAAAAGCAGGACCTCTGTTTTGTTGCTGTTTAGAAGGAGGAAATTACGCAACATCCAGCCTTTCACGTCTTTTACACAGTCCTCTATTTTCTTTAATCTGTGTTTGTCATCGGGCTTGGCTGAAATATACAATTGTGTGTCGTCTGCGTAACAGTGAAAGTTAATGTCATGGTTTCTTATAACTGTGCCTAGCGGTAACATGTATAATGTAAATAATAATGGTCCTAAAATAGAGCCTTGTGGAATTCCAAATCTTACTTTAGAATAATTTGAATTTAGATTGTTTACTTTTACGAATTGATAACGTTCCGTTAAGTAAGATTTAAACCATAATAGGGCTGTCCCTGTGATTCCAACCATGTTTTCTAACCTTTCTATGAGAATATTGTGGTCTATTGTATCGAAGGCTGCGCTTAGGTCAAGAAGCACCAACAGGGATACGTGGCCTTGATCAGAGGCAAGAAGAAGATCATTTGTTATCTTGACTAGAGCTGTCTCTGTACTATGATGTTGCCTGAATCCAGATTGGAATTTTTCATATATATGATTCTTATGTAGATATGAACTAAGTTGTTGGGCCACAGCTTTTTCTAAGATCTTAGACAGAAATGGCAAATTAGAAATAGGCCTGTAATTAGACAGTGTACTAGCATCAAGATTTGGTTTCTTGATCATAGGTTTAATAACTGCTAGTTTAAAAGCTTTGGGTACATGGCCCAGACTAAGGGATGAGTTTACTATAGTTAAAATATAATAGTTAAAAAATAATAGCTGGTAGTACTTCTTTGAGCAACTTTGTGGGAATTGCATCAAGTGTGCAAGTTGTACAGTTTGCGGAGGTGATAATCTTCTCTAGTTCTAATTGTGGGAGTGGGCAAAAGGTTTCAAGTCTTTCTTTTACAGTTATATTATGTTTTATTTCATTCACATCAGGTGGCAGCCAGGATGGATTTGATCCTGTGGCTAGAGTTTGTTGTCTAGTATTCTCAATTTTATTATTAAAAAAGTCCATAAAATCTTTACTGGTGAGAGTTGCTGGAATTAGTTGTTCAGAACCTGCTTGATTTTTTGTAATTCTAGAAAACACACTAAACAGTGCTCTCGGATTATTTTTATTATGGGAGATCAGCGAGGCCAGATATGCTGAGCGAGCTTTAGTGAGGGCATTTCTATACTCTATAAGGCTGTCCTTCCAGGCAGAATGGAACACTTCAAGCTTGGTTGATCGCCATTTCCGCTCTAGTTTTCGTAATGTTTGTTTTAAAGTACGGGTCTTATCGTTATACCATGGTGCGAGCTTTTTCTGTCTTATACTTTTATGTTTAAGTGGTGCTACCTTTTCTAAAGTAGATCGACAGGTATTTTCTAGGTAATCAGTTAGTACATCTAGGTCCATTGGGTCTGATGGAGTTGGAACTGGGGTCGATAGTTCTGGTAGGTTTTCTATAAATTGTAGGGCGGTAGATGGTTTTATTATACGCCTTGTAGAATAGCGAGGGTTCTTACATATATTATGGATAAAACGTAGCTCATATGAAATTAAGTAATGATCGGAGATTGCTGAGGACTGAAACTAGTGGATGCTTTTATTTATATATATATATATATATATATATATATATATATATATATATATATATATATATATTCTAAAAACATCTACAGTCTTATTCTACACTGTCTAGAAGAAAAAAAAAAAATATATATATATATATATATATATATATATATATATATATATATATATATATAGTCAATAATTTGTAAAACACTCTCAAGCCGATCAGTGAAACAAAGAGCATAAATAAAGAGCATTTAAAATAATTATACTGGTTTTCATAACAAATTAAAAATGTTTACAACAATATTAGTTTTATTTTTACATCACAAGTACAATTAAGGTCTCATTTCTTTTTTTAGGGGATGTTGGTTTGGGCCCAATTATTCTTGTGTTCACTGTATCAAGCATAATATCTGTGGCTGTGGGTCTATTCCTGGGACAAAATGTACACAAATGTTGCCAGAAAAGTAGGTTTACATTGAGGAATTATTATCATTATTATTGATTATTATGTCTGGTTATTAATGTTTGCTGATATGTCGAACACATACAATTTAACATAATTTAATAATTATTTCTTATTTGTTGAAGATGCTGCTGGAAGTCACTCAGCCAAAGTAAAGCAGGTGAATCCAAACTGTTGAACCCCATCTAGAGAGTATTCAACTATGTTCATCTAAATAGCAGTAAAATGATAAAATAAAATCTTTTTCTACAGGCAGCACGTGATGAAGCTTTACATTACATCAGTGAACCTCAACAGACGATTAAAGATGCTAACATTTACTCTCAGGTCATTTACTACCAACAGAACTGAATTTAATGAGGCCTTATAAATCTCTCTTCTTTTGTGCTCATGTAATTCTCATTGACTAAGGTCTATAGTATTAGTAAATTTCTAATATTACTGAGCATATTAAAAATTGAGCATATTAAAACTGAATGACAGTTTTATGAATCAATGAAAAGGTTTGTAAGTCCCAAGACTGTGAGGAGTGTCCCTATATTTGTGTGGGTTTCCTCTGGGTGCTCCAATTTCTTCCCACAGTCTAAACATTGGTAGGTGAATTGGCCATGCAAAATTGTCCATATGTTTGAGTGTGTTTTTGAATGTGTGGTGCCCTGTGATGGACTGAGGTGCTGTTCATAGTGTATTCCTGCCTTCTGCCCACCGTAACTCTGAACTGGATAAACAGTTACAGAAAACAAATGAATGGATGAATGATAAACATTTAATATCATGGTAAGGCACAATATGAGGAGACTGAAGCACGTGCAGAGATTAAATAACACAATCCAGAGAGCTCATAACTATATACACAAATGCTGATTAATAGGAACAGATCAGAAACATGATAAATCTAATAATTTATCTCCCAGTATATAACCAACATAATTCTATGCTAGCATTTGAATCCCATATTTCAAATAATAAATTACTCAATACATTTTTAAAGCATTCAATATTTACTCAATATAACACTACATTCACAATAACAGGGAATAATTAGCTTAAATTGCTCTAAGTTTGTCTCTTGTATGTGCTCAAGGCCCTTGGCATTGTCTTGTGTGGGCAAGTTCAATGTCCAGCTACTGACAAGAAAATATAATAGCCAAAAGAAATACTATATATAAATTTCTATTTTTAATTAGAGATGCCAACAATATCGGCTACTTTCTTCCACTCTAATTTTGTCTTTAAACTGTACTTTAAAATGCACAGAAATGCATCATTTAAAATGGGGAAAGCGAAAACTTATGAGCCTTTGATGTTTACCACTACACTGGTGAGAATAGGAATGAAATGACTACAGGAAAAACAGTTTAAAGAGCAGAGGGTTTGGACCCCTGATGTTCGTGTCTTATAGGTGTGAATAATTTGTTGGAGCCTATCATTTAGAACGTTGGTTCACTACGTCATTATTAATTTGCATAAAACTGAGAAATCTGGACTCAGTTGTTTTTTGCTCAGTTTTAGCTACATTTTGAATCAGCTAATTTTGAGCTAGATCAAGACTAGAAAGACATCAAAAATACAAATACAGGGAGTATACTTTTACAGGATTATCTATGTATGAATTAATAAGGCAGAAAAGGGTAAACTGAATTAGCTTGCTAGCTAGGCTGTCATTACACAATATCAAGACCACACATAATCACCTCATAGTCGGTAGCTTGATGCAATTACTAGTAAAAAAAAAAAAAGAAAAAAGAAAAAAACAACAACACTAGAATTTATCACCTAAACAGTACAAGTCACTGCCCAATTTTCAATACCTCCTAAAACATCAGTTGTACAGTGCGGACACTTGCTTTATTGTGACAAGCAGTTATTATATGTTTACTGAGTGAGCTTCCATTCACTGGTGGCACTGTTTCACTACATACACTCAAATTCTCAGTTATTTACTGAAAGAAGGGCTATGGAGATAGTGGATTTCTATCAGTGATAAACGTACAAAATACTGTGTTTCTAGCTTTCTGGACTCTGAAATTAAATCATCAGGTAACTCTGGGCTGCCAGATATTCACATATCTTCCCACACAGTATACAAAACTACTAAAATATGTACCTTTTAACCATCATGCCAGGTCTGAGGTTATTGTAACATGCTTTATTCATATTATAATTTCTTACCATCAGAGACGGTCCAGACTCTCCTGAGGCCCTAGGCAAAACTTTGATAAGGGGCCCTCTATCTCTGTGATCCAAAATGTGACCGTTTGTTGACAGTTGCAAAAGTCTCTACACAAATATTCTTACTCTTTTTTTAGCTTAAGAATGAACAGCCATATACACAACAAAATGAGTTGTAAACAAGCAATATTAATACAAAAACATAATTTTTAACCTAACTTTAACATAATTTTGTGATCAACATCCAGCATCCAATTCAGCATTAGTCATTTATTGTGGAACAGAAACTTCAAATAACTCAACATACGGAAGTAACTACATCATTTTTTTAAGGTGGAATGCAATAATAAGGAATTTTTTGAGTGTACTGGTGCCTTTGGGGATGTTTAAACGAATACTAGAAAGTATAAGAACATCAGTATACATTCACGTTCCTGCTTCAAAATTTGTTTCATAAAACTGATCAGCTGCAAAGCTTTTAAGGTCATGGAGAGCTGCTGTGCAGTGCATGCCACCTCTAAATATATTCTCACGGCTATGTTCTTAGACTATTATTTAACAATCCATCCTCAAGAAGAACAGTCAAAAGTTTACCTGACTGCTGTTCTTGCAGTTCATTCGCATGGAGTCTTTTTTTCCCCTTTTCATATCTCTTCATCTTTTGATGATATACAAACCCTCTCTTACTTGACGCGAGGTGGAGACAAGGGGGCCTTTGTTAATTTGCTTGGCCCTACGCAGTGACGCACTCTATACTACTAGTGAGTGTATAGAGTGGTCCTCAATCATAAGTTTGATAGAAATATAGATCTAGTAAAATAAAATTTATTGTGTACTCAAATTTTACTAGTTTCACCCCTTAAATATATATAAACTATACATTTTTAAATTAAAAAGTGGGCCAATTAAGTCCCAAGAAACATTACAATAGTACACTTAACGTATTCTAGTGCATTTATATCCATGTACTTACTACATAAAATATACTCTGCTAAAATAAAATACTAAAATAAAATGCATGTGTACAGATGCATGAAAGAGGGAGGTACAGGGGGCATGTTTTCCTAAGAAATAGATAAAAAAATGTATACCTGGTCTTTGGTGTGGTTGGAAGATTCACATGTCCACCCTCACTGCACTGTCTGTAAGCCCCCAACACTGTGGTTACTGCTTCATATACATTCAGATTTAAGAAACCATTCACAAGGAGCAAAAAAGCAAGAAAAATAAAGTGCATTGCCTTTGAAATGATCAGATAAAAAACATGTAGCATTTTGTTTTACAAAAAATACACGGGATGATCATTGTCTACAAACACTTTGACTTATAGTGTACTTCATGATAGTGCCCAAATTTATATGTGTGGGATTTCCTTTTAATGAATCCGAGATAAACACTGGCATAGTTTATCTATTCTGTGCATCTCTGAGAAAAATGTAAAAGTTACATAAATATCACAGATTAAAAATGATCAAACAAGATGGAAAGATTATGCATAAGGCCTGTAACACATAAAATGTTCAGCATGTGTGTCATTGACTACAACCAAGCCTGATTGTGTTGGCCACAAGAAATCATGGAGGCCCTTCTAAGGAAAGTTAAAAAACACAGTGAACACTTCAACTCTAAAGAAATGTCATGATGAAAGTAAAGAACACTAACTTCATCATTGATTTCTTCGTTGCTTAACAACAAAGGATCCAGACAGTGAAGAGGATGAAGGTAAAAGCAGATAAGGACCACCAGCAACAAGTTGGAAAAATATGTTTAAAGAAATAATGGATGAGTCATTAAGAAGCCGAAACACCCACACAGAAGACATGATTTTCTTATGAAAAATTGCCCATATAGTTGCCAGAAGTCTGTGGTGACTTTTTGGATGTTATTTGTACTAACAACAAAAATATTCAGTGTGGGACCCCAGAATCAAAGCAGATTTTTGTCCCTTACAGATTAGTAAAATACAATCTAGATAGATAATAAATAAATGTTAGAATACAAAATATAGTTTTAGTTTTGAGCAACAAGCCTTAGACTTTGAAAGAACAGTGTTGTGTTGGTGTGTTAACCTGCTGCAGTCATGATGTTTACATCTCCTTAAGCACCAAAAAAAAGATTTCAGACAGAGGCTGACCATTTCTGCCTAAAACGTGAACATCTGGGTCTGTACAGTAGGAGTGATTTGCATATTAATTTCTATTGTAATGCTCACTTCCGTGAATGGCTTGGGGAGAATAATTCTTCATGGAAATGGAACCAATCAGCTGTCAGCACCGTGTTATAAAGCTGCCCCTGAAGATGTTTACCACAGTTTATAACTGTGCCATGGTAAGTGATCTCACAGAATTAACTGCATTCCAATTATATTTATGCTAAAACACAGTATGTATGTAATTTTTTGTTTTTGGTTTTTAGGAGATATATTGCTCCACGATAATTAGAATTTTGGCACTGGTTTTCCTCTCTACAGCTTTAGGTAAGGTTCTGTTCCTTTAATATTCAATATTAATTTCATAAATTGATATTGTTTGTCTGACAGTAGAAGCACTTGGATTGCTCTAAAATCTCCAGCATTATGAATTTTCCGACAGCAAAATAACTTTATTGTCTTTTATTTATTTTTTTTTTTCTTTTTCAGGTGACACCTCAAAGATTGACCTTCCATGTCTAAATGGAGTAAAGTACTTTCAGAACAGAGACAATATTCATCTGAGTTGCTTTTTTTTACCCCTTGATGCATCAGTCACTTCATGGTTGAAACAGACTCCAGGAGAAAAGCCTCTTCTCATTGCTTCTGTTTTTCGTACTGCAGCCGTGAGCTACTATAACAGCTTCAACACGAGTGGCCGCTTTAAAGCATTGAGAGAAAAAAGCAGTTTTAATCTCAGCATCACAAATGCTGAACCATCTGATACAGCTACATACTACTGTGTAGTCACATATTATTCAGATACTGAATTATCAGACTGTACAGTGGTAGTTCGTAAAGGTAGGTGTTAGTCTAATACAGTCTGCTTTTGATAAAATATCATCCATTTTAAACCCCAGATCACAATCTATAACTCCTTCAGTAGCCATCAAATATTCTTTCTTCAGGTTCATCTTCAAGTCTCTACACTGTTCTTCAGACTCCTGTATTAGACTCTGTTGAAGTAGGAGGCAACACAACTCTGCAGTGTCCTCACAGATGCATCTGCAGGAGAACACAGTGTGTACTGGCTGAAACATGGATCAGGAGAATCTCCTTCAGGAATCATTTACACTCAAGGAGACACTAACAGTCAGTGTAGCAGGAGTTCTGAGACTGATTCTCCTACACAGAGCTGTGTCTACAAACTCCCCAAGACTAACCTCAGTCTCTCTGACGCTGGAACTTACTACTGTGCTGTGGCTGTGTGTGGACAGATACTGTTTGGGAACGGGACTGAACTGGAATTTGTAGGTAAGAGTCAACATTTTAAATCACTTACATATTTAGCCACATTTACAAATATATTTCTGTTAACCCATGTCAGACAGCTATTGTTTACTCATAGCAGCTTATCTGTAAAACCATGTGGAAAAAAGTACACAAATGCCTAGATCTACCATATTAGTAAGTTTGGCACCCACAGACTTTCTGTGAAGATTGAAAATGCACATAAAATTCATGAAAATACTGAATGAACAAAGCCCAACATTTGCAAAAACACCAGCATATTACTCGATTTTTATGCTCAGGTAGAAAATTTGAATATTGCTAAAACCAAAATGCAACCAAAAAAAAAAAGGGATGGATGGAAGGGGGTTGTACAAAAAATAATGGTGTTTCAAACCATAAAGCCTGGTTCATACCTAGTAAACTTGTGTGCTCATCGCCGTTCCTGATTTCCCTTCCTTTTGTCTTCTATCCATGCTTTACAATCATTTATGTAATTGTTTTCATAGCATCATTTGTGCTTCTTATTTTAGTGCGTGAGTAGATTATTGTACACACATACAACACTGTGCAAAAGTCAGAGACCATAAAGCATTTATTAACTTTAATAAGTGCTCTCCCAGAGCTATATGCTGTGTTTGCACACCCTGGTCACTCTGAATCTAAGCCATGAAGAGATCACAAACGGCTGTAATATTTTTTATCGAAACCTATGTTATCTAACGTTTTTTCCAGAAAAGGTAGAGGATAGAAAAACGACTCGTTCTTATTTCTTTCTGCTGAAACGTCTTAATTTCAAATAACAGTCAACATTTTGTGAGGGATTTACCATAATGTTACCATATCTGTCAGATCTAATGACCCGTTAATCAATATTAAAACAAAGTGAAACATTTTTCCCCCAATGGCCCTGTTAGCTGCTGTTTATTTTGTGTTAAAATATCAGGCTGCTTATTTTTTTGGCATCACATTTGAAATATTTTGTTTTTACAAAAATCTCCTGTGGTGTCTTTTTTTTTTTTTTTTTTTTTTTTTTTTTTTTTTTTACAGGAAACATTGGTCTTTTGGTCCCAATCATTATTGTTTTATCTGCATCGAACATCATATCTGTGATTGTGGTTTTGTTTGTGTGCAGAAAAATACACAGCAAGTGCCAGAAAGGTAGGGTTTTCTATGAGTTTAATTATTAATTAATTATAAATTGGTGTATATTTATTATTGCTTTAATAACTTAAGTTTGAAATATCTACATTGTTGGTTTATTACTTTTGTTATATGTTATAGATACTGCTGAAGGTCTTTCAGTCCAAGAAAGCCAGGTGATTCATTACTTTCTACCAAATATTCTGTCTAAATCCAGCTATGAAAACTCTCAAATCTCAGACTGTAAAATATATCTATTGTAAATTCATTGTTGCTGTCCAAAAACAAACAAACAGAAACATTATATTCCCTTTGTGATTGCAATTGCACAAGGAATAAAAAGAGTAACATGTAAGTTAAGGGCATTGTACAATGATTACTACCTGCAGTCTCTAAATAATATGAATTTTGTTTTAGGGTTCCAAGCACTGAAGGTGCCGGAGCCCTATTGTTTTTTTTTTTTAAGTATTTTCTAGATGCATATTCTCCTATACTTTATCACTTTTCTAGGCTGGTTATAAGTAAATGTGTTAAATTCAGGGTGTTTCTGCAGGGTGAAGCTTTGAACTACGCAGCACTGCCTTTCAACCACAAAGCACCGTCCTCCAGAGGAGCTAGAAGGCAACAGAAGCTTAAAAACACTGAAGTTTACTCCCAGATCAGATTTCCCCAATAAAACTGAATGGAAAAACTAAAACAATCCTATTCTTTTTATTGCTCATGTAATGTTTTCTGACATTAGGCCTTAAAATTTCTCATAGTGATGTTGTATTTTTGTAGGTGAAAGCCAAATTAATATACTGTTGATAATAAAGGATTCTTGTTCATTTATAAAATTCATTTAATAAAAGTTGCAATCTATATACTATGATTACTTTTATTTCTGAAATACTGCAGTAAAAACCGTCTCTTTTGCCTTTAAATAAAATAAAATAAAACTTCAAAGGTAATAGCAAGTTTCTGGAAATGGGGTTTGTATTGCTGGATTGAGGTGTTGGCTAAGGTTGTTGAGAATGTATTGGACAGAGTCACATGCGTGTGAAGAGAGTAAGGATGTTTTATTTTAAAGTAGAGATGGAAAAGTTTACAGAGATGTTTCTTGGTCGCGACTTGGTTACTCTCTCCCATCGTCAGTGGGAGCATTATGGAAAATGTTATCACACTCAATTGTTCCATAAACAACCTTCCCTCCAGGAATCAAGGTTATAACATGATGATACACAGGCAGAGAAGAGACAAATATCTCTGATACAGTTTCACAGTGACCTAGAACAAAGTATAAGAGATTCAGAATAAAATATAGAAGTGTGAAATTAATCACGTTCCAACAATCCCCACTTTGATCATGTAATGAAAAATAATGATTAAGGACATGTAATTGATTAATTACATATAACACTACTAAGTTTTCTGGACTAATCTTACACAACTATTTATAAAAACTGAGTCACTTGCTAATAGCAGTTATAGCTACATAAAAATAATTCAATACATTTGGTTAATAAAAGACAGCATCCTATGGACCAGCTGTCAGATGCACCTTCGACATACCACACAGTGATTGGCTGAGCAGTCACAGCAACCCTGCGTTTAGGTCGTTTAGGTAGTAATTTTCGCAAAAGCCATTTGATGATGTGCTGTACTAGTACAATTATTATAACCAAGATGAGTAACCCCAAAAGAATATGTTCCACGATTAATTTGCCCATTTCCCCAGGACTTTCAGCTAACCAGTCAAACCATCCACTCTGGGTAGATGGAATTTTAGGCACCACCTATGAAATATTTTGTAATTTAGAAACCACATTTTTCAGGTCCTCACCATTGTCTGGGATGTAAAAACAGCACTCAATACGCACTATAGCATATTCCCCCCTGGGCTGGCAGAAGATAATCTAAAGCACAAGACAATTGGTCTGGGAGGATAAGCGTTGTGCCCATGAAGCGCTGTTCCCATGAAGCGTTGTTCCCATGAACAACAATCATGAGTTTCTCCCACTGGGGCTGAATCCCAATGATCAAGACACGGTGTATATGGACCCAATGAGATTGTAACAAGGATGGCCTTAGTGTTTGCCTCCATATTGTCCTGACAGGTTAATCCAGTACAAACCGGATTCCAAAAAAGTTGTGACACTAAACAAATTGTGAATAAAAACTGAATGCAATGATGTGGAGGTGCCAACATCTAATATTTTATTCAGAATAGAAAACAAATCATAGATTAAAAGTTTAAACTGAGAGAATGTATCATTTTAAGGGAAAAATATGTTGTTTCAAAATTTCATGGCATCAACAAATCCCAAAAAAGTTGGGACAAGGCCATTTTTTACCACTGTGTGGCATCCCCTTCTTCTTACAACACTCAACATACGTCTGGGGACAGAGGAGACCAGTTTCTCAAGTTTAGAAATAGGAATGCTCTCCCATTCATTTCTAATACAGGCCTCTAACTGTTATATGCTCAATTTCCTTTTTCCAGCCACTTATTGCTACTTGTCCCAACTTTTTTGGGATTTGTTGACACTGTGAAACATTGAATCAACATATTTTTCCTTTAAAATGTTACATTTACTCAGATTAAACTTTTGATGTGTCATCTATGTTCTATTACGAATAAAATATTGACATTTGCCATCTCCACATCATTGCATTCAGTTTTTATTCACAATTTGTTTAATGTCCCAACTTTTTTGGAAACCGGTTTGTACTTACATTGGTTTCAGTACTCTGAGAAATATTAAAAGGTAGCGACATCATGGGAAACCCATTTGCTACCGAATTGGGATTAAACCACAAATTAAACCGTAAGTTTTCTTAGCATGTGTTTCCGTGAGATGGACAAGTCTCATGTAAAGATTTTTATTATCCACAAAGTGGTATCCATGACATTTGGGAATTGTAATATAGATGCTTGTACTAATCCCTCATCCCCTTTTGGTTTTGCCTGGGATGTTGAACCTCTTCCTGCATCTTCATCTTTTAGTCTTTGTTCAAGAGTTTTATTGCCACATTTATCCAAAAAGACAAATATCCGAATCTAAAAAATTATAAACCGAATAACTACCCAACAAACAAATATCTGAATACCCAGGTCCAGCCCTGCTCAGCGCTGCAGAAACTGCACAATGTAATTTTTGGAATAGGGTAGGAAACCTCCCCGTCCCCATTGATTTCAGTACAGTGCTGTCAAAATGAATTACACTAGGGGGAGCCCCAGGAGCAAAAAACACAAATCTCACCTATTTTTCCTTTGTGAAAAGGAGACGGCTGATTGCATGAAAGTAAACAGACCAAAAGTAATACAAAACTAAACAACTTGAGTTACAAATGAGTTTCTGTGGTAGTTCAAACAGTGAACATTTTAAAAATCTTGCATAATGACTCAAAAATGTGAGTCATAGGTGTGAGTGTGTGTGTCACCCTGTGAAGCACTGGCGCCCCCTCCAGGGTGTGTTCCCGCCTTGTGCCCAGTGATTCCGGGTAGGCTCCGGACCCACCACGACCCTGAATTGGATAAGTGGTTACAGAAATGAATGGATGAATAAATTATTTTTTTCCTTCCTAAAATATCAGCAATCTCAGACCATTACCTAATCACGCCTGCCCCAGTCAGTAAAGGTTGATGCAGCTTTTATTTTTGCCACCTGCAGCGAATATGGCAACTACAGTGTAAATTCCTACATGTGATTCGGTCAGCATAGAACATGGCAGAGCACTCACACTACTTCCATCATTACATTGACATGAAATGTGTGAGTCATAAACCAGAATGGCTAAACCTAAATGACTATTGGGACTGTGTTGGTTTAATTTGTTGGTTTTTGATATGGATATCCATTTTACAGCAACATAGAACTTTTAAATGAACTGAATATAAAAGAACACACTACCTACTGGTGACTGTTTCGTATATATAGCATTCTGACCACGTAGTGAAGCTAACATACAAAAAATCCAGCTAAAATTCCTGTTTGAATTAAGTCTACAGCTAAAAAATGATACACTCAATAGAACATACCTGTAATGAGAAACGAAGAAAGTGTATATATATTTTTTAGTAGCTATGTTATAAACAGGTCAATCATAACATTAACACCTGTTAACATCCACCAGACAGCAAATCTGATCTGCCTCAGGATGTAACTGTACTTAAAACAGGCGGGAAAGTTGAAATATATTTCTAAATGTTTTCATGTAATAAATGCAGTAATATTCTGATTTAATCACACACTGTATTTATGCATGTATTTATGCTGCACTATTTGCTATGATAATGACTGGGTATATGTATTCATTTTTTGTTTGTTTGTTTTTTATGTTTTGTGATCTTGTGAACAGACTTTAGTGTGAAATATTAAATATACAGCACAAATTATGACTAAAGTATGGTTTTAAAGAAACATTAAAATGACATAAATTAGACATCACATCAACGTAAAATTAACTTGGTAAACAACTTCTGTGCAGATGTCACAATAGTTGTTTGGAAAAAGACATCTAAAAAAAGTCCAAATTCTAGCATATATCGACCATAAGCTGATGTCGGGGAAAGACGTTGTCTCAACGTCTTTTCAACTGACCTGTGCCCACTGGGTTACAGCATGCCGCCTTTGGCCCGGGGGCTGGAATTTGGAAATCCCTGTGTTAGAATAACCCATTTTAATACTTCATTATAACAATTCAGAGTAGTTTTTATGATATTTAAATTAAATTATAAGCACATCATTTTTGAGTAATGGTTTCAGAGATATTTATCAGACACAATGAAGCTTGGACACAAGGTATTTCAGCATAAAAATAATATAATCTACCCCCTGAAATTAAGAGCATTGATGCTTTGTTTATATAAAACCATCTGTAGACTCTGTAAATTGAGTGAATTATGGAAGGAAGCTCAACCAATGCTCTGTATCTATGTAGATAATACAGAGATCTTAAAAGGAACATTATGTAATAATCAGTCCTTAACATTACAGCTTAAAAATCGGCGATGATTCACTGACCTGAAATAGGGAGAACAGAGGCTCTGTCATTACTACTCTCAGCACAGCACTGCAGAAACTGCACTAAGTAACTTTTGGAGGAGGGAAGGAAACTAGTCATTGTGATCCGCATAGAAACGTCAAGTTACATTTGTGGAGAGTTGTGCATCAGGCCGCACTACCTACACCATAGGTTAAAAACAGAAGCAAATGTGTGCTCAATTATCAGGAGAGAGCAACCTCTG
Source organism: Hoplias malabaricus (assembly GCF_029633855.1). Classification (NCBI taxonomy): domain Eukaryota; kingdom Metazoa; phylum Chordata; class Actinopteri; order Characiformes; family Erythrinidae; genus Hoplias; species Hoplias malabaricus. The sequence goes on from NC_089808.1 coordinate 13,989,453, forward strand.
TTGGTTTGGAAGGGCAGCATCTTGGGTGTAATAGTTCATATAACATCATTCATTGCATTCAATCGTAAGGCATTTCTGCTGTGTTCATCAGTGTTAGCTTAATTAATTACATGCTGTCTAAAGACTGGGGAACCAAGAGTGACACTAGAGTCCTTTCATCTACAATGTGTTAAGCAAGAGTCTTGTTACAAAAGTTATAATAGGACATTCAAGCCTTTTGTTCGATGTAGTTTTGAATTCCTGCATTTCATTCTCCTGGCATGTATCTCTGCACCCTCTACAATGTGGTTATACACATATAATAAGACTTTGCTCACTGTATGAAAGAAGAACAAATCACTAGATGCTGCATTTAATATTATCTTATTACCTGGAAAAACACTGCATGAGGCAGGTGTCCACTAACTAGTTGTTGTACAAATTCAAATGATGGTTATATTTCCTGCAGACCTATATATAGTAAAACATTGACATAAAATTACTTTTTAAAACTACTATTCATAAACCCAAATATTATCCCTATATAAATCTGAGACTCCAGAAACAAACAGGACTTCAAATACAGTCACAAACACTAAATATAGAAAGATTTAGTTTTTCCTACAAGCCTCAGACTTTGGGAGGACAGTGTTGTGATTGTTATGTGTTAAGGTGCTGCGATCATGAAGCTAAGACTATTTTAACCAACAAAATTGGTCAATTAAAAGCCCAAAGACTTTTCTGCTTACAGTCTAAAACTTGATGAGCTGGGTTTGGGCAGCAGGGGTGATTTGCATATTAATTTCTATTTACATGAACACTCCTGTTCCTATAATTAGAACCAATCAGCTTTCAGCACAGTGTTATAAAGCTGCTCTTGCAGGCATTTGCCACAATTCTTAGCTGCGCCATGGTAAGTGATCTCACAGAATTACTTGCATTACAGTGATATTTAAGCTAACACGTATTACACATAGTTGTTGTTTCTGTTTTTCAGGAGATACATTGCTTCACAATGACCAGACTTTTTGCACTGGTTTTCTTCTCAGCAACATTAGGTATTGTTTAAGGTGTTTCTATATTTTTAGTTTGAGTACCTCACTTAAAAAGCACATGAATTGCTGTACAATGCCCATTTCATATTAATGTTCAGAAAGCAATAGAGCTTTATATTGTTTTATTTTGTTTTTCAGGTGACAGCTCAATGATAGATGTTCCCTGTCTAAATGGAGTAAAATACTTTCAGAACAAGGACGATATTCATCTGAGTTGTGTTTTTTCACCCTTTTATTTACAGCCAAGCACTACATGGTTCAAACAAACTCCAGGAGAAAAGCCTCTCCTCGTTGCTTCTGCTAAACTTTCTACAGCAGTAAACTATTATAACAGCTTCAACACGACTGGTCGCTTTAAAGCGATATGTGAGAAAAGCAGCTTCAATCTGAGCATCACAAACGCAGGGCCAACAGATTCAGCTACATACTTCTGTGCAGTCGCAAATTATACACATACTGAATTATCAGACTGCACTGTTGTAGCCCTTAAAGGTAGATGCTTGTCTAATACAGTCTGGATTTTTAAAACAGCAGTAGCTTTAAAACCCATATCCTAATCTCATTCAGTGATCATATTTTCTCTTCAGGTTCATCTTCAAGTCTCTACACTGTTCTCCAGACTCCTGTATAAGACTCTGTAAAAGTGGGAGGCAGCACAACTCTGCAGTGTTCAGTCCTCACAGACGCATCTGCAGGAGAACACAGTGTGTACTGGCTGAGACATGGATCAGGAGAATCTCCTCCAGGAATCATTTACACTCATGGAGACACTAACAGTCAGTGTAACAGGAGTTCTGAGACTGATTCTCCTACACAGAGTTGTGTCTACAAACTCCCCAAGACCAAACTCAGTCTCTCTGACGCTGGAACTTACTACTGTGCTGTGGCTGTGTGTGGACAGATACTGTTTGGGAACGGGACTAAACTGGACTTTGTAGGTAAGAGAATATTTTAAATCACTTACACATGTCATTTTCTCTTGAACAATGCCAAGGTGCTATGGCCTACACACAGAAAATATAGTGTAAATCTATGGATGAAACAAAGGTAAACCACAGCATAGAGCTAATCTATTTTCATATTTCTTATAACTACACTGTAAATCATTATTATAACTGAGAAATAGTTTTAGTGTAAGACAAGAGAGACTGGTATACTAAATGTTTGAGGAAACAATTTGCAGGTTCTCAAAATGGAATTTTTAATTTGTGGTCATATTGTTTTTAATTGTTTGAATAATTAAAAGTCATTTAAATTTCTTTAATTTTTAATTTTTAAAAAGTGTATTTGTGGGCTTGATTTCATGTTTTATAACATTGTATGTAGTATTTAAGACAGAATAGGTATTAATTATTATTATTATTATTATTATTTTATTTTTTCATATTTATATTTGAATGTAGAATTAAAATTCAAATTTTTTTCCGTTTGTCCGGAGCTTAGCTGGAATCCTTGTGTGCAAGAAAGAAACACCCTGCACAGGACACCAGTCCATCACACATTCACCCAGTCACTCACTCACACACATCTACGGTCACTTTTGCACAGCCGGTCCAGTTAACAACATAATTTTTGATTGAGGGAGCAAACTGGAGCACCTGCAGAAATTCCATGCAGAGATGGAGAAAACACCTTACCGACAGTGACCTGAGGTTCAGATTTAAACCGGAACCCCAGGACCACCTGTAATTAAGGACAAACCTGTGTTTAGGTATTTAAAACAAAGTCAAAATAACTGTAGTCACTAACAAAATGAGAAATAATTGTGTGCACAGTTTAAAGAACTCAAAACAAGATTTTGTTTTTTTTTGTGTGTGTGATAAATGGTGGTCCTCTCAAAATGGACCCCCCCACAATTTTCCTATCCATTTTTAATCTTTGGTTTTTTTGTCTGTGTTTATCAAATTTATGAAACAAATATATTAATAAACCAGTCTTGCTTTTTGCAGAGAACAGTCTTTGGGTCACAGTCACTGTTGTTTTAGCAGCATCCAATGTCATCTCTGTGGTTCTACTTTTATTTCTGTGCAGAAGATTACACAACAGTTGTCAGAAAGGTAGGTTTTACTTTCATATTTAAGCGACTGCTGTTGTTATTTAATATATTTTTAATGTTTACAAGCTATTCATATTTGAATTTGAATTACTTACTTTGTGTCCTCATTATTTTCGTTATTTGATAAAGATGCTGCTGAAGGTCACTCAGTCCAAGTAAACCAGGTGATTCTTTCACTTTTGTGTTCAAGTCATTAAACAGTCTGTCTACAACATACTTAATGTTAAATACATTGATACTGTCCCCGAAAAAATTATCCTATTTTACCCCATTTGTATTTGCAACTTATATATGAACATGAACAGAGTTGAACTTAAGGACATGGTGTTATACCAATGGAATGATGAATAGGAGTTTGAATTAGATGAATACATTTTTACTATAAAATGCAATGTGCACTTTAGAATGACTGCTTACGGTTTCTAAATTTTGTGAAATGCAATTTGTCTTGTGTTTAATGTTTAATTTATGGAGTCCTCTAACTCTAATGTGGATCTTGGCTCGTTAACAATTTTGGTGTTGCATGCAAATTGTGTTTAAGATAAAAGAAGAAATCACTGCTCAAATTGGTTCTAGAGGCAGCACTGCCATTGAGGCAGAACGAATGGAAGTGGTTACTAGCCAACAGGTGGGGAGGAACAATCATTGGGCAGAGATTTTCAAAAACCATGTAAAAACCAGTAAAGCTCTACCTACACCCTTGTAATTGCCTGTTTTGACTGCCAGGAATGTCTTTGGAAGAAATGTGAATGTAATTTTCTTTTTTGGTTGTTGTTACTGTAGATTTAGTTATTTTCATAATTGTTTTGAAAGAGTGCCAAAAAAATATCCCTCAAATTGAAGATGAAGCATCTGTCTCTGAAGAAGCAGCAGAATGGTGTCATGCTTATCTGCCTATGAGGCAGATTCTGAAGTACATATCCACACATTTCTGTTAAGACTGCTGCCTCTGAAGAAGCATTGCTGATGTTATTTATGGCTTTCTCAAGCTTCTTCAGAGCCAGCAATCATAACTATACCACATTTGCTTCTTTACTGATCTGCCTCAGAAACAAAAGAATGTTATATAACGTCTTGCAGTTCCTCTGATTCAGCAGTCATAACTCAGGTGTGCAGGAATGTACTTCTTCAGAACCTGCCTCAAATGCAGCAGAGCATTATAACATTCTGCAGCTTCCTCTGAGGCAGTAACATTATCCTCCATTCAAACAAAAAATATTGAGATTTTTCAAAACTTCAAAGATTGTGTAACAGAACTTTGTAAAAGTGCTAAAATTATATTGTACATTTATTTCTTCCAAAGACATTTCTGGCAGTCTGAGCAGGTAAAACACAGAGGTCTAGGAAGAGCTTTACTGGTTTATAGTGGCATTTGATAATTTCTGTCCAATGTGTATTATCCAATTTCATTTGTTCTCAACTGCTGGCTAGAAATGAATTAAATGAATTCCCCCTTGAGGGCAGTGCTACCTCCCGAACCTTTTTGAATAGTGATTTTGCACACAAGTTTAAATACAGTGTGTTTCTACAGGGCTTGTGTGAGGAATCTTTAAACTATGCCGGTCTGAGTTTCACCAATAATGCACCACCATCCAGAGGAGCTAGACGACAACAGAAGTTTAAAGACACCGAAGTTTACTCCAAGGTCAAATTTACTCAATAAAGTTTTTTTTCTACAAGAACTTTGTAAAATTTCTTAAATAAAATTGAATTTTTGGATTTTTGAACCAGAATCCTGTTTCTGTTTTGCTAATGTTTTGTGCCATGATGTCTCATAATTCAATATGCTATAATAATAATAATAATAATAATAATAATAATAATAATAATGCTGTAGTCAAAAGCCACATTACCACACTACTAAATTATATAGGATAGTTGTAAATATATATATATATATATATATATATATATATATATATATATATATATATATATATATACCATTTTCTGAAGTGTTGGGACAATTTTTAAAATGCAACCAAACAAAGGTTAGGACAGAGGCATGTTTACCAAGCAAAGTTAGGGTTAGGAATTTTATGCCCATTCTTGTTTAATGCAACATTTAGCTGCTCACCATCTGATGTCACCATTATCTGTTGACGCAGTACATTCTAGATAGGAGATAAAAGTAGACTGCAGACAGGGCAGTCAGACACACTCACTCTGTGTTTATGAAGCTGCGCTGTTTTAACTCATGCAGAATGTGGTTTGCCATTCATTAACTGAAATAATTCTAGACCAGGGGTCGGCAACCCGCGGCTCTTTGATCCCTATGATGCGGCTCAGCTTTTGAAAATAATTACAGATTATTTAATTAAAATGTATTTTATTTTAGTTTGTTCATTTTCAAAAAGTAATTCTATGAAGATTTTGGCGATCTTGTAACATCTAAAATATTTTAATATTTAAAATATTTTGTCGCTCTTAATACACGTCACAACTTCCAATGTGCGACACCCGCCAGTGTGCGGTTTCTTGAACTTTTTGACAGCTGACTGCACAGCGCCAGTAAAATAATGATGGCACGCAGAGAGAGGACAGCATTTTTGTTTGCTGCCAGTGGGTAATTTAAGTTCGGCGTTTTTTCCCCCCATTACTACAAGGACTCAAATAGACATTGAATATTTTACTTAACCGTCAACACAACATCTTTTTTTCGGAGTTAAAAATGTTTTGTTGCATGCAGAAATGTTATTTCATTTTTCTGCAGTCGTTCATTGATTTCATAAATGTAACACAGTATAGTTTGTTTATACATAGCACAAAGGCAAAACCTGTTATATGCAGTGTTATTTCATGTAAAATTTCAAAAGGATTTTGTGGCGCCCAGTGTTTTCTTTACTGTGTGAAATGGGTCCAAATGGCTCTTTGAGTGGTAAAGTTTGCTGACCCCTGTTCTAGACAATCCGTTCGATTTTATTCATAGAAAACTATTTTTAACAAGTAGTCAAAAAACACCTTTAAAGAACTCAGAGTCTTAGCCCCAGAAGAGAAAGCCCGGTTGACAGTGGTTGACCATCTGAGCAAGAGAAAGGAACTTTGAGAGGAACCAAGACTCAAAGTGGAATCCATCCTCCTGGCCGACCCCAGAGAAAACAAACAACTAACAATGTGTAGACAATGCCTAGGAGCTATGTTATTAATAGAGAATAGACTGAAGAAGGTAAATGGTGAACAGATGTAGTTCAGACTAGTGATCTTTGGCATTTTTTTATAAAATCGGCATCGGCCAATATATTAGCGCAAGAGGCCAATATTTACACAATGCACACAGGCAATGCTGTGGGTAGCTCCGTCATTCTGGCTGTTAGAGCGCCCCTTGCATGCATTTTGCCATCTTACAGGCAGACATCATTGAGCACAAGTACAAGCCTCCAACCTGTAGCTGCATTCCGTCTCATCAGAGAAAACATTATGAATTATTTTCTCTTCTTCAGCTCCCAATATTTGTTACTGGCTGCTCTTTGTAACATACACTCATTAATCTGCATCATAAACGACTGAGTTGATAGTTGTAACATAGAAACCCAGCATTATTTATCCTTTTATTTCGCTCATTGATCAGCGGCACCTATAAAAAAGCCCTCGTTATATCCGTCTGTATATCTCAAGTACTACAGGTCCAAAGTCGACAGTTAATGTACCAAATTAAAGCTTAAAGTCACTGATTTTCATTGATTTAATCATTTTATATATAATCCCACTCGTTAAAATAAGTATTGTTGCTGTTATTGGAAATTGTTATGAAAAAATATTAGTGACAGTACAGATTTTCAGATCGGCCACTACTGCTGTCTAAATATCAGCATCAGCATCGCCATCAAAAAACCCATATCGGTCGATCATTATTTCAGACCCAGTTCCATTGGTCAGGCTTATTATCAGCTCCACTGACCATACATGAGCACTTTGTAGTTCATCAATTACAGATTGTAGTACACGTTTCTTTGCATACTTTCATGTCCCCATCTCACTCTGCTCTGCAATGTGCAGGACCCCCCTCAGGGCTCCAACAGAACAGGTATAATTTAGGTGGTGTCAGTCGATTTAAAAATGTAATTATATTATTCACAGTGATGTTCTCTGATTAAACATAATTTGTCTGAACTTAAAATATGAGTATTACCTAAGGTGTTTAACAAGTAAATGTAATCAGTAGTGACACTGATGAGTACATTTTAGGGGGAAAATTTTTAGTTTGTGTTTAAAAAAGTGTAACATGTTAGCTTAATAATAAATGGCATGACTTAATGTGTTAACATTGATAGCACTTTCTCTCTCTCTTTCTCTCTCTCTCTCTCTCTCTCTCTCTCTCTCTCCAGCACACAAACAGCAGCTGTGAGGACTTTGGCAAGGTTTTTCATAGAGATTCTATTTGAAATACCATAAAAATACTCTGAACAGTTATAATAAAGTAAAAAGTATGGTCTCCTCCATTCTTTTAGATTTGTCATGCATCATTTACATCATCTTCCTTCCAAAAAATGAAAACTACACCAGCATTTTAACGTGAAAGCAGATATTCATGATTAATCACAAAATATTATGATAAACCTGACTAAATTTTTTAATCTTGTGCTTGTATACCCTGAATGATCACTGGATATGGAACACCTACCTTGTATCTATGCTCATTTTGCATTTTATCAGTTTCATTGACCATACAAGGACAATTTGTTGTTCTAAAATTACAGACTTTAGTCCACCATGTTTACAAGTAAATCTTGATTAAAAAACTAAAACATGTAAGCCATGTAAGTCATGGGTCATATTCACACTGAATCATCACTGGATTAGGAACACCTGGCAGGTGGTTGATTACTGATAATGTGCCCCCAGTTGGTGGTTACATCACAATCAGCTCAACCTACTCATGGCACAGCAGACATTTTGCAGCTATGTGTATATGGAGCAAATTAGGAAGCATCGACTCTGGATAAGGGTAAGCAACAACAGCTGTAGACTCATGTGCCACTGTTGACTACTACATTGCAACCAGTGCCAAAGAAAAGTGTCAGTGGACCTTGGACACAGAGTCATGGAGATGGACAGGTCTGCATCTAGAGGAAATTGCGTGAAGACGCATCTCCTGGTTGCAACAGTGGAGTGCTACAGGTCAATGGTAGTGTTGTGATGGACAGAGGAGTATTCTCTTGGTATGGCACTGGACTGTTAGTCGTTCTACCACAATCCTTGAATGGCGAACACTACAGTGACACTACAGGCCAGCTCTGTGTCATTTTGCCCAGATCACTCAGGAATGGTTGTAGAAACATGACAATGTATTCTCCTGTAGTGTGATATGATGAATGTGTATTCATTTCTAATAAGAAATTTGACTTCTGAGATTTGATTTTAATACCCTTAAAAAAAGTAAACTTTAGCTGGTTTCAGAGACATCTCCAAGCCACACAATCCCAGATGGGAATTTCAGATAACACAGAACATGCTCGTAAACCACACTCCAGGGACCGTTTTTATGACCCAAGGCCACACAGGGTCAAGAGAAGAATCTTCTGGGAGACACTTCTGAGGATCAGTTTATGCTCTGTATAAAACTGCTTAATGAAGAACTTCTCAAACTATAGAATTAAACCTTAATTCCCATTGGTTTAAAACAATTTGAAGTTACATATGTGCACAACTGTTTAAAATTAATTCCATTTGGACAATCAAAATGGGTGGGATTAATTTACATGTGTTTAAAGTCATTTTTTTTTATATGAACTTATGTAGAACCAAGGCAGCCACATAATGATATGACTTTGTGTTAACATATAATCTTTTATATTGCAAAGTGTGATTCAGAATCCTGAGACATTCATTCAAAAAGGGATGGTCTTCAAGCCTTTGTCTTGTCAAGGGTCATAAATTTTATGTGATGTCACTACCAAGGTACAGTGGCGCCAAATGAGAATGGCTTCAGGCTTTGGCCTCCTCTTTTCACACACTTTCGCTTCACTTCACACTTTTTCTCTTTTAGCCTTTTTTCAAGGCTAAAGAGGGAAATGACTTGGGTTTTGAAATGACTCTGCAGGTTCCTCTGCAGGTGTCAAACTCTCATGGCTTTCTTAAATAGTCTTGGGCCCCTCAAGCATGGTCCAGACAGAACAGAAGTTCTATTTAAATTTTATCTCTTGTAGAAAACTATAGTTTAAGAAAAGCTGTAGTTTAACTCCAGCAAAATTCAACGCCACATCCAGAGCATGAAGGAGACCTCAGACTTTCAAAATGATGATCTTACAAAAGCTTCCGGACCAGCGATGAAGACGGCCACACGTACCCTCAGAATGACCTTCTGAGATGAGGAAAAACCTGCCCTGGAGAGACCTGCATGGACAAGTCTCACAAGGTGGCAGATCAGCGATGACGGAGAATCCCCACAGAGAACTTCAGAATGCCACTAGCTCCGACAGAGGGGTTGCCGTGTCTGAAAAGGGGAGAAAAGGAATGCCCGCGGCTGCAGCCTACAAGGCCCGCACCTGCAGTTCTCCAGGAAGCCGCGCTGGAAAGCACTGCGCGTAAGCGACATGCTCCCAGTCCAAACCCTGGGATACGTAAGGTCACATGGTTTTATTTCTTCATTGCTCAGGAGGGGTGCTGAATGCTTGCTGGGATAAACAACAGCCCTTCTAGAATTTAGGGTAATTATCATAGAGAAATTTCCTCATATAATAATCTCCCTGTTCCCTCATGCATCGCTGTAATCCATTTCATTAAATGAATGTATAATCAAAAATCATTATTTGATATTATTATAAATAAACCAGTTGTGTGATAAAACCAATCTTTGGTTATTTGTGTGTGCACTTTTCTTGTACGTAATTATTCCTTCTAGTTCAGATTCAATTTCAGAGCCAAGAACCTACGGCGAGTCAATGAGCAAAATTCATGAATAATAATTAATTCTAGCTAATTCTGCTAGATAATATGTAAAGTCATCTAACATGATGACCAACATGTCCAAGCTAAAACTGGACAGGTAAAGACACTACATATTATTTAATGGCTCCCAAACATGGAGTTTACCAAAATTAATTAAATAATTAATTATTAATCAAATAATAATTAGTTATCATTCTTAATAATTATTATTAATAATTAGTTCTCTGAAGCTGTGAATATATATATATATATATATATATATATATATATATATATATATATCCTTTTGATCAAAGTAAAGTGCCAAATCACCTTTACTGTGGAATTACTATGATGTGTATTTACTGTGATGTGTGTTATGTGGCTCATGCATCTGCATTTTCACTGTATCTCATTCACGTGCCTTGCAGACGCCCCCTGCACACACACTGCAGTTACTTCCAGTAGTTAATGGTGGAAACTATGGTTATGCTGGTATGTAAGTTTTGTAGAGAGTAAGGAACTTTTTTTTAAAAGCTGCTAAAGGCCCGTTTAAGCCTTTTGTTTGATGTGGTTCTAATTTCAGTATTTCATTCTCATTGCATGTATCTCTGCACCCTCTACAATGTGGTTACTGCACACATACAGTAAGACATTGCTCACTGTAATAAAGAAGATGAACAAAACAATATATGTTGCCTTTAATATTATCATATTACCTAGAAAAACACTGCATTATGCAGATGACCACTAACATGAGTGTGCTTGGGACAAAGAGGCATGGTTACATTTCCTGCAACCCTGAGAAAAGTGAAACATTGACATACTTTTTTTATATATAAGGAAAAGTGGTCAGTTAGAAGCCCAAAGACCTTTCTGCTTAAAATCTAAAACTTGATGATCTGGGTTTGTGCAGTAGGAGTGATTTGAATATCTATTTTAATGCCCACTTCTGTGAGTGGTTGAGGTCCTATTCGACTTCCTGTAATTAGAACCAATCAGCTTTGACCAAAGTGTTATAAAGCTGCTCTTGCAGGAGTTTGCCACAATTCTTAACTGTGCCATGGTAAGTGATCTCACAGAATTTCTTGCATTCCAGTGATATTCAAGCTAACACATAGTACACATTTTTGTTTCTGTATTTGCAGGAGATACATTGCTGCACAATGACCAGACTGTTTTTTTTCACAGCAGTATTAGGTATTGTTTAAGGTGTTTCTGATTTTCAATGTGTTTAAAAAACAAAATTCACAAATTTCTGAACAATTTCCAATGCTTAATAGTGTTCAGAAAGCAATAGGAATTTGTATTTTTTTTTTATTAATATATTTTGCTTTTTAGGTGACACTGCAAAGATAGACGTTCCCTGTCTAAATGGAGTAAAGTACTTTCAGAATGAGGAAGATATTCAGCTGAGTTGTTTTTTTTCACCCCTTTATTCAGCCCTTACCGCATGGTTCAAACAAATTCCAGGAGAGAAGCCTCTCCTCATTGCTTCTGCTTTACATTCTACAGCCGTATACTATCACAATGGTTTCAATAAGACTAGCCGCTTTACAGCTATAAGAGACAAAAACAGCTTTAACCTGAGCATCACAAACGCAGGGCCAACTGATTCAGCTATGTACTTCTGTGCAGTTTCTGATTATATACATACTGAATTATCAGACTGCACCGTTGTAGTCCTTAAAGGTAGGTGCTGGTCTAATACAATCTTGTTTTATGGTTTTACCAAACAGCATCAGTTTAACAACCCAAATCCCAGTCTATGGCTCATTCTGTGATCAGTGAATATTTTCTCTCCAGGTTCATCTTCAAGTCTCTACACTGTTCTCCAGACTCCTGTATTAGACTCTGTTGAAGTGGGAGGCAGCACAACTCCGCAGTGTTCAATCCTCACAGAAGCGTCTGCAGGAGAACACAGTGTGTACTGGCTGAGACATGGATCAGCAGAATCTCCTCCAGGAATCATTTACACTCATGGAGACACTAACAGTCAGTGTAGCAGGAGTTCTGAGACTGATTCTCCTACACAGAGCTGTGTCTACAAACTCCCCAAGACCAACCTCAGTCTCTCTGACGCTGGAACTTACTACTGTGCCGTGGCTGTGTGTGGACAGATACTGTTTGGGAATGGAACTAAACTAGACTTTGCAGGTATGTGTGAATATTTTAAATCACTTGCACGTCATTTTCTCGTGAACAATGCTATGGGCTACACACAGCAAATGTAATGTAAAACCATGGACAAATAAAGGGTAAACCAAAGTGTAGAGCTACTGTATTGTCATATCTCTTGTAACTACAGAATTGTAAATCAATATTAAAATTGAGAAACAGTTTTAGTGCAAGACAGAATAGCCTGGCTAACTAAAAAGTTTTTTTTTTTTTTTTTTGTAATTTATGGCCATGTATTTTTGCAGAGAACAGTCTGTGGGTCCCAGTCATTGTTGTTTTAGCAGCATCAAATGTCATCTCTGTGGTTCTAGTTTTATTCCTGTGCAGAAAATTACGCAGCAATTGTCAGAAAGGTAGGTTTTACTTTGAGACTTAAACAATTCTGCAACTTCTTTTGTAATGTATTGTATTATTAATATGTTCACAAGCTGTTCAGATTTGTAATCAATTTGAATATTTACTTTGTTTCCTCATTACTTTTGTTATTTGATAAAGATGCTGCTGAAGGTCACTCAGTCCAAGTAAACCAGGTGATTATTTCATTTTACATGCCTGCCAAAAAGTTTTTGTGCCCGCATTTGTATTCTGCAACTTCCTTTGTACAAAGCAGCTTTTATTGACACTGTGTGATACCAATGGAACAATGAATGTAGAAGTTTTAATTAGATGAATAAAATTCATGGTTATACAATTCAATATTCCCTTTAGAATGACTTCAACCTACAGTGTATAAATATTGTGAAAGGCAATTCCACTTGTTTTGTTTAATTTGCTAATTATGGAGACATGTAACTCTACTGCAGATGTCTTGGCAAGTTTACAGTTGGTGTGTTGCATACAGCTTTTGTAAAAATTCACCGTTCAGAATGGTTCTAGAGGCAGCGCTGCCGTTGAGGCAGAACGAATGGAACTGTTCACTAGCCAACATGTGGGGAGGAACCTGATTCATAATCTCACATTGAGCAAAGTTTTTCATAAACCATGTTATATATATAAAAAAAAAAAAACGGTAAAGCTCAACTTACACACTAGTTTATATTGCAAAAATATTGGAATGTTATAATGCTTATCTGCCTCTGAGGCAGATTCTGAAGAAGTACATTCCTACACATTTCTGTTCCGACTGCAGAGACAGCAATCATAATTAAATGTACCAAATGTGCTTCTATACTCATCTGCCTCAGAGGCAATAGAATATTGTATAACATTCTGTAACTTCCTCTAATGCAGCAGTCATAACTTGAGTGTGCAGTAATGTACCTCTTTATTTTTGCCTCAAAGGCAGCAGAGCATAACATTTTTTTAGCTTCCTTAGGAGGTAATTATATTGTCATCTATTCAAACAGAATAAAATTTCAAAATGAAAACAAAGTTATGTCAACAGTAATATATGAAAATTATACTGCACATTTATTTTTTTCATTTATTAATTTCTGGCAAGCCACAGAGGTCTTGGTGGGGCTTTACAAGTTTCTGGAGGTATTTGATAATCTCCACCCAATGGCTGTTAAATTAATTCCTCCTTGAGGGCATTGCTACCTCCTGAACCTTTTTGAATAGTGATTTTGCACACAAGTTTAAATACAGTGTGTTTCTACAGGGCTTGTGTGAGGAATCTTTAAACTATGCTGGTCTAAGTTTCACCAATAATGCACCATCATCCAGAGGAGCTAGAAGACACCAGAAGCTTAAAGACACTGAAGTTTACTCTGAGGTCAAATGTACTCAATAAAACTGAATTATCTACCAGAATTCTGCTCATGTTATTTTATTATTATTATTTTTTTTTTGCTAATGTTTGCTTTCATAAATCATTATGCCGTATTAGTTCCAAATTATGCTGTAATAATAATGTTGTTTTAAATAATTATGTTGTTTAAAAGTTAAAAAACACATTGTTTAATTATATTGGATAGTTGTTAATATATAAACTTCATATTCTGAAGTGTACTGAAAAGTACAAAAAAATTCCTATGTACTAATTGAACAAATTGATTGATTTCTGCAGCACACTTAAACAGAAGTTAGGACAGAGGCACATCTTTTGGTTATGCTTATCTATGAAGCGACGATAATTTTTTTGTAGTTCTGCAAGATATATATTTTTTTTTTTTGCCCATTTTTGCTTAATACAACATTTAGCTGCTAAATGATCAAGCCATCGAACCCATCAAACTAAAGCATTCATTCATTGTCTGTAAGCACTTATTCAGTTCAGGGTTGCGGTGGGTCCGGAGCCTACCCAGAATCACTGGGCGCAAGGCAGGAACACACACTCGAGGGGGCGGCAGTCCTTCACAGGGTGACACACACACACACACACATTTGGACACTTTTGAGTCACCGATCCACAAAGCTTTTTACATATTTCACAAAGCACAGTTAATGAACACTGGGTCTTCGTACCAGGAGAGCAAGCCCAGTCGACAGTGTTAAGGAGAGCTTCCCTCTGAGCAAGAGAAATGAACTTTGTGAGGAATCAAGACTCAAAAGGGGAACACAACCTCCTCTGGTCCACCCCAGAGAAAAAAACAACTAGCAATGTGTCAATAATGACTTTTCTGAAGTGTTTCGTTTTGGGGGACAAACCCCATTGCATTTTAACTTTAACTCTATTACAATTCAAAATCAGACATCTGCTGTTCCTTGTGGTTTATGTAAAACTATAAATGTATGATCAAATCCCTGCTCTGCACAGCTCTTCGCGCAAAACACAGCAACTACATTGCTAGGAGACAAACACAGTCACAGTGCTAACACAAGTCAAAATATTTCTGCACCTAAAACCAAGTAATACCAAAATAGACATTTTTTTTTTGTTTTGTTTTTTAATCAACTGATGTGTGCACTTCTTATAACCATGGTGAATTAACAAAATGGTTTGTACCATTTAATAATTGGCTGTATTTGAATCAGTAACTACTATTCATTCATGGTTTACAGATCTTGTCTATGTTAAGATATGTCTTAAATCACTCAAACTGAGGGTGAGACGCAGTTGCAGGTTTATTAAGCACAACACTTGAAGTAAGTTCCAAACCAGAAGAAATATTCCAAAAGTCAAACATTAGTTCAGCGAGATAAACAAGTAAACAGCAAACCAAAAAGAAAAAAATGTAAAGAAAATTTAAGAAGCAGAATGGCTCAGAATTGCAGAAACAACTCAAACAAAATTTTGCAACTATGTAGACCAAACAGAGCTTAATAACACAGTAATATTTTACTTTAAAATTACAGCTTCAAAATCATTGTGGTGCTTCTTTAACACCCTGCCTAACCACCTAGGGTAGGTGAATTGGCTTCTCTAATAACTGTCCTGGTGTGTGAATGAATGAGTGTGTATGTGAATGAATGTCTGTATTTGTGAGTGAATGTGTGTGAGCCCAGATATGGATTGGTGCTCTATCCTGGGTTAAACCCTAGTGTCCGATGCAGTCCTCCAGGTGGACGGTCGTTCCTGGTCGAGAGTACGTTGTGCGCATTTGGCTGCCGCTTCTCACCAGTGTGTGTGTGTGTTTTGACTGTTCTGAGCAGTGTGGATTGTAAAGCGTCCTTGGGTGTCTAGAAAGGCGCTATATAAGTGTAGAGATACATACATACATACATACATACACCTACTGTATGAATTAACATGGAGTAGTACACGCGATAACTGTATATATATACAGGGGTTGGACAATGAAACTGAAACATCTGTCATTTTAGACCACAATCATTTATTAGTATGGTGTAGGGCCTCCTTTTGCGGCCAATACAGCATCAATTCGTCTTGGGAATGACATATACAAGTCCTGCACAGTGGTCAGAGGTATTTTAAGCCATTCTTCTTGCAGGAGAGTGACCAGGTCACTACGTGATGCTGGTGGAGGAAAACGTTTCCTGACTCGCTCCTCCAAAACACCCCAAAGTCGCTCAATAATATGTAGATATGGTGACTGTGCAGGCCATGGGAGATGTTCAACTTCACTTTCATGTCATCAAACCAATCTTTCACCAGTCTTGCTGTGTGTATTAGTGCATTGTCATCCTGATATATGACACCGCCTTCAGGACACAATGTTTGAACAATTGGATGCACATGGTCTTACTGGTGCAATGTGCAATTAATGAAGATTGGCCACCAGGCTGCTCCAATTTAGCCATGAAACCTCCCACACTAAAATGACAGGTGTTTCAGTTTCATTGTCTAACCCCTGTATATATATAAAACATTAACAGCCACCTCACTTACTTAATGCACGCAAATCAAACTTTTTTCAGTACTCACAATCTCTCTAAGCAAAGTTCTGGATCTCTGGTGCAAGCAAGAGGAACCAGTCTGAGAACAGTAAAGGGGAAAAGTGAGGCCCATGGAATGGTGAAATGTCCACGCAGTCAAATACAGCTCCCTGGGCTCTGCAGAAACTCTCAATGTTCTTTAAAGTGTCACTCTGCTCCTCGCTGCTACCAATGCAGCTTTTAGCCCCTCCCAATACTCAGGCTCTTAAAAAGTAAAGGTATCTCAAAAGAAATCAGTGAATATTAAGGTGTTTGAGCACATTAATTATTGAAATAATTAAAATGAACTTTCTAGAATTTCCTGTAAGTAAAAATAAAGAGAGAACAGAGAACAAACAAAAACAAAAACATATTTTTTCTTCTGAGTTGACTCAAAGCCGACCCTATGCCATAGTCTGTTCAAGTATCCTGTGCCATTGTGAATGGGTGCATGTAATTGTTGATATAACATCATTCATTTTATTTACTTTGACCATTTCTGCTGTGTTCATCAGTGTCAGAGTAATTAATGGCATTGTATTAAAAGACTGGGGAATCAAGAGTGACACTAAAGTCTTTTCACCTATAGTGTGTTATGCATAGTCTTGTTACAAAAATACATTAGAGCCATAATACGTCATGGTACTTTTATTTTCGATACTTAAGTACATTTGAAGGTAAATACTTTTGTATTTTTACTCAAGTGGAGATCTACAAAGAGGGATTTTACTGTTACTGGACTAATATTTTGAGTATCTGTACTAACTCAAGTAAATGGTATGTGTAATTTGTCCACCACTGGAAGCAGGAAAAGAGTGAACACTTCTAGTTCAGGCCCAGTTTCATTGGTCTGTCATTTTATCAGCTCCTCTGACAATACATGAGTACTTTGTAGTTCAGTTACATACTGCAGTGCTATAACATGAGATATTGATGATTTGAGTGACTTATGGAAAGCAGCTTATTGGCAATATCAGCTGTAAAAATAATATACAATTAAATCTTGATTGTAAAATAATTTTAAATGTTTTAAATGAAAAGTAAAACATGTAAGTCATGGGTCATATTCACACTGAGGTGTGGTTGATTACTAATAAAGTGCACCCAGTTGGTGGTTGCATCACAATCAGCTTCTGCATAAGGTATAGAACTGTTCACTGCACAGAATACATTTACCAGCTTTGTGTAAACAGAGCAAATCAGGCAGATTCGACTTTGGATATGAGCTTGGAGCTGTGCTGTCAGTGTTCACCAAGAGTTGATGAATCAGCAACAAACATCTGGCCACAGCAGTTGGCCACATATGGTTGACCTGAGAGGCGAGCATTTTGTCTGTCATGACTGGTAATGCAGCAATAACATGCCACAGTGGGTACAACAGTACTAGTGCAACAGTGGGTAAGCAGAACCAATTTCGGCCATGACTATGCAAGGCACCCTGTATCGACTAAGGTACAACAGCTGTAGACCTACACATATGCCACTGTTGACCACTGTTAACAACCAGTGCCAAAGAAAGGTGTTAGTGGACTTTGGACACACTGAGTCATGGCAATGGACTGGTCTGCATCTAGAGGCAACTGCGTGAAGGTGCACCTCAAGGTTGCAACCGTGAAGTGCTACAGGCCAGTGGTGGTTGTTTGATTGTCTGGGGAGTTTTCTTTTGGTATGCCCCCTCCCCATAACACACCCACACACACTGCAGTTACTTTCGGTATTTAATGGTGGAAACTATGGTTATGCTAATATGTACATTTTATAGAGAGTGAGGAGTTTTTTTAAAGCTGCTAAAAGGCCTGTTTAAGCCTTTTGTTTGATGTGGTTCTGATTTTCAGCATTTCATTCTCACTGCATGCATCCCCTTGCCCTCTACACTGTGGTTACTGCACACATACAGTAAGACATTGCTCACTGTAATAAAGAAGAAAACAAAACAATACATGTTGCCTTTAATATTATCATATTACCTAGAAAAACATACATAACACAGGTGTTCACTAACCAGAGGTCACAATCACTGAAAAAAAAAAAAATTGTGTACAAATCTGGGATTATTCCTCAGTGTACGTGGGAAAAAGACAGGCTTGATTACATTTCCTGCAGCCCAGGAAAAAGTGAAACATTGACATAAACTTACTTTGTAAAACTGCTATCCATAAACCCAAATATTATTTCTATATCAGCCTGAGACTCCAGAAACAAACAGGACTTGGAGGAGTCAAACAGAGTCACATGAGTACACTGAACTGAATGTAACACTGAATATAGAAAAGATTTAGCATTTTGCCACAGGTCTCAGACTTTGGGAGAACAGTGTTGTGATGGTGATGTGTTAACATCCTGCGATCATGAAGCTAAAACTAAGTTAGATGCCCAGCAAACCTTTCTGCTTAGAATCTAAAACTTGATGTTCTGGGATTTTGCATCAGGAGTGATTTGCATATTCAATTCTATTCTCATGCCCACTTCTGTGAGTGGTTGTGGCTTTATTCTACTTCCTATAATTAAAACCAATCAGCTTTCAGCACAGTGTTATAAAGCTGCTCTTGCAGAAGATTGCCACAATTCTTAGCTGCGCCATGGTAAGTGATCTCACAGAATTACTTGCATTACAGTGATATTTAAGCTAACACGTATTACACATAGTTGTTGTTTCTGTTTTTCAGGAGATACATTGCTCCACAATGACCAGACTTTTTACAATGGTTTTCTTCTCAGCAGCATTAGGTATTGTTTAAGGTGTTTCTATATTTTTTAGTTTGTGTACCTCACGTAAAAAGCACATGAATTTCTGTACAATGCCCATTTCGTATTAATGTCCAGAAAACAATAGAGCTTTATATGAATTTATTTTGTTTTTCAGGTGACAGCTCAATGACAGACATTCCCTATCTAAATGGAGTAAAGTACTTTCAGAACGGGGACGATATTCATCTGAGTTGCTTATTTTCACCCCTATATGCACAGCCCAGCACTGCATGGTTCAAACAGACTCCAGGAGAAAGGCCTCTCCTCATTGCTTCTGCTTCACATTCGAAAGCAGTAAACTATTATAACAACTTCAACAAGCTGGCCGCTTTAAAGCGATAAGAGAAAAAAGCAACTTTAATCTGAGCATCACAAACACAGGGCCAACAGATTCAGCTACGTACTTCTGTGTAGTTTCACATTACACATATACTGAATTATCAGACTGCACTGTTGTAGTCCTTAAAGGTAGGTGCAACAGTCTCGGTTTATAAAATAGCAATTGTTTTAAAACCCATACCTTAACCTCTGTCTCATGCAGTGATAAGTGAATATTTTCTCTTCAGGTTCATCTTCAAGTCTCTACACTGTTCTCCAGACTCCTGTGTTAGACTCTGTTGAAGTGGGAGGCAGCACAACTCTGCAGTGTTCAGTCCTCACAGATGTGTATGCAGGAGAACACAGTGTGTACTGGCTGAGATATGGATCAGGAGAATCTCCTCCAGGAATCATTTACACTCATGGAGACACTAACAGTCAGTGTAGCAGGAGTTCTGAGACTGATTCTCCTACACAGAGCTGTGTCTACAAACTCCCCAAGACCAACCTCAGTCTCTCTGACGCTGGAACTTACTACTGTGCTGTGGCTGTGTGTGGACAGATACTGTTTGGGAACGGGACTAAACTGGACTTTGCAGGTAAGAGTGAATATTTAAAATAATTTTCACAGGTACATTCCTCTTGAGCAATGTCAGCATGCTGTGGGCTACATACAGTAAATTTAATGAGGTAAACCAAAGCTAATAGCCAGTGTATTTTCATAGCTCTTGTAAACAGAACAGTAAATAAGTATTACATTTAAGAATCAATTTTAGTGTAAGACAGAAGAGACTGGCATACTAAAAAGTTGAGGAAATAATTTGTGACCATATTTTTTTATTGTTTGAATGATTAAAATTATTTAAGTTTCTTTAATTTGTAAAACTTTCAATTTATTTCTTGCCTTGATTTAATTATTTTATTCTGACAAATGTTATGTAGTATTTTATGTAGCATAGCAATTCATTCAGTCATTCATTTAGTCATGCATTGTCTGTAACCGCTTATCCAGTTCAGGGTCGCGGTGGTTCCCGGAATCACTGGGGACAAGGTGGGAACACACGCTGGAGCCAGTCCTTCTCAGGGCGACACACACTCACACATTCACTTACAATTTTCACACCTATAGACACTTTTTTGAGTCACCAATCCACCAACCAACGTATGTTTTTGGACCATGGGAGGAAATCGGAGCTCCCAAAGAAAATTCACACATACACGGGGAGAACACACCAAACAGACAGTCACCCGGAGCGGGTCTTGAACCCACAACAAAAGTTCCTGGAGCTGTGTGACTGCTGTGCCATAGCAATTCATTTTCTCTTAAATTATTTTTGGTTTTTATACCTGTATGTAGAATTAAAAAATAATGTCCACTCAATGCAAAAATGTATAATAGTTGTGGTTTGTCTGAAGCTTAGCTGAAATCCTTGTGTGATGGAAAGAAACGCATTATGCAGGGCACCCGTCCATTACAGGGCATCACACACTCATCCAGTCAATGACACACACATGCATGGACACTTTTGTGTTTTGTTTTTGAATTGTGGGAGGAAATTGGAGGCCCTGGAGGAAACCCATGAAGAAATAGGGAAAAACAATATAATAAGTGAGATGAGGTGGGGATTTAACCCAGAACGCCGGGACCTCCTTTAACTGGGGAAAATAACATGTAAATAAAAAATAAGATATATTAGCAACAAATAAACTGTGCTCAGGAACTTAAAATTAATTTTTAAACAAAAAATAATAACTGACCAATAAGAAAATTAGAAAGAATTATGTTCACGTTTTAAACAATATGAACCAAGACATTTTTTTTTTTTTGGTAAATGGTTTAGAATAAGCAACTCTGGCCACAAATGAAGAAAATGTGCGCACTGCAAATTGCTCTCTCAAAACTGATATTATATATTATAACTGATTTATTATATATATAATATTATTTGTCACAGTCACACAGCTCCAGGTACCTGGAGGTTGTGGGTTCGATTCCCGCTCCGGGTGACTGTCTGTGAGGAGTGTGGTGTGTTCTCCCTGTGTCTGCGTGGGTTTCCTCCGGGTGCTCCGGTTTCCTCCCACAGTCCAAAAACACACGTTGGTAGGTGGATTGGCGACTCAAATGTGTCCGTAGGTGTGAGTGAATGTGTGTGTTACCCTTTGAAGGCCTGGTGCCCCCTCCAGGGTGTATTCCCGCCTTGTGCCCAATGATTCCAAGTAGGCTCTGGACCCACCGCGACCCTGAACTGGATAAGGGTTACAGATAATAAATGAATGAATGAATGAATGAATGAATGAATAGTATTTTTTCCCCTATCTTTTCAAAAGTACATAAAGTTTTAGGGTACTCTTTTTTAAAATCACTTTCCTATTCATATTTAACATTTGTTTTTTCTTTATTTTTCTCTGTCTTTATTATATTCATGAAACATACATTAATGAATCAGTCTTGCTTTTTGCAGGAAACAGTCTTTGGGTCCCAGTCGTTGTTTTAGCGGCATCAAATGTCATCTCTGTGATTCTAGTTTTATTTCTGTGCAGAAGATTACACAACAGTTGTCAGAAAGGTAGGCTTTACTTTGAGACTTAAAGGCTAAGCACCACTTAATGGACCTCCATGAATATTTCACATTATTTTAGTTACTGACATATATAAGTATGAATTAAAATGAAAATTGCATGCTTAATTAACTTTAAAACTGACAATTTTATTAAACTGACGAAAAAACCCGAGCTCGCTACGGAAATTTTTGAACGCAACCGTGACGTCACTGTTGGACAATAGCTGAACAATGCCGTGGTAAAACACCTTTATGACTGACTGTTATGACAGTATCTAGCTAGCTAAATAACCAACATTATTCATGACAATAGCCTAGCAATAAGCTAAACTCAAATTTTTAGGTACCGTTATTCTTGTAAATGTGATCAAAGTCGAACTCATCCGACACTATAAACCTCTGTAATGCAACTGCGTAGCCTAGTGTAATGAGTCACCAAGTTTAGCAAGTCAAGCTAACGTTAACTAACACCAACTAAACCAGGCGAAGTAAGTGTCCTTACCCTGTTTACCTCCATGTATACAGAGCCTCTTGAACACCTTTCGTTGGTTTCCTTACATGCCCATATTGTTGGAAAAGCGCCAGTGAAATGAGCACTACAGATAACGGAGTGAGCGGATGGTTCTTTCCAAAGTGCCCATTTAAAGTTGACAAAGTCAATTTTCTGGATATTTTGGGAACTTTGGGCCATTTGTGCACAGATGTTCCACTGTACATTGATTTATTGCAGCCAAAAACAACACACCTTTTCGTCATTTTGCATTAAATTAAGTGCAACTTCTAGAGTTGTTGTCCACCATCTACGTCACAGGCAAGACGCCTATTAGAGTTTCTGAACACCGTTGGGGGTGGGACCAACGGTCTTTTAAACCTAATTCCTTGAATTAGTAAGAAATAACATGTTTTCTGGCTATCAATAAACACAAGTTAGGAACTCAAATTCCACCGTATTTATTTGTTTGACACTTTCATAGAGCTGGTGCTTAGCCTTTAAACGATTGTTCAACTGCTGTTGTTATTTAATGCTTTTTTTATATGTTAACAAGCTGCTCAAACTTGAAATCAATTTGAATATTTACATTGTTTCCTCATCATTTCTGTTTGATAAAGATGCTGCTGAAGGCCACTCAGTCCAAGTAAACCAGGTGATTATTTCATTTTATATCTTTGTGTTCAGCTAAAGATACATTAATCATGTAAATGTCAACCTTCAGTTTGTCTACAGTATATCTCAAGCTAAATACATTGTTATTACCCACCAAAAAGTTATCCTATTTCTCCACATTTCTGTTCTGCAGCTTCATTTGTATGAAGCAGCTTTTATTGATACTGTGTGATACCAATGGAGCAATGAATATAGAATTCAGTATTCCCTTTAGAATGACTTCAACCTACAGTGTATAAATATTGTGAAAGGCAATTTCACTTGTTTTGTTTATTGCTAATTATGGAGACCTGTAACTCTACTGCAGATGTTTGTCTTGGCTAGTTAACAGTTGGTGTGTTGCATACAGCTTTGGTGCAAAATTCACTGCTCAGAATGATTCTAGAGGCAGCGTTGCCATTGAGGCAGAATGAATTGGACTGGTTACTAGCCAACAGGTGGAGAGGAACCTGATTTCTTATCATACATTGGGCAAAAACATATACAGTACTATGTTATAAACCAGTTAATCTCTACTTACACCCTAGTCTTTTCCTGCTCTGACTACCAGAAATGTATTTGAAAGAAATGTGTGCAATGAAGTTTCATTTTCCTTTTAATGTAGGCTTTGTTCTGTTTTGTAATTTTTGAAAGTGCTGCATAAAATGTCAGAATGTCATAATGCTCATCTGCCTCTGAAGCAGATTCTGAAGTACATTCCTACACATTTCTGTTAAACTGCTGCTTGAGGCAGAACAAATTGAACTGTTTACTAGCCAACAAGTGGGGAGGAACCTGATTCATAATCTCACATTGAGCAAAGTTTTTCATACACCATGTTATATATATATATATAAAAAACGGTAAAGCTCAACTTACACACTAGTTTTTGCCTGCTCTGACTGCCAGAAATGTCTTTGAAAGAAATGTGTGCAATGTAAGTTTCTTTATTATTATTATTATTATTTTATTAGTATTTTTTTTTTTTTACTGTAGGCTTTACTCTGTTTCAAAACTGTTTGAAAATGCTGCAAAAATATTGGAATGTTGTAATGCTTATCTGCCTCTGAGGCAGATTCTGAAGAAGTACATTCCTACACATTTCTGTTCAGGCTGCAGAGACAGCAATCATAATTAAATGTACCAAATGTGCTTCTATACTCATCTGCCTCAGAGGCAATAGAATATTGTATAACATTCTGTAGTTCCTCTGATTCAGCAGTCATAACTTCAGTGTGCAAGAATGTACTTCTTTAGATTCTGCCTGAAAGGCAGCAGAGCATAACATTTTTTAGCTTCCTTAGGAGGTACTCATATTATCCTCCATTCAAACAGAGCAAAACTTCAAAAATTCTGAAAAAAATATGTCAGCAGTAAAATATGAACATTATACTGCACTGCACAAACCACAGAGGTATTGGTCTTTGCTTAACTAGTTTCTGGAAGTATTTGATAATATCCCAATCACATATATTCCTGTTGGCTGTTAAATTAATTCCTCCTTGAGGGCAGTGCCACCTCCTGAACCTTTGTGAGTAGTGATTTTGCCACAAGTTTAAATACAGTGTGTTTCTACAGGGCTTGTGTGAGGAATCTTTAAACTATGCTGGTCTGAGTTTCACCAATAATGCACCACCATCCAGAGGAGCTAGAAGACACCAGAAGCTTAAAGACACTGAAGTTTACTCTAAGGTCAAATTTACTCAATAAAGTTTTTTTTTTTCTACAAGAATTTTGTTCCTGTTTTTTTGCTAATGTTTGCTCTCATAAGTCATTATGATGTAACATTTCTAACTTATGCTGTAATAATAATCATGCTGTATTTTTAAGTTAAAATTAATTGATTGTATTTTGTAAAATAAAACAAATTTAACTTAAACAGAAGTTAGGACAGAGGCATGTTTACCACTGTGATATTCTTTCTTTCTGATTATGCTCATCTGTGAAGCGACGATAATTATTTAGCAGTTCTGTAAGTGAAATTATTTTTGCCAATTCTTGCTTAATACAGCATTTAACTGCTAAATGGTTAAGCCATCAAACCAAATAATTCATTCATTGTCTGTAACCCTTATCCAGTTCAGGGTCACGATGGGTCCGGAGCCAACCTGGAATCACTGGGTGCAAGGCAGGAACAAACACTGGAGGGGGCACCAGTCCTTCACAGGGCGACACCAATGGCGGTTCTAGTGGGGGGCAGGGAGGCCAGTGTCCACTAAATTGGGGGTGAATTTCACTTCTGCAAACACAAGGCAACAAAGCGGCACACTAATGTAAAACCTAATTTTCCAGTCAAACCCTTTTAGGCAGCAGACCAAGTATCTCTTGTGCGGCATGATTTGGACTGTGTGTGCACAGACCTTAACATATGCAGCTTATAGCAGCAGAGAGTTGTTTTACCAACTGCCCCGTAAAAATATAGAATTGTCCCATATCTAGACACTTAAAGATGCATTCTGATTTGAACCAATACGGGACATGTTTGAGGTCACATTGTTATGGAGAGAGTTCGAGACAAAAATAAATGTTTCTCCTTCTCTGAGCTGGAGCGAGGGGTGGATACTCTACTGCTCCTGAACAGAGAATGCGCATTTCATTGATTGTTCCTTTTTATTTAGCCAATCAGCAGCCAAAGTTATCTGTCTATCATTCAGTGTGGCAGTCAATGGAGTCACAGTTCCTCCTACAGGGGGTTGTTCTGTGGCAGCACTGAGAGCAGCAGGTCAGAGCCTCTCTTGACAGCAATAACCTCAACTAGACCCTTCCTTTAGCTGTGGATCAGACCTGCACATTGTTTAGAAGGAAAATGTTAGCCCATTCGTCCTGGCAGGACTGCTTTAGCTCTGTTATATTCTTTGGATGCCTCATGTGTACATCTCACTACAATGAATCCATAGCATCTCTATAGGGTAGAGGGGGAGAGGAGAGATGGACTTCTCTGCATAGTCTGTCTGCCCATCCACCACCACCACCACCACCACCTCCTCTATATTTGTACATGTGTACCTAATTGGACAATAGACAAGTCAACCATCTCACCTACCTCATGTGTACCTTAATCTGACAGATAGTTTTATACTTAATACAGGAACATTGCACTGAATTGCCTTGCCTTGCACTATTTATTTTACTATATTTATTTCTAATTCTGATACTGCACTGATATTGCACTGTACTGATATTGCACATGCCATACCCTTTGCACTATCCACACTTTTTCAACTTTTAAACTATATACTGCACTCAAGAGATCATCCTCAGCTGCTCACTGTATCATAGATTCTTGCCAGGCTATGTTTGATCATTCTTAAGCACACTATGTTAACTTCTTGGTATTGGATTTCTTGTAATTTGATACATGACTCAGACTACATAGTATATTGAAGTACTATGTCGATTTTGATATTTGTTTTTTTTTTTTGTTGTTGTTTTTTTTTTTTTTATTAGTCCATTGCGGTTAGTGATTGTTTTATGTGATGTCTGTAAGCTACTGAGACCTTGAATTTCCCCTGGGATCAATAAAGTATCTATCTATCTATCTATCTAGAGATCTGGTCTCTGACTTGGCTACTACAAAAGGCAGATTTTGTTATTCATAGACCATTCTACTGTGGACATGCTCCGGTGTTTTGGGTCATAATCCTGTTGCACCAACCAACTTCTACAGAGTTTCAGCTGACGTACAGACACTCACATTATCCTGTAGAATTTTTTGATACGCTTGGGAATTCCTCTTCCCCACAGTGATTGTAAGTTGGCCAGGACCTGATGCAGCACAGCAGGTCCAAATCATGATGTTCTCTCCAACTTACTATACAGTTGGCATAATGTTTTCAAGGTGAGGTGCAGTGCCTTTTTTGTTTACACCAGATGTAGCTTTTCATGTTCTTTCCAGATAGTTTAGCCTTAGTTTCATCTGTCCCCAAAATCATTGTGGAGTGTCTGTGTGGTTTTTCACATTTCTTGCTACTGTATTTCATTTCACCAGCTAAATTGTCACGCTAGGGACGTGAGGAGTAGATTTACGGGAGGCGGACACACTCGCTACAACACAGATGATTTAATAAAGAGAAAACACAACAAACGAACTTGACAAGAAACACGGAATAGCATGACTAATAAACATAGGGAAGAGCAGGAAACAGGGCAAGCAAGAGATCAAAGACGAAACGAGAAAACAAGCTAGAGAAACAAACACTACAAAACACAAACGAACTAGAGGGTCATGAAAGGAGTAAGAGAGCGAACGAGGAACGAGAAACCAGAAACGAGAAACAGGAAACAAACGACAACGAAAACAAACAAACAAAATGACCGATACCAGGAAGTAGAGGGCTTAAATAACAGAACAAACTAGACACACCTGACACGGATAACGAGGGACAATGACAAAGAGGCGGAACAAAAGGTGGAGCTAGAGTGAAACGAGGGCGGAGCTAGGAATAACAACAAAGAGAGAGCCACATAGAAAGGGAAAACAAACAAGAAAGTGCCAGGATGTGACAGACGCCCCCCCCAAGACGCGCAACTCCTGGAGCGCGAAAAACTAGACTCTTCAGGAGCTGGCGCAGGAAGGGGGCCAGAAGAACAAGACAAAAAACGAAACTAGAAGACCTATGATAGGACAGGAAATGGAGGTAAGAGACTGGACTTAAACGGACATCGGACAGAACTAGAAAGAATAGATGGGGAACGAGAGAAGACAGGAGTAGAAACGGGAATGAAAGATAGACTGGATATTTGATTGAACACTAAACGGAGACTGAGGCTGGAAAGGAGCAGATACACGTGACAGGACTGGGAACTGGACATGGGTCTGGACAGAGGGTTTAAACTGTGACTGAACATGAGACCGGACAGGACTAACAGGGGACTGGACTATTCTGGAAATAGAGGGACAGACACTGGACTGGAACATAGGCTGGACTTGAGGCAAGGGAACTGGGACCAGGAATTTCACAGGGACAGACATTAAGACGGTGACAGGGACCGGAACTGAAAGAAAGGCAGACAAAGGCACAGGGACAAGAACAGAGACAGGAACCAGAACAGGGACAGATACAGGAACAAATACAACATGTGGGTGCCCAGGGCTGGCAAATGTCAGAGGAAATGTCTGAGGTACCAGCCTGGGCACAGTTCTGGGGATCGGTCCCGAAGTCCTTGGGGCCATCCTACGGGTATGACCGGGAGCGGCCGTAGCCACAGTCTCGGGGGCAGAAACGGCCGTAGCCACAGTCTCTGGTTCAAAAGTGGCCGAAGCCAAAGTCACGGAGATAGGAGCGGCTGAGGGAGCCGCACTCACGGAGAGTGGAGACCCTGCGACAACGTCCACGGAGACAGGGGAACCTGCAGTGACGTCCACGGAGACAGGGGAACCTGCGACGACGTCCACGGAGACAGGGGAACCTGCGACGACGTCCACGGAGGCAGGCGGAACTGCGACGACGTCCACGGAGGCAGGCGGAACTGCGACGACGTCCACGGAGGCAGACGGAACTGCGACGTCGTCCACGGAGGCAGAGGGATCTGCGACGACGTCCACGGAGGCAGAAGGATCTGCGACGTCGTCCATGGAGACAGAGGGATCTGCGACGTCGTCCACGGAGGCAGAAGGATCTGCGACGACGTTCACGGAGGCAGAAGGATGTGCGACGTCATCCACGGAGGCAGAAGGATCTGCGACGACGTTCACGGAGGCAGAAGGATGTGCGACGTCATCCACGGAGGCAGAAGGATCTGCGACGTCGTCCACGGAGACAGAAGAAGCTGCGACGTCGTCCACGGAGGCAGAAGAGGCGAGCGTCGCTCTTACAAAGACAGGAGAGGCGGACGCCGCCTTCAAGGAGAGCTCCAGGCGTGCCATGAGGCCTGTAAGCTTCTCCTGGAGGTCAGGAGTGAGCGCAGAGCGGTGCTTGGGAACTGGGGGCCTAGCGACGACATCCATGGAAACAGAGGAATCTGCGACATCGTCCATGGATACAGGCGCGGCCGGAGGCGCCGCGCTGAGGAAGACAGGCGCGGCCGTAGGTGCCGCGCTCAGGGAGACAGAAGCGTCCGTTGGCGCCGCGCTTACGAAGACAGGCGCGGCCGTAGGCACCGCTCTCATAGGAACAGAAGCGACCGGGGGCGCCGCTCTCACAGGATCAGAAGCGGCAGGAGACGCCGCTCTCTTAAGAGCTTCCAGATCTGCCATGAGGCTTGCCAGCTTCTCCTGGACGGCAGAAGGGACTGCAGCACCGTTTTTGGAAACAGGAGAGGCGGGCGCTGCACTCACGAAGACAGGAGCGGCTGGAGGAGCCGCGCTTACGGAAACTGGAGCAGCCGTTGGCGCCGTGCTCTCGGAGACAGGAGCTGAGACGTCCAACGAGGCAGGTGCTCGTGCTGCTTGCCGAGCACGAGTTGTGGATTTATCGGGTCTAGGGGCACCGATGGGCGCACTCTTGAGGGATTTCCCCAGAGTTGCGCCCCTGTTAGCCTTACCTCCGTTGTCCTGAGGTAGGAGGCTAACAGCCCCTACCCATAACCCCCCCCCCAAGAATTTCCCTGGACCTGAGGGGATAATCCTCCAGCGAAGGGGAGACTCCAGCCCGCTTTCTCCTCCGGATCCGTCGATTCCCGCTGGAGCAATTACTCGATTCCTGAATCGAGTCCTTATGACGAAGATAATTATCCGCGCCGGGCATGTTCTGGAGCCGTTGACTCCACTCCGCGGCCGCTCTTAAAGCCTCCTCCATCGGATCCTTGGGGCCTGTGCGGAATGGAGTTCTGCGAATCACACATCTCCTAAATGGGTAGTCCTTATTGACTAGCTGTGTCCTTATTGAGATCGGTCATTCTGTCACGCTAGGGACGTGAGGAGTAGATTTATGGGAGGCGGACACACTCGCTACAACACAGATGATTTAATAAAGAGAAAACACAACAAACGAACTTGACAAGAAACACGAAATAGCATGACTAATAAACATAGGGAAGAGCAGGAAACAGGGCAAGCAAGAGATCAAAGACAAAACGAGAAACGAGAAAACAAGCTAGAGAAACAAACACTACAAAACACAAACGAACTAGAGGGTCATGAAAGGAGTAAGAGAGCGAACGAGGAACGAGAAACCAGAAACGAGAAACAGGAAACAAACGACAACGAAAACAAACAAACAAAATGACCGATACCAGGAAGTGAGGGAAGAGGGCTTAAATAACAGAACAAACTAGACACACCTGACACGGATAACGAGGGACAATGACAAAGAGGCGGAACAAAAGGTGGAGCTAGAGTGAAACGAGGGCGGAGCTAGGAATAACAACAAAGAGAGAGCCACATAGAAAGGGAAAACAAACAAGAAAGTGCCAGGATGTGACATAAATATCTAAACAGAGAAACAAAGAAGAATTCAAGTTATGTAAAATGTTTTGCCAAAACTGCTCCTATAATTGTGCTTTGTTAGTTATAATTAGGATAATGTTTTTGAGAATGTGTTGCATATTAAATACTTTATATTAAAAAGCAACATGTTTACATTTTAAATCATAGCAAAGACATTGAAAGGTGATAATTTAATGTGTTTGTATGAAACATGAGAAATATAGATTGTCAGATTATGCAAAATTGTAAATTGTGAAATCGTAACTGAAAACTGTAAAAATAAAGTGTTGAATAATATTGAATGCATACTTTTGCTTCTTAATGCCTGCAAAGTTCCATAAGCTAGAAAGCAATCTGCCCCTCTAACATAACCACAGGCCCTAAACTGGCCCCCCAGTTGAAATGGTTTAGAACCGCCACTGGGCGACACACACGAGTCGCCAATCCACCTACCAGCATGTGTTTTTTCTTTTTTGGACTGTGGGAGGAAACCCACACAGACACAGGGAGAACAAACCAAACTACTCAGGGACAGTCACCTGGAGCGGGACTTGAACCCACAACCTTCAGGTCCCTGGAGCTGTGCGAATGTCACGCTAGCTGCTGTGCCACCATGCCACCCTGGTTTAAACCAACATGATTCCAACTACTGTGGTACTAACAAAGTACAATGGTTTTGAGAAACAGCTGGGCTTCAGATGTTGGTTAGTTTAATGATGCATTGTACCACATTAGTTCAATGCTAGTCTTCGTTGTTTTATGGGAAACACATCCCTGGCTAGAGGAAACCATAATATAATATTTTACTTTGTTACTGTATATAATATTACTTTATTATTGCATTTGTGAGTAGTTTGTATGATATTCAAATTATAATCTCTTTATTTTTTGAGTAAAGTTTCAGGGAGATGCCTCATCCCACACAATGAAGCTCAGATACAAGATATTTCAGCATAAAAATAATGCATCCTACCCCATGAACTCAACTGCAGCAATGCTGTGTTTACATAAAGTCATTTCTAGACTCTGTAAAATGAGCGAATTATGGGAGAAATATATATATATATATATATATATATATATATATATATATATATATATATATATATAGCCCTGTGAAGGACTGGCGCCCCCTCCAGGGTGTATCCCTGCCTTGCGCCTAATGATTCCAGGTAGGCTCTGGATTCACCGCGACCCTGAATTGGATAAGCGGTTACAGATAATATATATATATATGGCGGCACGGTGGCGCAGCAGGTAGTGTCGCAGTCACACAGCTCCAGGGGCCTGGAGGTTGTGGGTTCGATTCCCGCTCCGGGTGACTGTCTGTGAGGAGTGTGGTGTGTTCTCCGCGTGGGTTTCCGCCGGGTGCTCCGGTTTCCTCCCACAGTCCAAAAACACACGTTGCAGGTGGATTGGCGACTCAAAAAGTGTCCGTAGGTTGAGTGAATGTGTGTGTGTCTGTGTTGCCCTGTGAAGGACTGGCGTCCCCTCCAGGGTGTATTCCCGCCTTGCGCCCGATGATTCCAGCGACCCTAAATTGGATAAGCGGTTGCAGATAATGGATGGATGGATATATATATATATATATATATATATACACATACAGGTGATGGTCATAAAATTAGAATATGAAAAAAAGTTGATTTATATCAGTAATTAAAGGGAAACTTTAAATAATTAAATTAATTAAAATAAAGGGAAACACAGACTGATATATTTCAAGTGTTAATTTCTTTTAATTTGATGATTATGACTGACAACTAATGAAAACCCCAAATTCAGTATCTCAGAAAATTACAATATTTTGAAAATGTTCAATATTGAAGACACCTGGTGCCACATTCTAATCAGCTACTTAACTCAAAACACCTGCAAAGGCCTTTAAATGGTCTCTCACTCTAGTTCTGTAGGCTACACAATCATGGAGAAAACTGCTGACCTGAGAATTGTCCTAAAGACCACCATTGGCACCTTACACAACCAGGGTAAGACACAAAAGGCCATTGCTAAAGAGGCTGGCTGTTCACAGAGCTCTGTGTCCAAGCACATTAATAGAGAGGCGAAGGGAAGGAAAAGATGTGATAGAAATAAAGTGTACAAGCAAGAGGGACAACCACACCCTGGAGAGGATTGTGAAACAAAACCCATTCAAAAATGTGGGGGAGATTCACAAAAACTGGACGCAGTCAGTGCTTCAAGAACCACCACGCACAGATGTATGCAAGACACAGGTTTCAGCTCTCGCATTTCTTGTATCAAGCCACTCTTGAACAAGAGACTGGACTGCTGCTGAGTGGTCCAAAGTTATGTTCACTGATGAAAGTAAAATTTGCATTTTCTTTGGAAATCAAGGTCCTAGAGTCTGGAGGAAGAGAGGAGAGGCAAAAAAAAATCCATGTTGCTTGAGGTCCAGTATAAAGTTTCCATAGTCAGTGATGGTTTGGGGTGCCATGTCATTTGCTGTTGGTCCACTGGGTTTTCTGAGATCTAAGGTGTTTTAGAGCACTTCATGCTTCCTGCTGCTGATCAACTTTATGGAGATGCAGATTTCATTTTCCAACAGAACTTGGCACCTGCACACAGTGCCCAAGCTACCAGTACCTGGTTTAAGGACCATGGTATCCCTGTTCATAATTGGCCAGCAAACTCGCCTGAACTTAACCCCATAGAAAATCTATGGGGTATTGTTAAGAGTAAGATGCAATATGCCAGACCCAACAATGCAGAAGAGGTGAAGGCCACTATCAGAGCAACCTGGACTCTCATATATCACCTGAGCAGTGCCACAGACTGATCGACTCCATGCCACGCCACATTGCTGCAGTAATTCAGGCAAAAGGAGCCCAACTAAGTATTGAGGGCTGTACATGTTCATACTTTTCAGGTGGCCAGCATTTATAAAAATCCTTTTTTGCCTTAAGTAATATTCTAATTTTATGAGATATTGAATTTGGGTTTTTCATTAGTTGTCAGTTATAATCATCAAATTAAAAGAAATAAACACTTGAAATATAACAGTCTGTGTGTAATGAATGAGTATAATATACAAGTTTAACTTTTTAAATGGATTTACTGAAATAAATCAAGTTTATCATGATATACTAATTTTATGACCAGCACCTGTATATTGCACATACAGTATCCTATCTATCAAATTAAAGTATCAAATTACCTTTATCATGGAATTATGTGATTAGTGATGTGTGTTATGTGGCTCATGCATCTGCCTTTTCAATATGTGCCTTATTCATTTGCCTTGCAGATGTCCAACTGAACACACACACACTGAAATTACTTTCAGTAGTTAATGGTGGAAACTATGGTTACACTGATATGTTAATTTTTATAGAGAGTGGGGAGCTTTTTAAAGCTGCTAAAGGCTGTTTAAACCTTTTTTTTGAAGTGGTTTTGAATTCCAGCAATTCATTCTCATTTCATTTATCACCCTCTATACTGTGGATACTGCACACATAGACTAAGACACTGTAAGAAAGAAGAAGAACAAAACAATATATGTTGCATTTAATATTATCATATTACCTGGAAAAGCACTGCATTATGCAGGTGGCCACTAACTTGAGGCCATACACATTGTACAACTCCAATTCCAATGAAGTTGGGATGTTGTGTAAAACATAAATAAAAACAGCGTGCGATGATTTGCAAATCATTTTCAACCTATATTCAATTGAATGCACTACAAAGAGAAGATATTTAATGTTCAAACAGATAAGCTTTGTTTCTTTGCAAATATTCACTCATTTTGAATTTGAGGCCTGCAACACGTTCCAAAAGAATTGGGACAGGGGCATGTTTACCACTGTGTTACATTACGTATCCTTTTAACAACACTCAATAAACGTTTGGGAACTGAGGGCACTAATTGTTGAAGCTTTGTAGGTGGGATTCTTTCCAATTTTTGCTTGATGTACAACTTCAGTTACTCATCAAGTCCAGGGTCTCCATTGTCATATTTTGTGCTTCATAATGTGCCATACATTTTCAGTGTGAGACAGGTCTAGATTGCAAGCAGGCCAGTGTAATATCTAAACTATTTTACTATGAAGCCACACTGTTGTAACATGTGCATTTCATGTTACAACATGTTCATATTTTGTCTACTGAAGAGGAAGCAAAAAATGTCTGGTCGCGGAAAAGGTGGTTTTTGAGAGTCAACATAGAGAGAGAACACGAGTGTTTGTAGACTGCAGTGTCTCTTGTTTTTTGTTTTGCTGAATTTAAACAACACTGCTTCAGCAGATGCACCGTTATGGCATCTCACATGGCACATAATAAACGCCAAGTTAAATACTGGGTGAAAATCACCTTTACTGGCTTAGGTGATCCTCCTAACAGATTTTGTAGGGGATTTGATATTCCAGTCTCAATGGCTTCATGCAGAAGATATTTATTCTTTTATAAGCCTTCCAAACAGGAGAGAATTTGAGCTGTATTTCAGAAATGAACAAGCCATCTGTATTTTTCTTGAAATTTATGGAAATAATCCAAAAAAAGTGGGAGAATTTTCAGATATTCTCACCTGTAAGCCTTGATGTAAAAACAATTATTGTCACGTCCTGGAAAGGGAGAAATTCAGATGAAGATGTTGAAACATATTTACATCGCTTCTGTGACATCTTGAAACCTGCTGTCAAACCAGTCGACAAGTTCGGTTTATGGTATGGCATCTGGAAGTATCAGGTGAAACTTGAGAGACTGTAATGGCAGAGAAACACACATTCCTAATCTTTGGGCCCCCACAATGGTAAAATATAATATCAAGGTCAAGTGGTAAGATGTTTTATTTGCCAACAGGAAGATCACCAGGCTAAAGATTGTGGGGAAAATTAAATGTTGGCAGTGTGGTTCCTTTGGTCACAAAGGAAAAGAGTGTAGAAACACAGCCATATGTTCTCTATGTGGAGCGGAAGGGCACAACTTCTTTATGTGCCCTAAATCATATGTAAATTGCTCTAAAGCACTGTCAAGACTCTCAGATATGGTTACACAAGAACAAGAAAATGATCCAAGTGAGATGGAACAAGAAAGAATAGCAAAGACTTTGAACAGGGACAGACAACAGGTAATGCCGAACAGAGGGAACGCAGAGGGAATTTCTCAGATACAAGATTCTAGTCACATCCAAAAACAACAAATGAATGGAGGAAATGAAGTCAAAAGCAAAGTACAAAAGGAAAAAGAAGTGGAAGAAGATGGAAAAAGCAGTTGCGAATCTTCAAATGAAGACAGTAGTAACAGCAGTAGCAGCAGCTCTTCGTCTGAAGAGGATTTCTCCAGATCAGATAGAGACTCGAGTGGAGATTTTTCTTCTGAGAATGTAAAGGCATCTTCGTCTTCACAACAAAATATTCCTGCTGACCATGCTTTTACTTTGTTGCAGACAACTGACTTTGGAAAATCTTCAATCTCCAATCAAGGACAGGACACTAATAAGGACATGAAACAGCAGAAAAAAATGCAAATTATCACCAAAAAAAGAAGGCAATGCAAGTAAAAAACATGTCCTAAAAATGGAAAGAAATCATAATTTGTAATAAAATATGTCCACTGTAGGTATTAGAATAGCCACTTGAGATGGCCTTGATGACAGCCTGATGAGATTAGAAAATCTATTCAAATAATATGTCAAGAGATTTATAAAGAAATTAAAATCAATTCATTCATTCATTCATTCATCCATTATCTGTAACCGCTCATCCAATTCAGGGTCGCGGTGGGTCCAGAGCCCACCTGGAATCATTGGGCACAAAATGAATATAGATAATAAATACAACAGAGAATTTTTAAATTTTGAATATAATAATGAGTATGAATTCTTAGCTGACAAAATAATAGAAAGTGAAGTCATCACAGCAATAAAACAATTAAATTTTAAAAAAGGGTCCTGGAAAAGATGGGTTACCTCCTAAATTTTATAACAAATGTATGTATGATATATCCAATTTATTAACTAGAGTGTTTAATGAAGGTGTGGAACAAGGGTTTTTGTAGACAGTTTTTATGAGGGTGTGATGTCACTATTATATAAAAAAGGTGATAAAAATGATATCAATAATTGGAGACATCTTACTTTAATGAATATGGATTATAAAATTTATGCAAAAGTCATTATGAATAGGTTACAGGATGTCCTTGATTAAATTATCACCAAAGAACAAACCTGTGCTATTAAAGGAAGATGGATTTGGGATAAGGGTATCTTAAGAGAGTTAGTCTGCACTAAAATCAGTGAATCCTTTTACATAGTTGTTTTAGATAAAAAATAATAAAAAAAAAGCTTTTGACTATATATCCAGAGAATATGGCAGGTGTTAAAAATGTATACATTTCCATTAACATTTATTAGAATGATTATGAGTATTTATGTTGAGTCTAATATACAGAACAATGTAAATGAACATTTAACAGAACAGTTTAAAATATAGAGAGGTGTTAAACAAGGTTGTCCACTCAGTGCAGCACTTTATGTTTTGGCTATAAGTCCAATAATAATGAAAATTCAAAAAGACCAGGGGCTTCAGGGTGTTAAATTAGGAGAAAAAAAAGAATAATAATAACTGCATATGCTGATGATATAATGTTTTTTATTAAATCTCAATGAGAGTTAGACATTATTTACGATCATTTTAAGATTTATGAACAATTAAATGTAAATAAATCAGAATGTGTTTGGAAAGGACATCCAAATAGTACATTTAATATCAACATTCCTGAATTTAAAAAAAATAAAAATCTTAGGAATGTATGTAGATAATGTAGGTTGTGGAGACGCAAACTGATCCCAAAAAACGGAAAAAGTTAAAGAAGAAGTCGAGAAATGGAAAGATAAAATACTAAATTTAATAAGATTAGAATAGATATCAGTAAAACTTTTATTCTATCAAAGATTTTGTTCTTAGCATGTATTTTCCCTCCACCTGATATATGTTTAAAAATTATTAATAATATGTGTTAATTTTATATGGAATACAACTACAGAAGTTACTAAAAGACAACTGATTTAGGAGGTTTAGGTGCTATTGATTTCTCTATTAAAACAAAAATTTCATTTTGTAAAATTTATCAGTATGGAATGACAAGTAGAGTGGATAGGAAATTTGATAAACTTAAAAAAAAAAAGGTAAAGCTAGAGGATCTATTCCATATTATAAGTTAATGTTTTCAGATTTTATATATAAACACAATGATTTGAACATTGACTGGAAACATTCTTCAAATAAAAGCATATATAAAACAGTGAGTGATAAAATTTATGGACAGAATTTTGATTTTAGGGAACTTAATAAAGAGGAAAATAAAATATGTCTAGAAAATATTTTTAGCAAAAATATATCTGAGACTATTAGAGATACAACCTGGTTAATTACAGTAAGGAGATTACCTGTTAGACTTTTACTTAAATGGAGTTTTTTATTAAAACCACAAAATGTCCAATGCCTTTGTGTCAAGAAGAAGTATCTCTGGAACATTTTTTATTAGAGTGTTACAGGTCTAAATAAGTGTGGGAAAAAGTAAAAGATATTGGTTTAAATTTTTATGTGAATATTAAATGTATATATTTTGCCATTTTTGATTATAATATTGATGAAGTTAAATGTAGTTTTATGTGGTATATTATATGTCTGGTAAAATCTAAGTTGTGGAAAACACGATGTAAAATGACTACAGAACAGTCTTTTGTTTCTAGTGATGTAATTATGAAGAGCATTAGGACTGAATTAAAAAGACAAAAGACTCTTAATATACTTTTTAAAGACTATTCTCTGGGAATTATGTTTGTAGTTAAATGCCTAGGTGTAACTGTATATAATTTATGTAAGCTGGATTTTTAAAAAATCTGTACATGATTATGTAAGTAATATATTTTTTTCTTTGTATTAATTAATAAAGTAAACTTAAAAAAAAATAAATTATAACATGTGCAGAATGTGGCTTGGCATTGTCTTGCTTCAGGGACGTCCCTGAAAAAGTCTTTGCTTAGATGGCTGCATATGTTGCTCCAAAACCTGTACGTACCTTTCAGCATTAAAGGTGCCTTCACAGATGTGCAAGTTACCCATGTCATGGCACTAACACACCCCCATACCCTCAGAGATGCTGGCTTTTGAACTTTGCTCTGATTACAATCCAGGCAGTCAATTTCCTCTTTGGCCCAGAGGACACAACGTCCATGATTTCTAAAAACAATTTAAAATGTGGACTCGTCAAAGCAAATGACACTTTTCCACTTTGCTTCAGTCCATCTCAGATGAGCTTGGGCCCAAAGGCATGGGCCGGTGTTTCTGGATGTTGTTCATATATGGCTTTCGCTTTGCATAGTAGAGTTTTAACTTGCACTTGTAGATGGAACGACAAACTGCGTTCACTGACAATGGTTTTCTGAAGTGTTCCTGAGCCCATGTGATAATATCCGTTAGATGATTTGCTCACACAGTTGTTCACAATGTGAATGCCCTTGCTTGTGAAAGACTGAGCCCTTCGGGCATGCTCCCTTTATACCCAATCATGACACTCGCCTGTTTCCAATTGACCTGTTCACCATGCTGAATGTTCCAAACAGGTGTTTTTTGAGCATTCCTCAACTTTCCCAGTCTTTTGTTGCCCCTGTCCCAACTTTATTTTACAACAATATTTGCAAAAAGACCATAAAGTTTATCCATTTGAACATTAAATATCTTGTCTTTGTAGTGTATTCAATTGTATATAGGTTGAAAAGTATTTGTAAATCTATGTATTCTGTTTTTATTTATGTTTTATACAATGTCCCAACTTCATTGGAATTGGGGTTGTACAAATTAAAATTGTTTACATATCTGGGAATATTTCTCAGTGTATGTGGGACAAAGAGAAGCATGATTACATTTCCTGCATCCCTGAGAAAAGTGAAACATTCACATAAAATTACTTTGTTAAACTGCTATCCATTAAATCAGATATTATCCATGTATCAGTCTGAGACTCCAGAAACAAACAGTACTTCAAACACAGTCACACTAACTAAAACACTAAATATAGAAAGATTTAGTTTTTGCTACAAGCCTCAGACATTGGGAGGACAGTGTTGTGAATATGATGCCCAAAAACCTTTCTGCTTTGAGTCTAAAACTTGATGATCAGGGCTTGTGCAGCAGGAGTGATTTGAATATTCATTTCTATTCTCATGCACAATTTTGTGAGTGGGTGTGGCCTGATTCAACTTCCTGTAATTAGAACCAATCAACTTTCGACACAGTGTTATAAAGCTGCTCTTGGAGAGGTTTGCCACAATTCTTAACTACACCATGGTAAGTGATCTCACAGAATTACCTCTAGTACAGTGGTATTTATGCTAACAAATATTACACATATTTGTTTTTTCTGTTTTTCAGGAGATACATTGCTCCACAATGACCAGAATTATTGCTTTGGTTTTCTTCTCAGTAGCATTAGGTATTGTTTAAGGTGTTTCTATGTTTTTCAATGAGTTTATCTCGCTTAAAAAGGAACAGAATTGCTGAACAATTGGCAGTTCTTACTAATGTTCAGAAAGCAATAGAAGTTTATATTCATTTTAATATTTATTTATTTTGTTTTTCAGGTGACACCTCCAAGATAGGGGTTCCGTGTCTAAATGGAGTAAAATACTTTCAGAACAGGGACAATATTCAACTGAGTTGCTTATTTTCACCCCTATATTCACAGCCCAGCACTGCATGGTTCAAACAGACACCAGGAGAAAAGCCTCTCCTCATTGCTTCTGCTTTACTTCCTATAGCCGTACACTATCACAACAACTTCAACAAAACTGGCCGCTTTAAAGCTATAAGACAGAAAAACAGCTTTAATCTGAGCCTCACAAACACAGGGCCAACAGATTCAGCTACATACTTCTGTGCAGTTTCACATCATACACATAATGAATTATCAGACTGCACTGTTGTAGTCCTTAAAGGTATGTGCTAGTTGAATACAGTCTGGTTTTATAAAATAGCAGTAGTTTTAAAATTCATATCCTAATCTTTATCTCATTCAATCATCAGTGAATATTTTTTCTTCAGGTTCATCTTCAAGTCTCAACCCTGTTCTCCAGACTCCTGTATTAGACTCTGTTGGAGTGGGAGACAGCACAACTCTGCAGTGTTCAGTCCTCACAGATGCGTCTGCAGGAGAACACAGTGTGTACTGGCTGAGACATGGATCAGGAGAATCTCCTCCAGGAATCATTTACACTCATGGAGACACTAACAGTCAGTGTAGCAGGAGTTCTGAGACTGATTCTCCTACACAGAGCTGTGTCTACAAACTCCCCAAGACCAACCTCAGTCTCTCTGATGCTGGAACTTACTACTGTGCTGTGGCTGTGTGTGGACAGATACTGTTTGGGAATGGGACTAAACTGGACATTGCAGGTAAGAGTGAATATTTTAAATCACTTTCACATGTAATTGTCTCTTGAACAATGTCAGAGTGTTATGGGCTACACACAGCAAATTTAATGTAAAATCATGGACGAATAAAGGGTAAATCAAAGTGTAGAGCTACTGTATGTCATAGCTCTTGTAACTAAACAATTGTAAATCAATATTAAAACAATTTGAGTGTAAGACAATAGAGCCAAGCATACTAAAAAATTTGTAGCCATATATTTTATAATTGTTTAAATATTTAAAAAAAATAATTGAATTTTCTTTCATTTCTAAACACATTTCATTTATTTGATATTTAATTTTTGTTTTTTACAAAATTTTATGTAGTATTTCATGTAGCATAGGCATTCATTTCCTTTAAAATGATGTTTGTTTTTATAGATTTATGTAGAACGTAGGCCCTGCAGGACACCCACCTGAGGTGGGAATTTAGCCCAGAACCCCGGGACCACCTTTAGTTGATGAAAAGCATGTAATTAAAAAATAAATAAATATAAACTGGGCATAGGTATTAAGATATGTCTTTTAAAGAAATAAAATAACTGTCACCACCAACAATATAAAAGTTTTGTGTGCATATTTCTGTTTTTATAAACTTTTATTTTTGGAAAAGTGTATATATATATTTTTATAAATAAAAGTGAGTTGTTCCTAAAGTTTTCTAATTGATATGAACATAATTTAAAAAACATATAAACAAAATAAATTAATAAATGTATGGGCATTAAGATTAAAATGAACTTTTATTATCCCCCTCCAGAGGAAATTTGTCTTGGGCCACCCAATATATATACAAACAACAAATAATGCCCAACATTAGAATAAAACCAAATAACATTATTCCAGTAAGTGTGAAATTCTGTGTGAATGTGTTAGTTTAATTTTTTTTCCAGTTCTCTCCATGTGGCAGTCTTTATCATTTGAGGTGATCATCCAATACCTAGTTTTAGTGGTTAATAAATTATTTTAAATAACATGTGCTGTTGATTTAACAGCACATGTTATTTAAATCCTCCTTGATCATGCGATCAAGGAGAATCTGAACAAAACATTGTTCTTCAACTCACGCACACCTTTATAGAAAAAAAATGATCTTATATTTCTTATTTTTATTATTAAGGTAGAACAATAATCCAAACCTACATGGCCCCGTGTGAAAAAGTCTTTGCCCCCTAAACCTAATAACTGGTTGGGTCATACTTAGCTGCAACTGTAATCAAGCATTTGCGGTAACTTGCAATGAGTTTTTCATCTGGGACATTGGAGTTTTTTCGAGCATGAAAAGGTCATGCCACAGCATCTCAATAGGATTCAGGTCAGGGATTTGACTAGAGACCCTGAACTGGATAAGCGATTAGAGATAATGAATGAATGAATGAATGAATGAAATGAATGTTTTTCTTTAACGGTGTGCATGAGCTTGTAGAGCTTGTAGAAGCTTGTGCAAGAGCTTGTAGAAATAATGCATGAGCATTATTTATTAACCACTAAAACTAGGTATTGGATGATCACCACAAATAATACAGACTCCACAAGGAGAGATTTGGAAAACGTTTAACCAACACATTCAAACACAGAATATCACATTTACTGAAATAATGTTATTTGGTTTTATGTAATGCAGTTCTTTTTTGGGTGGCCCAAAAAAAATTTCCCCTGGAGGGGATGATAATGTTAATGCCCATACATTTATTTGTTTATATGTATTTTAAATTATGTTCCCATCAATTAGAATAACTGGGAGCAATTCACTTTTCAGAAAAAATTGTATATTTACAAACATGCAAAAAATTAAAAAATCATGAAGGGGCAAACACTTTTTCACACCACTGTATATACACACATACATATATAAATTCCCATATAATAGCAGGGAGTACATAGGGAGTCCTATGTGGTAGGAAGACTCTTCAATTTCTCAAAATATGATATTACTGGACCCCATGTTTCATAAAATTTCCCAGCATAAACTCACAGAGCCATTGACCAAACTGAACTAGACGAAAACATATGTGCAAGATCTGCTTTAGCAATGTGACAATGATCACAAAACTCATCAACCCCTTGTAAATTTTTGCCAATTTAGTCTCACTATAATGGATATGATGAAGCACTTTAAACTGAATGAAGTTGTGTCTAGTATTTCTACCTCTACCAAAATACTTTTGGTGTGAAAACTAGAAAATTAGTGCACTTACTGTGTATAAAATTCCTGATTTGAAGATAGTGATAAAAAGGTAAAGGTGGTTTGTGTGCACATTTTAAACAATTCAAAACAAGACATTTTTTCTCACCCGCCACACCCAACCTCTGAAGCTACTACCTGCTGTTAAATTTTGTTAAAATTTCAGGATGCTTACACAAATACAAACTTTTCAATAGTATATATAGCTTTTGCCTAGCAGTATTATTAAATACATTTTTATTCATTTTCTATTTGCAGAGAACTGTCTTTGGGTCCCAGTCATTGCTGTTTTAGCAGCATCAAACACCATCTCTGTGATTCTAGTTTTATTTCTGTGCCGAAAATTACACAACAGTTGTAAGAAAGGTAGGTTTTACTTTGAGATGAAAGTGATTGTGCAAGTGCTGTTATTTAATGTGTTTACAAGCTGTTAACACCTGTAATATATTTTAACTATTTACTTTGTTTCCTCATTTCTATTGTTTTGATAAAGATGCTGCTGAAGGTCACTCATTCCAAGTAAACCAGGTGATTATTTCACTTTTGTATTAAAAAAAAAGTGTCCCAAAAATGATCCTATTCCCCCATTTGTATTTTTCAAATTAATTTGAACAGAGTAGATTTAATTGACACTGTGTTATACCAATGGAACAACGAATATAGGAGTTTGAATAAGATGAATCAATGTTTATTATTACTATACAATGCAATATTCACTTTAGAATGACTTCTTCCTAGTTTCTAAATATTGTGAAATGCAATTTGCCTTGTGTTTAAGTTGCTATATACTGTATTTACAGAGGAATTTTATTGTAACATTCTGCAACTTCCTCTGAGGCAGCAGTCATAACTCAAGTGTGCAGGAATGTACTTCTTCAGAATCTGCCTCAAAGGGAGCAGTGCATTATAACTTTCAGCAGCTTCCTCGGAGACAGTTACATTATCCTGCATTCAAACAAAACAAAATCCTAATGTTTTTGCAAAACATGAAAAACAATAAAACATATAAAAGAGAACTATGTCAACAGTAAATTGTTAAAAAAAAAAACATATTGCACATTTATTTCTTCCAAAGACATTTCTGGCAAACCAGAG
Organism: Hoplias malabaricus; assembly: GCF_029633855.1. NCBI lineage: Eukaryota > Metazoa > Chordata > Actinopteri > Characiformes > Erythrinidae > Hoplias > Hoplias malabaricus. The sequence continues at coordinate 14,033,692 of NC_089808.1, forward strand.
AGGTCTAGGCAGAGCTTTACTGGTTTATGAAGGTACAGTGGAATCTCTACCTGCGAACTTGATCCGTTCTGTGACCCGGTTCGTAAGTGGAAAAATTCGTTTCTCGAGTCAATTTTCCCCATTTAAAATAATGGAAAAGCAATTAATGTGTTCCAGCCCCCACCCCGAAAGTCACCCTCAAATTTGTAAAAAATATACATGTAGCATTACTAAAAATAAAAAAGAAATACAGTGGTTTAAGTTTTAAGTGGTTACATATCGCTACCTTGAAGACGTGACGACTGGCTGGAGGAGTAACACAGGCACTGGCTGTATGACGGGACGTGGGGATGGGTGGAATAACGGAGAGTAGGCGGGTGAATGCGGGGAGGCAAATCTTAGATAGGGCTTAACTTAGCACGAATTTGGATATCTGCTATTTTCACAAACGCTAAATTCCTAAAACTACAATTTGCTAATCTTAAAAGCTCACTCAAGTCTGGGCGCGCTGGGAGACTCGCCTATTGGGGTCAGAGGCCATTTCTAGCCGCCGGCTCTGTGGAGGCTTGGGTTCGTTTCTAGAGTCATGATTCGTTGGTGGAGGCAAAAAATATTCAAATCCTCGGTTTGTATCTGGAAAGTTCGTTAGTATAGGCGTTTGTTAGTAGAGGTTCCACTGTATTTGAAAATCTCTGCCTAATGTGTTATCCAACCACATCCGTCACCACCTGTTGTTTAGAAACCAATTAAAGTCATTCCAACCTGAAGGCAGAACCTCCAGTAGCCTTTTGTATAGTGATTTTGCACACACGTTTAAATAGTGTGTTTCTACAGGGCTTGTGTGAGGAGTCTTTAAACTATGCTGGTCTGAGTTTCACCAGTAATGCACCATCATCCAGAGGAGCTAGACGACAACAGAAGCTTAAAGACGCTGAAGTTTACGCCGAGGTCAAATTTCCTAAATAGAACTGAATTTTCTGTTTTGTTTTTTTTTTTTTGCTAATATTTGGTCTCATAAGTCATTATGCTGTATTAGTTTTAATTTATGCTGTAATAATAATTGTTTTGCTAAGGTTTTGTGACATGATGTCTCATAATTCCATATGCTATAATAGTTTTAATTTATACTATAATAATGCTCTATTTTTGTAGTCAAAAGCCACATTAACACACTGTTAAATAATATAGGATAGTTCATTCATTCATTCATTATCTGTAACCACTTATCCAGTTCAGAGCCTACCTGGAAACATTGGGCGCAAGGTAGGAATACACCCTGGAGGGGGCGGAAAGTCCTTCAAACACACTCACACATTCACTCACACTTATGGACACTTCTGAGTCACCAATCCACCTACCAATGTGTGTTTTTGGACTGTGGGAGGAAGCTGGAGCACCCGGAGGAAACCCACGCAGACACGGGGAGAACACACCAAACTCCTCACAGACAGTCACCCGGAGCAGGACTTGAGCCCACAACCTCCAGGTCCCTGGAGCAGTGTGAATGCAACACTACATGTTGCACCACCTTGCCGCCCCTATAGGATAGTTGTAAATATTAGTTGTAACCCCATTTTCTGAAGTGTTGGGACAATTTTTATAATGCAATAAAAAATAAGAATTTTTACAATGTACTAATTGGAAAATGTGATTGTATTTTGTAAATAAATTTAGAATTTGATTTCTGCAGCACACTTAAACAAAGGTTAACACAGAGGCATGTTTACCACTGTGAATATCTTTCCATTTGGTTACACTTATTATTTGTAAGGTGAGGATCATTTTTCTGCAGTTTTACAAGTCTAGGACATTTTATGCCCATTTTTGTTTTAAATCTCACATTAATGCAAGATTTAGCTGCTCAGCAATCTGATTTCACCATTGTCTGATGATGCACTATATATTTTTTGATAGGAGATAGCCGTGGACTGCAGACAGGGCAGTCAGACACACCCACTCTGTGTTTATGAAGCTATGCTATTGTAGCTCATGCAGAATGTGGTCTGCCTTTTATTGACTAAAATAATATCAAATAATGTAATATAGTCAAATCAGTTACATTTTATTTATAGTAAGATTGTTTACATCAAGTTGTCAAAAAGTACATTTAAAGGACTCCGGGTCTTAGCCCTAGGAGAGCAAGTATAGGTGACTATGGCAAGGAAAAACTCCCTTTGAGCATGAGAAAGAAACTTTGTGAGGAACCAAGACACAAAGACACACTGCTTTGGTCAACCCCAGAGAAAACAAACTGGCAATGTGTGGATAATGCCTAGCGATGTAAATAGAGAATAGTTTGAATTAGGTAAGGATTGAACAGCTCTAGTTCAGACCCAGTTTTATTGGTCAGTCTGTTGCGTGTAGGTGAGATATCAAGAGTATGCAAAGCACCTGGAGGAAAACTACTGACACAGGGAGAACAGACCAAACTCCCCACAGAGGATCACCCATCTAAACTATTGAATTTAGGAGTTTCATGGCCAAAGGTGTATATAAGCAAGCACCTAGGCATGCAGACTTCTTCTACAAACATTCTTGAAAGAATGGGTCACTCTCAGAAGCTCAGGAAATTCCAGTGTGGTACTGTCACAGGATACCACCTGTGCAACAAGTCCAGTCATGAAATTTCCTCGCTACTAAATAGTCCAGTTTCAGTAAAAGGAACTCTTAATGCCTCAGCATGCCAAGAGATTTTGAACAATTTCATGCTCCCATATTTGTGGAAACAGTATTTATATTTTAAGCTCTTTCAAGTACGCACAGTCTGTATAATCTCTCTAGAAAACACTGCCAATAGAATGAAACACTTTGGGGCAGCTGCACATCAGCTTGTACTCACAAAGCACAATAGCTATGTCAGCTTCAGGGGTCTAAAGTGTAGGCTAGTGGGGCATAAAGCCCCAACATTGAACTGTAAAGCAGTGAAACATTTAGATGTGTTGGTATGCAATATGTGATGATTAATAACTTATAATCGGATATCAGTACCTGACCTCACTGATGTTCTTGTGAATGAATGCTGTCAAATAGTCATGGTCATTCAGTATCTAGTGTTAAGACTTTCCAGAAATGTAGGCAATGTTGTGGCAGCAAAGAGGAACAAATCACTTTTTGAAATGCTGGATGAGCATGTGTCCACAAATTCTTGCCATTTTGCCTGGATGGTGTTGTACAACTTGAATTACCTGTAAAAAAGTATTTACCCTTTTGTTTCCAAGCTAATATTAACAATGATATAAGGGCATTCAACACTTACAATGATGATACTGTGAGATATCAAGAGTATGCAAAGGATTCCTGAGAGATGAGTGTGTTCTAGAGGACATGCTGGTAATGTGTCATGGTCAGAGCTGGACATACAACAAGCAGGCAAGTACATCCTATTCAAACAAACTTTCTGCAACATCAGATCAGACTGGATTTGAGATTATTAACTGATAATAAGAGCTGATATATACATGAACGGCAAAAGCAAGCAGGCATTATTTAATTTACTAATTGGATGGGCTTCTAAATACTTTTGCACACTGATTTTATCATAAAAATAATTTTGATTTAATAATGAAATTGAGTCTTCTTTAACATGTGTTTTAATTTCTGTTTTGTTATATTTTTTTTCTTTGTGTTCATTTTTAAATAAATGACTGTGAGATTGAGGTTTCTTCTGATATTCTTTTCCACCTTAAATGAGAAGCTTGTTGACAGAAGTAACAACTTGGTTCAGGGTCGAAGTGGATCTGGATCCTACCTGGGATATCTGCTCACTAGGGGGAAAGACACCCTGGACAAATCCATCAAAGGGGAACACACATTAATACATTCACTCACACACACCTAAGGACAGTGTTGAGTAGCCAATCCACCTACCAACCTATTTCTGGATTGTAGGAGGAAACCAGAGCACCTGGAGGAAAACTACACTGACACAGGGAGAACAGACCAAAGTCCTCACAGAGGATCACCCATCTAAACTATTGAATTTAGGAGTTTCAATCACTTCCATGGCCAAAGGTGTATATAAGCAAGCACCTAGGCATGCAGACTTCTTCTAAAAACATTCTTGAAAGAATGGGTCACTCAGAAGCTCAGTAAATTCCAGTGTGGTATTGTCACAGGATGCCACCTGTGCAACAAGTCCAGTCATGAAATTTCCTCGCTACTAAATAGTCCAGTTTCAGTAAAAGGAACTCTTAATGCCTCAGCATACCAAGAGATTTTGAACAATTTCATGCTCCCATATTTGTGGAAACAGTATTTATATTTTAAGCTCTTTCAAGTACGCACAGTCTGTATAATCTCTCTAGAAAACACTGCCAATAGAATGAAACACTTTGGGGCAGCTGCACATCAGCTTGTACTCACAAAGCACAATAGCTATGTCAGCTTCAGGGGTCTAAAGTGTAGGCTAGTGGGGCATAAAGCCCCAACATTGAACTGTAAAGCAGTGAAACATTTAGATGTGTTGGTATGCAATATGTGATGATTAATAACTTATAATCAGATATCAGTACCTGACCTCACTGATGTTCTTGTGAATGAATGCTGTCAAATAGTCATGGTCATTCAGTATCTAGTGTTAAGACATTCCAGAAGTGTAGGCAATGTTGTGGCAGCAAAGAGGAACAAATCACTTTTTGAAATGCTGGATGAGCATGTGTCCACAAATTCTTGCCATTTTGCCTGGATGGTGTTGTACAATTTGAATTACCTGTAAAAAAGTATTTACCCTTTTGTTTCCAAGCTAATATTAACAATGATATAAGGGCATTCAACACTTACAATGATGATACTGTGGGGGCACAGAGTATGGGTTTGGGGGTGGGGGCAGAGGAGCTCAAGGGGTAGTTCTGAATTTGCTCAGGGGCCACCCTTTTGTGGGCTATTTAAAGGGTTTATTTTTGTTTTGGGAGTTGTGTTGGTGTGTGTGTTTGTGTATGTTTATATTTGGACTTGGTGGATAGCATGATGTGAGGGTGTTGGGGACTTCCCTCAATGGAGTTTTCATTGCATGGGGTGCCCCTGCACACACCAAGCCCAAATTGCTCCTCACTCCCTTGCATACTTTTCCCTGTGCGTTTTAAATGTATTAATAAATGTTTCTTGAAATGCAGTAATGGCACAGTTTCCATACCCTGCCTCTGGAGATGTCACAGTATGTTGTCTGTGACTTTGTCAAGCTGAATTACTGCCCATTCTGTCTTCCTTGATGCTGGTGAATGAATATCTGAACTGGGATGCCCCCATCTGCCTGACGTCCAACCGGTATTTACCATGAGATACCCCCATACATGTCCCATAAAAGGTTCCCCTATAGAGGCTTGGTTCCTCTCACTGTTTCTTCCTCATTCTTAGAGGGAGTTCTTCCTGTCACTATCTCATCTGCAGTATTTACTTTTGGCCAGGTCAGAGAATTATGAACTTAAATTTCAGAAGGCACCTAAGGATTTCCCACTGAAAAAAATAAACTTGAATTGCATTCTTTGATTCACTGATTTCAATGTGAATCAGTTTCACGTAAGATTCTCTTCAGCAGACAATATCGGACTAAACATTTCCTTTCCACACACATTCCACATACATTTAATACTATACAAATATAACAGCATTAATTCATTGATTCATTCATTGTCTATAACCACTTTCTCCTGTTCAGGGTCATAGTGGGTCTATACATAATCACTGGGTTCAATGCAGAAGCACACTCTGAATGGGGCATTAGTCCATCTCAGGTCACACACACACACACATTCATGACTATGGAGACTATTTAAACATGTGTTTTGGATAGTAGGAGAAAACCAAAACACCAAGAGGAAACCTACACAGACACGGGGAAAACATACAAAACTCACTCACTGTCACGGATGCAGGCAGACGTACATGCAAGGGATGACTTTTATTAACAAAACAAAAGCGCAAGCAGAAAATAAACACAAGCTAGACTTAACTGAACAAAATGAAAAAAAAAAAACGTGAACTGATGTAGACATGAGCAAACATAAGACAATCACTGAAACACACATCTACACACAAGATCAGACAAGGGAGTCCATAAAACAAGAGACTATATATACAAGGAGCATACCTGGAAGACATAACGAGACCGCAGGGTAACAAAGGAGGCACAAGTGGAAACACTAATGAGAGGGAGCTGTGTGACAATGACATTAATAGTTGTAGCAACATGCCACCCTAATGTTAACACACAGATGAAGCTAAATATAATGAAAGGAAATCTTTTTAGTTTCATATGGTTTCTGATCATAATCAGAATTCACACATTTAATCTTTTTATGGTTTTCAGTGTTTGTAATTTAGTAACTATGAGTAATTAATGGTGGGAACTATTATGGCACTAAAAATAGAGCATTTTTCCTAAGAAGCTGTTCAAGATCTGTTTACAGTTTGTCTTTGATGTGGTTGGAAGTTTTAGTCATCCACTCTCACTACAGGGTCTGTGTGACATCAACACCTTGGTTAATGCTACATATGCATTCAGATATATGATAAAGTTCACAGGAAAGTAGAAGAAAAAGAAAAAAAAAACTTGCCTTTAACAAAATTAGATATCACGTATCAAATACCATTTTATTAAAAAAACACACACACACACACACATAAAAAACAAACAAACAAAAAAATGGATGTGCATATGTCCACAAACTCCTGTTCAAATACAATTTGTAACGCTGTGCATAAAATCATCAAATAAAAATTGTTTATATGTCTATGATTATTTTTCACCTTGACTGAGACCAAAAGAAGCAAGGTTTACTTTCCTACTGCTCTGAGAAATGTGAGAAGGTAACATAAAATTACTGTGTAAAAGTGGTACCAATAACCAGAGAGAAATTTCTGCTCCTGCTGTAGAAGTCAAAATAATGATAAATTTAGAAATGTCTCTGTTACATGCCACAAGCCTCATACTATGAAAATAGCGGCCATGTGTTAACCTGCTGCAGAATACTTAACCACCAAAAAAAAGGGGTAGGTAGGGGCCCACCGAACATTTCTCATCAGAGTCTAAAGCCTGATGATCTGGGTCTGTTCAGCAAGAATGATTTTCAAATTTGTTTTTATTTTCATTGTCATGTCTGTGAGTGGGTAGGGCCAAATTCTACTGCCTGTTATTGGAGCCAATCAGCTTTCAGCACAGTGTTTTAAAGCTGCTCTTGCAGAAGTTTAGTACGATTGTTAACTCCAGCATGGTAAGTGATCTCATTTAACTGCATTCAAATATTTATTTTTAAAATATAACTCAAATTGAGTTTTTTTTTTTTTCTCAGGAAATTCAGTGCACTGCAATTACTACATTTATTTCACTGGTTTTCCTCTCTGCCGTATTAGGTACTGTTTACAGTGTTTCTATGTATACTGTGTATGCTGTGTATAATGACAATAAAGGCTTTCTATTCTATTCTACTCTATTTATTTTTCAATATTCATAAGCTCATTTTGTTCATTTGATGTACAGATGTACAGTGGTACAGATTTTCATGTACTTTCAAAAAATGTTGTTTATTGTTTTATTTTCTTTTCTTTTAGGTGACATCTCCAAGATTGAGGTTCCGTGTCTAAACGGGCTGAAGTACTTACAGAACAGAGACCATATTCATCTGAGTTGCTTTTTTACATCAACCCTTGCATCTGTTACTTCATGGTTGAAACAGACTCCAGGAGAAAAGCCTCTTCTCGTTGCTTCTGTTTTTCGTACTGCAGTCATTAACTATTATAATGGCTTCAACAAGATCAGCCGCTTTAAGGCATTAAGAGATGAAAGCAGTTTTAATCTGAGCATCACAAACGCAGAACCATCTGATTCAGCTACATACTACTGTGCAGTTACATATTTTTCAGATATTGCATTAGCAGACTGCAGGGTTGTAGTTCTTAATGGTAGGTGTTTGTCTAATTCAGACTGGTTTTATAAAATAGCATCATTATTAAAACCCAGTATAAGGCTCATTTAGTGACCAGTAACTATTTTCTCTTCAGGTTCATCTCCGAGTCTCTACACTGTTCTACAGACTCCTGTATTAGACTCTGTTGAAGTGGGAGGCAGCACAACTCTGCAGTGTTCAGTCCTCACAGATGTGTCTGCAGGAGAACACAGTGTGTACTGGCTGAGACATGGATCAGCAGAATCTCCTCCAGGAATCATTTACACTCATGGAGACACTAACAGTCAGTGTAGCAGGAGTTCTGAGACTGATTCTCCTACACAGAGCTGTGTCTACAAACTCCCCAAGACCAACCTCAGTCTCTCTGACGTAGTAGTAAGTAGGAACTTACTACTGTGCTGTGGCTGTGTGTGGACAGATACTGTTTGGAAACGGGACTAAACTGGACTTCGCAGGTAAGAGTGAAAATTTGATAGTCTCATTTACAAAAATATTTTTGTTAACCTATGTCATTCATTTTTTTTACGACAGAGTTTTAGGGCCACAACGTTGGAAAAAAAAAATAAGATTCAGAGAATAAAGTCAGAATTCTGAGAAAAATCTTGCGAAATTTCTGAGAATTTTCTCTGAATAATTCTAAGAAAAATCTTGGAATAATTGAGTAAAAAAGGTCTGTATAATTCAGAGAATATATTCAGAATATTTAGAGAAACACTGTGTGGGTTATTATTTTCCATAATATGTAGACAGACAGACTAACAGTCTGTGTGCCATGAGTGAGTTGTAAAAGCAGTCATTGAAGTGAACAGAATTATTTATCAAATGCATCCACACGACATGACGACCCCGTCAGTGCAGCCCCTGACTGCGATGCATAAGTCTTTAGTTCAAGTTCAAGGCATTTTCGTGATTATTGTTTGTATCCTGTGAAACTATAATAAACCTGAGTGTTTATTCTTGAAATCTATACCATATTATGACTTAAGCAACACACTGCATTCCACACTTACACTGTGTGTCTGCCCCATTATACATGTAGCGAATTATTCCGAGATTATTCTCAGAATTTTTCAGAGAATATTATTATTATTATCTGGGTGTATGTGTTTTCTTAATCATTTTTAATGTTTGTGTTTAATGTTTTTGTGTTTCTTTAGTACATATTTTTATTATTTTTTATTTTTTATTTTTTTGCAACACATTTGAATTGTTTAATTTTTACATGAATCTCCTGTTGTTCTTTTTTACAGAAAACACTGATGTTTTAGTCCCAATCATTATCGTTTTAGCCGCATCGAACATCATATCTGTGATTGTGATTCTATTTTTGTGCAGGAAATTACACAGCAAGTGTCACAAAGGTAGGGTTTACTATGAGATGTTATTAGTTAATATATTATTATTATTTTAATAATTTAATAAGTTTGACTATTTATTTTGTTTCTCTATTACTTTTGTTATGTGTTGGAGATGCTGCTGAAGGTCATTCAGTCAAAGAAAGCCAGGTGATTACTTTACTTTCTACAAATTTTCTTTCAAAATGCAGCTAGAGAAAACTCTGAAATCTCAAGGTTTCCGAGGTATGTTTTTTTCTAGGATAAAATCTCGCAGAGTAATATACGTATTTAGGTGGAATTTCAGTTATGCAATATCCAGCCGACGGGATAGTTGACCTCAGGGGGCAGCTTTAGGAAGATTACTAAAAATGACTAGTCTTTATTCATAAAGCACCTTTCATACATGAGGGGAATTCAAAGTGCTTTACGGAGTCAAAAGGGAAAAAAAAGTAAAAGGCAGTTAAATTAAGAATAATAAAATCATAAAAGACATTTAAAATGGGTGGCACGGAGGCGCAGCAGGTAGTGTCGCAGTCACATAGCTCCAGGAACCTGAAAGTTGTGGGTTCTAGTCCCGTTCCGGGTGACTGTTTGGTGTGTTCTCACTGTGTCCGTGTGGTTTTCTTCCAGGTGCTCCAGTTTTCTCCGACAGTCCAAAAAAATATACAATAAAAGAAAACATAGTAAAATTACATTATGAAGTGCATTATTTTTTCAGTATATCATCTTCTACTTTACTGCCCTGTTTCTAGGCTAAATATCAGTCAAGGTGTTGAATACATTGTGTTTCTACAGGGTGAAGCTTTGAACTACGCAGCTCTGAGTTTCCCCAATAAAGCATCATCCTCCGGGGGAGCTAGAAGACAACAGAACCATAAAAACACTGAAGTTTACTCCCAGATCAGACTTTACAAATAAAATTGTATTTTTCAATGGAAGAGATTAGACAATCATATCCTTTTTGCTGATGTAATATTTTCTTAGCTTCTCATCTTAGATTTCTTATAACAATGCTGTATTTTTTTTGTTGAAAGCCACATTAATATGCTGTTAAATAATAAAGTTAATTCATATAATCCGTGGTCAGAGAGGATTTGGCAAATTTTTCATGGGCACAACCCACATAATCAGCTCTACTGCTCATCCCACAAATGCATGTTTCTTACAAATGTAGCACCATTTACAAGGGAAATTAACAGGTTTTCCAATGGTATAAGATTTATTGCCAAGAAGCATTGTTGCAACAAAGAAATAATCTACCAAACGTAAATTTCCTTACTTTTTGTGCTAGGTTTATGTCACTCAACATTCATTCATTCTTTCATTGCCTATAACCACTTATCCAGTTCAGGGTCGCAGTGGGTCCACAGCCTACCCAGAATCACTGGGCACAAGGCAGGAACACACCTCAGAGGGGGAGCCTCCTTCACAGGGCATGTCACTAGACATAACTCAATATGGTGTTATGGATTTGGGCATGGCCACAGATTCAGCTCAGCAGAGTTTTCAGGGTCTTGGTTCTGAAGAGTTGATATAGCCGGCACCCAAATTATGGAAGAAAACAATTATTGTGGGTTGACTTTTCCTCACAAAAATCATTATTCTATATTCAGCAGCTCTCACTATGAACAGAGACACTGCTCAACAATATGGCTTTGGAACAGGACTCTGAAAATATGTCAGTGAAGTGAGGAAGAAATAAGGTTTATTTTTAAGAGAGAAATAGAGTCAACTCATGCCATTTTAAACCAAAATCATCTTTCTTCCCCATAATCATGCAACATAGCAGCAGATACTGAAATGCGTTTTTATGCCACATGTAAAATGATTGCCAAGTGTGGTTTGGAGTTTTCTGAGCAACAGCTCAGAAAGGGAATCTGCCTCATTGCCCTGGCAACAAAACGTTTTAATTTGTTTGCAGTTTTCAAATCAGAGATAATGGAGAGTAATTTATCAGCCTTTAACATATCTGTTTAGTTTTTATTTCTTAATGAAGATCTGTTCATTCATTAATTGCCTGTAACAGCTGATCCAGTTCAGGGTTGTGGTGAGTCTGGAGCTTACAAGGAATCACTGGGTGCAAGTTGGGAGCACACCCTGGAGGGGGCGCCAGTCCTTCACAGGGTGATGCACACCCCCACATTCACTCAATCACAACTATGGAAACTTTTGAGAAGCCAGTTCACCTATCAACATGTGAGGAAACCATAGGAAGAAAGAGGAGGACATTAAGGAAACCTGAGGACACCCGCGAAGCACACCGAATTCCTCACAGACAGTCACCTGGTGCGGGGCTTGAAACAAAAACCCCAGGACCCTGGAGCTGCGTGACAGTGACACTGTGCCATTAGTACTAGCTAGATTGTATGAATATTTTGAATCACTTGAGGGACATTAAGTTATCTTAGCAGCCAGGTGCTTTTAAATACAGGGCTATAATTCCTCAAATAGAGAAATGTGCAAAAAAAACTTGAAGTGAAGTGTGTTAAAACACATATAGAATAGAAAAGCATGTGAGATAAATAAAATTAATTGGTGCAGATTGAGTCATAACACAAAGGCCAATAGAGGTAACACTCAGTAATACCAACCAAAACACACTGATGTATTGTTTGCTAATTTGATCCTCTTACTAAAATCATCATCATCATCTTTTCCGTGTATCCATAGCTCCTCCTGGGGAACCCCTTGTGTTCCCAGGCCAGCTGGGAGATATAATCCCTCCAGCATGTCCTGGTTCTACCCTGGGGTGTCCTTCCATTTGGATGTGCTTGGTTTACCTCCAGTGGCATCCAGGAGGCATCCTCATCAGATGCCCAAACCACCACACCTGACTCATCCTCACCCAATCATGGAGGGTATGCCTAGCAACCCATCTGAGAAAGCTCATTTTGGCCGATTGTATCCGCAATCTCATTCTTTTGGTCATTACCCAGAGCACATGACCACAAGTAAGAGTGGGTACGTAGACTGACTGGTAAATTGAGAGCTTTGCTTTATAGCTCAGCTCTCTCTTCACCACGATGGTCCGGCACAGTGACCACATTACTGTAGATGCTGCACATAACCTACGGTCAACCTCACAATCCCTCTTCCCATCACTCTCGAACAAGAACCCAAGATACTTGAACTCCTTCACTTGGGCAGGTTCTCATCCCCTACCTGAAAGGAGCATGCCATCTGTTTCTGGGAGATAACCATGGCCTCAAACTTGGAAGTACTGATCTGCATACAGACCGCTTCACACTCAGCTGGAAACTGCTCAAGTGAATGCTGGAGGTGTCGTGCAAAGAAGCCAGAAGGAAACATTGTATGCAAACTGCACAGATGCCACCTCCCGAGCCCCTCAACAGAAGCCTTCTTGTCCCAGGCTATACCTTGCCACCCTGTCCATGAACATCAGGAACAGAAGTGGAGACAATGCCCACATTGAACAAGCTTGACTTACTACTGAGGATGCAAACACAACTCAAACTCTGAGAATACAAGGACTGTACAGCTCGCTGGAGTGATCCTAGGATCCCATACTCCCTGAGCACCTCCCATAGAATCTCATACACCGGGTGGTGAGCCCACATGATCCTCCTATGTTGCCTTTTTGGGCTGCCCGGCCACCTGGCACTCGCCGCTGGACAATAACGCCAGGCCTGGCTCCAGGGGTAGGTCCCAGTAACCCTCTCCCCGGCAGGGTACACTTAGTTTTACATTATTTAGTCATAGGGATGCTTCTTGGATCATGGTTGTCTGGATCTTCACTCAGACCTGTTCGCCATGGGAGACCCTACTGGGAGCTAACAGCTCCTGATGACATAGCCCTGGAAATCATTAGACCACACAAGTCCTTCCGCCATGACAAGTCCACAGTCCAGGAAGGGTCTTACTAAAATAGGAAAACTTATTTTTCTCTACCAATGCAGCAGTGCGACTATTAATTAACATACCTGTACATGGTCTACATGTGCAGGTTTGATGTTGGGTTTTTATAAGCTGCTAATTCTCTCTTGGCAAACACTGCTTACACTGCATTATAAAGATGTCGCTTTTCTTGCACTTAAAACCGAAGTTGTCCCTTAAATATGGCCCGGGTTAATTTCTTTCCAGAGAAACTCAGAATTTAACGTTTGCATTCAGCTGGGTCTGCACCAGTAACGGACTTATCCATCTCCATATTTCTTGTGATTTAAGTGGTTTCATTCACTCCGGTAGCTTTTTTCTTGCATTTTTATTTACATTTTTACTCAGTAACTGATGTGACTTAAAATGAAGTGAAGTGCAATACTTAAAGCAAAATATACTTAGGTACAAATAAAAGTTACACATTTTAAAAACTACAAGTATACAAAAAAGTAAATGTAATTTGTTACTTTCCACCTCTGGCAGTGCCCTATGCCCTAAACTGTGAATTCTGTGGCGCCACAGAAGAGCCTGGAGTTTAAAAATGGAAGAAAAGTTTAAATTTGTGGCCATCGCTTCTTAAATTGTTCCCATTTATTTATTCATTTATTTCAAAGAGTTTATTAATTTTATTAATTTAATTATTAATACTGGGATCTTAGATGGCACAACAGTTGTGAAAATATGAATGGAATTAACACTTCTGCCACTCTAATTTCTGCTCCATTTAATGTGGAGTGGAAAGTTCTGTAGGCACCAGAATGTAACTATAGCTAAATTTCAGGTGGAATTTAAACATTTTGTGATGCCAGACTGTTATTAATGTTTTTATTTTAAGTTAAAATGGACATGTGGTAAACTCTAGTGACTGCTGAAACTTATAAAGGTGAGGTTCACAAATTGATTAAAAAAACAATTTATAATAAACACATTTAATAAAATTCAGATGTTTCCACACTATTTTCTGCAAACAAAGTGTCGCGATCAGGCATGCTAGGCTTTCTCTCTGCTCTCTGCTGATGGTAATATTGATTTAAGGTGGACATGTCACCAAATTCTGGAGACTGCAATAGGAAAAAAACAGGAAAAATTATTTGTGATTACACACAATGTAAGGGGTGCCAGTCCATCAGAGGTCACTCACACTCACTCACAAAGGGCAAATTTAAATAACCTACCAGTATCTGTTTTTGGAACTTGGAATGAAACCAGAGCACCTCGGCACAGACACAGTGATCTGATGTGGGGCTTTAGTATTGTTTTGCCACCATGTGGCAACAAGTAAACAATTTTCTCTGAAAAAAATCGTAAAATCTGGGGAAAGGCCAGAAACCAACCTTCGAGCCTTCAAATGCATTGCATGAAAAACCTAAATGTTGCCACATAGGCTCTGTAATACTTTGGAAATTGTTGTCAATTAACAGTCTGCTTCTGCATCAGGGCATGCAGCCAGGAACTTTATTACACAAAGAGAAAATCATGCATCAATTACATTCAGTAACAAAGCTGAGTCCTCTAGGACAGTGGAAATGTGCTCTGGTCTCAAACGTCATTGCTTCTGCATGTTTTTAAGGGAAAAAAACCCTTTCTGGACTATGCTACAAATATGAAGGGCAATTCAGACTTAAGCAACAAGTACAAAAGTCATGAACTGTAAATGCATGGGGATGAATCAGTCCCCCAGCAAAGGAGTTTTCCATTGATGTGGAGGTTTATTGCTAATTTTAGAGAGACATTGGCAGTGTGTCCCTGTGTGTAATTGTTAATCATAATACTACTAATAAAATAATAATAATAATAATAATAAATTACATTTATAAAGCACTTTTAATATCACGATGATGCTGATAACCCAAAGGCAATGAGCTTGTTTCTACATTGAATGTGTTTAAATTACGGAATTTTTGGAGGTGACCTTAGCTGCATTGTTTTATCACATGGTTAAAATATGATCTAGATTCAAACGAATTACAAGTCACAAAATCCATCAGGTACAATTGTAGCAATCTTGCTTTGTGTCACTGACACTACTTCTGAACTGACCCAATACTGGTCCAATCAACATGAAATATTTACACTGTATGAGCAAATGCATGTAGACACCTGCTCATCAAACATTTTATCTGAAACTGAGTGTTTCCCTCTCTTTGATGCCATAATGTTTTCTACTCTATATTTAGTGTTTTGTGTATTTGTTATGTCTTTCAGCAGGTCCATTTTGTGGTATAATGAAACATCCATGTTGTTTTTAACAAAGAAAAATCTGGTCAGCCTTGGCTCTAATGAATATGGGCCTCTATGTTTTTAGCAGTACAAGTGCCAACAAAAAATCAGATTTCCAAAAAACCTGGTTTATTCTACTACTGTTTATATTCGTATTTTAGTATTTCCTACATAAAAAAATATTTTTCATTCATACATTGTCTGTAACAACTTCATCCTGTCCAGAACTCTCCATCCTTCCGGGTCCAGAGCCTACATGAAAACACTGGCTACAAGTCCGGAACACACGCCGGACAGGGCACCACACACAATCACAAGTATGGACAATTTTTTACAACCAATCTACCGAACAGCATGTGTTTTTAGACTATGAGGAGGGGAAACATGAGCACTTGGAGAAAATAAGAAAATATATGTAACAAATATAAAAATTCAATGTTGAGTCAGTTATTATGTAGTGAGTTCCATATTTGTACTCATTTGTGTGAGTGGTTGGGGCCAATTTCTCCTTCCTGTTATGTGAACCAATCAGCTTTCAACATGTGTTATAAAGCTGCACTTATAGAGGACTTTCACACTTGTTAACTAATGCTCGAAGAGGTACTTTTGTCCTTCAAAAAGAGTAAGTTACCTACATAATTAATTATGTTACTATTATCTTGTTTTGCATGTTGATTATTATTGTCAATACTCTTTGTACAATTTAACTCAAAGCATGATTTTTCTTTCAGGAAGTATTCTTTAAGAAGGTTTAACAATGATTGAATTTTATGCACTGGTTTTCCTTTCAACAACATTTGGTACAGTTTCATTTTTTCTCTTTCATTTTAAACATTAATTTCATTTAATATGAGTATGTTACATGAAAAGCATATGGATTTTACGAAATTTCAAATATTAATATAGCATTATTTCCTTCAGGTGAAACAAGACTGCCCTCAAAAATTGATGTTCCGTGTCTAAATGGACTGAAGTACATTCAGAATGGGGACAATATTCATCTGAGTTGCATTTTTCATTCACCCCATGATGCATCACTAACTACATGGTTCAAACAGACTCCTGGAGAAAAGCCTCTTCCCATTGCTTCTGCATTCCTTTCTACACCAGCTGCATATTATAATTTCTTTGACAAGAATGATCGCTTTAATGCATCATTAGACAAAACCCATTTTAATCTTAGCATCACCAACGCACAACCATCTGATTCAGCTACATACTACTGTGCGGTCGCACATTACTCAGATATTGCATTATCAGACTGCACAGTTGTAGTTGTTAGTGGTAGGTGATAGTCTTAAACTGATAGAAACTGTTTTAGAAAATACTCTCATTTTTAAAGCCAAAATACCATCTACATCATTTTCAGTGATTAGAGAATATTTTCTCTTCAGGTTCATTTCCAAGTCTCTACACTGTTCTCCAGACTCCTGTATTAGACTCTGTTGAATTGGGAGACAACACAACTCTGCAGTGTTCAGTCCTCACAGATGCGTCTCCAGGAGAACACAGTGTGTACTGGCTGAGAAATGGATCAGGAGAATCTCCTCCAGGAATCATTTACACTCATGGAGACACTAACACTCAGTGTAGCAGGAGTTCTGAGGCTGATTCTCCTACACAGAGCTGTGTCTACAAACTCCCCAAGACCAACCTCAGTCTCTCTGATGCTGGAACTTACTACTGTGCTGTGGCTGTGTGTGGACAGATACTGTTTGGGAATGGGACTAAACTGGACTTTGTAGGTAAGAGTGAATATTTAAATTCATTAAAATGTTTAGCGTTATTTACAAATACATTTCTGATAACTAGTGTCAGAAAGTTGTTGGTTACTCACAGCAACATATGCTGGTTTTCTGATTGGTTGCTTAAATAAAACAGTCTGCAAGATACTCTGATAAGCTAAATATAGTGTATCAGAAAATGCTGCCTGCAGAAGTATAAGCAGGAGATATCCACAGCCTAAAATCCCTTATTAAAGAAATAATAAGATATTACAGTGATAAGAAATAATTTTATACCTTTTTACATTTAATATATCATGTACAATTTTGGACCACTCAAGCCAATAAAAGTAGTAAATTAAGATAAAAACATGATGAAGAAAAAACAGATTTATCACATAAAACATATGAAAAGAAAACATTGAACAGTTTGGGGCTGAGCATGCAGAGAGCATTTTGTCAAGGTAGCACAACTCACACCAGCTTTACACGAAATGATTTTTCAAGTGATATCAATGTTGCAGACTATTTTCCAAAGTCACACTCCCATCATCTTGATCCTTTGGTGTAAGGGTGTCAGGAGAGCTGTTTTAACTCAGTATTTTTCTCATCTTGATTTTCTGAAAAAAATCAACTGTGTTTAAATTTATCACAAGTCTTCAGTCTTTGCTCATGCAAATGGTGACATGGACATTGTAAATAATCAGTACACACTGCAAGGTACTGTATTTACTGTACATAAATCGCTCATATTTGGAGTTAATTATGTTAATGTAAGCCAGATTATTTAAAAAAGTCACATAATCTACCAAAGTGCATCTCACGCTTGACCTTGCACATGCAATAACGCGGCACCACTGTATCGATTATTGATGCAAGGGCTCCTGCCCAAGAAGCTAAATTTCAAGGGTTTCTTGAGAGTGAGAATGTGTAAGTAGGGGCACTAATAAAATTGACGATGAAGCGATGGTCAATAATATGTGGTGGTGGTGTAGTGGGTGAAGTAATTTAGCAGGTCACTCGCTGAGATCCAAACCATGTTAGAAAAAAGTTACTGTATATGTATATTATTGTCCCTAAAGATCCTCTTCTACAGAAGGAAATATATCTGTAAGCTTTCGTTATAGTACATGCAAAATAAAATTATTAATTATAAGTCCTGGAGATGAAATAGGGTGTTCAAATCAACAAAACCTAAAAACCTACAATTAATTTTGAATATGATACAATTATGTTCTCTGTCTAAAAATACTGAATATGTATCAGTGACTGTTTTTTCTCTGAGACTGTGGCATCTAGTTGCAGTCTTGTAATTAGCGACACTGCAAGATTTTCAGACTTTGAAAAATCATAGTTTGCATCTAAAAACTGTGACAATATCATTAGATGTAAGAGGGTGTCACGCTGTAGTTTTTAAAAGTGTTTTCAAAGTCAACTAGTATATGATTAGAATATACATAAATCGAATTGGAAAAAAAAAATTACACCAATGCCTAGACCTACTTTATTGTGATCCTATCAGTTAGAGCTAATGACTTTTAAATAATAAAAAAAAAAAAACATTTTCCCTCTAGCTACTGATTACTTTGTGTGAAAATTTCAGGATGACTAGACTCTAGCTTTTTAACATTTTTAAGATTAATGTTGATTAATGTTGTTCTTCAGTATTTTTGTTTTGCATCACATTTTGATTATTTTGTTTTTACAAAAATCTGTTGTGCTTTTTACAGAAAGTGTTGGTCTTTGTGTCCCAATCATTATTGTTTTAGCCACATCAAACATCATATCTCTGGTTGTGGTTTTATTTATATGCAGAAAATTATACAGCAGGAATCATAAAGGTAGGTTTTACAACGAGACATTTTTAGTTAATGTATTTTTTAAAATGTTTTAACTTGGTAAGTTAAATTAGATTTTTTTTATCTTTTATTTGTTAAAGATACTGCTGAAGGTCATTTAGTCCAAGAAAACCAGGTAATTACTTTCTACCAACTTTCCTCTCTAAATCTAGCATGAATAAAGCTTCCTCTCCAGCTACGGAAATCCTCAGCTCTCAGACTGTAAATTCATTATTGCTGTTCTCCAAACTATTTAGATTCCACACTATTCATTTGAACGGAGCAAGCAAATTAACAATGGAAAAATAAAGAATTTATGATTTTTGTAAAATGTAATATAAGGGCATTTTGGAAGTGCTGCTACTTATAAATTCTAAGTATTATCACATACCATTGCATATTCTCTTCTGCTTAACTAACTTTTACCTACACTAAGTAGCAGTAAAGGTGTCAAATTCGGTATGTTTCTGCAGGGTGAAGCTTTAAACTATGCAGCTCTGACTTTCACCAAGAAAGCACCAACCTCCAAAGGATCAAGAAGACAACAGAAGCTTAAAGACACTGAAGTTTACTCCCAGATCAGACTTTCCCAATAAAAGTGAATATATGAAATGAATATATGAATATATGTTGCAAACATATTATGAATTTTAAGTTATAAAACTGATTTCTTACAGGTGTAAAATTTTGTATTTATAATTCAGATTTTTGTTTTTATTGCATTTTACATTTTTGTTGTGAAATGGATTTGGAGTTCATATGTATATAGATGTCATTAATATAGCCATAAAAATAAAAACCAAACATGTTGCAGAATGCAGTATTTTTTCCATATCAAAATATGAAAGGGTGCTGACTGTGTGTGGTCATATGAAGGAGTGGAAAATAGTATATTAATTTTGTCAAAGTTAATAATATTGTATAACAGTAGACTTACAGAGTCATGTGTCTAGGTAGTCACTGTAGCTCACTTTCAGCATGCTGAAATTTGTAATCATTTGTACAAGGTGGGCCATTTATATGGATACACCTTAATAAAATGGAAATGGTTGGTGATATTAACTTCCTGTTTGTGGCACATTAGTATATGGGAGGGAGGGAAACTTTTCAAGATGGGTGGTGGCCATTTTGAAGTCGGCCATTTTGGATCCAACTTTTCTTTTTTCAATGGGAAGAGGGTCATGTGACACATCAAACTTATTGGGAATTTCACAAGAAAAACAATCTGTAAACTACGGATACTGGAAGCCTGTGCTAGCATTGCGGTGTTGCTATCAGTGTGTGAAAAGTGGGAGAAGAGGGTTGCATTGACAATTCAACACAATGGGCAACACTTGGAACACATTTTATAAGTGGTCAGAAACTTGTGAATAACTCATAAAAGAATAAAGTTATATTAAAACCAAGCAACATGGTTTTTTCTTGTGAAATTCCCAATATGTCTGAGAATACGTTGTGGCACATATACTAATGTGCCATAAACAGAAAGTTAATATCACCAAACATTCCCATTTTATTAAGGTGTATCCATATAAATGGCCCACCCTGTAGTACGTGTCATTTGTAGTATTATGTGTTTCAGAGGATCCACTTAAATATGTGTTGCAAAATCTATCACCCTTGGGACTGTTGTTTACAACAGTGCATAAAAGTAAAACTTTAAAATTCTAGTCTAAACTCAGACTTGACTGTGTGTAAAGGATTTAGCAATACTTTCAACAATCTTTCTCATTCATTCATTATCTGTAACCAGTTCAGGGTCACGGTGGGTCCAGAGCCTACTTGGAGTCATTGGGCGCAAGGCGCGAATACACCCTGGAGGGGGCGCTAGTCCTTCACAGGGCAACACACACACACACACATTCACTCACACCTACGGACACTTTTGAGTTGCCAATCCACCTACCAACGTGTGTATTTGGGCTGTGGAAGGAAACCGGAGCACCCGGAGGAAACCCACACGGACACAGGGAGAACACACCAACTCCTCACAGACAGTTACCCAGAGCGGGAATCGAACCCACAACCTCCAGGTCCCTGGGGCTGTGTGACTGCGACACTACCTGCTGCGCCACCGTGCCGCCCCAACAATTTTTTTAATAATCCTAATAAAATCTGTAGGTCCTGTTTAACTTAATGATAAACTTCAGTTCAGGAGACTAGGATTAGACATAAACGGGCAGTTACAGCTTAGAGCTGAATTGAGAAAGTTCCAGCAATGACTAAAATAAATTATGCAATGTTGTGGATTATTTAAAATTGGAGCATGCCTAATTACTCACAACAATTGACCTGTGTAGTTCAGATGTAGTTTGATCAGTGAACGCTGGCAGCAAAAAAAAAACAAAAAAAACAAAAAAAAAAAAACACTTGCTTTCTCTTTTTTTCCTGCACAAAAATGTGTCATGCAATGTGTCAAATTCCAAATGATGCCGCCTGATTAATTTTGTGTCTGCTACACAAAATGGCATTTTACACTGCATGGACCTGTCCTAAGCTGATCACACTTAGGGATTATTGGCAGCACCAGGCACACACCACCCCAAAGGATGGTAATGCCCATCTCTAAAATCAGCTGAGCTCTGTTAACCACGGTTTTGCATGAAAAACATGGTCTAAGCACTTTATTGCCAACAAGCAGAGTGCATATTATACAGTGACAATTCAGGGGTCAAATTTTTGTTCAGGACATAAAGGACAACCAGGAGAATGCAGTCACGTTATACAGTGACAACTTACAATTCTTACAATAATATTTATTATAATAGCATTTATCCATAGGTATCTGACAAAGTCTAATTCAGAAACACACAAGGCAATAATGTGTGTTAAACAAGTTAGTTTGTTAGCTACTTAAATTAACATTAATATTACTTACCATTAAAAACTTTTCTGGCTTGCAAAACAGCAAGCTTTATATATAATGCTGTTGACAGATGAAAAGATAAAACAAATGAATCACAATTTTCCTAAATTAAATTATGTTGTATGTTATGACAGCAATTAGTGTTGCAATTACACAGTTCCAGGGATCTGGAGGTTGTGGGTTCAAATCTCACTCCAGATGACTGTCTGTGAAGAGTTGGGTGTGTTCTCCCTGTGTCCGCGTGGGTTTCCTCTGGGTGTTCCGGTTTCCTCCCACAGTCCAAAAACACATGTTGGTAGGTGGATTGACGACTCAAAAGTGTCCATAGGTGTGATTGTGTGTGTATGTGTCGCCCTGCAAAAGACTGGTGCCCCTTCCAGGGTGTGTTCCGGCTTTGCCCCCAATAATTCCAGGTAGGCTCTGGACCCACCGCGACCCTGAATTGGATAAGCGGTTACAGATAATGAATGAATGAATGAATGAATGAATTTTTAAGACTAAATCTCTTTAATAATGACCACTTTCTCTACACTCTCTTTTCTACACTCACTGTCCATTCTCTCAGCTCCATGGGTCATTCAGGAGCACTTTGATGTTCTACAATTACAGACTGTAATCTATTTCTTGCTGTGCAAAGTTTTTTTTTTTTGCACCCTGTTTGTCAATGGTCAAAAACAGGACACAGGATGCTGTTCACAGGACACTGTTGACTGGATATTTTGGGTCTGTGAACTATTCTTAGTCCAGCAGTGACACAAAGGTCTTTAAAAACTCTAGCAGCACTGCTGTGTCTGAGTCACTTGTAACAGTGCAACACACACTAACACAACCACCACAACCTCAGTGTTACTGGAGCGCTGAGAATGATCCACCACCAAACTCATACCTGCTCTTTTATTGTCCTGTAGGGGTCCTATTGAAGAACAGGGTTGTAGGAGGCTAACAATTAATGCACATCATAAGATGTCCTACAGCCCTGATAGCAAGGAGCTGGCAGACCACTGTTGGCCCACTGAGGGCAAAGTTGGAAGTTCACGAGTGTGTTGCACAGCATTTTCTGGGCGGACCACTGGTGATTAAACAGACCGATACATGCTCGCTGTCTGGGAGTCTGTAATTATAGAACTATGAAGTGCTCCTATATGCTCATTGGGACTGAGAGAATGGACTTTGAGTGTATAAACAAAGGTGGGCATAATGTTCTGGTTAATTGCTGTGTATATATATATATATATATATATATATATATATATATATATATATATATTTTAGCCTATACATCATGGATCATTGTAGCATTTTTTTTATATATTGGATAAGCAAGTGTCAAGAAATGCTTGTTGATATAGTATTCATTTTTACAGCACAAATAAAAATTGTTTAAAAGTGTGAGTGTCATGGTATTACTTCATCATGTGTGATGTTTTGGTTTCCACATGTTTGATTACATCATGCCCTTGTGTTTCCTGGGTTTACCCTCGGTGTCTGTCAATTACTGCCTAAGGCGTTTTAAGCATTTGTTCTGCTGTTCGTTTTTTCTGCTACTGTGTTTGTATTCTCATGTCCCTAGGTCTTTCAGCTGCTCCCCAGTATTTTTGTGTTCATTAGTTATTAAAAAGATTTTGAATTTGTATCCACCCTGCATGTGTTATGACATCTCACCACCTTTATAATGGGATTTATTTTAGTGCGCCTGGGACAAATAGAGGCTAAGTGAGGTTTCCTGTGGCTCTCAGAATCAAGAAAATTTCAAATAAAATCATTGTATGATGAAGGATTATAAACCCAAATATAAACCTGTATTCATGAGACCCCAGAAACGTACAGACCTTTTAAGAGTCAAACAATCAAAGAGATGGCTGCATGTGCATGTTAGTCCCACCCTATGAAAACTTTGGACCAACCTCATTTGTTTATCCTTCCTCAAGAAATGATAGTGACTGCCCACAAATCGTTGCGTCTGCTAGGTGGCAAATTCCAAATGTGTTCAGGACAAAGTGACTCTCCACATATTCGTCCACAGAGGAATAAACATAGTTTCAGCAAAAGTGTGAGGTGACAAGTATCATCATTGGACTGGCTTTTTCAACATGGAGAACATTAAGTGTATAAACTTGCCTATGTGCTGCTGGTGGAATGGGAAAATGAGGCTAAAATTAGATTCTTATCCCGATTTCCCATTCCACCTTAAACGGAGCTCTAAATTAAATGTGTATCATTGCTCTGTGTGATGTTCCTTTATCATTCAAGGCATTTTCACAGCATTTTAGTTTTTTCAGTGGCACTTACCCTTCTGTAGCACCATTTAACCTGGAGCAGGACATTTTAACGAGAGCTGTCAAGGAGAGACTGATTTATTGGTGTTTGGCTCACCTATCCAGCCAAAGTCATCCTTCCGTCGCAGTTTTATCCTGTTCTTCAGAATCAGAGGAGACTACTTTTTCTACCCTCCTCGTAAATGAAGACCATCTGCTTTTATTACCTTTGTGCCGATGAACCCAGCAGAGAGTGAGAACATTCTAGGATTAGGGACTGAGATATTTTTAGAGAGAGGGCCTTAAAACAATGTCTCTGGCTTTCTTTTTCGACAGATCAACATGACGGTGTTAACAGGCACTGCAATGCATTCTGGGTGTTGTAGTGTATATGGTGAGTGTACTGCCACTGTATACATTAACTGTTCCTATTCAGCCTGGACTTCTATCTTAACTGTGTTTTGTTCCATGTTGCTTCGATTCCTGTCTCTTGGTGTTTGGTCGACCTCTATAACTGCTTTGGGTTATGGAAAAGCACTATATAAATAAGAATATATTTATTATTATTTTAATGTCCCATGTCTGTTTTTATGAGTGCCAGTGTGATAATGTTAGCTGTTATGTATATTAGAAATTATTGTGAATATTATAAGCAAGGTGGGCAGCATGGTGGCGCAGCAGGTAGTGTCGCAGTCACACAGCTCCAGGGGCCTGGAGGTTGTGGGTTTGATTCCCGCTCTGGTTGACTGTCTGTGAGGAGTTGGTGTGTTCTCCCCGTGTCATTATCGGTTACAGATAATGAATGAATGAATGAATAAGCAAGGTTTGGGTTGGTGTAACTTCAAGGTATGACTTCCGATTTCTGAGCAAGTGAAAATATCATGGGTGCCAGGTTGAACTTAGCTGAATTAGCAGTATTTGTTTGGACCCGAGATGCCGGTGCTGTGGCATGACCTCTGGTGGTGAAATGTTGTCTAGTGAACCTTTAATTTAAGAAATAAAAGGGGTCAGGTGGGGACAAACAATTCGACTCAGATTCTAAATCTTGTCTGTGCAGCCTAGATACAATGCAGCAGTAGTGATTTGAAAGTAATTTTTATGCCCAGGTCTATGAGAGGTTGTGGCCTAATTCTGCTACTTCTCATGGGAACCAATCATCTTTCAGCACAGAGTTATAAAGCTGCTCTGGCAGAAATGTATCAGGCATGAGAACAAACCCAGGGTAAGTCAGCTCACAGAAGTAATTTCATTCCATTCATATTCATGGTTAAAAATTAGAACATATGTAATTAAGTAATTATTTAATTCTGTTTTCAGGAAAAACCTTGCTCCACAATGATAGGATTTTTTGCACTTGTTTTAGTCTCAGCAGCTATAGGTATTGTCTAAAGTGTTTCTTTAATTGCCAGCATTCTTTTCATGAGTTTATTTTGCTTAGCTCACATGAGAACCATAATGATTTCTGTTCAATATCCAATTATTTATGAATTTTCAAACATCAGTAGAAACTCTTTTTGTCGTTGTTGTTTTAGGTGACACTTTAAAGATTGACGTGCCTTGTGTAAATGGATTGAAGTACATTCAAAATGGAGACAAATTTCAACTGAGTTGTTATTTTTCATCCCTTTATTCACACCCCACCACTTCATGGTTCATACAGACCCCAGGAGAGAAGCCTCTTCTTATTGCTTCTGCGTTACATTCTTCAGCAGTAGACTATCATAACAGTTTCAATAAGACCCGCCGCTTTAAAGTGATAAGAGAGAAAAACACTTTTAATTTGAGCATCACAAAGGCAGAACCATTTGATTCAGCTACATACTACTGTATAGTTTCATATTATTCAGAGCTTGCATTATCAGACTGCACAGTTGTGGTTCTTCAAGGTAGGTGCTAGTTTAATACTGGCTATTTTTTATTAAAACCCATCAGTTTTAAAACTCAAATAAAATCTACAATGAATATTTGCTCTTTAGGTTCATCTTCAAGTCTCTACACTGTTCTCCAGACTCCTGTATTAGACTCAGTTGAAGTGGGAGGCAGCACAACTCTGCAGTGTTCAATCCTCACAGATGCGTCTGCAGGAGAACACAGTGTGTACTGGCTGAGACATGGATCAGGAGAATCCCCTCCAGGAATCATTTACACTCATGAAGACACTAACAGTCAGTGTAGCAGGAGTTCTGAGACTGATTCTCCTACACAGAGCTGTGTCTACAAACTCCCCAAGACCAACCTCAGTCTCTCTGACACTGGAACTTACTACTGTGCTGTGGCTGTGTGTGGACAGATACTGTTTGGGAACGGGACTAAACTGGACTTTGTAGGTAAGAGTGATTGTTTATTTATATATCAGTTAAATCTTTAGCCTCATTCAGAGATCTTTTTCTCTTGATCTACGACAGGGGACAGTGGCCTTCACACAACAATTTAAAGATAGAAATATGTGGAAAGGTACATATTTAAGATACTATAGCATCGTATCTGAAATACCTAGTAACTTGTTCAACAATGTTAAAACTCTGAAATGAACCATTTAAATGGTTATTATATGTAATAATATGTAATAAAAGCCACAAATAAAATAAATGATGTGCACAATGTACAGAAATGAAGAGAAGGTCATCTTGAATCCTTTCTGGTCAATGTTAGTAAGAAAGAAATTGTGTCAAAAAAAAAAAAAAAAACATGCATACAATTTGTTAACTGGTCCTACAAAATAGACTTATTTTCCTCCTATGGCACTACCTATGGCTGTTGTTCATATTGTGTTAAATTTTTAGAATGATTAGAACAATATAATTTTTCCAAAAGTACATACAGTGTTGCTCTAGCATTGTACTTCATTAGTATTTATTTTTTCTGCTTCACATTTATGACATATTTTGTCTTTTACCAGCAAAAAGTCTTGCGGTCCCTGTCATTATAGTTTTAGCCACAGGAAACATAATATCTGTGGTTCTGGTTTTATTTCTGTGCAGAAAATTACACAGCAATCCTCAGAAAGGTAAGTAGAAATGAGAATAGAGTGAATGTGTAGTTGCTGTTGTAATGTATTTTTGTTAATGTTTGAATAATTTAATTTGTTGCCTTGTTACATTTGTTATTTCTTAAAGATACTGCTCAAGGTCACTCAGTCCAAGTAAACAAGGTGATTCTTTCACTTTTTATAACTTTTCTGTTTAAATCACTTTATGTAATCTTAGCTGTCTGTCTGTCTACAACAGGTCTTGTGATAAATGTATTTATTATATAATATTTATTATCCAACATATCTGTATACAAACTTCCCCGATTTTAAAGCCTCCAAATTTGAACAAAGCAGATTACCACTATATCATGTTTGATTATTATTCAATGTAATATATATATATATATATATATATATATATATATATATATATATATATATATGTATATATATATATATGTATATATATATATATATATATATATGTATATATATATATATGTGTGTGTGAGTGTGTGTGCGCACGCGCATTTTTGACTGACTAATGTTTTAATAAGTTTGTAAATATTTAAAAATGCAATTGTTCTCGTGTTCAACTTGCTTATTTATTTAGTAGGTGCTCTAATTCTTCTGATAATATCTCCTTTGTCTTGGCTAGTAGCAGTCAAAGTTTAAATACAGTGTGTTTCTGCAGGATTCATTTGATGAAGGTTTGAACTATGCAGCTCTGAGTTTCACCAGTAAACCACCATCCTCCAGAGAAGCTAGAAGACAACAGAAGCTTAAAGACACTGACATTTACTCCCAGATCAAAAGTCTCCAATAAAACCCGATTCCAAATGGCAAAACATTTACTGTCCTTTTCCTGTTTTTAGACACAAAGCTTCATAATTTTACAGTTGATTTTAAAAGACATTTTAAAAATGATATAAAATAATATAGGATTGTTGTTAACATACAAATCCATGTTTCAACTGTCTTTCAGACCATCTAACATAGCACATGTCTCTTTTTTGTGCATATATAAAATATGGCAAATTAAATGTATCCTTGTGTAAGGATAGAAAGGAAGAAAATTTGTGACAATTTTGTGAAATGCAATAAAAACAGGAATGTGTTATTGGCTACAGCTCTTAAAGATATTAGATGACAAACGTACAAAGAAAAGTATGCAATCAAATTTCAATCACGAAAGAACATTGAACATGTATGGGTCTTTGATTTTAGACTTGATTCCTCACTTTAATTTACTGGGACACAGAAACAATGATTATCTGATTTTGTATTCCTGTGGTTTCTCATAGTAAATATGAACAATCTCACCTCTACAGCACCCTAGGTAACACCTGACCTCAGCTTTTCAAAGTTCTGTTTAAACAACTTATTTTGTCATGATAGAAAGTTTCAATAGCCCATCATCACTTGCAGTATTAATTGGCTAATGTTACATATCCAAATGGAAAAGTAAGTACAGCAAAATGGTGCTAAATTTCAAAAGATATTTCCAAAAGATAATTTTACAGGAAAAGAAAATGTAGTAATTCTGTAGACAGATTATACTAAATGTCATACTCAGCAATGGTGGACAGTAAGTAAATTGTAATTTGATACTGTATATTATAAGTATTTCCATTTTGGTTGACCAACTAACAACTCCACTACAACTTAAAGTCAAATATCTTATTTTTTACTCCACTACATTGTGAAAATCTGCTGTTCCTTTTGGTTTATGTATGTACAAAACCGTACCGTCTCATCGACACACAGCAACACTCGCTAGGAGATAAATGAACGCAGAAATCAGTACAGAGAGATAAACAAGTCCAAAAGACAAAAACATGTATCAGGCAAAAAGTCTGAAACATCAAACCGTAGCCTGTTGAATAAAAAGGTGTCTCAGAATTGCAGAAATAGTTCAAACTATACTCTGCAACTATGTAGTCAATGCAGAAAGCTTAAAGGAACACCATGTGATATTTTTACCTTAAAATTACGGCTTCAAAATCATTGTGATGCTTCACTGACCTGTAATAGGGAAAACATAGCTTCTGTCGCTGCTACTCTCAGCTCAGCACTGCAGAAACTGCCTTATGTAACTTTTGGAGAAGGGTAGGAAACCACCCCTTCCCTTCCTTACCAATATCAGTACAGTGCTGTAAAAGTTAATTGCTCTAGGGGGAGCCCCAGAAGCAGAAAGAAAAATTGTGCCTAGTGTTCCTAAATTAGTAAAATACTATGTTAGGCACCAAGTATCCTATGCCATTGTGAAAGATTATACTTGTGCATTGGCATCTGCGTCGCTCTGCAATTACACAACCAAACCGCTAGGGCTGAATTTTAAACACCTTCAACCCTATGTATTACACAATGTAGTGTTGTAGTGGTATTAGTTTTGCAAATCTTTTAAGTGCACTATTTTGGGAGTGTAGTGTAGAGGAGTTCATATTACTGGACTACTTCACTTGAGCAACTTGAACCATGTTCAAATGACTGCAGACCAATCATAGTCATTGTGGTCTGCATAGATGTGACAAGTTATATTTCAGGAGAGGAGTGCATCGGGCCATGCTGTCTACGACATAAGTTCAACACAGAAGCTTAAATTGGGCTTAATACTCTGGAGACAGCAACCTCTGTTGGTTTGGAGGGGCAGCACCTTGGGTGTATTTGATACAACATCATTCATTGTATTTAATCTTTGGCCATTTCTGCTGTCTTCAGTGTCAGACTAATTAATGACATTCGGTTAAAAGACTGGAGAACCAAGAGTGACACTAGAGTCTTTTCACCTACAATGTGTTAAGCATTAGTCTTTTTACAAAAATTATAAAAATATGGCATGGTACTTTTACTGTTGATACTTAAGTATATTTGAAAGTAAATACCTTTGTACTTTTACTCAAGTGGAGAACTACATCAAGGTTCACCACTGATGCTCAGATTATGTGTATGTCATAATATATTCCACGTATGCTGTTTAGGGTGAAGCCAACTTGTAATCAGTGGGCACAAGGCAGGAAGACACCCTGGGCATTGTGCCAGTCTATCGAAGGGCATCACACACATTAAATGACTTTGAGAAAGCTGCAGAATGCTGCAATGCTCTGCTGTCTCTGAGGCAGATTCTCATGTACTTTCAAGTACAGTACATATGAGTTATGAATACTGCTTCAGAAGAAGATGCAAAATGTTATACAAAACAATTCAGCTGCCTATGAGGTAGATTCTAAAGAAGTGAACACATGATTCATGAAGATGCTGCAGAATGATATATAATAATGCTTTGCTTCCTCAGAGGCAACAGAGCATTATTGTATAACCTTCTGTAGCTATTTCAGAGACAGCAGTGTAGTGTATGTTGGTCATACACCGTGAAATATAAATATATTTTTATATTTATATTTATAGTTTGTGTTTATAGCGTTGACCTTATCCAAACTCTTATGATCTCTGATATTTGACTTAATGATATTAATTAAATTTTATAATTGGCTTAAGCAATTAAAACGTTAATAATTAGTTTGAGAATGGATAATAGTCAAGCTAAGTGAGTACTTCAGGATTTTCAGAGATTTTAATGAACAAACTGCATACACTGTGATTCCAAACAATGAAAGTTTTATTAACAAAGAGAAGGATATTTAATTAACATAGCGTAATCTTGAAATCTCTCGGCATCAACGCAGGGGAAGCCGATTCGACTTTAAAGATAAGCTAGGCACTCTGGCTTGTGACTAAAGTGTTGCTAACTGAGGTTTAATTAATACAAAAATTTATCAAGAGACTTGATTCAATTTTCAGCTCTGGAGATGCGTAGGTTTAGCTTACTTTTCGTCGATTTTCACCACTCGTTGGATACAGAGGCTCTCTGAGGTCCTGGGAGTGAAGGCGTCTCACTTAGTTTCGCAGTTCTCCTGAGGAAGTTTCCAGGCTGAGTCAGCGTGGAGGTCTTTCTTCGTCGGTTGAGTCGCCTCGGGCATACTCGGAGCTTGATGACGCAGGCGGCAGGATCCTCTCTTTGGCTTACTGTCCTGAGCAGGAGGTTCCAACCATATGGACGTTTTGGACGAAAAGTTTCGCTAGTTACTGCAGATCCAGAACTGAAAATCGATTCAATAGACTTACTTATTCTACGACTTTTTTATATCTCGGCGGTGTTTCTTACTCTGGCCACGAATAAGTTCACCTGCTTTGATCAGTCGTGAGATTAAACTTAGATTGGGCGATAAAACAAAAACACAATTAAAAGAAAAGAAAGTATTCAAATCATTCGACGTATTCTTAGACTTTCTCACACTAGCTAACTCAAGACGTCTCCTGGGAGCTTAATGAGGTTTCTTCAAAAGTCTTTGGTTCATCGTCGTAGATAGGAGAAAACTTCTCGCTGGGAGAGGTTGAACTTGAAGGAGAACAAAGAGAACGCGTGCAGGCGTTCAGAGCGGAAGCGAAGTTAAGAGTCAGAGAGAAAGAGCGAGTTGAGTTGAGTTGAGCTTCCGAGCTTCTGAGCTGCACGGGCGAACTTGATGAACTGCACGCTCTCTTTTTCCTGTTGCGAACTGTGTTGTTCTCTCCACTCTTCTTGATCTCTCTTCTGAACTTTCTTGAACTGATCTGATGTGCCGAGCTGAACTTCTTTTCAAAGCCAGCGCGGTCACGCCCTATTGGGAGGTGTCCTTTTTCCGATTGGGTGCGAGTTCGAGGCTCACGTGACTCTCACGAGAGAGAGAGAGAGAGGAGGGGGAGTTTGAATCAGCGATTCACACAGAAGGAATAGAAATTTCGTGTATTGAAATTTCTTATACATGTAAGTAATATACAACAATGAGCGCCCTGGATTATTAATATCAAACATTTACATAAGATTTCATCTTGGGTGCGTTGTGTTTACGTCCCATTCACAATATCGTTTTTTAGAAGTATTATTTCTAGTATTAATTCGTTTTTCTAATCAGAGACAGAAACTTCCTTCATGATTGACAACAGTAATACACATCATTTCATTAGAAGGGGGACGTTAATCTTAGGACACAGAAAGTGACATTTATACATACTGCATAGACATACTTATTAAAATTTCATTAAGTCCATCATGTATTTAGACGGCCTTAGGCGAGACGTGATTTCGCAAACGTCCACCTGGGGTCGCTGTTGGTCCATGTCGTTGATCCATGCTGTTCGTCCGGTGCGGATGGTTAACGAGAGGTCATGTCGAGTTCAATCAGTTTGACCATCTGGGCTGTCTGTTTAGTGGGCTCGAGATAAGGACTGAGACACTTAGGAGTCATAAACGGCTAACTTGTTTGATGTCCTGTTCCTTAAGAGCATCATGAAGTTTGTTATCTTTAAATTTCCGAAGGGAGGAAGGGGTGTCGGGGCCAGGTGTCGCTGGAAAGTGTCCCGCTCCGTCTTTGATGTATCTTATGTGTGTGCGGGCTGCAGGGTCTTTCCACCCCCGCGGTTTGTGGAATGCTGACTTGGTCGCAGGCGAAGGTCCTGGTCAGAGAGGACAGTTCTTTAATGAAGAACTTTTCATTTCTCGATCTATACTCCACTACAGCAGTTATAACTTAAAGGGAACGTCTACAATTCTGGCCAAGCACAGTTCTGTCTGGTTGTTTACATTCCAACGCTAAGCATCTTTTAAGGTGAAATGGCATGTTTGAGGAGAAAAAAACCAACTGTTGTTTTTCTTGGATGAAGTCATGTAATTCAAATCATGAATTACAAAGTTAAGTGTGCAGGAATGTACTTCTTTAGAATCTGTCTCAGAGGAAGCAGAGCAATATAACATTTTGCAGCTTTCTCAGCGGGATACTTTTTCCTCCATTCAAGTAAAACAAGATGCTTAGATTTTGCACCACTTTCAACAAATTATGAAATAGAACTAAATGTCACTAAGTCATTTCTGACAGTCACAGCAGGCAAACATGAGGTTCTAGGCAGACCTTGACTGGTTTATTGCATGGTATTTGAAAAT
Source organism: Hoplias malabaricus (assembly GCF_029633855.1). Lineage (NCBI taxonomy): Eukaryota > Metazoa > Chordata > Actinopteri > Characiformes > Erythrinidae > Hoplias > Hoplias malabaricus. The sequence continues at coordinate 14,066,657 of NC_089808.1, forward strand.
ATCTCAGCCCAATATAACAAATCACATGCATCCCCTCCTGCTGGCTGCTAACCAGCATTGTTCCTTCAGCCTTGAAGGCAGCAGAACCATTTTGAGTAGCCTTTTTGCATATATGCTTTTCCTTGAGCTGGCAACATACATTTGGGAGACATAGAGCTGAAAATGTTCTACTGTTTTGATTAAGGAGTGTATTAACTATATTAAATTATTTTTGTCAGTATTATAAACTGCTGCTATATATTCATTAATTCATTCATTGTCTGTAAATGCTTATCCAGTTCACGGTCCCTGTTGCTACTATATATACACAGATATATACAGTACCAGTCAAAAGTTTGGATACATCTTCTCATTACTATAGAGCTGTGTACCAGCCCTGCCTTTGTACAAACCAAGTTATGTTTTTTTCAGAGACAATAAAAAATAAACCACAGTCAACACACAATTTATACCAATTACAGCTCAGAGTGTAAAAATATCTTTATAGGGACCTATAGCTCCTCTTCTTTCTCCATGTGTTAGCCTTCATCAAGCACAAAAAAGCTTCCCTGATTACAAAAGAGACAAAAAGTATTTATGGCTGTGAAAACTGAGTTCCTTCACAGTCTTCCTGGCCTTGGTCCAGCACTGTTTATTAAAGCTACAACGGCCAATTATTAAAGGAAGGAGTTTTACTGGTTAGTTAAGGCCTTTTATAAGTCTTACTGCAGTTATGGATATTGCTTTTGTGATATAATAAGATCCCTGGTGTTCTTTAGCTGTACTAGTACTATAATAAACAACAAAGGGATTTTACCACATTCTATTATTCTATATTTCTAATGTTCAACTATTCAATTTACTATTTCAAATATATATTATACAAATTAATAGATTTTCAGTAAAATCTCAAACAAACAAATTCTGAGTTGGTTATTATGTAGTGAGTTCCATATTTGTTCTCATTGGTGTGAGTGGTTGGAACCAATTTCTCCTTCCTGTTATGTGAACCAATCAGGATTCAGCATGTGTTATAAAGCTGCACTTATAGAGGACTTTCACACTTGTTAACTAATGCTTGAATGGGTACTTTTGTCCTTCAAAAAGAGTAAGTGACCTACATAATTAATTATGTTACTATTATCTAGTTTTGCATGTTGATTATTATTGTCAATACTCTTTGTACAATTTAACTCAAAGCATGATTTTTCTTTCAGGAAGTATTCTTTAAGAAGGTTTAACAATGATTGAATTTTATGCACTGGTTTTCCTTTCAACAACATTTGGTACAGTTTCATTTTTTCTCTTTCATTTTAAACATTAATTTCATTTAATATGAGTATGTTACATGAAAAGCATATGGATTTTACGAAATTTCAAATATTAATATAGCATTATTTCCTTCAGGTGAAACAAGACTGCCCTCAAAAATTGATGTTCCGTGTCTAAATGGACTGAAGTACATTCAGAATGGGGACAATATTCATCTGAGTTGCATTTTTCATTCACCCCATGATGCATCACTAACTACATGGTTCAAACAGACTCCTGGAGAAAAGCCTCTTCCCATTGCTTCTGCATTCCTTTCTACACCAGCTGCATATTATAATTTCTTTGACAAGAATGATCGCTTTAATGCATCATTAGACAAAACCCATTTTAATCTTAGCATCACCAACGCACAACCATCTGATTCAGCTACATACTACTGTGCGGTCGCACATTACTCAGATATTGCATTATCAGACTGCACAGTTGTAGTTGTTAGTGGTAGGTGATAGTCTTAAACTGATAGAAACTGTTTTAGAAAATACTCTCATTTTTAAAGCCAAAATACCATCTACATCATTTTCAGTGATTAGAGAATATTTTCTCTTCAGGTTCATTTCCAAGTCTCTACACTGTTCTCCAGACTCCTGTATTAGACTCTGTTGAATTGGGAGACAACACAACTCTGCAGTGTTCAGTCCTCACAGATGCGTCTCCAGGAGAACACAGTGTGTACTGGCTGAGACATGGATCAGGAGAATCTCCTCCAGGAATCATTTACACTCATGGAGACACTAACACTCAGTGTAGCAGGAGTTCTGAGGCTGATTCTCCTACACAGAGCTGTGTCTACAAACTCCCCAAGACCAACCTCAGTCTCTCTGACGCTGGAACTTACTACTGTGCTGTGGCTGTGTGTGGACAGATATTGTTTGGGAACGGGACTAAACTGGACTTTGTAGGTAAGAGTGAATATTTAATTTCATTTAAATTTTTAAAATCTAAATATTAAAATTAATTTTAGTCCAACTTAAATTTCAGAAGCTCGTTGTTGGGGTAGTAATCTAATGTGTATGTGAATGTATTTTTTCATTACATTTTTCATAAATTTGAAGCTATTTCATTCAATGATAGATTTTTAATTTAAGTTAAGTTAAGTTAATTTGCATTTTGTAATCTCTTATTTTTTCCCATTTACTGTATTTTTATCCATGGCCAAAACAAATTTTTCTCATGACATACAGCTTATTCTTCTTTACTTAATAGTGTGTACTTTTACCTGCCTTACCCATGCATATACACACACAAGTATTTATTCATAATTTATAAATAATTATTATTTACAGCTGTTTTTCAAGCACACAATCATATTAGTTTATTGTCTGTGTCAATTACAATCAAGATTTATTTTCCTATTTTAGGGGATGGTGGTCTGAATCTTCTTGTATTGATCATATCAATCTTCTTAACTGTGATCGTTGTTCTATTTTTGGGACAAAAATTACTCATGTATCAAAATAAAGGTAGGTTTACATTGATAATAATAGAATATTTGTCAGGTATTAATGCTCATGTCTGAATAAGTAATAGGTGTTAAATTTTTTAAATACTATACATTATTTATTGGTTATGTGCTGAAGATGCTGCTGGATATCACTCAGCTGAAGTAAAGCAGGTGATTAATTTATTCATTCCAAAAATGTTAAATTCATGTCTCATTCTGCTATTAAGCAGTAAGATAAAATACAGTCTCTTTCTGCAGGCTGTGTGCGATGAAGCTTTACATTTTGCTGCAGTAAATTACACCAGGGAACCAGAGCAGAAGATTAAATATGCTGACATTCACTCCCAGGTCATTTACTACCAACAGAACCAAACCTTGTGAAATGATTCATTTTTTTCTATGCTCATGTAATTCTCACTGATTTAAATAAACTTTTAATTAAAGATGGGTGTTCACCACGGAGCATGAGACAGAACCAACAATTCTCCTAGGACCCACCTCAAGATTTGCAGATTCCTGCTCATTTCTCATTGAGCAATTTCACAATATACAATAGTCAACAAAAAACATATCCTGAAGTTTCCTGATATATTTAAATTGTGTTGAATTAATGTTTTATAATTAAATTTGGGCTTATTTTCTAATATTAACATATCTTTATTTCATGATACTTTCAGTAAGCCTAGGGTAACTGAGCACCTAAGTAATCTTAATGTCTAAGATAAGCAAGAGGATGAGTCAAATAAAAATCTTTTTGGTTTGTATCTGTAGAAACCAGCTGTTAAAAATTTATTCTTTTAAACAAATTATCTTATGTGTACTGACAGGAGCACAATAAAACACATTCTTAGGTTTGTATATATGAAAAAAATATAGTTTATGTAACTTCTCATTTTGGTATGAAGTTATTTACCAGAAACAATTAATTCAATATAAATAAATATTAATCTCTAATAAATTCAGATTTAATTGCCATTGTCTGTGACTTTTCCTCAATGCTGTCCATGTACATATTCTTCAACATTTATGTGCTGCATGGTGATCGCCTGGAGCAGGGGCGATAGACTATGGAGTGAGATTAGTCTCAAAGTACTTTACAAATGCATACATTTTAATCCACAAATCCACATTTGTGGATCAGGCTGCATTTCTATTTGGATCGGGTGAAATGCTAAAGGAAAGTCTCAAAATCCAAAAACCTGCGACAGAAAATGAACAAATGCACGTCACGGAAAACATGTGAGCGACCTGATCCACAAACGCAGATTCAACAATTTAAAAATAAATTTTAAATTAGAGATTTTAACTTTACAAATTTATGCAATGTAAATTAAAACAAATGTATTTATTTTCACATAGAATTATGATATATCTATGAAAAACAAAACATATATGAATTTAAATGTATTTGTACAAATTGCACACTGTGAGAAACAGATTGGGATGTATTCATTTGTGAACAGTGAAACATATTTGTGACTTGTGTTAATTTGTGGATTAATATTTATGCATCAGTAAAGTATTTTGAGACTAATCTCTCTCCATATTAGACTACCTATTTTACTGTATTGTACTGCCAATCAGCACAACTGTGAATCCAGTAAAAAGCCCATTACATAGATTCCTTCATTTTATTAATAAAGTGTGCTTTAAAGAAAAAAAATTGAATTAATTTTGTTTATGTGCATTTCTTAAAGACATATAAGGAAATGGTATAATTATCCTCCATGTTTGAGCTTGTGTTATCAATGCACATTTCATGAGAAAGCTAAAATAAAGCTAACGCTAATGTAACTGATACCTCTTTGTGTTTAATTACTGCCTTTGCTTTAGTGGTGTATTTATTTGTGTTAGATTATACAGTAATAAATGGCTACAACCAAAACATTCATGAACCTGTGCCCCTGCAAAATGGGTCTAATGTTGCCCCTGGTTTGGAAAAAAGAGCTGAAATTTAGTTTCCCCACTGAGAGGAGATTGTTTGGTAAAAGTCAGCAGGAGCAATCTTACCATTTCTAATGATTTACAGCAACAAGCAAATTATACAGTGATAGATTTTTCTCTAGTTAGAATTCATTCATTATCTGTAACCGCTTATCCAATTCAGGGTCGCGGTGGGTCCAGAGCCTACCTGGAATCATTGGGCGCAAGGCGGGAATACACCCTGGAGGGGGCACCAGTCCTTCACAGGGCAACACAGACACACATTCACACCTACGGACACTTTTGAGTCACCAATCCACCTACCAACGTGTGTTTTTGGACTATGGGAGGAAACCGGAGCACCCAGAGGAAACCCACACAGACATGGGGAAAACACACCAACTCCTAACAGACAGTCATACGGAGCGGGAATCGAACCCACAACCTCCAGGACCCTGGAGCTGTGTGACTGCGACACTACCTGCTGCGCCACCGTGCCGCCCGGAATGTTCGAATATTTTTTCTAATTACACAACAGAATTAAACATGAAATGACATTAAGTGGAGGTCATTTAACAGACAATTCGTGGTTAATATTATGATGCCATCTTTACTAAGTGCTATACTCTAATATCATGTTTCTTAAAACTACTAAAATAGTGGGTAAAAACCTAATAACATGCTTTGATATATGTTAGCTGTACTTATCGTATCAATGTTGATAGTTTTGTCTTACTCTTTAAATGTGCACCATATACTTTCTTTTCTACTGCAACTCTAAAGCTCTGCTATTTGCTGCTAATTTCCACAAAAAAACGATGCTCTACAATTAGAAGGTAAAAAGATGAAGTAAGTCTCTCTCTCTCTCTCTCTCTCTCTCTCTCTCTCTCTCTCTCTCTCTCTCTTTCTCACTCTCTACATGGCTGTGGATCAGAGAAGGATGGGTTACTCTCCAGGATTTTTCATCATTCTCTGAGGTGGATGTCCCTGCTGCTATCACATCTACAGTGCTCACTTTGGTCTTGGACTCAGAATTCTGGATTATTACTAATTATTCTGGATTATTACTGCTATTAATAAATGGATTATTTTTACAGTTAATAATGACAATGTTTTGTAATTCAGTAAATGCTGGTAGTTAATTCTGTGGGTCATTATGACAACATGAAGATGTTTGTTAAGAGAGTGACAAACAAAACATTTTTTCTGTTGAAAGCCGTTAAAAGTCTGTTTAAACCTTGTCTTTGATGTGGTTGGCACGTTCAGCAGTCCACTCTCACTGCAGTGTTAGTGTGACAACATCAACACATTTGTTAATGTTACACATATATATTCAGATATGAGATAAAGTTCACAGGAAGAAAGAAGAAAAAGATAAAAAGGAAGAGTTGTTGACTTCATCAGATTTCATGAAACACAGCAACTCAGTTTAAACAGATTTTCCAGGATGAGTTGATTTCAGTGAATCCTTTGCTATATATAATGTACTTCAAATATCAAATTAAAGCACTTTAAAATTATGGGTTTATTTTCAGTCAGTCTGAAAAAAACAAGCTGGATTTCTGGCAGCGCAGAGAAAATTGACAATGTTACACAAAAGTACTGGTTACAAATGACCTGGGTATGTATGGACCCCAAAAATAAACAGGATTGCAGGAGTCACACACCAGGCACACACCACTTAGAAGGCAAATCTCAGTCTTTGGAAGAAAAGTGTGGTGGTGATGATGAGTTAACATGTTGTAATCAGGATGCTAAAATGTCCTCAACCACCAGAAGAAAGAGGTTTAGTTAGTGGCCCACTAAAACATTTGTGCTCAGAGTCTAAACCTTGATGAACCAGATATGTGCAGCAGAAGTGATCTGCATATTTATTGTCTATTTTTATACCCACTTTATCAGTGGCTGGTATTGAATTCTACTTTCTGTCATTGGAGCCAATCAGCTTTCAGCACAGTGTTATATAGCTACACTTCAATAAGTTTAGCACACTTTGCCACTGTAATAAACCACATTCTGCATAGTTATTTGTTTTTCAGGTGACACACTGCTCCAAAATGATTGGATTGTATGCACTAGTTTTTCTTTCAACAGCACTAGGTAACGTTTAAGGTGTTTCTTTTATATATATTATAGTGAGTGTGAAAGAGAAAGAGAGAGAAAGAGAGAGAGAGAGAGAGAGAGAGAGAGAGAGAGAGAGAGAGAGAGAGAGAGAGAGAGATTTTATTATTTTATCTATTTCTCTTCCAGGTGTCTCCTCAAAGATTTATGTTCCATGCATGAATGGAGTGCAGTACTTTAAGAATGGAGACAACATCCATCTGAGTTGTTTTTTCTCACCCCTTGGTGTATCAGCCAGTTCATGGCTTAAACAGGCTCCAGGAGCAGAACCTCTTCTCATTGCTACTGCTGTTCATCCTGCAGCAGTTGATTATAAGAATGGCTTGGATAACATCACCCGCATTCAAGCATTAAGAAATGAGAGAAGCTTTAATATGAGCATCACAAACGCAGAACCATCTGATTCAGCTACATACTACTGTGCAGTCACGCATTATTCAAATCTTGCATTATCAGACTGCACAGTAGTAGTTCTACATGGTAGGTGCTAGTCTAATAGGGCATCCCTTTTAAAACTCAAATCCCAATCTACATCTTATTCAGTGATCAGTGAATATTTTCTCTTCAGGTTCATCTCCAAGTCTCTACACTGTTCTCCAGACTCCTGTATTAGACTCTGTTGAAGTTGGAGGCAGCACAACTCTGCAGTGTTCAATCCTCACAGATGTGTCTGCAGGAGAACACAGTGTGTACTGGCTGAGACATGGATCAGGAGAATCTCCTCCAGGAATCATTTACACTCATGGAGACACTAACAGTCAGTGTAGCAGGAGTTCTGAGACTGATTCTCCTACACAGAGATGTGTCTACAAACTCCCCAAGACCAACCTCAGTCTCTCTGACGCTGGAACTTACTACTGTGCTGTGGCTGTGTGTGGACAGATACTGTTTGGCAACGGGATTAAACTGGACCTTGTTGGTAAGAGTGAATATTTAAATTTCTTTAAATGTAAAGGTATATGTATGTTGAGAAGCCTAACTCTATTGTAAGCATACCTGTTATATCCAGTGACCTGTAAATCATTACTGAATCATTACTAAAAATTACAATTTTTTTTTTTGTTATGAATAGCAAAACATTTTTATGCAGCTACAGAATATAAGAATATGTGATAAGATAAAAAAAAGTAAATAATTAATAATTGGCAACAATTTGTCTTTTGTTTCAGGGTTTAAATTTGCTCTGCCATTTACCTTAGTTTCACAGATTTAAAAAAAAAATCACCCTATTTTCTTTATTTCTTTTTCATGCAATCCAAATTTTCAACAACAAGAGGACTTGTAAATTGAATTAATAAAAAAGCTGTTTTCCTTAAAATATATATATTTTTAAATTGCTCCGTCAAAAAATGTTCCATTCTACCCATGGCACTTCTAGACTCAGGCTAACATTTCAGGATGGTTTGGCCAATAGATACTTTCCAAAATTACACCTTTTTCCTGTTATGATTGATCTAATTTGTGCTAATAATTTTTAATGTTTAGTAATATTTTTCTACAGGAAACACTTTGGTCCCCGTCATTGTTGTTTTATCTGCATCAAACATCATATTCGGGTTTGTGGTTTTATTTCTGTGCAGAAAATTATCAAGCAGTCATCAGATAGGTAGGTTTTACACTGAGATTTATGAGTTTGTTCAAGTTACACTTAGTCTTGCTATTTAATAATTTAAGAACTTTAAAAAATAGAATGTTTGATATGTTGTCTTTATTTTTTATGATAAAGGTGCTGCTGAAAGTTACTCAGTCCAAGTAAACAAGGTGATTAATTAATTCAACTATTTTTTTCTGTTTAAATCAAGCTATGGAATCTAATTATAAAATGGTCAATTTATAAATACATTGTTCTTACAAAAATAAAGTATTCTTCTACATCATTCGAACCAAGCAGATTTCATTAACAATGTGTGATCAAAATATACTGATGAATACAGATTTTATAGTTATTGTAAAAGACACTATAAATGAATAAGTTTCTACAGTCTATAACATTCGTGAAATGTTATTCTCTTTATGTAAATGTACTAAGTATGGAATATTTATATTAATCTCTACTTTTCTTGGCTAGTTAGCTGTAAACATGTTAAACACTGTGTTTCTGCAGGGTTCATGTGATGAAGATTTGAACTACGCAGCTCTGAGTTTCACCAATAATGCATCGTCCTCCAAAACAGCTAGAAGACAACAGAAGCTTACAGACACTGAAGTTTACTCCCAGGTCAAACATCCCAAGTAAAACTTAATTTTTACAATGAAAAGGAAGAATCCTCTTCTTGTGTTATATCAAATATTTTCTGGCATGGAGTCTCACATATTATTCTAATTGTGCTGTATTTACACTGTGTTAAATAATATGGGATCTTAACCCAATTTTTGAATGCAATATATCTATAATGAACATTTAACTGACAAAAGTAAAATGAAAACCTATCAAATATAATAATTTAATAATCTGATTCTTTTTGTGCTAAATCTATTTACAATTTTATTTCTGCAATACACTCCAACAAAAGTTAGAGGCACTGGCATTTCTTTAGTTTTGGGAAATGACAATATTAATTTTTGTATTTATCCACATGAAATATTTGCCCATTATTAAAAGACTTCAGCTGATCAAAAATCTGTAGCTGTTTTTGTCTGATTCCCCTCTATGTGATGCATGATATATTTACAATAAGAACCCAGAACTCTGCTGCAAGCAGGTCAGTGAAACACAGGTACTCTTTTCAAAGCCACACAATTACAGTGTATATATGAGTAAAATGAGGCCTGTATAGACTTGCTGAAATATCCAAGGACAAATTTCAGAATTTCCTACATGCAACACATTCATAAAATATTGCCTTGTGGGCTGAAAAAGTTTGAGAATTTATAAAACATTCAATTTATACCAAAAGGGAACATGGTTCAAAATTACTCAAAATGTAACAGGGCCTACACACTACTGCAGCCACACTTTAGACTTAGTTCTGACACTAGGTCTTAACATTGACAAAATTAATATCTTACCGCAATCCTCAGCAATCTCCGATCATTACTTAATTTCATATGAGCTACGTTTTATCCATAATATATGTAAGAACCCTCGCTATTCTACAAGGCGTATAATAAAACCATCTACCGCCCTACAATTTATAGAAAACCTACCAGAACTATCGACCCCAGTTCCAACTCCATCAGACCCAATGGACCTAGATGTACTAACTGATTACCTAGAAAATACCTGTCGATCTACTTTAGAAAAGGTAGCACCACTTAAACATAAAAGTATAAGACAGAAAAAGCTCGCACCATGGTATAACGATAAGACCCGTACTTTAAAACAAACATTACGAAAACTAGAGCGGAAATGGCGATCAACCAAGCTTGAAGTGTTCCATTCTGCCTGGAAGGACAGCCTTATAGAGTATAGAAATGCCCTCACTAAAGCTCGCTCAGCATATCTGGCCTCGCTGATCTCCCATAATAAAAATAATCCGAGAGCACTGTTTAGTGTGTTTTCTAGAATTACAAAAAATCAAGCAGGTTCTGAACAACTAATTCCAGCAACTCTCACCAGTAAAGATTTTATGGACTTTTTTAATAATAAAATTGAGAATATTAGACAACAAACTCTAGCCACAGGATCAAATCTATCCTGGCTGCCACCTGATGTGAATGAAATAAAACATAATATAACTGTAAAAGAAAGACTTGAAACCTTTTACCCACTCCCACAATTAGAACTAGAGAAGATTATCACCTCCGCAAACTGTACAACTGTACACTTGATGCAATTCCCACAAAGTTGCTCAAAGAAGTACTACCAGCTATTATTGATCCTCTTTTAACTATAGTAAACTCATCGCTTAGTCTGGGCCATGTACCCAAAGCTTTTAAACTAGCAGTTATTAAACCTATGATCAAGAAACCAAATCTTGATGCTAGTACACTGTCTAATTACAGGCCTATTTCTAATTTGCCATTTCTGTCTAAGATCTTAGAAAGAGCTGTGGCCCAACAACTTAGTTCATATCTACATAAGAATCATATATATGAAAAATTCCAATCTGGATTCAGGCAACATCATAGTACAGAGACAGCTCTAGTCAAGATAACAAATGATCTTCTTCTTGCCTCTGATCAAGGCCACGTATCCCTGTTGGTGCTTCTTGACCTAAGCGCAGCCTTCGATACAATAGACCACAATATTCTCATAGAAAGGTTAGAAAACATGGTTGGAATCACAGGGACAACCCTATTATGGTTCAAATCTTACTTAACGGAACGTTATCAATTCGTAAAAGTAAACAATCTAAATTCAAATTATTCTAAAGTAAGATTTGGAATTCCACAAGGCTCTATTTTAGGACCATTATTATTTACATTATACATGTTACCGCTAGGCACAGTTATAAGAAACCATGACATTAACTTTCACTGTTACGCAGACGACACACAATTGTATATTTCAGCCAAGCCCGATGACAAACACAGATTAAAGAAAATAGAGGACTGTGTAAAAGACGTGAAAGGCTGGATGTTGCGTAACTTCCTCCTTCTAAACAGCAACAAAACAGAGGTCCTGCTTTTGGGTCCAAAAGTGACAAGAAATAAATTATCAGATTTAATTTTAAATCTAGCTAACTTTCCAGTTAAACCTGGTTCAGCAGCAAAAAATCTTGGTGTCATAATTGACCCGGATTTATCATTTGATCAACACATAGGTAGTATCACTAGGACAGCTTTTTTACATCTTCGCAATATTGCTAAGATTAGAAATGCCTTATCCCTCCAGGACGCAGAAACATTAGTACATGCCTTTATTACTTCAAGGCTTGACTACTGTAACGCACTACTGTCAGGATGCTCCAGCAGCAATTTAAGAAAACTTCAACTAATTCAAAATGCTGCAGCCAGGGTCCTCACTAAAACTAGAAAATTTGAACATATCAGCCCAGTTTTATCATCACTTCATTGGCTGCCTGTTAAATTCCGCATTGACTACAAAATTTTGTTATTAACATATAAAGCTCTACATGGGCTTGCTCCTGAATATCTTCAAGATACAATTTCCTATTATGAGCCTCCACGTTCACTCAGATCACAGAATACTGGATTTTTAAATGTTCCCAGAATTCAGAAGGCCTCAGCTGGGGGAAGAGCCTTTTCTTATAAAGCCCCCCAACTCTGGAATGATCTTCCAGAAAATGTTCGGGACTCAGACACAGTCGCAATCTTCAAATGCAGGCTAAAAACTCATTTGTTTAGTTTATCATTTGGTAGCTAATGCTCCCCCATAGATAAAGGCGGCAGATCCGGGGGGTCCATGGACACAGGGAATTATAGTATACTGAGACGCTGGTGCTGTCGTCCCGCCGCTTCTCGCGATCACTCAGGTTGGTTGACGGTGGAGCGGAGGGATGCCAGTGTTTCAGGATGCTCCCGTGTCTGTGTGTCCTCCTGGTTCTCTCCTTTTAGTTAAAGCTGTCATAGTCAGATCTGCCGGAGTCATTAGCCACACTCTGGAAATTTTCATATTTTCTACTTTACAAACACAAAACAGTTCAAAACTAATTCCATCCCTTTACATCTTTCCAAGTAAACGACTGCCCACCTGTCTGTCTGGACACTGATGGATGACTGTCGAGATCCTCCTCCACGCTTCAGACCAGCTGCCCACGCTCCAGCAACCACCAAGTGCCTTGAAGCTGTCCCTACACTGAAGTTCTCATGGACTACTAACTATCATCACCAGTAGATTGACCAGAGGAGGATGGGTCACCCCTTGTGAGCCTTGGTTCCTCCCAAGGTTTCTTCCTCAGCTGGGGGAGTTTTTCCTTGCCACTGTCGCCCCTGGCTTGCTCACTTGAGGGTTTTACATTTGTCTTTACATTTCATGTCAAATCTTGTCTTACTGGAATTCTGTGAAGCTGCTTTGTGACAACATCAGTTGTGAAAAGCGCTATATAAATAAATTTGATTTGATTTGATTTGATTCAACATTGCCACGCTATTTTCATGAAAGGATTTTCAAAAATTCAAGAATAAAATTTCTGAATGCAATTTTGCAAATAACTAAGACTCTGTCATACATTATTTTAAGAAAAGATTCGGGACGTCTGACAAAATACCAGCGGTTACAGTGTTCTTGACTTTCAAGCCTTCAGATGGATCTGCATGAAAAACTGACATGCTATTGTAATAAATACTGCCACATGGGCTTGGGAGTACTTTGAAAAACTGTTGTCACTTTACATACTGAATCATGAAACAACCAGAAATTCTGTTATGCAAGGGGAAAACCATGCATCAATATTAAGCATAAATACTGCTGTGTACTCTGGGCCTGAGCAAGCAAGGAGAAGTAAGAAACAGAGATAGAGTGGCTGTACAAGAGTTAATACTGGACTGCCATTAACTTGGCAGAGAGAGCTGAGAGATACATGACGCAAGACATATGCCTTCTTCTTGTTGGACTAATAATATGTTGTTACACTTTCTTTGTGTGTTTTTGTGTTAGTGAAAAAATTTGTTGATAAAAGTGTTATAATAAGGTTTTGTGAGTTACTGAGCATTAAGCCAGGGTTTGCCACTGCTGTCTTAAGCCGGATTAGGTCACTTTTATGCGATAGACATAGTTTCTTATAATAAGTGCACTGTAAAAATAAGAAATCTGTAAAATTCATGGTAACAAAATGCAGCAGTGGTTGCCAAAATTTCACTGTAAAATATACAGTCTCATATATATGGTGCAGCAGGTAGTGTCGCAGTCACACAGCTCCAAGGACTGGTGCCCCCTCCAGGGTGTATTCCCGCCTTGCGCCCAATGATTCCAGGTAGGCTCTGGACCCACCGTGACCCTGAATTGGATAAGCGGTTACAGATAATGGATGGATGGAAGGATAGTATTATTTTTGGCAATCATTAATTTTACATTCAAGAACTATTTTGTTTATGGTACTTTTCTGTAAAAAAAACAGATATACACAATGAAAGCATTTTTATAAAAAAAAATAACAAAGAAACATTGTTTTGTAAACTATGTTTTAAACATAAAATGAGCTATACTATAGATATAGCTATACTGCATCCTATATACAGCCTTTAAAATGAGGAAAGGAGCAAAGAAATGTGCAACATCTGGGTGCCACACTCCAGCACTCAGAACACAGGCTATTGGTGAGCTTTCCTGACCAAAGCTGTCCCTGATCAAAGACAGAGAAAAACAAAGAAACAGAGAAATCACAGAAAATATGGAGCAGCAAGGCATGCTGGGACCTCTCTAATGAGTCTCAGCTCCTCCCAGTCATTGGACACTTGTACCTATCATAATAGTTGGCGCATTTAAGAGTGAAATAATATATTTTTTTACAGTTAAGAGATGTAAAAATTAGTGTTTGGGCTGAAAAAATATTTAGGGTAATTCACTGTTACAAAATAGTTTTCAGCCTTTTTAGAGTTTACAGTCATTTACTGTCACGGTTTTACAGTTTTTCATGTAATATCAATGTCCAGTTTATCATGATATTAACATCACTTTATCTGATTACTTACATTCCCTAGGCTCAACCTATTAAAGTTCAGCACTGCACAGAGAGAGAGAGAGAGAGAGAGAGAGAGAGAGAGAGAGAGAGAGAGAGAATGAGAGTTTATCACTAGAAGAGCCAACAGCCAGTGACTGATGTGAATACCCCTTGACTCAGAAGCTCACAGAGAGTGAGAGAGAGAAAGTGCATGTGTTTGTCTGTGTGTGAGAGAGCCTAGGAGACCAAAAAAAATCCCATTCTTACATATTATTTATTTAAAAGAAAGAAGACCTGTCTCTGTGTTGCCTGAATAACTGTGCTTTAATGGTATGTGGACAGATACAGGACTAAAGAAAACAATGTTGGTAAGATAAATCATTTAATAAATCAACTTATAACCAACTTACACTCTCAGAAGCTTTTATTTGAGGAACTAGGGTAAAGTTTATTTAAATATGAATTAAAAATAAATATATGTATTTATTAAATTTGAGGGCACATTTACATTTTTAAAAAGCTATTTTATACAGTGATGCAATACAATCTCTCACGTTAAAACTAGAAAAGCTTTATGTGTAGATTTTCCTAGAGGGCCATCTATATGTTGTTTTATTTTCAGGCCACATGATCTTAATCTGTGAGTGTGTGAGTGAATGTGTGTGTGTGTGTGTCTGTGTTGCCCTGTGAAGGACTGGTGCCCCCTCCAGGGTGTATTCCCCGCCTTGCGCCCAATGATTCCAGGTAGGCTCTGGACCCCCGCGACCCTGAATTGGATAAGTGGTTACAGATAATGAATGAATGAATGAACGAATGAATGATATTAATCTGTTCCAGAGATTTTTTATTTATTTATTTATTTACTTATTTAAATAAGACTCACCTAACCATGCCTTTATGAACCTTGCTTTGTGCACTTGGGCAGAGCCATTCTGGAACTGAACCTTACCCCAAGCATTGCCACAAATCCCTCTTCCACTAATCTTGGAGTTTGCTGTCAGGCAGGTAACATTCTCTTGGTATATGCCAAACCTACACTCATCCATCACACTGCTGGGAAGATAAGAGTGATTCATCACTCCACAGAGCACATTTCTACAACTGTGACAGCGTACGACACACCATTCCATCCGGCACATAACATTGTACTTAGTGAGGTCAGGTTTGTATGCAAATCAAATCAAATCAAATTTATTTGTATAGCACTTTTTACAACTGATGTTGTCACAAAGCAGCTTCACAGAATTCCAGTAAAACAAAGATTTGACATGAAATGTAAAAAAAAATGTAAAAAAAAAACCCCAAGTGAGCGAGGCCAGGGGCGACAGTGGCAAGGGAAAACTCCCTCAGCTGAGGAAGAAACCTTGGGAGGAACCAAGGCTCACAAGGGGTGACCCATCCTTCTCTGGTCAATCTACTGGTAATAATAGTTAGGAGTTTGTGAGAACTTCAGTGTAGGGGCAGCTACAAGGAGGATCTCGACAGTCATCCATCAGTGTCCAGACTGACAGGTGGGCAGTCGTTTACTCGGAAAAAGGTAAAGGGATGGAATTAGTTTTGAACTGTTTGGTGTTTGTAAAGCAGAAAATGTGAACATTTCCAGAGTGTGGCTAATGACTCCGGCAGATCTGACTATGACAGCTTTAATTAAAAGGAGAGAACCAGAAGGACACACAGACTGAAACACTGACATCCCTCCGCTCCACCGTCAACAAACCTGAGTGATTGCGTGAAGCGGAGGGACGACAGCACCAGCGTCTCAGTTTACTATAATTCCCTGTGTCCATGGACCCCCCGGATCTGCCGCCTTTATTTATGGGGGAGCATTAGCTACCAAAAGATAAACTAAACTAATGAGTTTTTAGCCTACATTTGAAGATTGCGACTGTGTCTGAGACCCGAACATTTTCTGGAAGATCATTCCACATTTGGGAGCTTTATAAGAAAAGGCTCTTCCCCCAGCTGAGGCCTTCTGAATTCTGGGAACAATTAAAAATCCAGTATTCTGTGATCTGAGTAAACGTGGAGGCTCATAATAGGAAACAGTATCTTGAAGGTATTCAGGAGCGAGCCCATGTAGAGCTTTATATGTTAGTAACAGAATTTTGTAGTCGATGCGGAATTTTACAGGCAGCCAATGAAGTGATGATAGAACTGGGCTAATATGTTAAAATTTTCTAGTTTTAGTGAGGACCCTGGCTGCAGCATTTTGAACTAGTTGAAGTTTACTTAAATTGCTGCTGGTGCATCCTGACAGTAGTGCGTTACAGTAGTCAAGCCTTGAAGTAATAAAGGCATGTACTAATGTTTCTGCGTCCTGCAGGGATAAGGCATTTCTAATCTTAGCAATAATGCGAAGATGTAAAAAAGCTGTCCTAGTGATACTACCTATGTGTTGATCAAATGATAAATCCGGGTCAATTATGACACCAAGATTTTTTGCTGCTGAACCAGGTTTAACTGGAAAGTTAGCTAGATTTAAAATTAAATCTGATAATTTATTTCTTGCCACCTTTGGACCCAAAAGCAGGACCTCTGTTTTGTTGCTGTTTAGAAGGAGGAAGTTACGCAACATCCAGCCTTTCACGTCTTTTACACAGTCCTCTATATTCTTTAATCTGTGTTTGTCATCGGGCTAGGCTGAAATATACAATTGCGTGTTGTCTGCGTAACAGTGAAAGTTAATGTCATGGTTTCTTATAACTGTGCCTAGCGGTAACATGTATAATGTAAATAATAATGATCCTAAAATAGAGCCTTGTGGAATTCCAAATCTTACTTTAGAATAATTTGAATTTAGATTGTTTACTTTTACGAATTGATAACGTTCCCTTAAGTAAGATTTGAACCATAATAGGGCTTTCCCAGTGATTCCAACCATGTTTTCTTACGTGGCCTTGATCAGATATGCAGCTGCTCAGCCATGGACACTCATGCAATGCAGCTCCAGGCAGACACTTTTTGTGTTGATGTTAATGCAGGAGGACGTTTGGAACACTGCAGTTATTGAATCAGCACAGAATTGGTGACTTTTATGCACTGTGCTCCTAAGGAATAGATACGCCAAGTCTGCACTAATCTGGCCTCTCTGTCATGATTCTGCCAGTTACATTCTGATTGGCTCTCGGTACACCCACGTATACGCATGGTTTGTATCAGATCTGGTACTGGTCTGACATGGAAGACTACTTCCACACATTATGTCAAAATAGCTTATGGATGTTTTTTGGGTGTCACTCAAATTTCTTTTCTTGCAGTAGTAGATGGTTCTTGGCCATGTTAGGAGAGTGGTCAAGACTCGCTATAGAGAGTCTGGCAATGCGAGGCTACACCACTCTGTAACTTTCTGTGGTCTGCCACTTCAGTTCCTGTGGTGCATTACTTCCACTTTTAAATAATTCCACTCACAGTGGCTTATAGAATACCTACTGTTACAATGATGGCATGCTATTGAAAGTACCACACTCAAGTCTTATGAGTTTTTTAGAAAGACCCATTCTTTCAGAAATGTTTGTAAAGGCAGACTGTGTGCTTAGATGCTTGATGTTATACACATGTGGCAATGAAATTGAATTGAACAACTGAATCCAGTGATTAGGAAGTGTGTGCTCATTCCTTATTTGTCCTTATAGACGCATACTCAGACTCATTCAAAGCAGGTGACATGATAAAATTAGTAATGCTAACTTTAACGATAACACCAGGGGCTAGAGAAGCTGCTGCATAATGCCATCAACAAGTTCATATATACATACAGTTATTTTATATATATTAATTTATTCATTGTCTATAACCGCTTATCCAGTTCAGGGTTGTAATGGGTCAGGAACCTACACAGAATCACTGGGCACAACGCAGGATCACACCTTGGAGGGTTTGCCAGTCCTTCACAGGCAACACACATTCACAATGGAAACTATTGAGTCACCAATTCACCTACCAACATGAGTTTTTGGACTGTGAGAGGAAACCGGAGCACCTGGATTAAACCCATGTGGACATGGGGGAAAACACACCAAAACTCCTCACAGACATTCACCCTTAATTGTGGATACAGTATTATCCCCAAGATCAGGACAAATCAGTGCAGATGCTTTTGCAGCATGTTTTACTTGATGGAATAATTAATGCAGTGACCAATAAATTATTCTCACTTGCCATATACAACAAACTCAATTTTTTAGGTATATTATTTGCTGAATAAAATGACAATTGTCATTTTTAATACTACAATTATAATACAATAATGTTTAATTACAATTATATGTTAAACAAAATCACTTTTCAAACTTATTTATACACAATATATTCAGATCTAATTTAATGTTCACAGAAAGAAAGAAATAATAGTTCTTGCCTTAAACATGATCAGAATAGTAATAAAAATGTTTATAGTGCATTTTAGTATCCAAGGTTGCATTACAACAGAGAGAATGATAGACCAACAAAACACAAACACTAAGAAATAAAAATTATACAAGATTAACTGAAAGTGTTTAATCTTAAAAAAAATGATCTGGGTCTGTGCAGCAGGACTGATTTACATATTTATTGTCCATTTTTATACCCTCTTTTGTGAGTGGCTGGTGTTGAATTCTACTTCCTCTCATTGGAGCGAATCAGCTTCCAGCACAGTGTTATAAACCTGCTCTTGTAGACATTTAGCTCACTTCTTAGACTTGGGTAAGTGAACTCAAAGAATTAACTGAATTCTATTTATACTTCTTTGAACTTGTATTGCACTTCTAGTTATCTGTTTTTCAGGAGATACCCTGCTGCATAATGATTGGATTATATGCACTTGCTTTCCTCTCAACAGTATTAGGTACACTTTAAACTGTTTCTTTATATTTCAGGATTCATTTCCTAAGTTAATTTTATTTTTCAGACCCGAGAATAACACACACATTCCTGAGCACATTATAATTTTTATTTATTTTTACCAACAGGTGACACCTCTAATATTGACTTTCCATGTCTAAATGGACTGATGTATTTCCAGAATGGAGACAATATACATCTGAGTTGCTTTTTTTCATCCCTTGATGCATTAGTCTCCTCATGGTTTAAACAAACTCCAGGAGAAAAGCCTCTTCTCATTGCTACTGTTGTTCGTTCTACTACAGTTAAGTACCATAACGGTTTCGACAAGATCAGCCGCTTCAAAGCAATAAGACAAGAGAGTAGCTTTAATCTGAGCATCACAAACGCAGAACCATTGGATTCAGCTACGTACTACTGTGCAGTTTCATATTATTCAAATTTTGCTTTATCAGACTGCACAGTTGTAGTCCTTAATGGTAGGTGCCTATCTAATACAGTCTGTTTCACCTTGCATTTAAAATTACTAATCAAAATCTCCCAATGATCAGTGAATATTTTCTCTTCAGGTTCATCTTCAAGTCTCTACACTGTTCTCCAGCCTCCTGTATTAGACTCTGTTGAAGAGGGAGGCAGCACAACTCTGCAGTGTTCAGTCCTCACAGATGCGTCTGCAGGAGAACACAGTGTGTACTGGCTGAGACATGGACCAGGAGAATCTCCTCCAGGAATCATTTACACTCATGGAGACACTAACAGTCAGTGTAGCAGGAGTTCTGAGACTGATTCTCCTACACAGAGCTGTGTCTACAAACTCCCCAAGAACAACCTCAGTCTCTCTGACGCTGGAACTTACTACTGTGCTGTGGCTGTGTGTGGACAGATACTGTTTGGGAATGGGATTAAACTGGACATTGCAGGTAAGAAAATTCTTTTGAAATATCATCTTAAGTTTAATAAATAAATCATCTTATGTCCAACTTTCACTTCTCAGTATTTTTTTTAAAAGTGACATTTATATTGTATAAACTAACTTTAAAAAATAATTTTTTTTGTACAGATATAATTAACAATGTTATTTTCCCCTCAGTTTCTTTTATATGTGGCCAAAATTAATTGGTTTTATGACTTACAGGATATTCTTTCATGTACTTCAAAACTGTGTGGCTGTCTGTGACTTTTTAAAAATGCACAATTTTCTGCAACTAATCACAATTAAAATTACTGTTCCTTCTTTTGACTGTTTTCTAAAACACTGAAATTTTTAATAACATAAATAAATAAAATAAATGAAATAAATAATCAGTGGAAAATCAACCCGATTTAATTATATTTTTATCAGTAGTGTCTAGTATCAAAGATAAAATCCAAGTAATTCCTTGTATTTTTAGAGGGAGATAAATGTGTGAACAGCAAACTCAATAGAGGACACTCCTTTTTACTTGAATTTAGTATTTCAGTGTTGTTTAGTTTTTTATTAGGATCTTAATTTACTGAGTAATGTTTCAAGGTGTGCTTTAGCGTGGCAAATATTTGAATAGAGAAAATGAAGGTAACAGTGCAGTTTGTGGCTCAAAAGTCATAAAAAATACTTCATGAAGCCATCATTAATGCTTTTGAAATTCAAGAAAAACTGAAATTTATAAAACCACTCTTCTTTTCATTCATGCTCACAATCATATTAGTTTATTGTTTATTTTACAATTAATTTCTCATTTCTTCTTTTAGAGGATGGTGATTTGAAACTAGTTTTTTTACGTATCAGTCATGGTGTCTGTGGTTGTGCTTCTGTATCTGGGACAGAAATTGCTCACACATCAATGTAAATGTATGTTTATATGGATGATGATGACGATGGTGATGATGATGTTCCAAGACTTTTACTAAAGTATCATATTTTTTAAAATGTATTTGTTTGTTGTAGATGCTGTTGAATATCAGTCAGCTGAAGTAAAGCAGGTGATTTAATTTATTTTTTGCAAATTTTTACATCGTATTTGTTCTGCTAATAAGCAGTAGAATTATAAAATAATTATTTTGCTGCAGGCTGTGCGTGATGAAGCTTTACACTTTGCAGCAGGAAATTACACCAGTGAACCTCGTCACATTGACAGTGCTGATATTTACTCCCATATCATTTACTACCAAAAGAAGTGAACTTTGTGAAGCTTGTAATATTTTTTATTCTTCTGTACCCTCTGACTATGGCCTATATTAATAAATACATAAATGTTGGGGTTTTCTAAACTATCTTTGATTATAATGTTATGAATCTGGTTCTTCTGAAGTAATTCTAATGTGTAATAAAATATTTTAATAGTTGTATGTGCTTATATATTATGTTAAGATTAAGCCCAATTTATACTACACGCAGACGCAGACATGCCTCATATGCACCTCTCCAAAATTTAACTATGCATCGCATCGATGCAGACCCAAATGGCTGTGATTAGTCAGGAGTCGGATGGGCATTGTTTATGCAGAACCAAAGTACAGAAACATGTACACAGTACACAGAGATGCAGACAGCAGCATATTCACAGTGAAAGGTTTCCTAAGACATGGTGTGGGCTTTGGGGATCAATCAAAATGTTGAACAAAGGGTAAATGCACAGGTATCCAGGAAAAAAAAAAAAAACTCAACGAGAAGCGATACCACGCGGGAAAAACGTGCCGGCTTTGTATTAGCTACTTTCCTGGCACCTTATGTAAACTTGTCTGTCCCAAATAATGACCTACTCCCTAAATAGTGCACTTTTAATATTTGTAAAGAATAATTCTACTACACCACTATATAGTGTACTACATAGTGTAGAGGAAGATGTCTGAGATTCAGCCCTAATGGTGTAGTGGTGTAATTGCAGAGCAACATAGACACCAACGCAGAAGTACAAATGCTCACAAAAATACAAAAGCTCTTGCATAGCTTACGGCATAGGCTCTGCGTCCAGCCACTGAATATTCATATAAATGTCTCTGTTTCATGATGCTGGTGTCATACTGTTTTTAGTAATGGTGTCATCCTTTTTTAATTATAATTATATTGCCCACATGTTTTATATCAAAATGTTCCGAACAATCCCAGCTTACTCATTAAGAGATGCCCATGTGATGTAGAGCATTGTATGAAGAGATAATCTGTCTCTAACCCTGAAAAAGCTAAATCTAATTTTAGTGAATAAATCCCTTTGGTCATGTGGTTTAACTGTTTTGTGACTGAAATGGTTTTATCAGAGTCTTAGGGTCACAAAAATAGATTGTATGAATTAAATACTGTATAAATGTGTAATAAACATCTAAAATTAAATTTAATAAAATCATTTTTTTTAGTAAAAGTGTCATCTCTCACTCTACAGGTCAAAATGTTCATTCATCTTTGACTAAACGAAACATTAATAACACTTAAGTTACTGTGTAAAAGGTCATTGTCTGTCCATAAGTATATGCTTCACTGTGTAAAAGCTATAACCAGCTATATCTTTGTTTTTTTCTTTCATCATATGCATAAAACCCCTCGGTTTCTGAAGCTCCATTCTCTTCGTCACTGTAACCCGGTGGGTTAAATGCAGTATATAATATATAATGTTACATTTCCCAAGCTTTAAGGTTTCATAATAACATGCATTTGCTCCATATGACAAGCACTAAAAATGTTTTTTTTTCCACTAAAATTTTACATGTATCAGATTTGACATAATAAACCACCCATGTTTAAAGAGCTGTGACTTTTAGAGCATATTTTAGTCTGGCATTGTTATGAAAGTTGAGGGTGCAAGAAAGATGTGTGTGGAGTTGTGCATGTTTCTGTACAATTTAACATGAAACAATGGCAGCAATTGCACTTGGTTATAGCACTGACAATTATCTGGGCAATATACCATCCCATAATGTAAAGACACCATGCATCTGAGTGTGATTACTGCATTCACACCTGCACAAACAAACCACACCAAGGGTGAAAACGTACCAGAGTCAGATTTAACTGGACCAAAAAGTGCAGTTGTGAAAATACCTTAAGACGACATCAGCATAATAGGCAACTAAAATGATGTAATGATGCTTCAGGGAGTCTGAAGACAGTAATGATGACAGCGGTAAGGAGCGTCAACTTCAGATGGTTTCAAGTCAGCACTTTTTCAGACTGCTCAGGCACTGTGAAAGAATTAGAAAAAACTGTACCACTTTAGAAAAAGACTACACTTATAAAAGTTTATAAAATATGTTTATTAAGGGTTATTTATTATGTAGTTATTACATTAATATTTGTTAGTAATCAGTTATTAACACTTTTTAAGTGCCACAGTGACTTGTTGTTATGCTAAATAGTGAACCCACATTCATCTACATTAAGGGTCACAAATAGGCAGACTGCAGTCCTTGTCTGGGACCAGACGCTGTCCTATCCGGACTTGGACCTGTAATAATAAACCTGATAAACTAATAAACATGTTGTACCTTAACATGTTAAAATACTATATTCACATTCTCAGATCTGAGATAATTATTTTCCCTGATATGTTCAATAAGTTCTCTGACACTTTGTGTATTAGTCAAAAAAATATTAATTTTCAATTAAATATTACTATCACACTTCCTATCATTGTGCTACAAATGTTTATCAATGGCCTTTAAGGTGTTTACAACCTAATTAATAACCATATAATAAACAGGTTTATAAGCCATTTATAAACCTTCATAATTGTAGTCTTATTTTAAAGCATTATGCACAAATCACACTATAAAATAGGCATCTGATCAAATCAAAATCTACACCAACTGATAGAAATATTTCAGACTCTTTTGGTAGGTTGATCAAGTTTGCCAAATATATAAGCTATTTATTAACAACAATAAGAAGAAATAGGAAGGAGTATTAGGCATGAAATATATATATATATATATATATATATATATATATATATATAATTAGATAGTTATATCACTGTATAATTATAAGATGTGTATTAATAATGGTTGTCACCTTCTTACTGTTACTATTAATACATATTCTTGTAATTAGTAGTTTTTAATTTACAGAAAAAACTGGATATGAAATGTATCCATATATTGTAACTGTATATTTTGATTAACAAAGAACTGAATGCTTCATTTTGTCAATAAGTAAATAACTGTCAAAACCTAATAAGCTTATTATTGTGTTTCAGATATTTTATGATCTATTCTTATTATTTTATATTATATCATAAATAAGAATGCAAATTTCAAATGGTCAATATGACCACTATGGCCATTCTAGTAATCTGCAATCTTGGGAATTCTAGTGCTAGTGCAAGTTAGATTGCTGGACTTGCATTGCTGACTCTTAATTTGTGTTTGGATCTTACCAACCTTACCAACCTATGAAATCAAGTGTCCTTCAGTTTTTCCCTCTTTGAAGCAGGAATATCCAAATTTAACTGCAAAGGGCCAGTGTGGCTGCAGATATAAGTTGCAGCAAATGTTCATTTGTTTAAAAATTGAAATTGATTGATGAAACAAGTAAAATGAGTTGTGCGCTTCTTATTTGGAATGAAAAACTACACAAAAACTGGCCCTTTGTGAATAAGATTAGACACCTCTGCATTAAACCAAAATCTTACAAATACGTTACAAATTTAGGCTGTATTATACAAACTGGATTCCAAAAAACTTGGGACACTAAACAAATTGTGAATAAAAACTGAATGCAATGATGTGGAGATGGCAAATGTCAATATTTTATTCGTAATAGAACATAGATAACAGATCAAAAGTTTAATCTGAGTAAATGTAACATTTTAAAGGAAAAATATGTTGATTCAAATTTTCACAGTGTCAACAAATCCCAAAAAAGTTGGGACAAGTAGCAATAAGTGGCTGGAAAAAGGACATTGAGCATATAACGAACAGCTGGAAGACCAATTAACACTAATTAGGTCAATTGACAACATGATTGGGTATAAAAAGAGCTTCTCAGAGTGTCAGTGTCTCTCTGAAGCCAAGATGGTAAGAGGATCACCAATTCCACCATTGTTGCGCAGAAAGATAGTGCAGCAATACCAGAATGGTGTTACCCAGCGTAAAATCAACCATGCATGACATCATCAAAAGATTCAGAGAATCTGGAACAATTGCTATGCATAAGGGTCAAGGCCATAAAACTCTACTGGATGCTCGTGATCTCTGGGCCATTAAACGTCACTGCACCTCAAACAGGAATGCCACTGTCAAGGAAATAACAGAATGGGCTCAGGAATACTTCCAGAAAGCATTGTCAGTGAACACAATCCACCATGCCATCTGCCGTTGCCAGCTGAATCCATTTCTAAGCAAGCTCCACAAGCTCAGACGTTTGCACTGGGCCAGGGGTCTTTTAAAATGGAGTGTGGCCAAATGGAAGATGAGTCATGACTTGAAGTTCTTTATGGAACACTGGGACGCCATGTCATCCGGACCAGAGAGGACAAGGATAACCCAATTTGTTATCAATGCTCCGTTCAGAAGCCTGCATCACTGATGGTATGAGGTTGCATGAGTGCTTGTGGCATGGGCAGCTTGCATGTCTGGAAAGGCACCATTAATGCAGAGAACTATGTTCAGGTTCTAGAACAACATATGCTCCCATCTAGACGTCATCTCTTTCAGAGAAGACACTGCATTTTTCAACAAGATAATGCCAGACCACATTCTGCAGCAATCACAACATCATGGCTACGTAGGAGAAGGATCCGGATACTGAAATGGCCAGCCTGCAGTCCAAATCTTTCACCTATAGACAACATTTGGTGTATCATAAAGAGGAAGGTGCGACAAAGAAGGCCCAAGACGATTGAACAGTTAAAGGCCTGTATTAGACATGAATGGGAGAGCATTCCTATTTCTAAACATGAGAAAGTGGTCTCCTCTGTCCAGAGATGTCTGTTGAGTGTTGTAAGAAGAAGGGGGATGCCACACAGTGGTAAAAAATAGCCTTGTCCCAAATTTTTTGGAATTTGTTGACGCCATGAAATTTTGAAACAGCCTATTTTTCCCTTAAAACGATACATTCTCTCAGTTTAAACTTTTGATCTGTGATTTGTGTTCTATTCTTAATAAAATATTAGATGTTGGCACCTCCACATCATTGCATTCAGTTTTTATTCACAATTTGTTTAGTGTCCCAACTTTTTTGGAATCCGCTTTGTATATACATATCTAAAAAGCAAATTATTTTTGAGATATATTGACTCAGAGAGACCATTATAAGACTTAATTCTTTGCATGGTTTCTTCCTTATTCTCTGAGAGGAATTGTCCTGCTGCTGTCACATCTGTGGCACTCAGTAGCTAATATGTTACCTTAAAACACCAGTAATATATAGTGCTCTATAAACAAATTTGAGTTTAATTAAATTGAGATTTCTACATTTAAAATTAAATTACTGGAGGGACCTGAAAGTTTTCCACTGATTAAAACTGCTATAAACTTCAATTGTATTTTTTGATTTACATTGTGTTTTGTCTGTGTAAACACTTCCTTGTAAGATTCACTTTAGCAGCCAATACTTGACAAAGCATTTACTTTTTAACATTATGTTTTAATATAAACATTAATACTTTTAATACTCTGTTAATATTAACACATACATTAAGGTATATTTAAGGGTACATTGAAAATGTGTCAGTTGAAATTGCTGGTAGGTAATTGTGGGAACTGCTGTGACAATAGAAAGTATGTTTTTCAATGTGCAAAAGAGCATTTTTCTTGAGAAGCTGTTAATGGTCTAAGCCTTAGCTTTGATGTGGTTAGCTGTTTCAGCCATACACTCTCACTACAGGATCTGAGTGACATCTACACTTCGGTTAAAACTCTATATATATATTCAAACAGGGCTAAGGATTTTGGGCCCCATGAAAACATATGACTGTGGGCCTCATCACCCCAGGATATGCCAATGCTAAAAAATGTAGCATTTGATGAAGACCATATTTTACAGTTTAAATGTAGTTTTAATGGTACAATTATTGAATGTAAAACAAACATTAAGCAATAGAAACTTCAAATAAATATGATTTAAAGCTAAATGAACTTCAATATTAAATAACATTATCATATGTAGAAATGGATAATCAAATAAGCAGTTGGCTATTTTACTCAATACCAGCACCGACTAGTGTGTCTTGTCTTCAGCAAAATCAGCATATGCTATGTTTATATTCTGGAGATTGTTATGCTGGACAACCAGCACTGGCATCTTTTTAGTGACCAGCTAAACCAGCACCAGAGCAGCAAAGCCAACATACAACAGCAGGCATACTGGTCTGCACTTTTGTTTAGCAGGGTGTGGAAAAGTAAATACAGTGTAAAGATATTTTTAATAATAATAAAATCAATTCCCCCTGAGCCCATGCAATTATGACCAATGACAAGTGGTAGAAAATAGCTCCTCCTTTAGCTGGGATGATCTGGAACAAATCAGATGCTTGGGATTTTACTGGTGCACCTATATTCAGATATAAGGTAAAGTTTACAGGAAGAAAGTATAAGAAGGGGAAAATAACAATAGTAGATCATAGATCATGTGAATGGCAGCATTTTAGTATAAATAAAAGTATTTTTTTCCTGGATGAGACCGTTTCTGTGAATATTTATTCATGTTATGTACTTCATGTCAACACATTAAATAAAAGATTTCAGTTTTTTTCAGTGCATGTTAGATTTCCTTCAGCTCTGTGAAGTGAAACATTTACATACAATTTCTGTGTAATATGGTCTCAATGGACTTGGGGGAGTCACACTATGAGAAATAATGATATACTTAGAAGACAAACCTCAGACTTAGGAAGAACATTGTTGTGGTTGTGATGAGAACATTTTAGCATTCTGATTGCACTATATACTCATGGCCACCACAATACTGTTCTTCCAAAGTCTGAAGGGGGGGTGTGCGTCAGGTAGGGGCTCACTAAACATTTGATTCTAAAACTTGATTTTGGTCTGTGTAACAGGAGTGATTTGCATATTAATTGTCTATTTTTATACCCTCTTTTGTGAGTGGCTGGTATTAAAGTCTACTTCCTGTCACTGGATCCAATCAGCTTTCAGCGCAATGTTATAAAGCAGCTCTTTTAGAGGTTTAACACACTTCTTACCTGTGCAATGGTAGGTGAACTTGCTGAATTGTTACCTTTATACTTACTTTAACACATATTATATAGTATAATTTTTTCCCTTTATTTCATATAATTTCTCTTTAATCAGGAGATACAATGCTGCACATTGACTGGATTTTATGCACTGGCTCTCCTCTCAGCAGCATTAGGTACAGTGTAAGATGTTTTTTACAT
Organism: Hoplias malabaricus; assembly: GCF_029633855.1. Classification (NCBI taxonomy): domain Eukaryota; kingdom Metazoa; phylum Chordata; class Actinopteri; order Characiformes; family Erythrinidae; genus Hoplias; species Hoplias malabaricus. The sequence goes on from NC_089808.1 coordinate 14,095,084, forward strand.
TTCAATATTCATTTCCTAAGTTAATTTTACATTTCAGACCTAAGAAACATATGCATTCATGGACAATATAGAACACTTTATTGTTAAAAACTAAAATAATGTAGTTTAATTTTATTTTTATTTCTTTGTTTTTCCAGGTGACACCTCTAAGATTGACTTTCCATGCCTAAATGGACTGAAGTATTTTCAGAATGGAGATAATATACATCTGAGTTGCTTTTTTTCATCCCTTGATGCATTAGTCTCTTCATGGTTTAAACAAACTCCAGGAGAAAAGCCTCTTCTCATTGCTACTGTTGTTCGTTCTACTACAGTTAAGTACCATAACGGCTTCGACAAGATCAGCCGCTTCAAAGCAATAAGACAAGAGAGTAGCTTTAATCTGAGCATCACAAATGCAGAACCATTGGATTCTGCTACCTACTACTGTGCAGTTTCATATTATTCAGAACTTGCTTTATCAGACTGTGCAGTTGTAGTCCTTAATGGTAAGTGCCTATCTAATAGTCTGTTTCACCTTGCATTTTAAAATCCATATCAAAATGTTCTCCTCATTCCATAATCAATAAATGTTTCCTCTTCAGGTTCATCTTCAAGTCTCTACACTGTTCTCCAGACTCCTGTATTAGACTCTGTTGAAGTGGGAAGCAATACAACTCTGCAGTGTTCAGTCCTCACAGATGCATCTGCAGGAGAACACAGTGTGTACTGGCTGAGACATGGATCAGGAGAATCTCCTCCAGGAATCATTTACACTCATGGAGACACTAACAGTCAGTGTAGCAGGAGTTCTGAGACTGATTCTCCTACACAGAGCTGTGTCTACAAACTCCCCAAGACCAACGTCAGTCTCTCTGATGCTGGAACTTACTACTGTGCTGTGGCTGTGTGTGGACAGATACTGTTTGGGAACGGGACTAAACTGGACTTTGTGGGTAAGAAAAATTCAAAATATTTTTAAATAATCTTATGTCCAACTTTAACTTTTCACTCAAATTATATTGTCGTTGTTGTTGTTGTTGTTTAAGTGACATTTACATTGTCTAAATTAGCTTTAGAAATAAAGTTATATTCCATATGTCCCAGAGTAAAACTAGAACTTTTGTTCTGTTATTTTCTTTTTTTTTTTTTGCACTGATACAATTAACAATCAAATTTTTCCCCTCAGTTTCTTCTTTTTTTTGGGGGGGGGAACAAAATAAATATTGGTCTCATGTACTTCAAACTGTCTGCTTATATACATTGAGGCTATCAGTGAATTATTTTAAAAAATGTTTGCAGCAAATAATCACAGTTAAATGTATTGTCCCTACGGTTTTTAAAAAAGTTCTTGTGATGGAAATTTTTGATGATGAGTAGTTAAATGTAAAACAAATACTCTGTGTAAAATCAACTTCACTGAATTATATTTTCATCAGTAGTGTTTGTTGTTTAAAATAAAATCCTAGTAATTCCTTGTATTTTTGGAGGGAGATAAATGTGTAGTATGAACAGCAAACACAACAGAGGACACTTCTTTTCACTTGCATTTAGTATTTCAGTGTAGTTTAGATTTTTATTTATTTATTTATTTTTTATTAGGATCTTAACTTGCTGAGTAAAGTTTCAAGGTGTGCTTTAGTGTGGCAAATGTTTGAATAGAGTAAATGCAACAGTGCAGCTTGTGGCTCAAAATCATGAAAACGACCTTTTGATCTGCTTTTGAAATTCAAGAAACTGAAATTTATAAAACCACTTTTCTTTTCGTTCATGCTCACAATCATATTAGTTTATTGTTTATTTTACAATTAATTTCTCATTTCTTCTTTTAGAGGATGGTGATTTGAATCTTGTTTTTTTCGTATCAGTCATGATATCTGTGGTTGTGCTTCTGTATCTGGGACAGAAATTACTCACACATCAACGTAAAGGTATGTTTATATGGATGATGATGATGTTCCAAGACTTTTACTAAAGTACTATATTTTTTAAAATGTATTTGTTTGATGTAGATACTGTTGAATATCAGTCAGCTGAAATAAAGCAGGTGATTTTATTCCCCAACATTTTTAAATTTTATTTGTTCTGCTAATAAACAGTAGAATTATTAAATAAAGTATTTTTCTGCAGGCTGTGCGTGATGAAGCGTTACACTTTGCAGCAGGAAATTACACCAGTGAACCTCGTCACATTAACAATGCTGATATTTTCTCCCAGATCATTTACTACCAAAAGAAGTGAACTTTGTAAAGGTTTTAATGCTCTTTCTTCTTCTGTACTCATGTAATTCTTTCTGACTGGGGCCTATAGTAATAAGTATGTACATTTTATGTTCTTCTAAAGTGTCTTTGTTTGCAATGTTATGGCTCTGGTTTGAAAGTTATAAAAAAGAATATGTGATGTGTAATAAAATATTTCTAAGGAAATACCAGCACATACTTTTTTAATGGCTGTAAGTGCTCATATATATAATGTTAATATTAGTATCACCACAACCTGTTTCCTTGTTAATGCATCAAAGAGCAGGCACCAGGATGTAGCCTTAAGAACCAGGATGTAGCCTTAAAAACAAAAGTACAAAAGTATTTACCTTTACATATACTTCAGTATCAAAAGTAACATGATGTATTATGGCTCTAATGTCCTAATATAAATTTTTTAACTAGACTCATGCTTAACAAATTGTAGGTGAAAAGACTCACTTTGTTCCCCAGAATGTCTTTAATTAGGCTGACACTGAACACATCAGAAATGGCTAAAACTAAAATACAATGAATGATGTTACATCAGTGATTCTCAAATTTTTTTTATCATTCCCCACCTCAGAAGAAAGGGAATTCCCACGGCCCACCTGTACCATACCACCCCGAAACATTTGTAATAAAATACACATGCAAGTTTACAATTTTCTCATTTATTTAAGTAACATCAGCTTCTATATCTAAATCAGTAGCTTAACATAACCCTAAATAGAACATTAACACCAATGTTCAAAAATACAGAAAATTGTCCTACTAATTAAACTCTACTTCGGTTTCTCACTTTTCAATCTGTGCAAAAATGAGCAAAGGCAGGTTCAAGGGCATAGGAATAAGTTTTTTACCCAAAATGTTCGATAGTTATAAGCTGATTCCAACAGTTGATTAACATTAAGGTTAAAGGGTACTCATGTAATTCTTTCTGACTGGGGCCTACATTAATAAATATATAAATGTAATGTTTTTCTGTGTTTGTTTGCAATGTTATGGATCTTGTTCTAAAGTTACAAAACCTAAATATGATGTGTAATAAAATATATCTAGGGAAATAGCAGCACTTTTTTAATGTTTGTAAGTGCTTATATATAATGTTAATATTCATATTACCACAGTTTGTTTCCTTGTTAATGTGTCAAACATCAGGCACCAGGATATAGCCTTAAGCTTGAATAGACAGAGCTCTCATTTCCAGACTCTGACAGTGAATCGGAGGACAGTGAGGCTGATGATTAGAGCAGCTTTATATTTGAACACTTGAGCCTTAACAAAGACTTAAAGTAGGCTTATATTGTCTGAGTCGCTGCCAAAACACGTTAATATTTGTGGCGCATTTTAAAAAAAAAAGCATATTTTGTTTCCAGGCAAGCATCATTTCTCTGGTCTCCTTTCTAATGTTCTTTTAGTATGTTTAAGGGCTATTAATGAATCCATTGTCAGTGGGTGGACAATGGGTTTTTATGGAGTAAGTAGTTTATTAGTAAAACAGAAAGGCATTAATAAAGACTGCTCATTTCTTCAGATTCCTTGTACCCCGCCTGCAATACACACGTAGCGCTGGGCGTGCCCCACACTTGAGAAACACTGTGATATATAAACTAGTACATACACCCAAGGTACTGCCCCTTCAAACCCAAAGAGGTCCGTCTTCTGAGTATTAAGCCCATTTTATGCTTTTGTGTTGAGCCTGATGCACACCTCTCCAGAAATTTGTTGCATCTGTGCAAACCACAGGAACTTTGATTGGTCTGCAGTCAATTGAACATGGTTCAAGTCAAGAAGTCCAGAAATATTAATTGCTCTACTCTACACTCCCTAAATAGTGCACTTTAAAGATTTGTAAAACTAATACCACTACAACACTACATTGTATACTACATGGGGTGACAGTGATGTTTGAAATCCAGCCCTACTGTTTGGGGGTGTAAATGCAGAGTGATGTAGATGCCAATGCACAAATATAAACATTCACAATATCATAGGACACTAAGTAAAACACTTAGCGTAAATATCATATTTTTATACTCATTTAGGAACAGTAGGTAAGATTTTGGGTTTCTTTGTGCTCCCGGGGCTCCCCCTAGGGCAGGAGTCAGCAACCTGTGGCTCCAGAGCCGAATGCGGCTCTTTGATCCCTCTGATGCGGCTCAGCTTTTGAAAATAATTATTGAGTATTTAATAAAAATGTATTTTATTTTAGTTCGTTCATTTTCAAAATGTAATTCTATGAAGATTATGGTGATCTTGTAACATATAAAATATTTTAATATTTAAAATATTTTGTCGCTCTTAATACACGTCACAACTTCCAACGTGCGACACCCGTCAGTGTGCGGTTTCTTGAACTTTGTCACGCCTTCGTCCTGTCAGTTTGTTGTCCCCGCCATGTGCTTTATTTGCACATGGCTCCGTTTTGTTTATGTTCGAGTCTCCGCCTTTGTTCCGCCTCCTCGTCCGTGTCATGTGTTACCCGTCCTCGTTATCTGTCCAGGTGTGTCTCGTTTGTCTCTGTATTTAAGCCCTATTGTGTCACGTCCTGTTTGTCGTACATTTTGATTCACATTCTCGTTTGTCATGTTTAGTCAGTCGTGTTTTCAAGTCTGTCCGTCTGTCTCCACAGTTTCTCCTTTCTCGTTTGTTTTGTCGTGTTCTCCGTGAGGTCCTGTCGTTTAGTGTTATTCTCCTTTTCGTTATATTCCAGTTCTCTGTCTTGTTGTTTAGCTTAATATGTCTAGGTTCATCTCTGTTTGTCTTGTTGCCGCTGTTTAATTAAAAGAACCCGTGTTTTAGCGAATGCGTCCGCCTTCCTCAATCCGCCCCTCGCTCCTGACAGAATGTACGACCACCAGGACGCAGCTAGCACGGACTATTACATCAAAGGGTGTGCCGTTCGCCGGACTCCATTCCGCACAGGCCCCAAAGATCCTGTGGGGGAGGCTTTGAAAGCGGCCTCGGAATGGAGTCGCCGGCTCCAGCTCCTGCCTGGCGCTGTTCCGGATCCGATAGCGGAGGTGTCGACTCGGGAATCGAGTCGTTGCGCCAGCGGGAGTCGAAAGAGTCGGCGGAAGAACCGTGCTGGAGTTCCCCCCTCGCTGGAGGATTACCCCCTCAGGTCCGGGGAAATTTTTGGGGGGGCGTTAAGGGTAGGGGCTGTTAGCCTCACCTCCGTACCTCTGAGGCCTGAGGCTAACAGGGGCGCACCTCGAGGTGATCTAATGGGTGCGCCTGTGAAACCCCCTAAACCCTTTACAGCTCCAGCGCGAGCCCGGCGAGCAGCACAAACCCCTGTCCTCGAGAGCGCGGCGCGCGGCTCTCCTGTCTTCGTGAGCGCGACGCGCGCCTCTCCTGCCTCCGTGGACGTCGTCGCAGGTCCCCCTGCCTCCGTGGACGACGTCGCAGGTTCCCCTGCCTCCGTGGACGACGTCGCAGGTTCCCCTGCCTCCGAGGACGACGTCGCTGCAGGTTCCCCTGCCTCCGAGGACGACGTCGCTGCAGGTTCCCCTGCCTCCGAGGACGACGTCGCTGCAGGTTCCCCTGCCTCCGAGGACGACGTCGCTGCAGGTTCCCCTGCCTCCGAGGACGACGTCGCTGCAGGTTCCCCTGCCTCCGAGGACGACGTCGCTGCAGGTTCCCCTGCCTCCGAGGACGACGTCGCTGCAGGTTCCCCTGCCTCCGAGGACGACGTCGCTGCAGGTTCCCCTGCCTCCGAGGACGACGTCGCTGCAGGTTCCCCTGCCTCCGAGGACGACGTCGCTGCAGGTTCCCCTGCCTCCGAGGACGACGTCGCTGCAGGTTCCCCTGCCTCCGAGGACGACGTCGCTGCAGGTTCCCCTGCCTCCGAGGACGACGTCGCTGCAGGTTCCCCTGCCTCCGAGGACGACGTCGCTGCAGGTTCCCCTGTCTCGGTGATGGCGGCACCCGCCGCTCCAGTGTCTGTGATGGCGGCTCCCGCCGCTCCTGTCCCCGTGACTATGGCGGCTCCCGCCGCTCCTGTCCCCGTGACTATGGCAGCTCCCGCCGCTCCTGTCCCCGTGACTATGGCGGCTCCCGCCGCTCCTGTCCCCGTGACTATGGCGGCTCCCGCCGCTCCTGTCCCCGTGACTATGGCGGCTCCCGCCGCTCCTGTCCCCGTGACTATGGCGGCTCCCGCCGCTCCTGTCCCCGTGACTATGGCGGCTCCCGCCGCTCCTGTCCCCGTGACTATGGCGGCTCCCGCCGCTCCTGTCCCCGTGACTATGGCGGCTCCCGCCGCTCCTGTCCCCGTGACTATGGCGGCTACGGCCTCTCCTGTCCCCGTGACTGTGGCTACGGCCTCTCCTGTCCCCGTGACTGTGGCTACGGCCTCTCCTGTCCCCGTGACTGTGGCTACGGCCTCTCCTGTACCCGTGACTGTGGCTACGGCCTCTCCTGTACCCGTGACTGTGGCTACGGCCTCTCCTGTACCCGTGACTGTGGCTACGGCCTCTCCTGTACCCGTGACTGTGGCTACGGCCGCTCCTGTCCCCGTGACTGTGGCTACGGCCTCCCCTGTCCATGTCCGTAGGTCGGCCCGAAGGACTTCAGGGCCGATCCCCAGAACTGTGCCCAGGCTGGTTCCTCAGACTGCCACACAGACATTAGCCAGTCCTGGGCACCCCCCTGTTACTTTGGTTCCATTGTCTGTCCCTGTCCTGGTTCCCGTCTCTGTCCTTGTCCCTGTACCCGTTTCTGCCTTTGTGTCTGTCCCGGTCCCTGTCACTGTGTTTGTGTCTGTCCCCCTGAATGTCTTGGTTCCTGTTCCCCTACCTAGTCCAGTCCAGTTTCCTGTGAGTCCTGTCCAGTTCCCTGTCAGCCCTGTCCAGTCTATGTTTCAACCCCCTGTCCAGTCTCAAGTCTCGTCTCCTCTCCAGTCCCCGTTTCAACCCTCGGTCCTGTCTCCATTCCAGTCCCCTGTCCTGTCTCCTGCCCATGTCCAGTCTTTGGTCCCCAAACATGTCCAGTCCCCTGTTAGTCCTGTCCAGGCCCCATTTCAACCCTATGTCCCGTCTCCTGTCCAGTCCTTGTTTCAACCCTCTGTCTCGTCTCCTGTCCAGTCCACTGTCCCCAAACATGTCAAGTCACGGTATCCATCCCGCGTTCAGTCACCTGTCCCGTCTCCTGTCCAGTCTCATGTCCAGTCCCCTGTTAGTCCTGTCCAGTCTCTGTTTCAGACCCCTGTCCAGTCTCATGTCCAGTCCCCTATTAGTCCTGTCCAGTCCCCGTTTCAACCCTCTGTCCTGTCTCATGTCCAGTCTCCGTATCCGTCTAGTGTCATGTCACCTGTCCTGTCTTCTGTCCAGTCACATACCCCTGTCCAGTCTAATGTTCCTATCCTGTCCAGTGTCTTGTCACCAGTCTCTGCTCCCGTCCAGTCCCAGCACCCGGTCCTGTCATCAGTCCCGTCTCCATTCCAGTCCCCTGTTCATGTCCAGTCTTCTGTCCCCAAATGTGTCCAGTCTCCGTATCCGTCCCACGTTCAGTCCCCTGTCTTGTCTCCAGTCCAGTCTCCCGTCAATTCCCATGTGTCCACTCCTGTCCTGTCCAGTCCGTTCTCGTCTCTTGTGGCCCCCCTTTGTCAGTCTCCTGTCATGTCCCATGTCCCGTCTAGTATATTCGGTCCTGTCGTGTCCCCAGCTCCTGTGTCTGTTCCCGTCCTGTCCTGAGTCCTGTCACCCGTTGGTTTGTTGTCCTGTCTTGTTTTCCGTGCCCTCTCCTGTGCCAGCTCCTGGGGGGTTTAGGAGTACGCGCCCAGGAGTTGCGCGTTCTTGGGGGGGGCATCTGTCACGCCTTCGTCCTGTCAGTTTGTTGTCCCCGCCATGTGCTTTATTTGCACATGGCTCCGTTTTGTTTATGTTCGAGTCTCCGCCTTTGTTCCGCCTCCTCGTCCGTGTCATGTGTTACCCGTCCTCGTTATCTGTCCAGGTGTGTCTCGTTTGTCTCTGTATTTAAGCCCTATTGTGTCACGTCCTGTTTGTCGTACATTTTGATTCACATTCTCGTTTGTCATGTTTAGTCAGTCGTGTTTTCAAGTCTGTCCGTCTGTCTCCACAGTTTCTCCTTTCTCGTTTGTTTTGTCGTGTTCTCCGTGAGGTCCTGTCGTTTAGTGTTATTCTCCTTTTCGTTATATTCCAGTTCTCTGTCTTGTTGTTTAGCTTAATATGTCTAGGTTCATCTCTGTTTGTCTTGTTGCCGCTGTTTAATTAAAAGAACCCGTGTTTTAGCGAATGCGTCCGCCTTCCTCAATCCGCCCCTCGCTCCTGACAAACTTTTTGACAGCTGACTGCACGGCGCCAGTAAAAGGATGACAGCACGCAGAGAGAGCACAGCATTTTTGTTTGTTGCCAGTGGATAATTTAAGTTTGGCGATTTTCCCCCATTACTACAAGGACTCAAATAGACATTGAGTACTTTACTTAACCATCAACCCAACGTCTTTTTTTTGGAGTTAAAGATGTTTTGTTGCATGCAGATATGTTATTTCATTTTCTCTGCAGTCATTCATTAATTTCATAAATGTAACACAGTATAGTTTGTTTATAAGTAGCACAAAGGCAAAAAAAACCTGTTATATGCAGTGTTATTTCATGTAAAATTTCAAAAGGATTTTGTGGCTCCCAGTGTTTTCTTTACTGTGTGAAATGGGTCCAAATGGCTCTTTGAGTGGTAAAGGTTGCCGACCCCTGCCCTAGGGAGACTCTATTTATAATTTTAAGGTAAAACTATTGCATATTCCTTTAAGCTCTCTGCTTTGTCTATATTGTTGCTGCATATAGTTTGAGTTGTTTCTGCAATTCTGAGACACCTGTTTCAGGCTACGGGTTTGCTTTTTGCCTGATACTTGTTGTGTCTTTTGGACTTTATATCTCTGTACTGATTTTTGGGTTTTGAAATATTGCTTCTGGTTTTGACCTCACTTCACGTATTGTGTTTAATAAACCTCCAACCAACTTTCACCCTCTCTATAGATCCGTAAACTTTGTGATGACTCAAATACAGCCAAATACTAAAGGGTACAAATCATCATCATTATTATCATCACCATCATCATCTTTTTTATCACTTAATCCATTTTAGGGGCATGATAAGGGTACAAATCATGACACACACAGAGCAGGGCTCTGGACACCACTGTCCTGGTGCCAACAGATATAGCTGAAGGACTTGATAAAAGCTCTTTTGGGACACCTTGGGACAACATTACTTAGTGAAACCAGAAATATTAAAATAAGGGAACGATTACCATTGGAAACTCACATAACTCTGAACATGGATTTTTTTTACAGATAAATTCCTGTCCTTGAGCATAAAGAGCCAATCAGCTTGCTGGTTGTGGAATAGCACCACTAATTTACACATTAAGTCATAAGTAGGTTTAACCATTTAATGAATAAAGCACCAAAAGAAGGTGTTTTAGACATTAAGCATAACGTGTTGTACCTTAAGACATTAAATGACTAAATTCACATTCTCAGATCTGAGCTTGTACTTTTCGTTTTGCTGCAAATGTTTATCAATTACCGTTAAGTTGTTTACAACCTAATTAATAACTATGTAATAAACAGGCTTTTAAGCCTATTATAAACATTCATAAGTGTAGTCTTATTTTAAATTGTTACTGACAGAACACTCTATAAAATCGGCTTCTGATCAAATCAAAATCTACATCAGCTGGTACAAATATTCCAAACTCCTGTAGTACGTTGATCCAGTTTGCCAAATTTGTAAGCTATTAATTAACAACCATAACAAGAAACATGAAGGAACATTTGGAGCATGATATGTGTAATAATTAGATAGAAATAGTGGTTGTAATAACATTAATTCATTCTTTATTCATTGTCTAGTGTTGTGGTGGGTCCGGAACCTACCTGGAATCACTGGGCACACCATGGAGGTGTCAGTCCACTGCAAGACAACACACTCACCCATTTACTCACAGCTACAGACACTTTTGTGTAGCCAATCTATATCCTGGTCTGAAGCATGGCACATGAGCTTCACAGTCATCCATCCACAGTAAAGTGATGGAATTACTTTTTATCTTTTTGGGTGTATGCAAAGCAGAGAATGTGAACATTTCCAGAGTGTGGCTAATGACTCCAGAAGATCTGACTAAAACAGCTTTAACTATAAGGATAGAACCAAAAGGACACACAGACGTGAGAGCATCCCAAGCCTTGAATAAGGCATTTCTAATCTTGACGATGTTGCAAAGATTTAAAAAAGCTGTCCTAGTGATACTACCTATATGCTGATCGAATGATAAATCCGAGTCAATTATGACACCAAGAATTTTTGTTACTGAACCAGGTTTAACTGGAAAGTCAGCAAGATTTAAAATGAAAACTGATCATTTATCTTTTGTCACTTTTGGACCCAAAAGCAGGACCTCTGTTTTGTTGCTGTTTAGAAGGAGGAAGTTATCCAGCCTTTCACATTTTTTACACAGTGCTCTATGTTCTTTAATCTGTGTTTGTCATCCGGCTAGGCTGAAATACACAATTGTGTGTCGTCTGCGTAACAGTGAAAGTTAATGTCATATTTTCTTATAACTGTGCCTAGTGGTAACATGCATAATGTAAATAATAACAGTCCTAATATAGAGCCTTGTGGAATTCCAAATTTTACCTTAGAATAAATGGAAAATAAATCATTCACTTTTACATAGTGGTAACGTTCTTTAATGATTTTGTAATTTCTATTATCAACTTGGCAGAGAGTTCCATTTCAAGGCCAGGCCTTACTTGGTCCTGAAGTCTAAGTCTTGAAAATATTGGAAGCATTATAGAAAGTGACAGAGGCCTGAATCCTGTTGTCATCAATAACTAGAAGTCTTCATTATTTTCATTCGTTATCAGCACAACCTCTTAGTAGTTGTGGCTGAAGTGACAGGGGATCCTTTGGACACAACAACTCATTCTAATGAGTAATTTCTACTGCCTTGTGTGGGCGGCACGGTGGCGCAGCAGGTAGTGTCGCAGTCACACAGCTCCCCGTGTCCGTGTGGGTTTCCTCCGGGTGCTCCGGTTTCCTCCCACAGTCCAAAAACACACGTTGCAGGTGGACTGGCGACCCAAAAGTGTCCGTAGGGGTGTGTGTGTGTGTGTGTGTCACACTGTGAAGGACTGGCGCCCCCTCCAGGGTGTATTCCCGCCTTGCGCCCAATGATTCCAGGTAGGCTCTGGACCCACCGCGACCCTGAATTGGATAAGCGGTTACAGATAATGAATGAATGAAAGGATACTGCCTTGTGTGCACACAGCTTGTACTATGTCCACAGAAAAGCAGAGTTGAACAACTGCCCATCCTTTCTGCCTGATGCTGGAGAAAGACAGCCTGATTTAGGGTTTTAAAAGGTCACTGTGGTCAAATGACCAGGGCTCTGCACTTCTAGTGTTAACACGTACATAAGATGACATTACAGACTATATACCCATTACAATTCTGTAATTCTTTTTTCATACTGGTTTATGTTTAAATACGGTTCTATTTGTTTTGCTCCAGTGTTGAACAGAGCAGACCACAAAGGTGGAACATCAATATGAACTACAATTCAGAAGGGCCTTATCTGCCTTGACATATTTAAGTCTAAGGTTATATTGGTTACAGCGCATATTACTTTGTAATTATTTTAATTTCTTAAAATAAGTCATAAATATCAGGTCCGACTCTGGAGGCCTCATGATAAGCACGTTACTTCTCATGGAAGAGCTTCATCTGACTTTTTTTCAGCAGGATAATGCTCACCCACACAGAGCAAGGATTTATCAGAGTTATCACAATTGAGTATTTGAGACCAGCAAGGCAACTTAAGAGTGTGCATGATCTGCAGGGAATTGTGCCACAGGATGTCATACGGAATTTGTATGCCTCCATGCTACGGAGTATCTCAGACAAGATTCAGCCCAACTTGTTGCAGCCCAACTTTTTTCCAAAGTATTCTTCCACTCTAACATACAATCATTATTATACATTCAAATAACATCAGTTTACCTTCATATGTTGTGTCATTCAATTCAGGACACATTAAAATACTTTGTGCTTAATATTTGTTCATCCATCCAGAGTTTGTTCAACATTCCAGTCCATGAATTTGCTCAGCCATCCAAAGTTTGTTCCTGGTCATCCTGAAATTCACTGGTGTTTGTGTCATTGTAAATATCACATATACAATATATTCAATTCATTACCCATTCTGTGTTTCCGGTTGTGTCCTTTTTTCGTCCATATTTCTGTCCACATTCTCATCTCTGTTGCAGATATTAATTTCCCAAACATTAATCATAACACATGCCTCATTCTCAACCCTAGACTGGGAGTTAACACCACTTAACACCAATAAGACCACATGACTAATGATGACAGCAACAAAAACATAAATGTGAGGTAATCATGTTTGTCTTCCTTGGTCAAAGATCATGTTAAAATCATTTTTCATTGACTACACAACAGAATAAAAATATCATAGAGGGAGGTCATTTACTACAAACCGGATTCCAAAAAATTTGGGACACTAAACAAATTGTGCATAAAAACTAAATAGCCATGATGTTGTGATTGCTGCAGAATGTGGTCTGGCATTATCTTGTTGAAAAATGCAGGGTCTTCCCTGAAAGAGATGACGTCTAGATGGGATCATATGTTGTTCTAGAACCTGAACATAGTTCTCTGCATTAATGGTGCCTTTCCAGACATGCAAGCTGCCCATGCCACAAGCACTCATGCAACCCCATACCATCAGTCATGCAGGCTTCTGAACGGAGCGTTGATAACAACTTGGGTTATCCTTGTCCTCTCTGGTCCGGATAACATGGCGTCCCAGTGTTCCATAAAGAACTTCAAATCACCGCTTATCCAATTCAGGGTCGCGGTGGGTCCAGAGCCTACCTGGAATCATTGGGCGCAAGGCGGGAATACACCCTGGAGGGGGCGCCAGTCCTTCATAGGGCAACACAGACACACACACACATTCACTCACACCTACAGACACTTTTGAGTCGCCAATCCACCTGCAACGTGTGTTTTTGGACTGTGGGAGGAAACCAGAGCACCCGGAGGAAACCCACGCGGACACGGGGAGAACACACCAACTCCTCACAGATAGTCACCCGCAGCGGGAATCGAACTCACAACCTCCAGGTCCCTGGAGCTGTGTGACTGTGACACTACCTGCTGCGCCACCGTGCCGCCCATGGTTGATGATGATAACTTAAAAGCCTTTGCTATTTTACGCTGGGTAACACCATTCTGGTATGTCTGCACTATCTTTTTACGCAACAATGGTGGAATTGGTGATCCTCTTACCATCTTGGCTTCAGAGAGACACTGATACTCTGAGAAGCTCTTTTTATACCCAATCATGTTGTCAATTGACCTAATTAGTGTTAATTGGTCTTCCAGCTGTTCGTTATATGCTCTATTTCCTTTTTCCAGACACTTATTGCTACTTGTCCCAACATTTTTGGGATTTGTTGACACTGTGAAATTTTGAATCAACATATTTTTCCTTTAAAATGTTACATTTATTCAGATTAAACTTTTGATCTGTCATCTATGTTCTATTACGCATAAAAAATTGACATTTGCCATCTCCACATCATTGCATTCAGTTTTTATTCATAATTTGTTTAGTGTCCCAACTTTTTTGGAATCCGGTTTGTAGGCCATTCATGACCATGTCATGTTTCTTACTTCATTCAGTACCTTTCCCTATTCAGGCTCTCAGGACCTGCAGTCTCATTGTGTGTGTGTGTGTGTGTGGAAGGAGGAAGGGTAGCAGGGCAGGTTTCTCCATCTCCCAACATGCACAGCTGGCTCTCCCCCTGAACTTAAGCTGCTTATGTTAGCACATTTTATTGGTCAAACATGCTGCCTTCCTTGCTCATGCCACACTATTATAAAAATTCTCTAAGCCTACTAATGATCTGGAGAAAATTCAATAAAAACTTTAATGCATATTTTCTTTTAGATTCATCTGTGCAGATAATTTAAAGGGGACATATTATACCACTTTTAATCCAGTTTGAATAGGTCTATGGGCTATACAAAACATGTTCTTTGTAGAAAATCACTCTCACATAAAGAGCTCTCACCAGCTCTATATCTGCCAGTTTCAATCCCTTACAGAATGAGCCATTTAAGGGCTATGTCACTTATGCATTTGCCACATGTGAAAATGACAGAAAACAGAGGCGTTATCCAACCCTATATGTTCAACCCTGAATCGGACCCAGAGCAAGAAGAAGAGGAGCCACCTATATACAAAGCCTCTCCAAACTTTCTTTAAGCTCTAAGCAAAATTTTGAACTCTGAGCCAAAATGTGACCATTTTTGATAGTTGCATCTGACCCTCCACTAGTACTCTCCTTTTTGGCTTAAGAATAAACAGCCAGCCATATACAGAACAAAACGCAGTGTAAACAAACAATTTTTATTAAAATAAACAATATTTAAAAAAAAAAACAGTTTTAACAATACTTAACTTTGTGATCAGCCCTCCAGCATCCAAGTCAGCATTTGTCTGATTCTGTAATAGCTGCAGTCTTTAAGGTTGAATAGAAGAAAACAAAGCAAATGTAGCTGTTTATTCTCCAGTTTTAGGTATGTGTCACCTTAAATGATGCAGTATTTTTGTCCAGGTACCTATAACTGCTTCACTGTTAAAGCTAGTTAACAACTTCAAATATGCAGGTGTTAGTGTGATTGCGTGAATATAGCAGCAGCATTAATGGTGGAACTGAAATTTCAAAGAACTCAATTTAGCACTTGGAAATAACAACGTCATTTTTTTAATGTGGTATGAAATAGTAAGCATCTTTTAGACTGCACTGGAGTGTTTGGGGAAGTTTAAATAAGTACTAGACAGTATAAAAGCATCAGTATATGTTCACTTTTCAGCTTCAAAGTTTGGTTCATGACACATGGCACTGCGACAGAAGAACAGTCACAGATTTATCTCACTGCTGTTCCCACAGCTCAGTCTCGTGGAGTCTTTTTTTTTCTTTCTCTTTTCACTTCCTGAAGGATAGTTTCTCAAAGTTTCTCAATAGTTTTGCAAAGTGCAAAAGATCATTTTTCTTAAGAAGCTGTTAAAGCCTTAACTTTGATGTGGTTAGCTGTTTCAGCCGTCTGCTCTCACTACAGGGTCTGTGTGACATCTACACTTTGGTTAAAACTCTGTATATATTCAAACAGGGGCACGACTACGGATTTTGGGCCCCATGCAAATATATCACTCTTGACCCCATAACCAGGATATGCCAGTGCTAAAAATGTAGCATTTTATGAAGACCATATTTTACAGTTTAAATGTAGTTTTAATTGTACAATTATTGATTGTAAAATAAACATTAAGCAATAATTCATTAATTCATTGTCTGTAACTGCTTATCCAGTTCAGGGTCACGGTGGGTCCGGAGCCTAACCGGAATCATTGTAGGAATCAAGGCAGGAACACACACTGGACGGGGTGCCAATCCTTCATGGGGCAACACACACACACACACAAACTCACACACTCACACCTATGGACACTTTTGAGTAAAAAAAAAAACACCTCCTAATGTGTGTTTTTGGACCGTGGGAAGAAACCGGAGCACCCGGAGGAAACCAACACAGACATGGGGAGAATATGCCAAAGTCCTCACAGTCCCAGAGAGGGACTTGAATCGACAACCTCCAGGTCCCTGGAGCTGTGTGACCATGACACTACTTGCTGCGCCAACATGCACCAGCAGGTGTGATGATCTGCACTTTTGTTTAGCAGGGTGTGGAAAAATAAATATATTTATACATTCATTCATTGTCTGTAACCACTTATGCTGTTTAGAGTTGCATTGGGTCCATAGCCTACCCTGAATCACTGGGTGCAGGGCAGGAACACATCCTGGACGGGGTGCCAGTCCTTTGTGGGACAACACACAATCTCACATTCTAAGTAAATACAGTGTAAAGATTTTTAAATAATAATAAAATGAATTCCACTGAGCCCCTGCTGTTATGACATCTGACGTATGGTTGAGCATTGTGCTGCTCACTTCCTTTAGCTGGGAGGAGTACATGGGGATGCCCTGAATATTAACATTTTGTGAGAGGAGAAAATAAAAATGTAATAAACTATTGTACGAATGTTGACATTTGAATTGGTTTAGAATGAAAAAAAAAATCAGTTTTAATATATTTTTTATGGCCCTTCTCACTGCTAGACCCTTAGAATCATCTTAACACTGTAAAAATCTTCCAAACTCTGAAGATGCTGTCAGGCAGGGTCCCACCAAACATCTGAGTCTAAAACTTTATCTGGGTCTATGTAACAGGAGTGATTTGCATATTAATTGTTTATTTTTATACCCTCTTTTGTGAGTGGCTGATATTAAATTCTACTTCCTGTCATTGGATCCAATCAGCTTTCAGCACAGTCTTGTTAAAGCTGCTCTTGTAGAAGTTTAACACACTTCTTACCTGTGCAATGGTAAGTGAACTTGCAAAATTTGTACCTTTATACTTACTTTAACATATATTAAGCATATAGTTATTTTTCTTTTATCATAGTTATTTCATAGTTATTTCTTTTTTCAGGAAATACATTTCAGCACACTGACTGGATTTTATGCACTGGCTTTCCTCTCAACAGTATTAGGTATGGTTTAAGATGCTTTAACATTTCAACATCCATTTCCTAAGTTAAGAAATGAGAACCATATGCATTCATGTTCAATCTAGAGCACTTTATGATTAAAAACTAAATTAATGTAGTTTTATTTTATTTTTATTTCTTTGTTTTTCCAGGTGACACCTCTAAGATTGACTTTCCATGTCTAAATGGACTGAAGTATTTTCAGAACAGAGACAATATTCATCTGAGTTGCTTTTTTTCATCCCTTGATGCATTAGTCTCTTCATGGTTTAAACAGACTCCAGGAGAAAAGCCTCTTCTCATTGCTACCGTGGTTCGTTCTACTACAGTTAAGTACCATAACGGTTTCGACAAGATCAGCCGCTTCAAAGCAATAAGACAAGAGAGTAGCTTTAATCTGAGCATCACAAATGCAGAACCATTGGATTCTGCTACGTACTACTGTGCAGTTTCATATTATTCAGAACTTGCATTATCAGACTGTGCAGTTGTAGTCCTTAATGGTAGGTGCCTGTCTAATACAGTCTTTTTTACCTTCCATTTTAAAATCCATATCAAAATGTCCTCCTCATTCCATAATCAATAAATGTTTTCTCTTCAGGTTCATCTTCAAGTCTCTACTCTGTTCTCCAGACTCCTGTATTAGACTCTGTTGAGGTGGGAAACAATACAACTCTGCAGTGTTCAGTCCTCACAGATGTGTCTGCAGGTGAACACAGTGTGTACTGGCTGAGACATGGATCAGGAGAATCTCCTTCAGGAATCATTTACACTCATGGAGACACCAACAGTCGGTGTAGCAGGAGTTCTGAGACTGATTCTCCTACACAGAGCTGTGTCTACAAACTCCCCAAGACCAACCTCAGTCTCTCTGATGCTGGAACTTACTACTGTGCTGTGGCTGTGTGTGGACAGATACTGTTTGGGAACGGGACTAAACTGGACTTTGTGGGTAAGGCAAAAAATTTTAAATCACTTCATTAAATTTAAATTTTCATTTCTCATTTTCATGATCAATACTGGGATGCTATGTCCTTTACACATCAATTTAAATTTAAAAACATCCAACTATACTATTAAAAAAATAGTATAAAACTAAAAGAAAATCCAACTATACTACATTGTAATTACACCGGTCATATCTATTGATTTGTATATGTTAAGTTAGTTTTTATTTTTTTTCTTTTACCTCTGGAAACAATTTTTATTTTTCTTCCAAAATGTCGTTCTGTTATTTCCAACATATTTTGTTTCACACAATCCTTAAATAAAACTTTAAAATCCACCTTATTTTTTTTACATTTTTTAAATGTTTTTTATATAAACATAAGAATATAAACATCTACTCAATGCAGAAATGTAAATATATATATGTATATTTTGAAGAAAATAACATGTGACTTAAAAAAATAAGAGAAAACGCTTTGTATCTTGTGAAAATAAACAGTGAAATTATAGACATAAATAACTATTAAATGTGTTTGTGACTACAAAAATGGGCGGAAATTGGGGAAGTAATTGGAAGGACTTTTAAATGTAGATATTAAGAAACAATATGTTTGCACATATTGCAACTTCACTTCAAGATGATTTGATTGAGATAAACTTTACAAAATGACATATGGTTTTGTCCTCACATTGTTGATTTATATTATATTAATCATTTTTAATGCTTAGTAATTTTCTTTTCTGCATCACATTATTAGATATTTTTGTCTTTAAAAAAAATTGCTGTCTTGCTTTTTAAAGGAAACACTTCTTTGGTCCCAGTCATTATTCTTTTAGCTGCATCAAACATCATATCCATGGTTGTGGTTTTATTTCTGTGCAGAAAATTACACAGCTGTCAACAGAAAGGTTGGTTTTACATTGAGATTTATGTGATTGTTCAAGTGTTATTACTTGTTTTTAAGAATTTCAAAGTTTGGAATTAAAGATTTGTTGCTTTTTTTTAAGATGCTGCCGAAGGTCACTCAGTCCAAGTAAACCAGGTGATTAATTAATTTTACTAACATTTTAAGTTTACATCAAAATTTTAGAAACTCCCAAATCTGTAACAGTCTGATTATAAATACATTGTTCATTACAAAATAAGAATAAAAAATAAATAAATAAATAAAACACAGCATGTTTCACACACACTGTGTGACAGACTGATGAATATAGAGTTTATAATTATTGTGAACTAACATATAAATGCACTTTACAATGACTAATACTACAGCCTAAGGTTTGTGAAATGTGATTCTCCTTGTGTTAAATTTACTACTTATGGAATATTTACATTAATCTCTACTTTTCTTGGCTAGTTAGCTGTAAAAGTGTTAAACACTGTGTTTCTGCAGGCTTCATGTGATGAAGCTTTGAACTACGCAGCTCTGAGTTTCACCAATAAACCAGCGTCCTCCAGAGGAGCAAGAAGACAACAGAAGCTTACAGACACTGAAGTTTACTCCCAGATCAAACTTAACAAATAAAACTGAATTTCACTGAAAACCTAATCGAAACCTCTCCCTGTGGTGTTGCTAATATTTTCTGATATGAATCCTCACAAATCATCCTAAAAATGCTGTAGTTAAATACCAAATGAATGTATGGTTATATAATATAGGACTTTTGTTAATATACCAGCCACATTTCCTGAATAGTGGGGACATTTTTAAAATATATAATAAAATGTAATAGACCTGGAGGTCGTGGGTTCGATTCCCGCTCCGGGTGACTGTCTGTGAGGAGTTGGTGTGTTCTCCCCGTGTCCGCTTGGGTTTCCTCCGGGTGCTCCGGTTTCCTCCCACAGTCCAAAAACGCACGTTGGTAGGTGGATTGGCGACTCAAAAGTGTCCGTAGGTGTGAGTGTGTGAGTGAATGTGTGTGTGTGCGTGTGTCTGTGTTGCCCTGTGAAGGACTGGCGCCCCCTCCAGGGTGTATTCCCGCCTTGCGCCCAATGATTCCAGGTAGGCTCTGGACCCCCGTGACCCTGAATTGGATAAGCGGTTACAGATAATGAATGAATGAATGAATAAAATGTAATAAAAAAAATATATGTGATTTGTTAATACTCTTGAAATGTATAATAATTTTATAATTATAATAATAGTAATAATACTAATACAATATTTATAGAGTAATTTGGGCATAATTTTATTTATCAAAAAATAGCTCTACTTAAACATTTAAAGCAAATATTATTTACACTTTCAGTTGTAATAAACAACAAAACATACTGTCAAATACTTTAAACAAGTCCGGACACAGTAAGGGCCATTTTGAGAAAGGAACATATCTTCAGTAGGAACCAAAGTGAGTGAAGCAGTTCTGAGGGAATGTGAAGTGTGCTTTCTGACTGGTAGACGCCGCTGTATATCACTGCTCATTATTGCATAAAGTTGAGTGGAGCTAAACTTCAGTGTGTTGCTGAATTTGTCCACTTCGAATTGCTGAAGATCACCCAGTGTCACTGACTTCAGGTTGCCTTGTTGCTTTTGTTGTTTTTGGTGTACACGCCCAGTAAGAGGTAATGAGTTTCAAAAAAGCAGAAAGAGGCCACTCCACTCTTTCGGTAGTTTACTCTGGGGTTGAAGGCCAGAATACGTTAATTTTAATATATATCCTAAAATACTGGTAGCCAGTGCAGTTTTTTTTAAAATGGGGGGATATGAGTTCTCTCAGTGCTGCTGTATTATGAATAATTTGCATAGAATGGATTCTTAGGAAGCCCAGTAAAAAGAGCATTTCAATAATCAATTCTACATGTAACAAATGCATATACAGGTTTCTCAGCATCACTTTGGAAAATAAAAGGTCTGACCTTTTCAATAGTCCTCAAGTGCTAGAATGCAACTCTTGTGACAAAATTTCATTGATGGATAAAACAAAGATGCTTCTGTACATTCCAACATATAAATACAAAGACTTAACTGTCTGTTTTGTCCTACTTAAGCTGTAAACATTTCTTGCATCCAACTTGAAATGTCCAAAACACAATTGATTAGAATGTTTTGCAGAACCAGAATGGTTGGTATATGTAAGAAGATATTAAGTCTCAGATCACTGACAACAAGGACCAGGGGTGGTTTCCTGTACAATGATGGAGCCCAGCATTGAAGTAACATGGTACGTTGCAACGTTAAACTAACCAACATCTGAAGTTGCACCACTTCCCAAAAAGGTCATATTGTGGTAGTACCACAGTAGTTTGAACCATGTTCAATGTCAAATGAGAGAATTGAAAAAATGGCTTGTTTATTCATTTTCCAAGCGCTCAAAAAGAGTATAAAAATGAGTATACTAAAGTACTGTGAAGTATTTTGTGTTGCCTCTTCTGATATATATTTGCTTTGTTTTGAGCTATTTACCTCTCAGTGAGTCCTGCAGTAAAGACCCAGATGAGGAGAAGAACAACAGAGACACAGCTTCCCTTGCCCACAGTAGGGTTACCGGGGCCCCACCCTGGAGCCAGGCTTGGGGGAGGGGCTCCTTGGTGAGCTCCTGGTGGTCAGACTTTTACTCATGGGGTCCAGCCAGGCTCAGCCCGAAGGAGCAACATGGGTCCACTCTCCCATGGGCCCACCACCTGTGGTAGAAGTAGTAATCCGGGTCTGGTGCATTGTGGATCGGGTGGCAGCCGAGGGCGTGGACCTTGGCATTCTGATCTTTGGTTTGGACCATGTAATGTAACCTCTCTGGTGGGAAAAGAGCCTGAGCTGGTGCGTGAGATTGAGAAATACCGGCTAGATATAGTTGGGCTCACCTCAACACACAGTATGGGCTCTGGAACCAATCTCATTGAGAGGGGCTGGATGCTCTTTCACTCTGGAGTTGCCCAGGGTGAGAGGCATAAGGCAGGAGTGGGCTTACTCATAGCCCCCCCGCTTAGCGCCAGTACGTTGGGGTTTACCCCAGTGGACGAGAGGATAATTTCCCTGCGCCTTCGGGTTGGGGAAAGGGCTCTGACGGTTGTTTGTGCTTATGCACCAAACAGCAGTTCAGAGTACCTGGCCTTCCTGGAAACCCTAGAGAGGGTGCTGGAGAGTACTCATTCTGGGAACTCCATTGTTTTGCTGGGGGACTTCAACGCTCACGTGGGCAATGACAGTGAGACCTGGAGGGGCATGATTGGGAGGAATGTCCCCGCTGATCTGAACCTGAGTGGTGTTCAGTTATTGGATTTCTGTGCCCATCAGAGTTTGTCCATTATGAACACCATGTTCGAGCATAAGGGTGTCCACAAGTACACCTGGCATCAGGATACCCTAGGCCGGATTTCGATGATTGACTTCACAGTCGTATCATCGGACCTGCGGCCATATGTTCTGGACACTTGGGTGAAGACAGGTGCTGAGCTGTCAACTGATCACCACCTAGTGGTGAGTTGGATCAGATGGCGGGGGAGGATGCTGGACAGACCGGGTAGGCCTAAACATGTGTTGAGGGTTTGCTGGGAACGTTTGGCAGAGGAACCTGTCAGAAAGATCTTCAAATCACACATCCGGCAGAGCTTCGACTGCATCCCAGGGCAGATCGGTGACATCGAGTCAGAATGGACCATTAGGACATCATTAGGCGCTGGAAGGAATACATTGAGGATCTTCTCAATCACACCAGCACGTCTTCCACAGAGAAAGTAGAGTTTGGGGATCCTGGGGATGGCTCGTCTATCACTGTGGCTGAGGTGGCTGAGGTAGTAGGAAAACTCCTTGGCGGTAGGACCCCGGTGGTGGATGAGGTTTGCCCCAGGTTCCTCAAGGCTCTAGATGTTGTGGGGCAGTCCTGGCTGACACGTCTTTGCAACATCACATGGACATCTGGGGCAGTGCCTCTGGACTGGCAGACTGGGGTGGTGGTTCCCCTTTTTACCGTTTTTAAGAAGGGGGATCGGAGGGTGTGTTCCAACTAAAGGGGGATCACACTCCTCAGCCTCCCCGGTAAGGTCTATGCGGGAATACTGGAGAAGAAAGTCTGAATGACAGTTGAACCTCGGATCCAGGAGGAACAATGTGGATTCCGCCCTGGTCGTGGAACACAGGACCAGATCTTTACCCTCGCTAGGATCCTGGAGGGTGAGTGGGAGTTTGCTCAACCAGTCTAAATGTATTTTGTGGATCTGGAGAAGGCATTTGACCATGTCCCTCTGGATATTCTGTGAGGGGTATTCTGGGAGTATGGGGTACTGGGCTCTTTTCTACGAGCTATCCAGTTCCTGTATAAACAGAGCAGGAGTCTGGTTTGTATGGCTGGCAGTAAGTCAGACTGGTTTCCAGTCAGAGTTGGACTCCGACAGGGCTGCCCGTTGTCACCGGTTCTGTTCATAATTTTTATGGACAGAATTTCTCGGCATAGCCAAGTAGCAGAAGGTGTCCTGTTCGGTGGTCTCAGGATTCCATGTCTGGTTTTTTGTGGATGATGTGGTCTTGTAGGCTTCATCGAGCTGGGACCTCCAGTTGCTGGACCAGTTTGCATTTAAGTGTGAAGCAGTAGGGATGAGAATCAGCACCTCCAAATCTGAGTCCATGGTACTCAGTTGGAAAAGCTGCTCCTCTATGTTGAGAGGAGCCAGTTGAGGTTGTTCTGGCATCTGGTCCGGATGCCTCCTGGACACCTTCCTGGTGAGGTGTTACGGGCATGTCCAACAGGGAGGAGGCCACAGGGAAGACCAAGAACATGCTGGAGAGACTAAATGTCTCGACTGACCTGGGAATGCTTCAGTATACCCCCGGAGGAGCAGGAAGCAGTGGCTGGGGAGAGGGAGGTCTGGGTTTCTTTACTCTGACTGCTTCCTCTGCAACCCGGACTTGGGTAAGCAGTGGATAATGGATGGATAGATGGAGTGCTGTAGTAACTAAACAGTTTATAACAGGTGGGAAACATAAGAGAAAAAAACTGCTATATGTTAGGCCCTAATCTCACGCTTAAAAATGATGGTTCTACATGGGTTTAGTAAAGGAAATGGTTTTATATAGAACCCTGAACACATGAAGAACCTTTGTATGATTAAAGGTTTCTTTGCATCATGAAAGTGTTCTTCAGATTGATGGAGAATGTTCTATGGATGTAGAAGAGGTTTCTGTGTGGCAACATAAACGGTTCCTTTATTGTTAAAAACTTAAATTGCTATATAGAAGCATCTATAGTACATTCTCCATCCGTCTGAAGAATATTTTCATGATGCAAAAGATTCTTCAAGTGTTTAGTGTTCTACATAAAATCATTACCCCCAGTGCTGGGCTGTCCCCTGGATCCCCTCAGCCTGGGAACTCATCTGCCCACCCTGCTGCCTCACCACAGAGGCCCTCACACCCAGACCCACTGGCTTTGAAGCACCTGCTGCCAGAGCAGTAAATAGCTTCTCAGATCCCCAATGTCCCCCACCCACCAGAGAGTAATTAATATCGCTCGTTATGTGTGTTAATGTACTGGTTGGATAATGAGTAACTTTTTTTTTCACTTTTATAGACCCTGATTGATCCTTTCTGCATCCAAGTAATAACAGATATAAATCTATTTTTAAAAAAACTTGTTGATATTCTTTCAGTGAACTGGAGATAGAATGTTCAAATCCATCTTGAACTACTACATTAAAATTACTATGTCCCAACATCTCTAAACTCAAACAATGTATTTCATAATGGTCGTTTATAGTTCAAAAACATCAGCTATAAAAGCTTAAAAATCATGATGAGGTATTTAAAACCATGGGTTAAATGATGACTGTGTATTCAGACCAGGTTTTTCTTATATACATTTTCAAACCTTTTTATAATTGTTATGTAAATTAAACTAAATGTAAACATTAATAATAATGACAAAATTATTTTATATACAGGCTACATGTGTTTCGCAATATTATTATTTTTATTGATTTTGGATGTTATTTAAAAGTTTAAAACTACCTTTTAAATGAAATCAGAGATAAACAATATATTATTGTATTTATAATTTGCAAATATATATCTAAAAAATATCAAAAAAATATCTAAAGCTGTAATTACAACTGGGGTGGCACGGTGGAGCAGCAGGTAGTGTCGCAGTCACACAGCTCCAGGGACCTGGAGAGTTCGATTCCCGCTCCGGGTGACTGTCTGTGAGGAGTTTGGTGTGTTCTCCCCGTGCCCGCATGGGTTTCCTCCGGGTGCTCCTGTTTTATCCCATAGTCCAAAAACACACATTGGTAGGTGGATTGGTGACTCAAAAGTGTCCATAGGTGCGGGTGTGTGAGTGAATGTGTGAGAGTGTGTTGCCCTGTGAAGGACTGGCACCCCCTCCAGGTTGTATTCTCGCCTTGCACCCAATGATTCCAGGTAGGCTCTGGACCCACCGCGACCCTGAACTGGATAAGCGTTTACAGATAATGGATGATTGAATGAATGAATGTAATTACAACTACACAACATAACCACTGTGTTTGCGAATGTTCTGTAGAACTACGGTTTTGAGAAACACCTGTGTCGTTTAACGATGGTTCTGACTGTGTATGTTACCAACATAGTTACCTCAACAGTTCCTAAGACAGTGTTAAGAAATACTTGCTTTGCAACTGCAACATTCAAACTATGTAAGGTGTTAATGTAGTTAGCAACTATGCTTTTACTCACCCCAGGTAGACATAACATTGTGAGGCAAGTTAGTGTAAATGTTTGTGTTATCAAAGCAGAAATACATCAATTTCCATTTAAATTATAACTAAGTTTTGCAGTTTTACATGTGACTCATTTGCCTATTCTTGATTAATACAGGACAACTTAATCCATTGATTTTCACATGAAGTAATGATTTACCATATTTTCACTCTTTACTTAACAAAGCAGTTAACATTTTTATTTAGTAAATGTAGCATCGTTACTGTTCAGAATATTTTATTTATGCTGAAATTCAATTTGGGCAGCATGGTGGCACAACAGGTAGTGTCACTGTTGCACAGTTCCAGGATACTGATAAGGACATTTTAGCATTCAGATTATAGTATGTGCTTATCACCACCACAATCCTTTTCTTCCAATGTCCGAAGTAAGAGGGTGGTGGAGGGGTGTCAGGTAGAAACCCACCAAACATCTGAGTCTAAACCTTGACCTGGGTCTGTGTAGCAAGAGTAATTTGCATATTAACTGTCTATTTTTATACCCTCTTTTGTGAGTGGCAGGTATTAAATTCTATTTCCTGTCACTGGATCCAATGAGCTTTCAGCACAGTCTTATAAAGCTGCTCTTGCAGAAGTTTAGCACATTTCTTACCTGTGCAATGGTAAGTGAATTTGCTGAATTTTTACTTGTATACATATTTTAACATATATTTCATATAGTTATTTCTCTTTATTTCATAGTAATTTCTCTTAATTCAGGAGATCCATTTCTGCACAATCACAGGATTTTATGCACTGGCTTTCCTCTCAGCAGCATTAGGTACTCTATAAGATGTTTTTTTACATTTCAATATTTTTACAAATTAATACGTTTTTTTTAGACCTGAGAAACATATGCATTCATGGACAATATAGAGCACTTTATGATTAAAAACTAAATTCATGTAGTTTAATTTTATATTTATTTCTTTATTTTTCCAGGTGACACCTCTAAGATTGACTTTCCATGTCTAAATGGACTGAAGTATTTTCAGAATGCAGACAATATTCATCTGAGTTGCTTTTTTTCATCCCTTGATGCATTAGTCTCCTCATGGTTTAAACAGACTCCAGGAGAAAAGCCTCTTCTCATTGCTACTGTTGTTCGTTCTACTACAGTTAAGTACCATAACGGTTTCGACAAGATCAGCCGCTTCAAAGCAATAAGACAAGAGAGTAGCTTTAATCTGAGCATCACAAACGCAGAACCATTGGATTCAGCTACATACTACTGTGCAGTTTCATATTATTCAGATTTTGCTTTATCAGACTGCACAGTTGTAGTCCTTAATGGTAGGTGCTTATCTAATACAGTCTGTTTCACCTTCAGTTTTAAAATCCATATCAAAATGTCCTGCTCATTCCATAACCAATAAATATTTTCTCTTCAGGTTCATCTCCAAGTCTCTACACTGTTCTCCAGACTCCTGTATTAGACTCTGTTGAAGTGGGAGGCAGCACATCTCTGCAGTGTTCAGTCCTCACAGATGCATCTGCAGGAGAACACAGTGTGTACTGGCTGAGACATGGATCAGGAGAATCTCCTCCAGGAATCATTTACACTCATGGAGACACTAACAGTCAGTGTAGCAGGAGTTCTGGGACTGATTCTCCTACACAGAGCTGTGTCTACAAACTCCCCAAGACCAACCTCAGTCTCTCTGACGCTGGAACTTACTACTGTGCTGTAGCTGTGTGTGGACAGATACTGTTTGGAAATGGAATAAAACTGGACATGTTGGGTAAGAGGAAAAATTTTAAATCACTCAATTACCTTCATTTATAACCCTCATTTTCTTGATCAATATTGCGATGCTATGTCCTTTACACATCAATTTATGTAAATGCATTTAAGATAATTCATTTACTTATTCATTAATTCTCTGTAACCACTTATGGACTTCAGGAGCCTACCTGGAATCATTGGGCGCAAGTTTTAGAAAACTATATTATATTGCCATTACACCTGTTGTATTTATGTAATGACCTCTATATCGGTGAAAAACATCAGACATTTTCAGAATTTTTGTCAGGATTAATAGGCGTTTTTGTGCAGATAGAGAAGAGTCAAAGTCAAGTTAATTGTGACATAAATATTATATGTTAAAGTTTTCTTAATTTTTGATTTTTGGCAACAATATATTATATTTTCCAAAATGTCTTTCTTTTATCGCCAACATATTTTGTTTCACAATTCTTAAATGATCTTTAAAATCACACCAAAAAAAAAAAAAAAAAAAAAAAAAAAATATATATATATATATATATATATATATATATATATATATATACATCTAAATGGAAGTACAAACAAACAATTGTGTCTAAAAAAAGAATAATATAGATGCACAATTTTAAGACTATGACAGAAGGACTTGTAAATGAAGGTATTAAGAAAGAACGTGTGCACACATTGCCAACTGTTGATTGAAAATCTTTTTTTCTCCTGAAAGTTGCTCACTTCAGGATGATTTAATCAATAGAAACTTTACAAAATGACATTTGTAATTGTCCTCACATTGTTGATTTATATTGTATCTATATTATATTGCATTATATTGTATTTTCGTTTCTGCATCACATTATTAGATGTTTTTATTTTTAAAACATGCTGTCTTGCTTTTTAAAGGAAACACTCCTTTGGTCCCACTCATTGTTGTTTTAGCTGCATCAAATATCATATCCATGGTTGTGGTTTTACTTCTGTGCACAAAATTACACAGCTGTCATCAGAAAGGTTGGTTTTACATTGAGATTTATGTGATTGTTTAAGTGTTATTAATTGTTTCAAGAACTTCAAAGTTTGGAATTAATGATTTGTTGCTTTATTTTATGATTAAGATGCTGCAGAAAGTCACTCAGTCCAAGTAAACCAGGTGATTAATTAATTCTACTAATATTTCTGTTTATATTAAGCTTTAGAAACTACCAAATCTGCAACTGTCTGATTATAAATACATTGTTCTTTACAAAAACAATAAAAAAAAATCACCATGTCATCTGAACAGAGCAGAGTCTGTGTGGCAGACTAATGAATATAGAGTTTATGATTATTGTTAAACTAAATATAAATGCACTTTACAGTGACTAATTACAGCCTAAAGTTTATAAAATGTGATTCTCCTTGTGTTAAATTTACTACTATTTACATAAATCTCCACTTTTCTTGGCTAGTTAGCTGTAAAAGTGTTAAACACTGTGTTTCTGCAGGCTTCGTGTGATGAAGCTTTGAACTATGCAGCTCTGAGTTTCACCAATAAACCAGCGTCCTCCAGAGGAGCAAGAAGACAACAGAAGCTTACAGACACTGAAGTTTACTCCCAGATCAAACTTAACAAATAAAACTGAATTTTAACATTGAAAACCTAATTGAATCCTCTCCCTGTGATGTTGCTATTGTTTTCTGATATGAATCCTTACAAAACATTCTAAAATGCTGTAGTTAAAAATCAAATTGATATACTGTTAAATAATATAGTGACTCGATAAAATCGTTCAAGCGTCGCCCTTGCAGCAGGCAATGTGTCGCTGGTGGGTGTGTCCAGCAACACATGAGCAGGCAGTGCACCCCAAGTACAACAACCATTGTAAGAGCCTATACTTGACTTATTCACAAAATGACCTTCACTAGACTTTAGCTTTTATCAGAACCTCATTAAATAATGAGGTTCCCCTAAAATTACAAACCTACAGCTATGCACATTTTGTTTTTGTAACAATAATAGAACATTATATTTGACTCAAATAACTGTAATTTGCCCATAATGTAATGTATCAAAAATTTTAAAATTTTTAAAAAAATTAAATTAAATTTAATGGATTGTATTCTTAGGAATAGCCGTAAAAGAGCACTAGAGTAATCAATTCTACTTCTAACAAATGCTTGCACAAGTTTCTCAGCATCAATTTGGTCCCTTCTTCAATATTCCTCAAGTGATAGAATGCAACTGTTGTGACATTATTTAAATGATGGATACAACAAAGATGAAACCTAGATCCTGTACATTCCAACATTAAAAGACAAATTCATTCATTCATTGTCTGTAACCGCTTAACCAGTTTAGGGTTGGCTTTGGGTTCGAAGCCAACCTGGAATCATTAGGCACAAGGCAGAAACACACACCTTTGAGGGGGTGCCTGTCTTTCACGGGGCGACACACACACTCACACCTATGGACACTTTTGAGTTGTCAATCCACTTACCAACGTGTGTTTTTGGACTGTGGGAGGAAACTGGAGCACCCAGAGAAAACCCATGCAGACACAGGGCGAACACACAAAACTCCTCATAGACAGTCAACCAGGGGTGCGTTTCCCATACAACGACGAAGCTAGCATTGAATCAACATGGTACGTTGCATCGTTAAACTAACCAACATCTGAAGTCCAACCGTTTCCCAAAACCGTCATACTTTGTTAGTACCACAGTAGTTTGAACCATGTTGGTTTAAACTACCGTAGTCCAAACTACAACAGTTCCAGACGTGTTTGGTCTGGCTTTCACAGTGGGAAACTTGCAAGAACTCATGCATTTTGCAAAATTATGTGAAAATATGAGAGTTACTTTTATACAATTACATATATTGTAATCATATATAATCAGCAGCAAAAAGAATAACATTACTTGAATTAAAAATAAATGCATATTTTAAAATAAAACAAAAGACAAAGATTGTTTTGTAACAAAAAATAATATTTCAGTGCATTTATTATTATAAAAAATAGATATTAAGTATATTAGAAAAGTTTATAAATATGACGGCGAGAAATTTCAGCAGTGTTCCTAAGTGGCGCAGTGGGCTACATGTGAAAACCCTGTCTTTCTGTATCACACAGAGGGGGGTTCGAGAGCATTTACTGTGTCATTTTCATAATAGCAACTGAAGCTCTATATATATTTGTAGTATATTACCAACATGATAACATCTTCTTACACACACACACACATACAAATGGTACAGTTAAAGTGCCAGTTGCACTCTGTCTTTTCTCATCGTTTGTTTGAACTTTTTTTTCTGTAGTAGTAATTAATTAAACAGTAATTAAGTAGTAGTTTTTACATGTAGTAATTAAACAGTTTAGAGCAAGTGGGAAATCTGTGAGAAAACAACTCCTATATATTTATGCCCTAATCTCACACTTTAAGAAAATGGTTCTACAAGGGTTCTTCAGTAAAGAAAACAGTTCTGCATAGAACACTTGAGGAACCTTTGCATGATTAAAGGTTCCTTTGCATCATGAAAGTGTTCTTCAGATTGATGGAGAATGTGCTATAGATGGTTCTATATAGCACCTTGTAGAAAACACCATAAACAGTCTTTATTGTTACAAGTTTGAAATCATAATAATAGAAGAACACTTTTTTGTGCCTTATAGGACCCTTTTCTAAATGTTGCTATACAGAGCCATCTGTAGCACATTCTCCATGAAAATGAAAGTGTTCTCCAAATTGAAGAACACTTTTATGATACAAAGAAACCTTTAATCTTACTAAGGTTTTTCAAGTGTTTAGGGTTCTATAGAGAACCATTTCTCCACCATGGCTGGGCTGTCCCCTGGACCCCAGAATCCCCTCAGTCTGGGAACTCATCTGCCCACCCTGCTGCCTCACCACAGAGGCCCTCACAGCGAGACCCACTGGCTTTGAAGCATCTGCTACCAGTGCAGTTTATAGCTCCTCAGATCTCCAGTGTCCCCCACCCACCAGAGAGTAATTAATATAGCTCTTTATTTGTAATAATGTACTGGTTATGTAATGAGTAGCTTTTTTACACTTTTATAGACCTTGATTGACCCTTTCTGCATCTAATCCCTTCTACCCATTCCCTACTTCAAAAAAGACCTGTAAATCAGGCCTAGATGCTGCCATAACTCCTCATACTAGATGTGGGGTATAGGAAATAGATGTATTCTGTCCAACAGTTCTGCCGGAAAAGTAATGTGTGGTGTAGTTATTGATGAATTAATTTATAAATCTGTATCTGTTTAAAAGATATGTTGTAATGCCTTCAGTAAACTGAAAATAAAATAATATTCAAATCCAACTTGAACTACTACATTAAAATTATTATATCCCCAACATATAACTTAAACATGTAATGTTTCAAGTGGGACAAGATGAGCCTATTGCTGGAAAACAATACCATAACATAGTGTTGAGGGTATGAAAGCTGCTAATCTTTAAGTATTGCTCTCCTGTTCCTTTTATTATTCACACACACACACACACACACACACACACATATATATATATATATATATATATATATATATATATATATATATATATATATATATACACACACACACACACACTATACAGTACCCTAACTCTACTGTGTCTTCTGTCATGGATGATGTAGTCATCAGGAACTAAGCTTCTAACTACAGGTCTGAATCTATAGTTCCAACTACACAACTCAGTTATGCGAACATTCAGTGGAGCTATGGTTTTAAGAAACACCTGTGTTTTTTAACAATGGTTCAGGATATGCAAATTACCAACATAGTTACCTCGATAGTTCCAACGACTGTTTTGAGAAACACTTGCATCGCAACTGCATCTTTCCAAATGTGTAAGCTGCTAACATAGTTAGCAACTATCTAAACCCACAACCTCCAGGTCCCTGGAGCTGTGTGACTGCGACACTACCTGTTGTGCCACTGTGTCTCTCCTGTACAATGATGAAGCCTAGCATTGAACTAACGTGGTATGATGCACTGAAAATATATTCAATAATAATATTCAAATCCAGCTTGAACTACTACATTAAAATTATTATATCCCCAACATATAACTTAAACATGTAATGTTTCAAGTGGGACAAGATGAGCCTATCTAACACCTGAGAAGATTCAGTAGTGACGCAGTGGGCTACATGTGTGAAAATCGTACCTTTCTGTATCACAAAGGTGGGTTTGATATCTGAGTGTGTTCAACTTTTATTTTTTTATAATGGCAAAAGAAGCTTTCAGTGACGAAGAACTGCTTCACTAAATTACTGTAAAGTGTTCTATGTTGCCAATTCTGATATATATATTTGTAGTATATACCAAGTCAATAAAACCTTTTTCATAGCCATAATATATTCTTCACACAGTTACAGGGTCCTGGTGTTTTGGGTTTGCTATGTTACATTGTCTTTCCCATCACTTGACATAAGCCAGTCAGCTTTATCACATATTTGTTAATAAGTTTAACAACAGATAGAGTGTCATTTATACATTAATGAATGCGGTGTGTGTCTTAACATGTGAAATGACTAAATTCACATTCTCAGGTCTTAGCTTATTCTTTACCTTGACATTTTCATGAAGTTATCTGACACTTTCTGTACTAAACAAAATGAGTTCACTGTTGCCCTTTTTATCTCTGTGTTACAAATTTAGTGATGAAAACCGCACTTGAATGGTCAAGATGGGTAGTGATGTCTGAGTCTACCCTGAACTGGAGGGGGATGCTGAGACACACACAGCACAGTGAGTACACAAACAGGAGAAAAGAAAAGTCTTCCGCAAGTTCTCTTGAGTGACAGGAAATAAAGTACATTTTTGGACATATTTTTACGTGACATTTTTTAGACGATTTAAAGTCAGAGTGTAGATTGTGCAAAGTTAAAATATTTATGTCAAGCTGGCTCCACAAACAACATGCCCAGGCATATGTGATGTCACACATGGAGTCGAGGAAGGCTGAATGTATGTGTAGACAAACTTTATAAAAAATAAATTTGCAAGAAGATCAATAACAAAACCTTAGAGAAACAATCAGAACCTCGGCACTGTGAGATATAACAAGACCAATAATGGGGTACTTATTATAGGACACAATGAGAAAAACCTGGACACTAGGACAAGGTAAGCAGACTTGTGACTAATCATGGTGGGGCTAGGGCGGAGTAAAAAAACAAAGCAGAAGTCCCAAGAAACAGAACACATGAGGAACTAAATACCCAAGACATTAACAGCAGGGCCTAACGTGTGAATTGTTCATCCATGGGTGCAATTACAAAAGAAATGACAAGCAAGGGAACCTGCTATTAATGAAGGTGCCAGTGTGTCTATTGTAAACTTCACTGCTCCTACAATGGACAAGTTGCACTCTGTTGTAGCACTCTGTTCCATGTTGAATATATTAATAAAGCCATATAATAATAAACATGGTATTATTTAATGCATGTTTATACATTAGTAATTCATTTTACACATAATTTGGTAATACATTAATTTAAGCAACAAAAAATAGGGAATTCCCATCAGTACTTGGGATAACTTTGGAAAACTATTAGCCCTTAACAGAATAAAGTAACACAAACAGATTTTCTGTTGTGCAAGTTGAAAGACATTCAGTTCTCTTTGGGCCTGTATTTGTGTGACATTCTTCCATTCCTGTGATTTCTCATAGTTGTGGCTATGTATGATTTTACACATATTTTACACCTGCCTTTAACAAACTACATCTGTGATCTGCCTATCACAACTCCACCCCATAAAATTACACTGGCTATTTACTTTACTGTACATGACCAATGTGCTTTTTAACCTTTTGTCTAAGCAAGAACCTTTGGCATGGTTCGAAGTTAAATACTGCATTACATGTTGGCTATGTGTTTTTATTGCTACTGCTAAATATACATTCAAATAAAACAGATTTTAGAGCAGATAAGTGGTGCTGATTTAAAAGAAAATAACCTCTGTGATGGAATAAGCATCTTTTAAACATAAATTGAGAACAAAATAATTTTGTAATCTTATTAATCTTGTAGTTTTTATACAGATTTTTTCCATAGTCATATCAGTCCATTCAATAAATTGTCCAGTGCAGTTTCAAACATTTACCCAGTCAATCATGCACACACACATGTGAACAGTTTCACTCACACACCCATGGACCTACCCATTCACACCTGTGGACAACTTCACACACTCACCCAGTCACTCGTACCTGTGGACAGTATCACACAGCCAATCTACTGTGGGAGAATGCAGACTTTGGGAGATCACCAGGACCCATGAATTGTGTAGCAGTGAAACTACATGTTGAATTTTCATGCTGACCTATACTGGCCCCTTCACCATGTCGTTTTCTTTCATTTATTAATTAATTGCCTGTAACCACTGCGGTGGGTCCAGAGTCTACCTGGAATCTCTGGGCGTAAGGCAGGAATATACCCTGGAGGGGGAGCCAGTCCTTCGCAGGGCAACACACACTCACACATTCACTCACACACTCAGACCTACGGACACTTTTGAGATCCACCCACCAACGTGTGTTTTTGGACCGTGGGAAGAAACTGGAGCATCCAGAGGAAACCCCCAGAAACATAGGGAGAACACACTAAACTCCTTACAGAGCTCGAACCCACAAACCCAGGACCCTGGAGCTGTGTGACTGCGACACTACCTGCTGTACCCATGTAATTTCAAAGCAGTATTAAACTATTAGTTGTGTTCAACATTAAAAATAGATTATGAGATTAGTGTGATATAATACACCCTCCACATTTATAATGAAATAGATTTTTTTATGGTCCTTTAGTTTAATGAATATGTGCCTTTGTGTATTTAACAGTACAATGAATAACAAGGTTTTATAACTGATACATAAATAGCATATATAAACTCAAATGTTGAGTCATTTATTACACAGTGTGTTCCATAGCTGTACCCATTGATAGTAGTGGTTGAGGCTTAATTCTACCTCCTGTGAAAGAAGCCAATCAGCTTTCAGCCCAGTGTTATAAAGCTGCTCTTGTAGGAGATTTTCACACTTGTTATCTTACTCCTCGAAAGGGTACATTTGTCCTTCAAAAAAGAGTAAGTGACTTCACAGAATTGAATGCATTCCAAGTACATAGTTGTGTGCATAGATTACTAATGACAGATTTATTACATAACCATGTTATATAATAAGAATAAAACAGAATGTATGATTTTTTTTTCAGGAGAACATTGATTGAAGTGTTAAGCAATGATTGGATTATATGCCTTTGTTTTCTTCTCAGCAGCATTAGGTACTTCTTAAAACTTTATTTATTTTTTCACATTAATTTCATGAGTTCATCATGGCTTGTTTTACAAATACAGATTTTACCAAAATTTCAAATATTAATATAGTATATTTGTTTTCAGGTAAAATAAGTTTGACCTCAAAAACTGGTGTTCCTTGTCTAAATGGATTGAATTACATTCAGAACGGGGACAATATTCATCTGACTTGCTTTATTTCTCCATCACTTGATCCATCACTTACTACTTGGATTAAGCAGACTCCTGGAGAAAAGCCTCATCCCATTGCTTCTGCATTCCTTTCTACACCAGCTGCCCATTATAATTTCTTAGACAAGAATGTCCGCTTTAATGCATCATTGGATCAAACCAGTTTTAATCTGAGCATTACCAAGGCACAACCATCTGATTCAGCTACATACTACTGTGCAGTTGCATATTATTCCGATATTGCATTATCAGACTGCACAGTTGTAGTCCTTAAAGGTATGTGCTTGTCTAATACCCTCAGTTTTTTTAAAACCAGTCTCCATCTCATTCAGTGAACAGTGAATATGTTCTCTTCAGGTTCATCTTCAAGTCTCTACACTGTTCTCCAGACTCCTGTATTAGATTCTGTTGAAGTGGGAAGCAACACAACTCTGCAGTGTTCAGTCCTCACAGATGCGTCTGCAGGAGAACACAGTGTGTACTGGCTGAGACATAGATCAGGAGAATCTCCTCCAGGAATCATTTACACTCATGGAGACACTAACAGTCAGTGTAGTAGGAGTTCTGAGACTGATTCTCCTACACAGAGCTGTGTCTACAAACTCCCCAAGACCAACCTCAGTCTCTCTGATGCTGGAGCTTACTACTGTGCTGTGGCTGTGTGTGGACAGATACTGTTTGGGAACGGGACTAAACTGGACCTTGCAGGTAAGGTGGAAAATTAAGATTTTATAGTTCCTGTGACATAAGATTTTAAGTTAATCTCTATCAGCTTTTCATATTTATTGTAAAACTTAAAAAATAATTTTCTTGTTTACTGCCACTTTTATTTCATGTAGTTGCTGTCAGAAATAAAAATAAATCTGTATTACCAAATGTTAATTAAAGTGTTTTCACATTACATATAGTAATAACTGACAGAATGGAAATGTCTGCAATGGAAGTTTGTATAACACTGCCATTACCTATTTTTACATGATTGATTGATTACAGAGAGCAATGTTTTGGACCCAACCATTATTATTTTAGCCATTTCAAACATCATATCTATGGTTGTGGTTTTATCTTTGTGCCGAAAATTACACAACAGTCATCACAAAGGTAGGTTTTCCTATGAAACTTATTTTGAGTGTGTTCACTTTGTCTCACTAATTTGTGTATGATTATATTTTTCAATCAAACAATTTACGTGTTGAAGGTGCTGTAGAAGGCCACTTAATCCAAATAAACCAGGTGATTATTTCATTTTAATCTTTATTCTGACATAAAAAGGGGACTTTTCCTTAAACATGTAATATGCAATCTTATAGCAATTTAATATAAAAAAATATATTTGTTATAAATATATGTAATATGCCAAAACTACATAATATGGCGTCAGATGTTTGTATCAGTCCTTCTAAGTTTAGTACTGCAAATTTTCCAAGTTAAACTATAATATTATATCCTTATTTTTGACCTATTTTTCTTTTACTTTATTATTATTATTATTATTATTATTATTGTTATTTTTATATAAAATATAACATTTCCATGAGATAATTACACCAATAATACTGCAACACTGCAGAAGAGCACTCATCTAAACACTGTAAAGACCTCAAACAAATTTGGGAACTATGGCATGGGGTACAGGGCAGCTGTCAGGTGCCCAGATATGCCCAAATCCAAAATGCCGGACCGACACCACAATGTAATTACTGTATCTGAATTACTTATACTACTATAATATTAAGATGTAGTGTATGACACACTGTGAAAAGATACATTGTTTGCCGTATGTTTGGTAGGGGCAGATTCAGGCTGAAAACTCCGGGGAAATTGAACTATGCAGTGCTAAGCTTTCCTCAGCCTCTATCCTCAAGACGTAGCAGAGGAAAAAGCAGCAGTGATCAGCCTGTGTATGCACAAGTAAAGAGCATTCAGTAGAAACTACATTAATTCCACACAGTAGAATCCACAAGTGTGGTCTGGATGTGGTACTGAGAAGAGTGTGTCCCAGGTGTAAAACAATTCCTCGATCATGTCATCACATGTTTTTAATTTATATAGAGAAACAGCCTCAGTGGTTATTTCAGGATGAAGATGGGACTATGAAATTTAATGTACATAGGTCTGGCTTTTGCCACTTCAGTATATCTTAAAGTAATGATTCTCCTGAAGTTTCCCCAAACAGTGACATTAGATATTTGCTCATGGTACAACAATCAGAACACTGTCCTCATAGCTACTCTGTACACAGTGTTAATTGGAGTTATAATTACATATTAAGTATACATGTGTATGCTTCTAATATCGTATGCAATAAATCATGTATGCTGTATTACTGAATGCTACAAATAATGTAATCTATAAAGATAAAGAAAACCGCAGACCTAATACAACAGTTAAATTATCAACATATTGTAAGCATTTGCTGAACTCAGTATTGTGTGTTGTGTTTACTGGCATGTTTGTTTACATATAAACAAACATTAGCCAGATTAACTCTTCTGTTCTGTTTTTTTTTTTCTATTCTTGGGCTGTTGGCCCAATTTGGAATTGATTGAAAACAGCAGTAATATTTTATTTATGTTTTATCTATTTCGGATAATAAGATAGTTTTAATATTCCAATTGCAATGTCTAAATATTCTTAATGAAGTTTTTGCTAAAATGTATTGTTTTTAATTATGTGACGTTGTTATATAATATGTATATTAGGCAAGGAAAATAATTTTATATATATATATATATATATATATATATATATATATATATATATATATATATATATATATATTTAATAAGAATGATATGATGTAAACATTTGTCACCACTGATTGACGTTTATACTGGGCTCTGTCATCAGTTCAGCACTCAATTTAAAATTTAGTATAATAAATGATTATGTGATTATGTTATTAAGTAAATTTTTCTTTTATATTCTTCATACTGATATCTTTCATTCATTGTCTGTAACCGCTTATCCAGTTCAGGGTTGCGGTTGGTCTGGAGCCTACCCGGAATCAATGGGCTCAAAGTGGTGCGGACCCTGGAAGGGACGCCAGTCTTTCAAAGGGCAACACACTCATACACATTCACTCACACCTACGGACATTTTGACCATGGGAAGAAACCGGAGCTCCTGGAGGAAACCCAGGCGAACATGGGGAGAACACACCAAACCTGTCACGGACAGTCTCCCGGAGCGGGACTCAAACCCACAACCTCCAGGTCCCTGGAGCTGTGTGACAGCGGCACTACCTGTTGCGCCACTGAGCCTCCCCAGGACAATATATTGACCACAGATGAAATCTACTGTGACGTGCCTTAAAAGAATTAAGGCTGCTTTTCTGTTGAAGCTCAGTTTTTAAAGCTACAACTAGTAATTACAACTAGCAGCATTTTGCTGACACTGAAATCTATTTTCATTATATCCCTGTTAACAGTTTAAATGAAGAATATTAAATAAACTCTAGTATCACACAAACATGCCAAAAAAGCGTAAAAGCAACTGCTGAGGACAAATCAGCTAGCCTCCTTTGTTGAAAAATAAAATAAACCACTTGAAAAACACCCTTTATTGTATTCTCTGGAAAGAATATCTGGAAAAATTAAAAAGATAGCAGGCAAGAAGTCAGATCTCTCCAATTTGTTTTGGTTCATGCACAAAACCACTGGAATTATAAAGAACAAATTCTAAATGGCCTTTTATGGTACCACTCCAGAATAAGACTACATCTTTAACCATTTATAATTGCTTTAAAATCTATTTATAAATAGATTTATAAATATAGTAAATTATATTGTTAATACATTAATATTAATTAATAATCAGTTATAGCACATAGATAGAAAGGGCAATGGTGACCTGTTTGCCAAATTGTGAACCTAAATTCATCTACACTGTTAAACTTCTGATTCTGTCAGATAATGATCCACCATTAACCCTGTCAGCTTCAGCACATATTTGTTTATAAGTTTAAGCCTTTAATGAATTAATCATCAACAAAATGTCCTTTTATATAGTTTTTATATCAGTGATAATGTGGTGTGAACCTTAACATGTGGAATGACTAAACTGACATTCTGTGCTGAGCTTATTCTTTGTGACACAGTCAGTATTAGACAAAAAAGAGGTCACTTTTGAACTTCCCATCTCTGTTTTACAAATGAGTATTAATGATGTCTAAGCCGTTTACAACCTAAATAATAATAATCATGTAATAAACTGATTTTTAAAGCATTTATAAACTTTAATGATTGTTGTCTAAAAGTACATCTTTTACTACAGAAAACATAACTTTGTTATATTCTTCCCAGCAAATTACAGAATGACTTGTTAACTCTGCATGTATGTTCTGATTGAGATGCATTCCTATAGATCAAAAAAGAAGGCATGGTGTTTAAAATTTCTGAACAGAACCTATTTGAACATATCCATTTGTACATGCAACACTGTTCATGCCTTGTACCAGAGCCACTGAACATACATTTTATGGCACTATTGTATCACCTTTCTAATATTAACATGCACAATATCATAAATATTGTATTGGAGGCTACCCTCAGCCACCAGAGGGAGACACAAAGCTCCTCTTATGTAATAACAGGTAATCAGTTGCACCTGTGTCCACCCCTACATGAGAGGTGGGCACAGGAGCTGCTGAAGACAATTACTTAAAAGTCATGTGTGTTTGGGACTTTGCTGGAACTACTTCTAGTTCTAGTTCCAGAATCTTTTTAGATAGATAGATAGATAGATCTTTATTGTCACATACAAAGTTATACAAGTACAACATTGCAGCGAAATTAGTTTCCGTCTGTACACTCACATAAACAGGGGTTAGGTGAGTGCAACAGACGCGACCGCAGCAGGTTACCCGCGCCATCGTATAGTTAGAAGAAACAGCTAGATTAACATTGGGGAAGTGGTGGTAAAAAAAATGAAGGTCCCAGACTGTGCCTAAGAAGCACAGTGTGTGATCTTGAAAAAAAACAACACCTTTAGCACACAAAGCAGTACACACAAGTAGTTTCAGTGACCTTTCTTCTAGTTCCCATTTCTCATTAAGAGTTGTTTTAGGAAAATCTTTGATTTCTCATTTGCTTAGTTGAGTTCTAAGCTTTGTTCTTTGGTCTTTTGTCTCACTCTTTTTTTTCTTATGGATTATTCACCAGGCTTTTTTAAAATATTTCTTGGACTTGCACACCCCAGCTCAGCCATTCAGATAAAATTGTAAACATTTTAATTTCAAAGTTAAATAGACTTCATTTTCTTTGTCTTTTTCATTTTAATATGCATTCATTCTTATTTCAACTCCACATAAGAAATGTATCCTGTGTTCTTTGTCGCTGGCTTGCACTCTAGAACTCTGGCCTGGCTTTTCATTCTTGCACTGGGACAGCCACTCCCCATTCACAAATACAGAGGATTGTGAAAGGTTTCATTTTCTTTAGGTTTAGGACTCACACACACACACACACACACACACACACACACACACATATACACAGTAAATTCACCAGTGTTAAGTCATTAAAACTGTTAAAATTTAACACTCTCAGTGTTAACACTAATAGTGTTGATTTAAAACTGGTAAATTTACTGTGTATATCAGATTGCCCATGTGGCAGACTTGAAGGAAAAATGTACCATGAGAAATAAACATAATTTACAGACCCAGGTTGGGGCACCCAGAAATGGTTTGGTTACTAAAGACAATTTAAAACAAACAGGCCCCTAAACTAAAGAGCCATTTGGATGGGATTAGTATTACCTGTGGATGTAGAGGTAAAGTAATTATTCCCTGAGTATCTCAGTAGCTCTAATTCTGTCTGAAAAAAAAAAAACATTTCAGTCATTTTTCCAGAGTGTGTTCTGCTGTTTCAGGAAAAATTCTTGAGCCTTTTACCTAATGTAAAACAAGCAGTTAAAAATAACCCCAGGTTATATTAATCCCGTCTGAATTGAAATGTGTGGAAATATTGCATCATGTCCTGGGGAAAATTTGTTTTTTACAGGTTTTCTTGAGAACAGAGGAGCTGAGGAGTTTAATGATGAAATATACAGTTAGGGTTAGGGTTAGTAAAAGCTCAGCGGCTGAATGACCCACCGCATTCAAATCCACAAAACAACCTGTAGGTATGTTTTGTCCATAGTACAATTAAATAGTTTATTCATTCATTCATTCATTATCTGTAAACGCTTATCCAGTTCAGGGTCATGGTTGGTTCAGAGCCTACCTGGAATAATTGAGCGGAAGGCGGGAATACACCCTGGAGGGGGCGCCAGTCCTTCAAAGGGCAACACACACACACACATACACTCACACCTACGGACACTTTTTGAGTCACCCATCCACCTACCAACATGTATTTTTGGACTGTGGGAGGAAACCAGAGCACCTGGAGGAAACCCACGCGGACAGGGGGAGAACACACAAAACTCCTCACAGACAGTCACCCGGAGCGGGAATTGAACCCACAACCTCCAGGTCCCTAGAGCTATTTGACTGCAACACTACCTGCTGCACCTAAATTGTTTATAATATTGTTTATTATAACTGCATGAAGGACTAGTAAGGTTGTTTTGCCACTATCCATTATCTGTTATGAAGGTCTAGAAAATAAAATCATTGAGGGCTATAGGTTTTCTGTGCAAGGGCTGATCTCAGAACAGTTTTGACAGTCTAAAAACTCCAATAGCTCCAGTAACAAAAAAACTAAATAATTACACTGACATTCATAAGATTTCACACAAAATATTTTCTTTGCTTGTAACCTCTGTTTAACAACTGAATTCTGTACCTTACTCATGCTTTGCCTTTGTAGTTATTGCTGACCTTTCCCTTGTTTTGGATTTTGGGTCTGGATTTGTCTTTTAATGCTATTACCTATTTATTTAAACTCATATGCATCCTGCTACACAGCTGTTGTTACCTCAGATGTGTTTAGTCAAATGAAATCTTCAGCCATGCTTCATAAAACTCAGTGCAGTATGTTCATTAAATCTTTTCATTCTGTTCAGGGTTACAGCGGGTCAAGAGCCCACCTGAAAGCACCGAATGCAAGGCAGGAAAACCCATGGACAAGCACCTGTCCATCAGTGATGTTTATTTAGATGTGATTTCTAGTAGCACAACCACGACCTGCACATGTGTCCATTCTCTCAGCTCCAATGACTATGTAGGGGCATTTTGGACTTTCACTGTGCTTTTCAATGGTCAGGATCCCAACAGAGCAAGTATTATTTGGGTGGTGTATCATTCTTGATGCTGCAGTGACACTGACATGATGGTGTGTTAATGTGTCTTGGGCTGGTACATGTGGATCATACACAGCAGTTCTGCTGGAGCATTTAAATATCTTGCGCACATATTCCACTCTACTAGATACAGTTTATTTTGGTCATCCTCTAGTCCTTCAGTGGACACAAGATGCTGCCCACATCACACTGTTGGATG
Source organism: Hoplias malabaricus (assembly GCF_029633855.1). NCBI lineage: Eukaryota > Metazoa > Chordata > Actinopteri > Characiformes > Erythrinidae > Hoplias > Hoplias malabaricus. The sequence goes on from NC_089808.1 coordinate 14,138,250, forward strand.
GAAGTTTTAGACTAGTGGACTATTCTCAATTGAGCAGTGTCACTGAAGGGTTAAAAACTCAAATAGCTGTGCTGTGTCTGACACAGCAAAACACCCACTATTCTGAGCATTAGAAAACAGAGAGAAAGGGGGCTATTAAAAGTATGCAGTGCAACAGTTGTACTTCAATCTGTAATTGTAGAAGTACACAATGCTCATATAGAGCTGAGTGAATGGAAAATGATTTTAGAAACAAAGTGGTGTTATTGTTTTGGCTGATCAGTGTGGATATATATGTATACTTGGTGATGAGTGGTTGAGGACCATTTCAGCTTCCTGTTATTGGAACCAATCAGCTTTAAGCACAGGAATAAAAAGCAACGCTTGTTCAAGACTTAAGTACAGTGAAAAGCCATGCGTATTTTAGGAGAAATATTTCTGCAAAAATGGTAGGTGAAATTACTCGTGTGCATGTTTATCTATCTTTCTATCTGTCTATTCATCTAATATTTATACATCAGTTATTCCAAGATTAATGAACTATCGATACAATCCTTTTTTCTTTTTATTTAGGACATCCACTACTAAAGGAGGTTGAAAATGATCCAACTTTATTTCACTCTTTTGCTCTCAACAGCATTAGGTACAGTTTAAGTGTAGTTTCTCTTTATGGAGCTTGTGTTCCATACTTAGGGAGCACATGGTATTTTTTAGTGTCTCGTAAACAGTAACGTATAAAATTTTACATAGTCTTAAAAGTGTTTAAATTGTACTTGTGACTTTTCAGGTGGCACCTCAAAGATCGACTTCCCCTGTGCAGATGGGCTGAAGTACATTCAGCATGGTGAAAATATTACTCTGAACTGTCCTTTTTCCACTTCTGAGGCAATAGTGGCTTTATGGTTCAAACAGAATCCAGGAGAAAAACCTGTTCTTTTTGCTTCTGCTGTTCTTTCTACAGGAGTTAAATATCACAGCGGGTTTAACAACAGTCGTTTTAAAGCATTAAGAGACAGCACTTTTACTCTGAACATCACACACACAGAGCCGTCTGATTCAGCAACATACTACTGTGCAGTCGCTGATTATTCAGATACTGTATTATTGAACTGTACAATATTAATCATGAAAGGTTCATCTTCAAGTCTCTACACTGTTCTCCAGACTCCTGTATTAGACTCTGTTGAAGTGGGAGGCAACACAACTCTGCAGTGTTCAATCCTCACAGATGCGTCTGCAGAAGAACACAGTGTGTACTGGCTGAGACATGGATCAGCAGAATCTCCTCCAGGAATCATTTACACTCATGGAGACACTAACAGTCAGTGTAGCAGGAGTTCTGAGACTGATTCTCCCACACAGAGCTGTGTCTACAAACTCCCCAAGACCAACCTCAGTCTCTCTGACGCTGGAACTTACTACTGTGCCATGGCTGTGTGTGGACAGATACTGTTTGGGAATGGGACTAAACTGGACTTTGTAGGTAAGAGCCAAACAAATATTTCTCAGAATGTCTGCCCAAATTTATAGTTAGAAAAGTGTTAATATATACTGGGGATTTGTGTCAGCCTTTTACACGGTTTAGCTATTAATCTTGTTCTACTTAAAATGAATATTGTAAAAAAGATTTAACTGTTTTTAATAATATGTTTTATGTTTAGTTCCATGTATATCATATGAAAACTGCCTAAAAAAATACTTTTAAATTCTTAATTTTCCTTCTACTTAAAAGGATTAGATTTTAGATTAAGTTGTTTTAAAGTTCTATTTCTATTCCAAAACCACATATTGGTAGGTTGATTGGCTTCTCAAAATTCTCTCTTGGTATGGTTGTGTGAGTGAATGTATGAGTGTGTTGTACTCTGTGATGGACTGGCACATCGTCTAGGGTGTGTTCCCACCTTGGGCCCATGATTCCGGCCAGGTTCTGGACCCACTGCGACCCTGAAATGGAGAAGTGCTTACAGAAATTAAATGAATATATATATATATATATATATATATAATGTTCGTTAAGACAGCAATGGTATGTAACACATTAGTATATTTTAAATGTTAAGTAATAAAAGCTTTTTGTCTTTTACAGAGAACAGTGGTTTGGACATAACCATTATATTGTTAGTTGTTTCTAACACCATATCTATGGTTGTGATTTTATCCCTGTGCCAAAAATTACACAAAAGTCAAAATAAAGGTAATTGCTATCTGAGACTTTTACACTGTGAATTACTATAATATTGTTGTTAAGTTTCTATTTTAAACATTTAGCCAATTATTTCTTTATTTGTTTAAGATGCTTCTGAAAGTCACATCGTTCATGTAAATCAGGTATTTATTTATTTATTTTTAAACTATTGTCTGTAATTACCAGTGTAACCTCCACATTTGTTTGAAATTGTTTAAAACTTGAAAATTGATTAATCAGCAAATTTATCATTTTAAAATTAATCACCAAATTATCATTAAATATTTAGGAGAAAAGGTAGTACATTAATTTCCATACATTGTTAAAAGTGTATTTTATCTGTTTTAGAAATACAAGGTTTTGAGTTAACAACCACATACTATAATCAATACGCATACTAACAAAGTACTGAAGCCTATTGGATGTATTACACATTCTGAATGTTTTATTTTTCTTTGAAAATGATTACTTTGAAAATTATTATTACCACAAAAAATATTTAAGATTGAATTATGACACATTTTGACATACTGTTCACTGTAAATGTGGTTGGGATCTTTCAGGCTGAAGACACAGGGGCCTTGAACTATGCAGCACTAAATTTTGCTCAGCCTCCGTCCTCAAGAAGAAGCAGAGGAAAGAGCAGTAGTGATCAGCCTGTGTACGCACAAGTAAAGAGTCTTAAGTAGAAACCGCATCAGTCCCACAATCAAACTACTGTCTCATAACTACTCTGACACACAGTGTCCATTTCAAATTTAATATTGTACAATGTCATAAATTCGGTGAAACCTCTGCTTTTGGATGTCTCCCATCTTGAACAATGTGACCATATTATTGGACAAAAATGTCTTGGTTGTGGACAATATACTTGGTTCTTGAGCAAACAACCACACTTCGTTGGAACATGTACAGCAAGAGACTCTCCAGCCACGGCTTGAAGCAGGACTGCTGAAACAAAGGGCACTTGGATTAGTTTGTCTGTGTCTCTCGGTAAATGCACACTTCTGCTACAATTCATTGTAAAACTTCTCTCTCACACATTTTTTTAAATTTATATTCTTATTAAATAAGCCACTGTTTGTCCAATGAATGTTAGTGATAACAGCAAAATAAAAAGCTGTGTTATGAAGGTGGTGTCTTTGTGTGGTCAGCTGCATCTCTTCATCTACCTCACTGCCTTAAGGCATCAACTCTCCCCAGTACAGGTAACAGGAAGGTACATTTTAATTTCGTTCTATTTAGAGTGTTTAATGTTTTTCTCTATGATTTTATGCAGTGGCCTATAATTATAATTATACTGGTGAAAATGCTTTACAAATGATAATTTTTGGGGTCTGGAACAGATTCAGTCCATTCATGGTTTATGTTCAGGGTCACAGTGGGTACAGAGCCCACCTGGAATGTGCTGTATATCACCCATATTTTAAGGAGAAATAAATAGGTGTGGTCTGTGACTGACGGCATTTACCCTGTTAGTGTAGTACATAGTAGACTAAGCCACAGACGCTCTGCCCACAAGGACACAGAGAGTCCGATACCTTTGGTGCACTAATCTGGTCTCACTGTCAATTGCATTCTGAATAGCTGTCTGTACATCTGCATATAGATGTATAATTTTACACTGGCTCAGTAGTGAGCTGTTCTTAGCCACAAATTGAAGTTTCACTGTACTTTAAATTTGACATAATTATAGAACTCTTCTGAAGGCATATGATATGTTAAAATTGCCTAAAGTCACTGCAGACTGGTGCATAGCTACCTTGATATCATGACTAGTAGCATGGGAATGAAGAACTGCTCTTTTTAGTAGTGTTCTGATGAGGTATCAGGTCTTTTTAAGGGTCATCCCATTTTAACCACTACACCATGCAACTCTGTTCCAAGGATAACACTCTAAAAACAAGGGGTATGGATTAAAAATAAGACATGGGATTCACTCTTAAAGGAATACTATGTAAGAAGTGGCTTTTTGTCTTTTTTTTTGTCTCCTCAACACCCCCTACCTGTTGCTGAGTGTAATTCCTGTTTACAGTACTGTCATGAAAGTCTGAAACACACACTTTCTCTCTCTTCTCAAAGAGAAGCACACACACACACACACACCTTCTGAATATTAACATCAGTCACAAATGTCTCTTGGGGCTTCAACAGATAAAAACACAGATTCAGTGCATTGTTTATTGTCACTACACTGCAAATTAAAAGCAGTCCTGTTGGTGCAACCACACAAGAACACAATAAATTAGTACACATAAATAAGGTGCAGTGAATGTAAACTACAAAATAAGGTGCTATGAATGTAAACAACAATAAAGTGCAGTACAGTAATCCCTTGCTACTTCATGGTTCATCTTTCGTGGATTCGCTACTTCGCGGGTTTTTTCAAGGGGGCTTTTTTATTATTTACATGTATTAGACTAGACCTGTAGGTGACAAAATATATCATTTCTTTTTATTATCTATTGTACAGTGTCCTTGGGTCTCTTGAAAGGCACTTTCAAATAAAATAAAAATGTATTATTATTATTATTATTATTTACAAGTATTTCTTACGTACAGTACATGTATTGTTCATGTCCACATCCGAGTGAAATTTACTTACGTTAAATCACAGCTTAGGAATTACTCTGTTTAAGAAAGTAGGATATCACATGTATGTTGGAGATTAATTTGTTTGCAGGTTATAAGCTGGGGTAAGGAGTATCATTAGGATGTCTGATTGTCCCAGGTGTTGTTGTCCTGTAGCCATTTTTGATGTTTGAATAGGCTTTGTCCAGAATCTCTCCTTGTTGTACTTTTAATGTGTTGGTGGAATTTTGGGAGAACTGTTTTTAAGTCTGTGGTAAAAAATCTTCTGCTATGATGTGTAAAGCTTCAGGATATCTGTTCTGGTGTGATCAAATAGCACTTAGCATGTAGTCTAGTGCAAAATTAGCATTAGCGTGCAGTAGGGTATACATTTGACCATCAAGGACTCTATGCAATTAAACAAACAAAAACACACTAAATGGGATAGCAAAAAGCCACTATGTGCTACCACTGGCCCTCATTCATCAGTTCATCAACTCTCAGAAAACAGACTCAAACACTTTGTCATCAACAAAGCTTAATTTCTACCAGTAACTCTGGCTATTATAATCACAGCAAACAGCATTTATTGCCAGAATTTATATCTAACACTAAAACACAAGCTATTCTGGCTAAAGTTAGAAGGCACAAATCCCGCCTCACTGCTCAGTAACTCTCAAAACCTGATTATAACACTTTCGTCAAAAACATTTATCACAGCAACTCATAAAGAAAGGGAAACAAACACTACTCCAACTTGTGTGTTCATGTCTGTTCACTCTCTCTGTCTCCTACTTGCTCTCTATGCCATGATGTCCGTACCGGGAAAACCAAGCTAGATTCTTCTTGTAGCAAGGTCAACACCCATGAGCTATATGCTGTTAAGTTTTATGCAACATCTCCTTGAAGTTTCATGGAACATTTTTGAGGCACTTAGGCTGTTAGAGAGGCACACTTCTGAATATTAAAGGATGGAGGAGCCTCACGATCTATTTGAAGATATCATTTTTAGGTTAAAATACTACATAGTGTTCCTTCAAAGTTAGGAAAGCAGCAGTCTGGGTTGCAGCAAAACATAAAGCTTGCACAAGGGGGCGTTCATGTATATTTTCTGTTTATGCACCTGTTGAAGTTCAATTATTTAATTACTATTGTTTTTCTCTGATACTTTTTTTTTGGAAACACCCCGCTCTAATACAACATCGCAACTAACTGCATACCATGCCACCTAATATTAGTCGTCCATTTTATAAACCCCTCCTATCATATTTAATAATGTTTCATGTTTATACATAGTTACATTAGTATTTCCTTTATTTCAAATCTATGGTACCCCTGTACAAAGCCACACCCCAAGGTCACCCCAGCATCAGTATTGGGTGAGAACATAAATACATGTCTCAAAATGTATTAAACCTGAATTGCTCTCCAACATGTACGGATTTTTAGCTCATTAAACCTTGCAGATTAATGTTAATAGAGACATCAGCTTGACAAAAAATAGGTCTAAGGCTGTAAAGTGAGAAAGTTTCCTCTTGTTTTTGGGTGCTGCAGTGCCTATTCAAAGATGGCAGAGAATAATAAAACAGAGCAGAATCTTGAACAGGTGTAAAAAACCAAGTCACTTCTCCATTTTATACTTTATGCATTTTTCATTTTTCATAGTATTACTGGATTTTAAATTTTATTTTTATTTATTTAATTTTTTTGGTTGGTGAACAATTCCCAGTCCAGCAGTGAAACTGAGGGGTTTAAAAGTTGTGTTGCATATGTTCCTGTTATCTATGTTCCACTAGTACTAGCACAACACAGACTAAATACACAACCACCATATCTAAGTAACAGCAGCACTGACAATGCTCTACCACCCAAATCATATATACACATTGCGTATGGCCCTGCAAATTAATGAAGGCCCCCTCGTCTCAAGTTAAGGAGAGTTTATGTATCAGTTTATGTTGTTAATAAATAATAGCAGGGCTCTCGCACGCATGCTCAAACATGTTCACACGCCACACACTATATCATTGCACCATAAAAAATTATGTAGTTATTTCCAAGTGCCAAGTTGAGTTTTTCAAATTTAAGTTCCTCCTTAAATGCTGCCATGATATACACACAATCACAATAACACGGGCATATTTGATGTTTTCATTACACCTTAAACAGGGAAGCAGCTACAGGTGCCTGGACAAAACTCCTGCATAATTTAAGATGACATAAAGCTGCTTCTTTTTCTTCTATTCCACCTTAAGGGTTGCAGCAGTTACAGAATCAGACAAATGCTGACTTTTTTTATGTTTGGCTGTTTATTCTTAAGCCAAAAAAGGAGGGGAAAGTACTAGTGGAGTGTTAGGTACAACTATCATAAAATGGTTCAACTTTGGCTGGAGAGTTCAGGTGGGAGGGCTGCTTATCAAAAATTTGTTAGGGCCTCAGGAAAGTCTGGACTGTCTCTGGTTCTGAGCACAAGACAAGAACAGAGTGAAAGGGGGCTAACAAAGTATGCAGAGCAGCAGGAGCAAGGTCTGTAATTGTAGAAGTGAAAATGGAGTGGAGCGAATGGACAATGAGTGTAGAAAGAAGTAAATGGTGTTATTGTTTTTGCCCATCAGTGTGGATATCAGTGGTTGAGGACCATTTCAGCTTCCTGTTTTTGGAACCAATCAGCTTTTAGCACAGGAATTAAAAAAAGGTGTGCTTTTACAAGACCTAACTACAGGAAAAGGCATGTGTATCTTAAATATTTCTGCAAAAACTGTAAGTGAATTTACTCCTCTCTCTCTCTCTCTCTCTCTCTCTCTCTCTCTCTCTCTCTGTGTGTGTGTGTGTGTGTGTAAATATATATATATATATATATATATGTATATCTTCTTCTCTTTGTTAGGACATCCACTACCAAAGGAGGTTGAAAATGATCCAACTTTATTTCACTCTTTTGCTCTCAACAGCATTAGGTACAGTTTAAGTGTAATTACTCTTTATTGAGCTTGTGTTCCATACTTAGGGAGCACATGGTCTTTTTTAGTGTCTCGTAAACAGTAACGTATAAAATTTTACATAGTCTTAAAAGTGTTTAATTATTACTTGTGACTTTTCAGGTGGCACGTCAGAGATCGACTTCCCCTGTTCTAATGGGCCAAAGTACATTCAGCATGGAGAAAATATTACTCTGAACTGTCCTTTTGCTACTTCTGATGGAATAGCAGCTTTGTGGTTCAAACAGACTCCAGGAGAAAAACCTGTTCTTGTTGCTTCTGCTGTTTTTTCTACAGGAGTTAAATATCACAGTGGGTTTAACAACAGCCGTTTTAAAGCATTAAGGGAGAGTGCTTTTACTCTGAATATCACACACACAGAGTCGTCTGATTCAGCAACATACTACTGTGCAGTTGCCGATTTTTCAGACACTGTATTACTGAACTGTACAATATTAATCATGAAAGGTTGGTGTCAGTTTAATTTTATAAAAAGCTATCAGTTTTGAAATCCAAATCTTTGTACACTGTGAGATCTATGTAAACATTTAATTCAGTGCTTAGTGAATATTTTCTCTTCAGGTTCATCTCCAAGTCTCTACACAGTTCTCCAGACTCCTGTATTAGACTCTGTTGAAGTGGGAGGCAGCACAACTCTGCAGTGTTCAGTCCTCACAGATGCGTCTGCAGGAGAACACAGTGTGTACTGGCTGAGACATGGATCAGGAGAATCTCCTCCAGGGATAATTTACACTTATGGAGACACTAACAGTCAGTGTAGCAGCAGTTCTGAGACTGATTCTCGTACACAGACCTGTGTCTACAAACTCCCCAAGACCAACCTCAGTCTCTCTGATGCTGGAACTTACTACTGTGCTGTGGCTGTGTGTGGACAGATACTATTTGGAAACGGGACTAAACTGAATTTTGTAGGTAAGAGACAAACCAATTATTCTCAGAATATCCGCACAAATTTTTTGTTAGAAAAGTGTTGAAATATACTGGGGATTTGTGTCAGCCTTTCACATGGTTTAGTTATTAATCTGATTCTATTAAAATGAAAATTCATATCATTTTAAAACATTTCTGAAACGTTTCTTAAACATACTTCATATGAAAAATGCCTGGAAAACAATTTTTTTAAGTTATTTCATTTTTTTTAATTTTTTTACAAAAATGCTTAATTTTTCTAATAAATAAAAAGAAATAGTTTATGTTGCTGTACACCATTTCAGTTGGTCCATTCATCATATATATATTTCTTTTTTTTTTTTTTTAACAAAAGTTTTTCTTGGTTTTTACAGAGAACAGTGGTGTGGACATAACCATTATATTGTTAGTTGTTTCTAACACCATATCTATGGTTGTGATTTTATCTCTGTCCCGAAAATTACACAAAAGTCATAATAAAGGTATGGTTTCCCTCTGAGACATTTACATTGTGGATTATTATGATATTGTTGTTAAGTTTGTATTTTAAACTTTGAGCCAATTATTTCTTTATTTGTTTAAGATGTTGCTGAAGGTCACTCAGTTCATGTAAATCAGGTAATTTATTTATTTATTTGTTTATTTATTTATTTATTTATTAAGCTATTGTCTGTAATTACCAGTGTAGTCTCCATAACTATTTTATACTGTGTAAAACCTGATTGTTGATTGATCAGCAAAAATTATCATTGCATATTTAGAAAAAAAGGTATTATATTCATTTCCATTCATGGTTAAAGGTGTATTTTATCTGCTTTAGAAATACAAGGCTTTGAGTCAACAACCCCATACTATAATCAATTCTGATATGAACCAATTACTGAAGCCTATTGGATGTTTTATTATTATTTTTAATTAAGTTTGAGTTTCTGTGAAATATCTCAACTTCTGAATTATTATTACCACATAAAATATTTAAGTTTGAGTTATGACAGTTTATAACATGCATTATTCACTGTAAATGTGGTTGGGATCTTTCAGGCTGAAGACACGGGGGCCTTGAACTATGCAGCACTAAGCTTTGCTCAGCCTCTGTCCTCAAGAAGAAGCAGAGGAAAGAGCAGTAGTGATCAGCCTGTGTACGCACAAGTAAAGTGTCTTAAGTAGAAACTTCTTTAGTCCCACAATCAAACTACTGTCTCATAACTACTCTGTACACAGTGTTCATTTCAAATGAAGTATTGTAGAATATCATAAATACAAAGGAACCTCAACTCTTGAATGTCTCCCATCTTGAACAATGTGGTTCTCGACCATATTGTTTGAGCAAAAATGTGTCGTTTTGGACAATATACTTGGTTCTCGACCAGACAACCACACTTCGTTGAAACATGTACAGCAAGAGATTCTCCAACCATAGCATGCAGCAGGACTACTGAAACAAAGGGCAGTTGGCTTGCATTGCTTATGTCTCTTGGTAAATGCACACTTCTGCTACGATTCATTGTAAACCTTCACTCTCTTTCTCTTTTATTAAAATATATACTCTTATTATATAACCCACTGTTTGTCCAGGTAGTGGCTTAGGTAGTGATAACAGCAAAATAAAAAGTTGTGTTATGAAAGTGATGTATTTGATTGTAATCAGCTGCACCTTTTCATCTTCCACACTGCCGTAAAGCAGTGGTTCCCAAAGTTGGGGGTAGGGGCACGGAGCTATTATAGGGGTGCCTGGCAAGGCAAATGAGCTACTCACATTTGAGCACTGCTAAAAAAAATGGGCAAGTTTGTGAGAACCAAATGTGCAACAGATGGTGAGTTTTCTCAAGCCACAACTTCCAAAGGGAAAACAAGAAACAGGGTTCTTACAGTTTTTCCAAAATCAAATTCAAGTACGTTCAAGGTACATTTTCAAGCTTTTCCAGCACCTTATGACTGTTGTAGATTGCATATTTATTCAAATACATTCATTCATTATCTGTAACCGCTTCAGGGTAATCCAGTTCAGGGTCACGGTGGGTCCAGAGCCTACCTGGAATCATTGGGCGCAAGTCGAGAATACACCTTGGAGGGGGCACCAGTCCTTCACAGGGCAACACAGACACACACACATTCACTCACACCTACGGACACTTTTTGAGTCACCCATCCACCTACCAACGTGTGTTTTTGGACTTTGGGAGAAAACCGGAGCACCTGGAGGAAACCCACGCGGACACGGGGAGAACACACCAACTCCTCACAGACAGTCACCCGGAGTGGGAATCGAACCCACAACCTCCAGGTCCTGGAGCAGTGTGACTGCGACACTACCTGCTGCGCCACCGTGCCAGCGGTTTTTTATAAAAGGGATAATAAACAACTAGAACTGTATTTGGTAAAAGCACAAAGATAGGAATTTTAAAATTAATCTACATTTCAAAATGTGTCACCTATTTATAAGAGGACTTTCCTTGCTATCTAAAATTAGTCTACATTTAAATTTTTGCCCTGTGGTTTTGTGTGCAAAATTTTTAAACATGCACATTTACATTTTCACTTATTATTTCCTAGTACTGGCATGAAAATGATGCCAAGAAAACTAGCATTACCCACTTGTATCATATATAGTGCACATCATTAAGCCTGCAAATTCTCCAGCTAGCAGTATACATAAACATATTAGCATTCACGTGTTCTCAAAAATTCTGCACTTCAATGTACCTTTGAACCTCCAGAGTGCAGACTTTCCCATTGTGAAAGGTTGCAGGTGCTTTTTGTAGACTTTTCAAGAGGCTGCTCGTGGCCTGCATAGTTCTAAGAAAATCGCTGCATAATTTGCTGCACAATATATTTAAAAAGTTGGAAGAAAAAGTTTGGGAACCACTGCCTTAAGGCATAAACTCTCCTCAGTACAGATAATGTGAAGGTAAATTTTAATTGATTCATTCTATTTACAGTGTTTAATAATTTTTTACATGATTTTATGCAGTTTGTTATTATACTGGTGAAAACTCTTTATAAATCATAAATTTTGGAATAGATTAATTCCAAATGTAGATTGAACGGTAAATCGAGAGCTTTGCTTTTCTGCTCAACTCTCTCTTCACCACAACAGACTGGTACAAAGTCCGCATTACTGCTGACACTGCACTGATCCGCCTGTCAATCTGCCTCTCCTCACTCGTGAACAAGACCCTGCGGTATTTGAACTTCTCCACTTGAGGCAGGATCTCACTTCCAACCTGGAGAGAGCACTCCAACCTTTTCTGACTGAGTATCAAGGATTTGGAGGTGCTGAATCTCATCCCTGCCGCTTCACACTTGGCTGCAAACTGGTTCAGCAAGAGCTGGAGGTCCCAGCTCGGTGAAGCCAACAAGACCACATCATCCGCAAAAAGCAGACGGAATCCTGAGTCCACCGAACTGGACACCTTCTGCCACTTAGCTACGGTGAGAAATTTTGTCCATAAAAATTGTGAACAGAACTGGTGGCAACAGGTAGGCCTGACGGAGTCTAACTCTGAGTGGAAACGAGTCTGACTTACTGCCAGCCATACAAACCAGACTCCTGCTCTGTTTATACAGGGACTGGATAGCTCATAGCAAAAAGCCCAGTACCCCATACTCCCAGAGCACCCACCACAGAATATCCAGAGGGACACAGTCGAATGCCTTCTCCAGATCCCTGGAGTAGACTGGTTGAGCAAAGGTTCAACTATCAGTCGATTTCTCTTCTCCAGTACCCCCGCATAGACCTTACCGGGTAGGCTGAGGAATGTGATCCCCCTACAGTTGGAACACATCCTCCAATCCCCCTTCTTAAAAAGGGGCACCACCAACCCCGGTCTGCCAGTCCAGAGGCACTGCCCCCGATGTCCACGTGATGTTGCAAAGACGTGTCAGCCAGGACAGCCCTACAACATCCAGAGCCTTCAGGAACCCAGGGTGGACCTCATCCTACCGCCAAGGAATTTTCTTACTACCTCAGCCATCTCAGCCCCAGTGATAGACAAGCCCTCTCCAGGATCCCCAAACCTCCCCAAATCCTCAAAGTATTCCTTCCACTGCCTAATGACATCCCTAGTTGAGGTCAACAACTCCCCACCGCCACCATATACAGTGTTGGTGGAAAACTGTTTTCCCCTCCTGAGTCGCCTGATAGGTTGCCAGAATCATCTCGAAGCCGACCGAAAGTCATTTTCCATGTCCTCACTGAACTCCTCCCACACCCAAGTTTTTGCCTCAGCGACAGCCGAAGCTGCAAGTCATTTGGCTCTTCAGTACCTGTCAGCTGCCTCTGGAGTCCCTTGAGCCAACCAGGCTCAATAGGACTCTTTCTTCAGCTTGACAGCCTCCCTTACCTGCAGTGTCCACCAACGAGTGTGGGGATTGCCACCACGACAGGCACTGACAACCTTATGGGCACAGCTCCGTCCAGCTGCCTCAACAATTGAGGTACGGAACATGGCCCATTCTGACTCAGTGTCACCGGGCTTCCCCTGGATGCAGTGGAATCTCTACCATATGTGGGAGTTGAAGAACTTTCTGACAGGTTCCTCTGCCAAACGTTCCCAGCAAACCCTCAACACACGTTTAGGCCTGCCTGGTCTGTCCGGAATCCTCCCCCGCCATCTAATCCAACTCACCACTAGGTGGTGATCAGTTTACAGCTCAACAACTCTCTTCCCCCGAGTATCCAGAACATATGGCTGCAGGTCGGACGATACGACTATAAAGTCGATCATCGAAATCTGTCGATCATCAGTACTCTGAACTGCTGTTCGGAGCATAAGCACAATCAACCATCAGAGCCCTTTCCCTAACCCGAAGGTGCAGGGAAATTACCCTCTCGTCCACTGGGGTAAACCCCAATGTACAGGCACTAAGTAAGGCGCTGAGTAAGCCCACTCCTGCCTTACGCTTCGCACCCTGGGCAACTCCAGAGGGAAAGAGCATTCAGCCCCTCTCAAGGAGATTGGTTCCAGAGCCCATACTGTGTGTCGAGGTGAACCCAGCTATATCTAGCCAGTATCTCTCAATCTCGCGCAAAAGCTCAGGCTCTTTTCCCACCAGAGAGGTTACTTGGGGAATAAGTAGCTGAATTAAATTTCTCATCACAGAAGAGTAAGGAGTGTGTGATACAATCTAATTTTGGAAATCTTCTGAAGGCATATGATACCTTAAAATGACAAAAAAAGTGTAATTCTGGCTATCATAACCACACAGCAACCAGTGAACAGCACATATTACCAAAATAGAAGTCTCACTGCTCAGTAACTCTCAAAACCTGATTACAATATATTTATCAATAAAATTGACCACTAACTAACACAGTAACACAAAGAAAGTGCAACAAGTACTTACTACTCCAACTTGTGTCTTTATGTCTGTTTCAGCCTACTCTACTGAGTAAAGTCCATCCAAAATTAGCACTGAACAACCGCTAAGTGTATCCTCCTCTCTGCCATAATAACTGTACCAAGAAAACCAAGCTAGATTTCTGTGAGGTAAACACTGGAGAGCAATGTGCCATAAAGCATTGTGCATTTTTCATGAGAGATCTCCCTGATGTTGCATGGCCAAGTTATTTAGACCACAGAGCTTTGAGAGAGGCACTATTCTCTATTACAAGTTGGAGGAGCCGCTTCTTTTTGAAGCTGTTATTTCAGGGAAAAAATACTACATAGTGTTCCTTTAAAAATTAAATACAACAAATTATGTTATATCAACTATTACAAACACAATGTGCTGCCCCTCCAAACCAACAGAGGTTGCTGTCTCCCTTAATTGTTTTAAGCCCAATTTATGCTTCTGTATTGAACCTATGTTGTAGGCACCATGGCCTGTTGTGCACCTCTTCAGAAATGTAGCTTATCGCATCTACTCAGACCATAACGACTGTAATTAGTCTGCAATCAGATGAACATGGTTCAAGATGCTCATCTACACTGCACTCTGTAAATAGTGCACTTTAAATATTTGTAAAACTAATACCACTACATTGTGTACTACATAGGGTTAAAGAAGATGTTTGAAATTCAGATCTAGTGGTTTGGCAGTGTAATTGCAAAGCGACACAGGCACCCACAATATAAACTTTCACAATGGCATAGGAACACTTGTACATAACATTTTTTTTTTTCATTCATTTAGGAACACATTTTTTCCCTGGTCCTGAGGCTCCCCCTGGTGCAATTAACTTTTACAGCACTGTACTGAAATTGGTAGGGAGGGGAAGGAAAGGGGTTGTTTCCTACCCTCCTTCTAAAGTTACATGATGCAGTTTCTGCAGTGCTGAGCCCAGAGTAGCAACGACTCTATTCTCCCTATCATAGGTCAGTGAATCATCACAATGATTTTGAAGCTGTAATTTTAAGATCAAATATTACATAGTGTTCCTTTAGGCTCTGTGTTTTGTCTACATAGTTGCAGTGTATTGTTTGAGTGAATTTTGGTTGTTTTTTTTAAACAGGCTGCGGTTTTGTTTTCCTGACTTCTTGTCTAATATTCGTTTTTGTCTTTTGGACTTGTTTATCTTTCTACTGATTTTTGGGTTTTGGAATATTTCTTCTGGTTTTGACCTCACTTCACTTATTGTGTTTAATAAACCGCTAAATGACTCTCACCCTCAGTGAGTGATTTGTGACATCTATAGATCTGTAATCCGTGTATATGAATGATTAGTAGATAATGATGATTCAAATACAAAAAAATGGTACAAACCATTTTGTTAATTCAAAATGATTCTAATTACTGAAAGTGATTATTACAGTCTCAAATTTGCACATGATTTGATAACAACAAAGCTTGCGTTTGGTATTATTGGTTTTAGGTGGAGAAACATTTTCAGCTGTGTTTCTGTTTTAGCAGTAATTATGTTCGTTCATCTCCTAGCAATGGAGCCACTCTGTGTCACTTGGAGAACTGTGTGAAGCAGGGAGATATGTTCAGATCTGTTATGGTTTTATTTACACACAAACCAAAAATGAATGGCAGATTTTCATAATGTAGCAGAGTAAAAAGTAAGATAAGTACAGATACACGAAAAAACTACTTAAGTACAGTAATGATTTGCATTTATTTCATTACTGTCTACCACTGGTTGTAGCAAAACATGAAGTTTGCACAAGGGGGCATTCATGTACATATTCATGTAAACAAATACATGTCTCAAAGCTGATTAAAATTTATTTAATATGAATTAATTTTAGCTCATGAAACCTTGCAGACTAATGTCTACAGAGACAGCAGCTTGATACAAAAATAGCTCTAAAGCTGTAAGGTGAGAAAGGTTCCTCTTCTTTTACGTGCTGCCGTGCCTATTAAAAGATGGCAGAGAAGAAAAGAGAACAGATTTTAAAAAAAAATAGACATAAGAAAACAAACCATTTCTCCATTTTATATTTAACTCATACTTCATTTTTCACAGTATGCTAGTGGCTGGATATTTTTTGGTGGGTGAACAATTCCCAGTCCAACAGTGACACTGAGGTGTTTAACACTCTAGCAGCCCTGTTGAGTCTGATTCACTGGCACCAGCACAACACAGACTTAATACACCACCACCACATCATGGTAACTGCAGCACTGAAAATGCTCTGCAACCCAAATCATATATTCCTAGGGGTTCTGAGCACTGAAGAACAGAGAGAGCAACAGTTGACCTACAGTCTGTAATTGTAGAAGTGTAAAATGCTTCTATGGTCAGTAGAGTTGAGCGAATGGACAATGACAGTAGAAACAAGTAAGTGATGTTATTGTTTTGGCTGATCAGTGTGGATATATACTCAGTGATGAGTGGTTGAGGATCATTTCAGCTTCCTGTTACTGGAACCAATCAGCTTTTAGCACAGCAATAAAAAAAAGCTGTGCTTTTACAAGACCTAACAACAGGACAAGGCATGGGTATTCTAAATATTTCTGGAAAAAACTGTAAGTGAATTTACTCTTGTCTCTGTCTCTCTCTCTTTCTCTCTCTCTCTCTCCCTGTGTGTGTGTGTGTGTGTGTGTGTGTGTATGTGTACACATTGTAATACCACTGTATCATGAATACTGTATGTCTTATTTTCTTTGTTAGGACGTCCACTACTAAAGGAGCTTGAAAATGATTCACCTTTATTTCACTCTTTTGCTCTCAACAGCATTAGGTAAAGTTTAAGTGTAGTTTCTCTTTATTGAGCTTGTATCCCATACTTGGAGAGCACATGGCCTTTATAAGTGTCTGGTAAAAAGTAAGTTATACACTTTTAAATTGTTTTAAAAGTGTTTAATTTTTGCTTCTTTCTTTTCAGGTGGCACCTCAAAGATCGACTTTCCCTGTGCAGATGGGCCGAAGTACATTCAGCATGGAGAAAATATTACTCTGAACTGTCCTTTTGCTACTTCTGAGGCAATAGTGGCTTTGTGGTTCAAACAGACTCCAGGAGAAAAGCCTGTTCTTGTTGCTTCTGCTGTATTTTCTACAGGAGTTAAATATCACAGCGAGTTTAACAACAACCGTTTTAAAGCATTAAGAGACAGAGCTTTTACTCTGAACATCACACACACAGAGCCGTCTGATTCAGCAACATATTACTGTGCAGTCGCTGATTATTCAGATACTGTATTATTGAACTGTACAATTTTAATCATGAAAGGTTGGTGCCAGTTTAATTTTATAAGAAGTGATCATTGTTGAAATCCAAATTTTTGTACACTGTGACATTCAGTGATCAGTGTATAATTTTTCTTCAGGTTCATCTTCAAGTCTCTACACAGTTCTCCAGACTCCTGAATTACACTCTGTTACAGTGGGAGGCAACACAACTCTGCACTGTTCAGTCCTCACAGATGCGTCTGCAGGAGAACACAGTGTGTACTGGCTGAGACATGGATCAGGAGAATCTCCTTCAGGAATCATTTACACTTATGGAGACACTAACAGTCAGTGTAGCAGGAGTTCTGAGATTGATTCTCCTACACAGAGCTGTGTCTACAAACTCCCCAAGACCAACCTCAGTCTCTCTGATGCTGGAACTTACTACTGTGCTGTGGCTGTGTGTGGACAGATACTATTTGGGAACGGGACTAAACTGGACTTTTTAGGTAAGAGACAAACTGTTTTTTCTCAAAATGTCTGCCCAAATTTATAGTTAGAAAAGTGTTGAAATATACTGGGGATTTGTGTCAGCCTTTCACATGGTTTATCTATTAATCTGATTCTGTTAAAATGACAATCTATATCGTTGTAAAACTATGCTTAAACAATGATTGGTGTATGTTTAGTTCCATGTATATCCTGTGAAAAATGCCTGGAAAATATTCTATTAGTCCAGTCATCGTATTTCAAATTATACATTTTTTAAGTATAAATGAAAATATATTCAAAAACAGCGATTTGTTAAGACTGATACTATGTATCACATTAACAACATATTGTAAATGTTTAAGTAATAAAAGTGTTTGTGGTTTTTACAGAGAACAGTGGTGTGGACATTATATTATACAATACCATTATATTGTTAGTGGTTTCTAACACCATATCTATGGTTGTGATTTTATCTCTGTGCCGAAAATTACACAAAAGTCATAATAAAGGTAAGGTTTCCCTCTGAGATGTTTACACTCTGTGGATTATTATGATATTTTTGTTAAGTTTGTATTTTAAACATTGACCAAATAATTTCTTTATTTGTTTAAGATGCTGCTGAAAGTCACTCAGTTCATGTAAATCAGGTAATTATTTATTTATTTATTTAAACTATTGTCTGTAACTAGCCGTGAAACCTCCACTTTTATTTTATATTGTGTAAAACTCTCATAATTGAATGAACAGCAAAAATTACAATTAAATATTTAGAAAGATCTTATTACATTAATTTCCATACATCGTTAAAAGTGTATTTTTTTCTGTTTTAGAAATACAAGGTTTTGAGTCAACAAACACATACTATAATAAATACTGATACTAACAAAGTACTGAAGTATTGAAAGTTTTAAACAATCTGAATGTTCTAGTTTTCTTTGTGAATTAGATTTTTTGTGAAATATCTCAACTAAAGAATCATGTTTACCATATAAATGATTTAAGTTGAATTATGACACATTATGACATACTGTTCACTGAAAATGTGGTTGGGATCTTTCAGGCTGAACACACGGGGGCCTTGAACTATGCAGCACTAAGCTTTGCTCAGCCTCTGTCCTCAAGAAGAAGCAGAGGAAAGAGCAGTAGTGATCAGCCTGTGTACGCACAAGTAAAGAGTCTTAAGTAAAAACCGCATCAGTCCCACAATCAAACTACTGTCTCATATCTACTCTGTACACAGTGTTCATTTAAGATGTAGTAGTATTGTAGAATATCATAAATACAGAGGAACCTTGGCTCATGAATCTTGAACAATGTGATACTTTATCATATGGTTTAGGCAAAAAAATGTCTCAGTTGTGGACAATACACTTGGTTCTCGACCAAACAAACACACTTTGGAACATTTACAGCAAGAGACTCTCCAGCCATGGCATGCAGCAGTTCTGCTGAAACAAAGGGCACTTTGTTTATTTCTCTTGTGTCTCATGGTCCTGTGGTAAATGCACACTTCTGCTGCAATTCATTGTAAACCTTCTCTCTCTTTTATTAAAATATATACTCTTATTTAATAAGCCACTGTTTGTCCAATGAAGGGTAGTGATAAAAGCAAAATAAAAAGCTGTGTTATGAAAGTGCTGTCTTTGTGTGTGATCTGCTGCACCTCTTCATCTTCCTCACCGTCTTAGGGCATCAACTCTGCCCAGTACAGATAAAGTGAAGGTAAATTCATTCATTCATTATCTGAAACCGCTTATCCAGTTCAGGGTCGCGGGGGGTCCAGAGCCTACCTGGAATCATTGGGCGCAAGGTGAGAATACCTCATGGAGGGAGCGCCAGTCCTTCACAGGGCAACACACACACACACTCACACATTCACTCACACCTATGGACACTTTTGAGTCGCCAATCCACCTACCAATGTGTGTTTTTGGACTGTGGGAGGAAACCGGAGCACCCGGAGGAAACCCACGCGGACACAGGGAGAACACACCAAACTCCTCACAGTCACCCGGAGCGGGAATCGGTCCCTGGAGCTGTGTGACTGCGACACTACCTGCTGCACCACCGTGCTGCCCATGGTAAATTTAAATCTATTAACTCTACAGGGTGGGCAATTTATATAGATACACCATAATAAAATGGAAATGGTTGGTGATATTAACTTCCTGTTTCATAAGTTATTTTCAAGTTTCTGACCACTTATAAAATGTTTTCAAAGTGCTGCTCATTGTGTTGGATTGTCAATGCAACCCTCTTCTCCCACTAGCAACACCACAGGAGAAATGCTAGCACAGGCTTCCAGTGTCCTTAGTTTCAGGTGCTGCACATCTCGTATCTTCACAGCATAGACAATTGCCTTCATCCATCCATCCATCCATCCATCCATTATCTGTAACCGCTTATCCAATTTAGGGTCACGGGGGGTCCAGAGCCTACCTGGAATCATCGGGCGCAAGGTGGGAATACACGCTGGAGGGGACGCCAGTCCTTCACAGGGCAACCCAGACACACACACATTCACACCTACGGACACTTTCGAGTCGCCAATCCACCTGCAACGTGTGTTTTTGGACTGTGGGAGGAAACCGGAGCACCCACAGGAAACCCACGGGGACACGGGGAGAACACACCAACTCCTCACAGACAGTCACCCGGAGCGGGAATCGAACCCACAACCTCCAGGCCCCTGGAGCTGTGTGACTGCGACACTACCTGCTGCGCCACCGTGCCGCCCCAATTGCCTTCAGATGACCCCAAAGATAAAAGTCTAAGGGGGTCAGATCAGGAGACCTTGGAGGCCATTCAACTTGCCCACGACGACTAATCCACTTTCCAGGAAACTGTTCATCTAGAAATAATCTGACCTGACACCCATAATGTGGTGGTGCATTGCTGGAAAAACTCAGGGAACATGCCAGCTTCAGTGCGTAAAAGAGGGAAACACATCACCATGTAGCAATTTCACATATCCAGTGGCCTTGAGGTTTCCATTGATAAAGAAGGCCCCATTATATTTGTACCCCATATACCACACTTTACCATCAATTTTTTTTGTTCCAACAGTCTTGGAGGGATCTATCCAATGTGGATTAGTGTCAGACCAATAGCGGTGGTTTTGTTTATTAACCTCACCATTCACATAAAAGTTTGCCCCATCACTGAACAAAATCTTCTGTGTAAACTGAGGGTCCTGTTCCAATTTTTGTTTTGCCCATTCTGCAAATTCAGTGCGCCGACCAGGGTCATCCTCGTTGAGATGCTGCAGCTGCTGGAGTTTGTAAGGGTGCCATTTGTGAGTAGCTAATATCTGCCAAACAAATGTTCGACTGATGCCACTCTCCAGTGACTCACTGTGGGCTCTTGCTGAATAAAGCTAGGACAGCCACTGATGTTTCTTCATTAGTGACAGTTTTCATGAATCTACATTTTGGCAATTCCAACACTGAACCAGTTTCACGAAACTTGGCAAGCAGTTTGCTAACTTTAGCATGAGAGATGGGTGGTCTCGTATTGAAATTCGCATTGAAATCTGCTGCAATGGGTTACTGCGTTCACCAGACATCAACACAATTTCTATCCGCTCCTCACGTGTTAACCTCTGCAACATGTCAATGGCTGTAAACAAAGAGAAACTTGTAAGTAACTCATGAAAGAATAAAGTTAAAACCAAACACACCATTGTTTTTCTTGTGAAATTTCCAATAGGTTTGATGTGTCACATGACCCACTTCGCATTGAAAAAACAAAAGTTGGATCCAAAATGCTGACTTCAAAATGGCCGCCATGGTCATCACCCATCTTGAAAATTCCTCCCCCTCCCATATACTAATGTGCCACAAACAGGAAGTTAATATCACCAACCATTCACATTTTATTAAGGTGTATGCATATAAATGGCCCACCCTGTATTTACAGTGTTTAAGGTATTTCTGTATGATTTTATGCAGCGGGTTATAATTATGATTATACTGGTGAAAATACCACAACCTGAAAGCTATGGAAATTATTGCTTGGCCGTTCCACTGTGGGAGGAAAATTGAGCACTAAGAGGAAACCCACACAGACAAGGGGAAAACACAGTAAACTACTCAAAATCACCCAAGGCAGAGTTTAACCCACAACCCCAGGACCATTGAGTTGTGTGCAGGGGCACTGTACTGGGGAAAGTTATTATGATTCAGGTGACAGGAATGGATGTGATAGGCCCAAAATGTATTAGATTTTTATCATTATTGTTTTCAATTTCAATATTAAATGAATAATTTCTAACAGTTCATAGAAGATGTTTTATTTCATTTTTGTTGTCTGGCAAAAAGAAAACATATAGACTTCTCTGCATTGTCTGATTCAGCTCCTTCTTCTCTTTACGATAAATAGTTCAGTCCGCCATCAAAAAAGTGCACTTCGATTTCAGAGAGGAGCATTGTGCTTCACTTTAAAGAACAAGCTTGTTAATAGAAATGGAAAATAAGAAGAAATACAGCAGAGAGACCATGAAGAGTGGTTGTATGTCACCCATATTTTCAGGAAGAATAGGTGGGTGTAGTCTGTGACTGGTGGAATTTACCGTTACCGTTAGTTTAGTCTGTAGTAGACTCATCCACAGACACTGCCCACAAGTACACAGAGAGTCTGGTACCTTTAGTGCACTAATCTGGCCTCACTGTCAGGTATCTGTCAACTGCAATCTGAATAGCTGTCTGTACATCTGTGTATAAACATATAATTTTTAACTGGCTCAGTAGTACACGGTTCTTGGCCACAAATAGAAGTTCCACTGTACTTAAATTTTACGTGCAAGCAGAAATTTTAACCACTGAAAAGAAAAATTTCTGATTTCTATTTTAGAAAATTTTACTTGATGTTATGTTTATTTTAAATGTACTTAAATTTTGCTTCAGGAATTCTTACTGATGTTCTGTGACTGCCATTTTGCTATTGTTTCAAGAACAATAAACAATAACAAATTAGAATTATTTAAAAGACTTTTATATTATCAAAGCTTTAAATATTATAAAGTCTGTTAACATCTAAGGAATACAAAGAAGTATTTAAGCAGTTACTTAATTACTATATTGTAATTGTTCAATAATAATAATTGAATTCTGGCAGTAATCTTAATAATCAAAAGTTTATTTATATCGCCACAAATCAGCAGTTCTTATTTAAAGATAAATCACAATATTTAAAAATATCTAATTATTTAATAATATGTTTATTCATATTCTTCTGATTTAAGCTGGTTAATATTCATCCATGCCAACTAGTTTCAAACTAGAACGAGAAAAAAACAAATTAACAGCAAAAATATATTTTCTAATCCAGGGTTTTCCAAATGTTTCTTCCAGCAACACACTACTTTTCCAATGATCAATATCACAACCCAGGGGACATACAGGGGTTGGACAATGAAACTGAAACACCTGGTTTTATACCACAATAATGTATTAGTATGGTGTAGGGCCTCCTTTTGCGGCCAGTGCAGCGTCAATTCGTCTTGGGAATGACATATACAAGTCCTGCACAGTGGTCAGAGGGATTTTAAGCCATTCTTCTTGCAGGATAGTGGCCAGGTCACTACGTGATGCTGGTGGAGGAAAAACGTTTCCTGACTCGCTACTCCAAAATACCCCAAAGTGGCTCAATAATATTTAGATCTGGTGACTGTGCAGGCCATGGGAGATGTTCAACTTCACGTTCATGTTCATCAAACCAAACTTTCACCAGTCTTGCTGTGTGTATTGGTGCATTGTCGTCCTGATGCACGGCACCGCCTTCAGGGCACAATGTTTGAACCATTGGATGCACATGGTCTTACTGGTGCAATGTGCAATTAATGAAGATTGGCCACCAGGCTGCTCCAATTTAGCCATGAAACCTCCCACACTACAATGACAGGTGTTTCACTTTCATTGTCCAACCCCTGTATATATTTAATTTATATTTAAATTAAATATAACTGATGTTAGCTTATTAATTTATCGCCAACAATTTTAATAATTTTCAAAATTACGGTAAATTCTATTGCTCCATTTTCCCTTTGGGGTGGGGGAGTTCTCAGTCTTGGGGTGAAATAAACCCAGAGATTTCAGTATTTTTTAAAATCTATGATAAAAATGATCCATCCATCCATTATCTGTAACTGCTTATCCAATTCAGGGTCACGGTGGGTCCAGAGCCTACCTGGAATCACTGGGCGCAAGGTGGGAATACACCCTGGAGGGGGTGCCAGTCCTTCACAGGGCAACACACACACTCACACATTCATTCACACGGTCCCTTTTGAGTCGCCAATCAACCTACCAGCGTGTGTTTTTGGACTGTGGGAGGAAACTGGAGCACACAGAGGAAACCCACACGGACACGGGGAGAACACACCAACTCCTCACAGACAGTCACCCAGAGCAGGAATGGAACCCAGTGTGACTGCGACACTACCTGCTGCGCCACCGTGCCGCCCTGACAAAAATGATATTATTTTTATGTAGTTTTAATATGGCCTTTTCTCCATTACAAGCATAAAACTTCATTAGTACGCTAATGTCTCTGTAGGTAGCTAGTTAAAATCCACCTTAAATGGTGAATCAATTACATTCTATCGCCTGATTTGGCCCTCTCGAAACACTACTTTAATGTGGAAGTTGAAGTGTTGAAATAAAGCTACGGAATAAAAAGCTGAATTTAGTTTTATATGACAGAAGAGTTAGGAGTGTGTGATAAAACTTGATTTTGGAACATTTCTGAAGGCATATGATAATAATAACATGGCTAGTAGACTGGGAATGAAGAAGTACTCGTTTTTTAAATTTGTGTTCTGATGAAGTGTCAGATTCTTTAAGGGTCATTCCATTTTGTAGGAGATTTTAACCCCTACATCATGTAACCATTTTACAAAGATAACATGGCAAAAACAAGGGGTAGGGGTAAAAATAAGGGGTTCGCCATTAAAGTTAGTATAGCAGCAGCCTGTGTTGCTGCATAATAAAAAACGTCCACAAGGGGGCATTCATGTACATGTTCATTTTCTGTTTATGTGCCTCTTAGAGTTCAATTATTAAATTATTATTATTTATATCTGCTTCATTTTTTTTCAAATGCCCTGCTCTAATCCTAAACATGGCTACATTTAATATTTCCTTCCTTTCAAATCTATGGTGACTCAATACAAAGCCACATCCCTTCAGGGTCAGTGGTTCAGAGCAGCAATGTTGGGTGAGGAAACAAATACATGTTTTAAAGTTGATTAAACTTGAATTGCTTAAAATGAATGGAATTATAGCTCATGAAACCTTGCAGACTAATGCCTAGAGAGACAGCAGCATGATACAAAAATAGCTCTAAGGCTGTAAGGTGAGAAAAAAACTCTTGTTTTGGGTGGCGCAGTGCCTATTAAAAGATAGCAGAGAACAAAAACAAAAAAACATGGCACAGAATTGTGAACAGACATAAAAACACAAGCCACTTCTCCATTTTATATTTTATTCATTCTTCATTTTTCACAGGATGCTGTCAGCTGAATATTTTTTGGGTGGTGAACTATTCCTAGTCCAGCAGTGACAATGAGGGGTTTAAAAACTCTAGTAGCCCTGTTCTGTATGTTTCACTTGTACCAGCACAACACAGACTAAATACACCACCACCACATACATCAGTGTCATTGCAGCCCTGAGAATGCTCTACCACCCAAATCATACTTCATATATACATACAAATACGTAAATCATGCTCTTTGGAGTTCTGAACACTGAAGAACAGAAATAAGTGGGGGGCGGGGGGGGGTAATTAAGTATGCAGAGCAACAGTTGACCTACAGTCTGTAATTGTAGAAGTGTAAAATGCGTCTATAGGGTTAGTGGAGCTGAGTGAATGCACAATGAGAGTAATAACAAGTAAGTGTTGTTATTGTTTTGGCTGATCAGTGTGGATATATATGTATACTTGGTGATGAGTGGTTGAGGACCATTTCAGCTTCCTGTTATTGGAACCAATCAACTTTTAGCACAAGAATAAAAAAGCTGAGCTTTTACAAGACCTGACTACAGGAAAAGGCATGGGTATTCTAAATATTTATGCAAAAACTGTAAGTGAATTTACTCCTCTCTCTCTCTCTTTCTCTCTCTCTCTCTCTTTCTCTCTCTGTAATAATGTAATAATGTGTGTCTGTATATATATATATATATATATATATATATATATATATATATATATATATATATTTAGTAATACAACAGAACCATGAGTACTATCTGTCTATTTTCTTTTACTTTTTAGGACATCCTCTACTAAAGACGGTTGACAATGATTCTACTATATTTTACTGTTTTGCTGTCAACAGCATTAGGTACAATTTAAGTGTTTCTCTTTATTGAGTTTGTATTCCCTACATAGAGAGCACATGGTCTTCATAAGTGTCTGGTAAACAGTAAATATTTAACTTTTAAATAGTTTTAAAAGTGTTTAATTTTTGATTCTTTCTTTTCAGGTGGCACCTCCAAAATCGACTTCCCCTGTGTAGATGGGCCGAAGTACATTCAGCATGGAGAAAATATTAATCTGAACTGTCCTTTTGCCAATTCTAATCCAATTTTGGCCGTGTGGTTCAAACAGACTCCAGGAGAAAAGCTTGTTCGTGTTGCTTCTGCTGTTCTTTCTACAGGAGTTAAATATCACAATGGTTTTGAAAACAGCAACCGTTTTAAAGCATTAAGGGACAGTGCTTTTACTCTGAATATCACACATATAGAGTCATCTGACTCAGCAACATACTACTGTGCAGTTGCAGATTATTCAGACACTGTATTTTTGAACTGTACAATATTAATCCTGAAAGGTTGGTGAAAGTCTTGTGTAATTTTATGAAAGGCGATCAGTGTTAAAATCCAATTTGTTGTACAACATGACATCTGTATAGCCAATTCAGTTCTCAGTAAATATTTTCTTTTTTTTTCAGGTTCATCTTCAAGTCTCTACACTGTTCTTCAGCCTCCTGTATTAGACTCTGTTGAATTTGGAGGCAACACAACTCTGCAGTGTTCAGTCCTCACAGATGTGTCTGCAGGAGAACACAGTGTGTACTGGCTGAGACATGGATCAGGAGAATCTCCTCCAGGAATCATTTACACTCATGGAGACACTAACAGTCAGTGTAGCAGGAGTTCTGAGACTGATTCTCCTACACAGAGCTGTGTCTACAAACTCCCCAAGACCAACCTCAGTCTCTCTGACGCTGGAACTTACTACTGTGCTGTGGCTGTGTGTGGACAGATACTGATTGGGAATGGGACTAATCTGGACTTTGTAGGTAAGAGCCAAACCAATTTTTCTCAGAATGTCTGCTCAAATTTATAGTTTGAAAAGTGTTGAAAAATACAGGGGAATTGTGTCAGCCTTTCACACCATTTAGCTATTGAGCTCTTTTTGCTTAAATTAACACTAAATAGTATTTTTACCTAAAATGACTGCCTTAAAAAAGCGAGACTCCTCTGACCTGATGTAGGAAGAATAGTGCCTCTCTCAATGCACCTGGTGCTTTTTTCTAATAAACCTGGCCATTCATCTTTAGAACCACAGGGCGGAGATCTCTTAGGAGAAATGCATAATGCTTATGGCATATGGTTGTTTATCTCATTACAAGAAGACTTTAGCTTGGTTTTCCTTGTACAGTCATCATGTCAGAGAGAGCAAGGAGGATAAAGAGAGAGTCAGATCAGTTGTTAATACTGGACTAAAGTTACATAATAGAGTCAGTTGAAACAGACATGAAGATACAATTTGGAATAGTAAATATATTTTTGCATTTTCTTCATGTGTTGTGGTGTTAGTGATAAAGTTTGTAGACAAAATGTTCTAATCAGATTTAGCTAAGTTAAACATTGACTCTGGCAATAAGTGCTGTTCTCTGGTTGCTGTGTGGTTATAAGGGCCAGAGTTATATTTTGTGTAGGTGGAACCCAAAATTTTGTAGACGACAACATGTTAGAAGGTTTTTGAGAGTTACTGATGAACCAGGGCATGTGGTAGCACCTGCTAACTTTAGCTCACTTTTTTTGCATTGAACATTGATTCTTGTAATAAGTGATTTTCTTTTGGTTGTTGGGTGATTATAACAGCTAGAGTAATACATAAGTTACAATTTACAGGTGGAATAACAATGTGCAGTGTATATTATGAGCAATACATGTGTTATATTATGTAGCCAACACAATTATATTCGATCACACACTTTCCCCTGGCTCAATATCGAGATAGTGTGTGTAATAGTATAAGACCGGATTGTGATTATCAGTTGAAGCCCTGAGAGCCATTTGTGACCAATGTGAATATTCCTTGGCTCAGAAGGTCTGTGTGTGTGTGTTTGCCTGTGAGAAGAGAGAGATTGAGAGCGGGAGTGAGAACAAGAGAGAGAGAGAGCGAGAGAGAGAGAGAGCGAGAGAGAGAGAGAGAGAGAGAGAGAGAGAGAGAGAGAGAGAGAGAGAGAGAGAAAGGAAGGTGTGTGTGTCTGAGACTTGTTTTCATGGAAGTATTGTAAATTTGAATTACACTCAGCAACAGGTAGGAGGATTTCAGAAGACAATCTTAGCCACTTCTTACATAGTATTCTTTTAAAATGCAAATTTATATTACTGTAAATGAAAAAAACCTTCAACAATAATAGGTTTTATGTTTAGTGCCATGTGTGTCTTATGAAAATTTCCAAAACATTTTCTTCAAATAAAATTACATTTCTTCATTTTCTTTGCAAGTAATTTAAGTTTAACTTGTTTTAGAACATTTATATCTGTAGTGTAAAAACACATGTTGGTAGGTTGATTGACTTCTCAAAAGTGTCCTTAGGTATGATTGTTGTGCATTTGAGTGAATTTGTGATTGTGTTGTGCTCTTGTGCCCGGAGATTCCGCAACCCTGAACTGGATAAGCAGTTACAAACAAAGGAAGAATGAATGAAAATATATTTAGAAACCATTAGTTAAGACAGCGGTGATATGTATCACATTAGTAGCATATTTTAAATGGCTATGTAATAAAAACTTTTTTGTTTTTTTTGGTTTTTGCAGAGAACAGTGGTTTGGACATAACAATTATATTGTTAGTTGTGTCGAACATCATATCTATGGTTGTGATATTATCTCTGTGCCGAAAAGTACACAAAAGTCATAATAAAGGTAAGGTTTCCCTCTGAGAAATTTACATGCTGTGGATATTTATAATAATGTTGTTAGGTTGGTATTTTAAACATTGAGCCAATTATTTCTTTATTTGTTTAAGATGCTGCTGAAGCTCACTCCGTTCATGTAAATCAGGTAATTTTTTTTTACTATTGTCTGTAATTGTCTGGAGTGTAACCTCCACATATAGTTTTTATTGTGTAAAACTTACATAATTGACTGATCAGCAAAAATGTTCATTACATATTTAGAAACTCTTATTATTGTATATAGTTAAAATTAACCACGTACGTAAAGTCTATTGGATGTATTACACATTCTGAACTATTTATTTTTCTATGTAACTTTGAGCATCTGTGGAATATCAAGACTTCAGAATTATTATTACCACATAAACTATTGCATTAAGTTTGAATTATGACACAATATAACATAACATAACATGTACTGTTTGCTGTAAATGTGGTTTGGATCTTTCAGACTGAAGAAACAGGGGCCTTGAACTATGCAGCACTAAGGTTTTCTCAGCCTCCGTCCTCAAGAAGAAGCAAAGGAAAGAGCAGTAGTGATCAGCCTGTGTACGCACAAGTAAAGAGTCTTCAGTAGAAACCGCATCAGTCCCACAATCAAACTACTGTCTCATAACTACTCTGTAGACAGTGTTCATTTCAGATGTAGTATTGTAGAATATCATAAATACAGAGGAATCTCTGTATGAATGTCTCCTATATCAAAAAATTAGGTCCTAGAGTTCAAGCTGAGCGTGTTTTATAAACAAATTACCATTAGCTAACTGTAGCTAATCATGAAAATTTGATTGTTGTTTAAAAATGTCAACTCTTTGTCAACTAATTAGCCTGGTTTGTGCAAACATTTTTATGAGGCATTTGTCTAAAAGTGATTTAGCTTTTTACCAAACCATTTTTTACCAACATTTTGGAATGAATGAAGATCAATACCTGAGGTTCCACTGTACTATAAATTTTATATATAAGTAGACAATGTTACAATTGAAAAAACTATTTGGTCTGCTCCTTTCCATTTCACACAGCATCGAATTTGTTTCTATGTATATCTGTAAATATATTTTAAATATTCAAATTTGCCTCAGGATTTCCTATTGAAGCTCTGTGATTGCTATCATTTTGCTGTTGATTCTGAGAACTATAAACAAATAATGATCATAATAAATGAGAATTATAACACCTTTCACGCATTTTACTTGAAATTTCACACTGTTTTCTTTACATCACAGTTCCAAAATGACACAAAGAACAGAGAGAATTTATGGAAGGTCCATTCACATCTAAAGAATACAAATATGTACTTAAGCAATTACATAATAACAATATGAAACACTAATAATTATTTTCATCATCAAATATATATTTGTACCACTATACATGAGCAGTACTTACTTAAAGACCAAACACATTTATTTTTGTTTTATTTTAGTGGTCTATAACCCATGATAATTCTATCATGGAATCATGATAATAATTCTATAACCCATGAATGGAATTTTGCTTCATTTTATACTTTATGCATTTTTCATTTTGCAAAATTAAGAAGTAATGTTAAATGGATCAGACACCTTCCTACATATAGAGACGTTTCAGATTTAAGTCTGTGCTTGTGGATTCTCATCTCACATGTGTTCTATGTTTGATCTTAGGGAACAGGAATGTCTTTGCGGTCACACATTTCTGTTGATTGAGGTTTGCTGTGCATCCTTGTTTTCCTGGAATATACAGTGATGAACCAATGGAAGCTTCTTTCCTGAGGCTGTCAAGATTTTAAATAGAATTATCATATTTATGTTGTCAACAAAGGCGGCACGGTGGCGCAGCAGGTAGTGTCGCAGTCACACAGCTCCAGGGACCTGGAGGTTGGGGGTTCGATTCCCGCTCTGGGTGACTGTCTGTGAGGAGTTGGTGTGTTCTCCCCGTGTCCGCGTGGGTTTCCTCCGGGTGCTCCGGTTTCCTCCCACAGTCCAAAAACACACGTTGCAGGTGGATTGGCGACTTGTGAGTGTGGGAGTGAATGTGTGTGTGTCTGTGTTGCCCTGTGAAGGACTGGCGTCCCCTCCAGGGTGTATTCCCGCCTTGCGCCCAATGATTCCAGGTAGGCTCTGGACCCCCCGCGACCCTAAAATTGGATAAGCGGTACAGATAATGGATGGATGGATGTTGTCAACAAGAGTGATCACTTAATCAAATTTACTGTTTCTTTATATATTTTTATTATTATTATTTTAATTATTCTAATTATTTTCCTTGTAGTGGGAATTGGCTTTGTCAACAGTTTATATTTGCATATTGATTTATCTTTGCCAATGTAGAAAGGAAATATCCACATTTAATGCAGTGAAAGGTGCAAAACAAACACCTCTCATGGAGTGGGGGAGCAGTATAGGGTCAACAGTACCACTGATGTGGAGATGTATATTGAAATTTTACAGAGACATAGGCTTCCATCAAGGCAATATCTTTCCTGAGAAATCCATGGTTATTTCAGCAAAACAATGCCAGGTCTTATTCTACACCTGCTACAAGAGCATAGCTTCACTGACACAGACTGAAGCCCAGATCTACCTACTTTATGGCACATCACGAAGAAGAGTATCAGACAATGAGTTTGCTATCAAGCAAAAATGGGCACAAATCCCACTTCCAAATCACAATTTTGTAAATATTTGGTCAACTCAAGGTTTTTTTTGTGTGCTTTATCAATAAATTGATGCATGGAGCCATGCATGCAGTCTGTTACAGTAGCTCCTGGTTCTTGTTTTCTGTTTTTCTTTTTAACTTTAATTTATCTTTCTATTAATTTATTTATTTGAAAAGGCAACTTAGTGAAGCTGAAACATGCTAGTAGAGAGAGTCTTAGTCTATTTTTTCACTATGAAATTACTTTCACTCTCCTGATCCACTGCTCCGCAGTAACATGGCTCCATTATTCACACCCGGGATCAGCTGATTGTGCTGAAGCCAGCAGGCATGGCGACCAGGACATCTAGCATCCACGAAGGGCTTTGGAGAGGGTTGCACAGGGGATGCAGAGGAGAAACATAACAGCGCATGGGGAAAGTGAAGACGAGAAGGAGGAAGCTTATGACGAACAGGGGGTATAAGCTGCATCACTGGCTAAAAAAATGGACGAGCTAACAGCATTAGCCAGGAGTCAGAGGGAGTACTGGGCATGTAGCTTAATGTGCTTTTTTGAGACATGGCTACACCAGGAGGACATTGTGTATGACAACGTTTCCAACGGTTTGGTGGTTTTCAGACTGTTGGTGCCTACTGGGGCTGCACAGAGAGTGGCAAGTGCAAAGGAGGAGGACTTGTTATGCTAGTTAATAACTGCTGGTGTAACCCTAGTCACATTACCATCAAGGAACAAGCCTGTTGCCCGAATATTGAGCTGTTGGCTGTTGGACCACATTATTTACTGCGAGAGTTCTCCCATGTTACAACTGTGGTTGTTTACAACCCCCCCCCCCCCCCCCGCCAACCCAACGTCTGCGTGTGACATCATTCACTCAACCGTTGTACTTCTCCAAACTCAAGATCTGAGAGCCTTCATTGCCATATCATATGCCTTCAATGGTTTTACCATGGCCAAGACACTACCAAACTTCACTCAGTATGTGTAGAGAGGAAATTGTGATGGGAAAATGCAATATATCATTGTAATGAGATAATAATTATAATAATCCCCCAATATACTCTATAAAGATTGTTATAGACACATACATCCTGATTGTAGACATAGTGTGCTTGTGACATTAAAGGACTTATTGCATTGTGTCCTCGGGGCACAACCCAGGAGAAACTGTTGGAGGGGAGGAAATGCTGAACATTGTACGTCTGAGATTAGAATAGGGAAGTAAGGTCCCTAGATAACTTAGAGAAACAAGTTGAAGAACATCCTGAGTACATCTTGAACTTAACCTAACCGTCTGCAATCATTTTGCTGACAGAAGTAAAAAAGAAGATAACAGATACATGCATAGCATAAAATGCCAATTAAGGGAATGTCTGGGTTTGTGCAATGAGACACGATGTAATAATGACTGGGCGCCACACATGATGCTTGGTGTACGTGCAGACGGGGCACATGACCGTGGGGTGTACGTGACTGGGGTACTATATATACTGCAACAAATGTTTGAATAAACTAGAGATTGGAGTAAATACTTGACTCTGTGTCTTTATTCCTCTGATTTCTCTGTCTTCCTTCCTGGCTGCACTTAGACAATTGCCATAACAGAAATAACACTGGACTTGCTATATGCTAATATTAAGAACACATACAACTGCTCCCCCCTCCTCATTCTGGGTATGTCAGACCACAACTTTGCGCACCTCAGCCCCTGCTATGTGCCGCTGGTGAAGAGTTAGACTGTGACCATGTGAGGAGATGGTCTGAGGAGACTTATGAGGCACTGCAGGACTGCTTTGAGTCTACTACTTCCTTAACAAAAAGAAGCAGGCCTTCAGAGCTGGAGACAGGGAGGAGATGAGAGCGATCCAGAGGGAACTGAAGACAACTATCAGGGAGGCTAAGAATAGATATAGGAGGAAGCTGGATTTTAAACTCCAGCAGAACAACATGAGGGAGATCTGGTGTGGAATAAGGACCATCACCGGCTTCAGCTCCAGCAAAAAAAGAGGAATAAAGAGCAGCGTAGACAGAGCCAATGAGCTAAATCTGTTCTTTAACAGATTTGACACTGCAGGCTCTGACCTCTCCCGTCCTGACTCCTCTGTTGCCACTTCTCAGGAGCCCACTCCACTCCCACTCCTGATAAACCACCTCACACCTCCTCCACCCGTCATCTCAGCATTGAGTCTCACTGCTGACCAGGTAAGAAGACAAGTGAAGAGACTCCACACAAAATAGGCTGCAGGCCCTGATGGGGTCCCCCCAGGGTGCTTAAAACCTGTGCTACCCATCTTTGTGTAGGTCTGCACCACGTCTTCAGAGGATTCCTGTGATGTGGAAGATCACAGGAATCAAGACAAGGCAACCCAGTGATGTCAAGGATTACAGGCCAGTGGCACTGACATCCCACGTCATGAAGACCATGGAGAGGTTAGCCTGGGAGTTGAGGATGCCATCATCTACCTGCTCAACCGAGTCTACGCTCACCTGCACAAGCCAGCCAGCACTGTGAGGGTCATGTTTTTTTATTTCTCCAGTGCATTCAACTCAATTCGCCTGCAGTGATAAGTTGACAGTGATGAAAGTAGATGCCCCCCTCGTGTCCTGGATTGCTGACTACCTGACTGGCAGACCACAGTATGTACGCCTGCAGCACTGTGTGTCGGACAGAGTGGTCAGCAACATTAGAGCTACGCAGGGAACTGTCCTCTCTCTATTCCTCTTCACCCTCTACACCACAGACTTCAGCTACTGCACAGAAAACTTCAGAAGTTTTCTGATTACTCTGCAATAGTTGGATGTACGTATGAGCGGGCTGATGAGGATGAGTACAGGGTAATGGTGAATGACTTTGTCGCATGGTGCAAGATGAACCATCTGCAGCTCAACGTGACAAAGACAAAGGAACTGGTGGTGGACCTGAGGAGGGACAAGCCGTGGGTGTCCCCTTTGTCCATCACGGGGATCAGTTTAGACACTGTGAAGGACTACAAATACTTGGGAGTGCACAATGTCAATAAACTAGACTAGGATTAAGAACACTGACACCCTCTACAGGAAGGGCCAATCTCGTCTCTATTCTCTGAGGAGCTTGAGGTCCTCCAACATCAGCTGGACTATGCTCAGGATTTTCTATGAGTCTGTGGTGCCAAGTGCTATCCCATATGTTGTTGCATGCTGGGTCAGCAGGCTGAAGATGGCAGATGCTAACAGGCTCACAAACTGATCGGCAAGGCTGTGGGTGCTGATGGCACTGCCGGAGAGGAGGATGCTATCTAAGCTGCAGGCCATTATGGACAATGGCTTCCACCCACTCTACGACACAGTGATGAAACACAGGAGCACATTCAGTACAAGACTCATTCCTCCAAAAATGCACTACAGAGCACCACAGGAGGTCATTCCTACCTGTAGCCATCCTCCCTCAATGTATGACACTATGGTACATCCATGCAATTCTCAATACCAAATTATACTGTTCATATGTGCAATAACAATAATAATGTAATTCATTATTTTTATGTGTGCAATAATTCAGAGGTGTTCATATGTGCAATAACAATAATAATGTAATTCATTTTTCTTATGTGTGTAATAATTCAGAGGTGCCATAGTTTAACTGCTTTATAAAGTATATTCCATATTTATTGCATATATTGCAAAATTCTCTTTTTTTAAATAATTATTAGAGTGTTTATTCTTTAACATAAACAGTTGCAAATATAATAACTGCAATTTCACTCTGGGATCAGTAAAGTATTTGATTCTAAAAATCTTGCTTACTTATGTCCTCACTCTCCACACTTTATTTGTATATTTGGCAGTTAATGAAAAGTTCAAGAGAATTAACACATCACACATTCTAGATTTTACAAGAGGTCCCCCCCAGGAAAAGGGATCTGTATTTAATGCTGTAATTGTTTTGATTGACACATGTGAAAGCTAGTACAAATCACACTCGTAAAGGCTGAAATGGGGAAGGGAATTCAGAAGTTTTTGGGAAGAAGTGCAGGGTGGCTTAGGAATGCGTATGAAGACAACCCAAAAATGCCAGGAATGCTAGTCATTAAGTGCTATAGGGTCAGATTGAAAGGTATTTTGGTCTGTGTCCTGGATCGTGAGCAAGTGAGTGAAAATGGGTTAGTTAATGAACTGCCTTTAATAAATTGGTGTATCACTGAGCGTTGTGAGAGACAGAGGAATAGCGGCAGGTTGAGTAAATTGAAGTCATCAGAGTTAATCTCAAGATGGCTAAGATCATTGGGCCAGCAGGAAGTTGATTAGTAGTTGCCATGAAAGTTGTTGAATACTACAGACGGGCACCTTGAATTAGTTTAAATGTCCTTAGTTGGCAGGTATGGAGTTGATAGGTGATGGGGCCGTTTCAGTGGCATAGAGGAAATGGATGGGTGATTTAGAGGGATGACAGGTGAGGCAAAAGAAGAAACTCCAAAAGAGGAGCTGATGATCAGCACCGCAGGAAGACAGAGAAAAGGCAGCTGGTCAAATGTGAGTGAACTCTGAAGAGACAGAATCTGAATGGTGCTGAGGAGTTCAAGCATTGTAGTAGGGTAGAAAGTTGACTCAAGGATGGCAGAGATGCCTAGATGGTAAATGAAGGTAGTAGCGGCAGCATGTGAGAGAGTGACTTGAATTTGAGGAAGACATCCAGGAAATAGAAGATATCTAGTGCTGTCACAATCATGAAATTTTAACATGATTAATTGTCATACATGTAATTTTAATCAACAATTTAATTGTATGTTTTTCACCCCAAGATATAAATTAATAGGCCTGTATGCTTAATAATGATACATACACATACACTGTAATAGTGTATGCGTAAAAATATATATACACTCTTATGATAAAGAACGTCAATGAATTAAACAATTCATTCATAAAGATATGTAAAAATATTTGTCAAAATAAACAAAATCCAAATTGAATGTACTATGGCCTAACATCTGTTATTTACTGCCTTGGCAGATTCCGGGCAAGGAATACTAAATGTTGACTTTCTCAGGCTTAAGGCAATACCGTACAGGGGTCAAAATGCTGCCAACCATACTGAAAACTCTCTCAGAAGCAGTACTTCTTGCACAAATGCACATGTACTTTACATGTAAAAAAAAAAAAAAAGAAAGAGAATCTTGCTTGGTTATAACACCAAAATAGCTGAGGATCTGCAGAGGGTTCCAGTGTCTTCCTGCATGTATCTATCAAATCAACATCAGTCTGAACCCTTTGTGGTACTACCTGGTGGTATACAAAACCTCCATCCCTTTTGGCTCCTTTTTCTCTCATCTCCTTTATAAGCTGGCTCTTTGTATACTTTGGATCTAGGAGTGTAGATTTGATTTTCTCAAGAAATTTTGAACTGCATTTAGGCTGTATTTTTCAAATATGAAATTAAACTGCACATTTTTTCTTGATGTTTGCTGTGAGTGTGGGGTATTTGGCTTGTGTTTTCTGTCATCAGTCAGGGTGTGTCTGATTGCAGGGAGTAGTTCTAATACCCACTGAACCGGTCTTGTTTTCTTTTGCAGGTTTGTTTTCTCTGTTTGTTGTTTGCTTTTGTTTTTTGGAAATAAATATTATTCCTTGCATGTATGTCCGCATCCTCATTCTCCCTTAGAACTAAACTGTATTTTGGGAGATTAGCCTCAGCTTGTGCCTTTCTCAGATCTCCTTTTCAGCTTTGGAAGAAAAAGCTGATAAGGCTTCTGCAGACTTACAGAGCACGTGCTGTCAGTTCCTTCCCACTTGTTAAGGCATATGTGACAGCCAAAACGAGGTTGTGACAAGCAATTAAGCTATGGCCAGCCAAGTTTTCCTACTGTAGCTTTGACATTAGAAACCTTATCTGTGGTTATGTAGGCCATTTTCTGCTCTTCTAATGACCAGTCAGTCAAAGCACACTGAAGACATTCATAGTGTCAGTTGTGTGGTTTTCTGGTATATATCTGGTTTCTAAACATTTTGACTGCAAATTCCAGTCATTGGTAAGTTAATGTGTTGTTAAGTTCATGTATGGGATTTTGTCTGAGCTTGAACAAAGATCTGTAGTTGTTGAGTAAAAGTCAATTTCTTTGAAATCCTTGAGAATGCTTTCTTTTGCTTGGTTTTATATGTTGAGGGCAGCCGATATGAAAATGTATTTTTTAAAATAAATGTGAAAGTTGCTGTAACTTAAGAGATTTTACAAGTGGCAGTTTATGCTGGATTTGAATGAACTCTGCGTTTTGTGGATTTACACAATTACCAGATTTTGCCAGTAGAAAAGTAAAATAGCCGTGACGAGTCCAGTAGGGTCTTGTGGGTTCCATGTAGTGGAAAAGCTCCATTAGATGTCACATTTTATATTCAAACTATAACCAAGAAGCAAATTAATTTGTGCTGACTCATTTGTCTCAACTTATTTGTTTAAAATACTCATAACTTTCTGTTTGTTGGTTTTGAAAAAAGATAGAAAATGGTGCAGTCAGCGCAAATCATTGTTATTATGTGATTATGTAATAACTGCAACAGGTCTAGTGGCGTCAATTGCGTAGAATGTAGGGCAGGGGTTGGTCTATGCCATCGCCTTAGGAAAGAGCATGAGTTGGAAATTAGAGACTGAGAGCAGTGTGGCTGCAACGGGAAGAAGTCACACAGCAGCTGCAGGAGACATTACAAACTGTACCATAGGAGGCAGGGTTTGGTGTGTTCAATGTGAGAGATGTGGATGAATGTTCACAGTGGCACTAGCTTGAAAGTCAAAAGCTGGGTGCAGAGTGGCTGCCAAGAGGAGAGGATGGGACAAAGCTCTGTTGTTGGTGAAAGGGCATTTTGCAAAGCTAGGGCTGGGAGCAGCATAGCTGTTAACTGGAGATACAGGAACAAAGTTCCATAGCCATAGAGAGTGTGAGCCGTAGAGTAGATGCAATGCACTGCGTGGTTGTGAAGGGGAAGGCATAAAGATGAAGGTCCACATCAGCTTTTGAAAAGGGAGAACAAGCTGCAAAGTTTGAGGCGGGGGGGTAGTGCAGCTGTAAACAAGGGGTCAGGTCAAAGTTCTGAACAGCGAGAGAGGATGGGCTGTAAATGAAGAGGCAGTGTGCACCAAGATTGCAAAAGGGAAGAGGTTAGTACAAAGGTCCACATTAGGAGAGAGGATGGTCTGTAAAGGAAGAGGCAGACACAAAATGGAAAGGGATTAGGATGAAGGTCTACAGTAGCACCTGAAAAGAGGATGAGCTGGAACGTCAGAGACTTGGAACGGTGCAGCAGCAGAGGGGTCAGGATGAGGGTCTGCAGCAGCATCTGAATAGAGAAACTACAGAGTTGTAAAGTTAGCTGGTTATGGCATGGCCACAAAATGAAGGGGTTGGGACGAATGTCCACAAAACACACAAGCTGTCGAGTTAGAGGCTTGGAGCAGCATGGCTGCAAATGAAGGGGTCGGAATGATGAAGGGAGGAGTGGGATGAGATGAATGATGAGATTGAATCGGCAATGAGGAAGTCATGCAGTGAGGAGACTTCATTGATTGCCCAGAGCACTGGGCAGGAGGCAGGTTCGCAGCAGCACCTGTCGAGGGGGGTGCGAGCTGGAAAAAGAGGGTGTGGGATGATAAATAGAGAAAGAAGGAGAGAGAAGGAAGAAGGGACGGGGAGGAGAAAGAACAGGATTTGCAGAAAGGGACTGCATCTAAATGGGTGCAATGATGTCTATCAAGGCAGTATTCAGAGGGAAGAAGGTGCCAAGTCATATCAGAATGAATACTTTCTGTTCTAATATTTTTCAAAATGAGATCATCTTGGTGAGCACTGTAGGTGAATTAGTGCCCTGGTAATGTGCATAAATATTGCCGTTTCCAAGCCAGTTTCTAATGCAGGTTAGATAAAGATATTAATTTAAAATGCAGCCCCCTAAGACAAAGACTTTCGAGATAGCAATGACAATAAGGCATTGAGGCTAATGCCTTCCAGCTCAGACACAACAAGGAAAAGTAATAGGAAGATGAGGAACGCTCCAGCAGGGGAGTTAAGTCGGGAGAGAGGTGATTGTGACATCATCTCATTGTTGTGCTGGGGCTCCGTACACTGGCAGGGGCAGCAAGGAGACAGCTTCCCTTGTTAGCTGAATGAATGAAGGGGACACCGTAGTTTCTGAGCACTTTACTGGAGCACTGTTGCTGTTCAGCCAGAGAGGAGGAAATGAGAGG
The DNA here is from genome assembly GCF_029633855.1 of Hoplias malabaricus. Classification (NCBI taxonomy): domain Eukaryota; kingdom Metazoa; phylum Chordata; class Actinopteri; order Characiformes; family Erythrinidae; genus Hoplias; species Hoplias malabaricus. Next base: position 14,177,986 of record NC_089808.1, read on the forward strand.
CTCAAGGCTATATGCCAGCTGAAGAGGTAGAGGCAGGGTTTTATGGCAGTCGCAGTGGTAGGAGAAAAGTACCTGTGCCGAAGCAAGTGTGCTTCAAAGCTTTTAGTAGTAGGAGCAGTTTGGAAGCAGGCATGACGACAGCTGATCGCTTTCCCCAAACACGAGGCAGTCCCATTGCTGTTTTGTCAGAGAAAGAAGAAATGGGAGGCTCGAAGCTGCATGCCGGCATTGGAGGCAGATGTAGGGGTTCACTCAGGAGGCCGGTTGCAGTCGGAGGAGTAGAAACAGAATGAGCCAAACTGAAATGATGTTTACATAGTATATATAGGGCAGAGGGGAGGAGTTTGGGCATTGTACTCCCAAAATTAAGTTATTACCTAACTTTATATAACTGTATATAAAAATACAGGGTCTTAAATATATTGTCGCCTCATTCCACTAAAGTGATCTAGGAGGTGTCATCAGGTTATTCAATACAGCTTATTAATCATTAAAATACATTAAAATACATATCGTTTTAGAACATGTTATAGGGCAATTTTTATACAGATAAAGTCATATAACACATGTTATATGTGTTTTATTTACTCATTGATATCCTTGAAAATTGATTGCAATAATTCAATCACCATCATTTTGTGTTTATGTATTTGTTTCTTTATATTGTTTGTACAATGTTTTCTGTGTTTATGTGTAAATAGGTAAAAAAAAAAAATCAGAAAAAGGTAAATACTTTGGTAAAAACCTTGGGTTGTTAGAGTAACTTTTTGTTAAGCAACATAATTGCTCCACATTCCATTGCAAGTATGTATTTTAGATTACACTGATTCCATAATCCCTGTTTTGGCTCTTACATTTTTACTGTATTATTATACAATAAAACCTTTTTTTATATTATAAACTGGATGCTGGTGCGGCCGGTGGCGCAGCAGGAAGTCACACAGTCACACAGTTCCAGGGGCCTGGAGGTTGTGGGTTCGTGTCCCGCTCTGGGTGACTGTCTGTGAGGAGTTTGGTGTGATCTCCCCGTGTCTGCATGGGTTGGCGATTGGCGACTCAAAAGTGTCCATAGGTGTGAGTGTGTGAGTGTGTATATATCGTCTTGTGAAGGACTGGCGCCCCCTCCAGGGTGTGTTCCTGCCTTGAGCCCAATGATTCTGGATAGACTCTGGACCCTCCGTGACACTGAACTGGATAAGCGGTTACAGATAATGAATGAATGAATTAATTAATTAATGAAATTGGATGTTTTTCCTTGAGATAGTAAATGTAATGTCATTTTCAAATCTCATTTATGGAATATTGTATTCCCTAAAGACCGTGTTAATATTGAGGGCATATTTTATAATTGAGGGGACAGTCCATACAGATTGTTCCCTGTAAGTACATTATTGTAAAAAAAAAAAAATGTCTGCTGCGTTTAAACTGTATTTAACTGTATTCATGAGCTGCATAGCCTTCAGTAAAGTACATAAAAAATAAGATCACCAACACAGATTTATTTAAAAATTCCAAACCTGAGATGTTTGTTTATTTCTTTTTTATGATATTTATTGTAGCCCAGCACTTTTAATCTGCACATATTCTATACTTAAACCTACTGATGTGAGTGGTCGGGGCTTCCTGTTATGGAAGCCAATCGGCTTTTAGCAAAGAATTATAAAAGGTCCTCTTGCAAAGAGTAACGCCTGTGTATTACCCGTGTTTCAAAATGTCACCTCTGTCCTGCAAAAACTGTAAGTATTTCTGTACTTGATAGCAAAAATGTTTTTTTGATCTAGAAACTAATACATTGGAATACTGTATCATGGTGAATAAATAAATACATTTTTTTATTCAGGACTTGGCAATGATTCAGATTTATTTCACTCTTGTGCTCTCAACAGCCTTAGGTACCAAGTTTATTAGATTTTTTTTCATTTTGTTCATTTGTGCTTCGGCAGTGTACAATTGTAATATGTAGTAGTAATTTTTTTAAAGCTTTACTTTGACTTGTTTTTTCAGGTGGCGCCTCAAAGATTGATGTTCCTTGTGTGGATGGGCTACAGTACATTCAGTCTGGAGACAATATTACATTGAATTGTTCTTTTGATGGTGCAATAATGACTGTGTGGTTCAAACAGACTCCAGGAGAGAAGCTTCTTCTAGTTGCTTCTGCTTTTCGTTCAACAGGAGTTAAATATCACAGTGGTTTTCAGAAGAGTGGACGTTTTAAGGCATTAAGAGAACAAAGTGCTTTTACTCTGAACATCACAAGCACAGAACCATCTGATTCAGCAACATACTACTGTGCAGCTGCAGATTATTCAGACACTGTGTTATTAGGCTGTACAATTTTAATTCTCAAAGGTACAAGGTACAATACAAGTGTGCTGCAGTATGAAATTATAAAATACTATCAGTTAAAAAACACAAATCTTTCTTCGCCCTTTAGGTTCATCTTCCAGCCATTATACTGTTTCCCAGGCTAATGAATTAGACCGTGCTGAAGCAGGAGGCAACAGAACTCTGCAGTGTTCAGTCCTCACAGATGCGTCTGCAGGAGAACACAGTGTGTACTGGCTGAGACATGGATCAGGAGAATCTCCTCCAGGAGTCATTTACACTCATGGAGACACTAACAGTCAGTGTAGCAGCAGTTCTGAGACTGATTCTCCTACACAGAGCTGTGTCTACAAACTCCCCAAGACCAACCTCAGTCTCTCTGACGCTGGAAATTACTACTGTGCTGTGGCTGTGTGTGGACAGATACTGTTTGGGAATGGGACTAAACTGGACTTTGTAGGTAAGAGTGAATATTTTAAATTTCATTTAATTTCCTCGACCCCAAGATGTATTTCCCCCAGAATGTCAACATACGGGAATGGAATGAATTATAATGTTGTTATGATAATATTTAAAGCCATTTAAAATAAATGAAGCCTTAAATTGTTTTTTCATTAAATTTCATGAATGATTCTGGGCACCTTTAATGTATGGTCTCTGTTCTTGGAGTTTTACTTTAAGTAAAAATTAAATAGTTTCATATTTAATTATTTACAAAAGTTGAGTTGCTACATTCAACAAATCTTAAAGCATAAATACATTCAACTAAGCAAAAAAAAATAATAATAAAAAAACACTGAAACTGACTGAAATATAATGTAATTTCCTCAGAATATTTGTCACCTAGTAAAAGTGTAGCAGTTGACCCATGAAATAAACTTTTAATTAATTATAAAAACATTAATTTGTGGTTTTTGTTTTTTGTTACACAGCAGATGGGTATGAGCAAAATATGATTTGTATTCTATAGTTACAGTGTTACATAAAGCAAAAATGGTCATGTCTTGATTATTACAGAGAATGGTGTTTCGGACCCTGTCATTATTGTTTTAGCTGCATCAAACATCATATCTTTGGTAATGGTCTTATTTCTGTGCAGAAAATTACACAGCAGTCATCATAAAGGTAGGATTTATAAATAGGCTGTTTATGATCATTCCATTCAACTTTGTATCAGAAATTATTTTTTGATAAAATATTTATAAATATTAATATATTTGAATTATTAATATATTTGAATGATTTTTTAATATTTGTTTAAGATGGGGCTAAAGGTCACACAGTCCAAGTAAACCAGGTGATTATTCAATATTTTTGTCTTAAATTAGATTAAAATGCTAAAAGTTTTCTTTTAGTGGTAAAGAGGGTTTTTTTTTGCATGAGACGTACTGCGTGTTTACCCGTTCTGACTCATCCCTGCAGTATGTAGTGTAAATTTTAACAAACAGTTAGCACATTAACTGACAGACTTATTATAACAACATCATATTAGTATTTTATATCTTATTGAAACCACAGTTGAGGTTTACATAAAGCTTAGCCACAGTCATTAAAACTTTCACAGGATTTCATATTTTTAATGCAGAATGAATAATTAATTTATAGTTATTGTAACATATACAACAAAAATTGGGTGCAATCCACTACAGTGCAAAATAACTATAAAAATGTAAAGAAAAACTAAGAGTATGACTTAGTAAGAAATATTGATTTGAAGGTTAAAAACTGTAAAATCTTTCACAAATTACAAAGCTAAGGCACAAGACAAGGCATATGGGGATAGCTACGTTCTGGCAGTAAAATTATGTTCCTGAGAACCCTCAGAATGTAGTTAAATTGCACATTGTTTCATAGGTCAGTTAGGATTTTAATAATGTGAAATGTATGATTAATATTAGAGACAATTATTTATTTGATTTTTCTTTCTTTTATCGCAATCCCAGTGTCTCAGAAGTATTCAATTTTTGGTAGCATTGACTGTAAATCTGGGTCAAATATATCAGTCTTTATGTGTTTAGCCTTTATTAAATACATTTATGTTCAGGATAATGAGAAACTTGTAGGAGCACCTGCATTAATATTGTCATTTTAATGTTTATAAACTGTAATATGTGATTTATATGAACTTCAGAATTACTACTGCCAACTTAAAATACTGAATGTTTGGTTGGGGTTTTTAGGTTGAAGACACTGGGGAGATGAACTATGCAGCTCTAAATTTTGCTCAGGCTTCATCCTCAAGAAGAGTTAGAGTAAAGAATATCAGTGATCAGCCTGTGTACGCACAGGTCAAAAATCTTCAATAGAAACTACATAAATCATAAACGAATGCAGTCATAACTACGTCATGTAGAATGTCATAATATACATCATTGTAGCTGCATGTAGAAATTAAAAATATATTTTTTTATGTATCTGTTTCACATGTGTGTTGTTATATTAAAATTTTTTTAAAAAATGTTTTAATCTACGTTAAGAACTATGATATTTAAATTTTACTGACATCCTGACTTTACATATTTTGGAATGTGTGCATCATATAGAAAATGTATCTTCCTATGACATCTCGCCTATGCTCTGTCCAGTCTCACCATGGGTTTTCATTTTTAAATGGCAAAGATCAAATCATCAAACTGTGTAAAACATTTACATTTACAGTAAATAAAACAGTTTATATGAGTATATATTTTACTTTGTTTTCTACAGATTTGTTTTTTGTTTTTTTTTACATAAGAAATGTGCACAAAAAACCTGATGCACACATAAAAGCTGATGCACACAAAAAAACCTGCATCAGATTTATTTTTTCTTTTTGTGCGCATCACTTTTATGTGTGCATTTTTTGGGGCATCTCTTTTTCTTCTGTTCATCAGTTTATTTGTGTGAATCTCCTTTTTGTGTTCATCAGTTTTTTGTAGGCAGCTCTTTTTGTGTGCATAAAACCATTTGATAAGACAGCAATGATATGTATCACATTAGTAACATGTATTATGTAAATGGTTAAGTAATAAAAGCTTTCTTGGTTTTTACAGAGAACAGTGGTCTGGACATAACTATTATATTGTTAGTTGTCTCTAACACCATATCTATGGTTGTGATATTTTTTCTGTGCCGAAAGCTACACAGATGTCATAATAAAGGCCATTTCTCTCTGATACATTTACACTGTGAATTACTATAATATTGTTGTTACATTAAGCCGATTATTTCTGATTATTTGTTTAAGATGCTGCTGAAAGTCACTCCTATAATGTAAATCAGGTTTTTTTTTTAAACTATAATCTGTAATTACCAGTGAAACCTCCATATTTATTTTATATTGAGTAAAACTTGATAATTGATTGATCAGCAAAAATTATTATTAAATATTTAGAAAATCTGATTACTGTATATACATAAACGTGTATTTTATCTGTTTTAAAAATTCAATGTTTTGAGCCAAGAACCACATAATAAAATCAATATTGACACTAACCAAGTACTGATGCCTAATGGATGTATTACACATTCTGATTTTTTTTTTCTTCATAAATTTGAGCATCTGTGAAATATCAAAACAGAATTATAATTAACACCCTACTCAGAATTTCTAAAAGCATTCAGTGATTTTGCAGTAAACCTAGCTGTGTACAATGATAAAATTATAGTTGTAGTAGATTTCAACATCCATTTTGAGAAGGCAGATGACCCACTAAATGACCCACATTTACTTCAATCCTAGACTCTATTGGTATTGCTCAAAATGTAACAGGGCCTACACACTACTGTAGTCACACTTTAGAATTAGTTTTGACACTAGGTCTTAACATTGGCAAAATTAATATCTTACCGCAAACCTCAGCAATCGCCGACCATTACCTAATTTCATATGAGGTACGTGTTAGCCATATTATATGTATGCCCCCTCGCTATTCTACAAAGCGTATAATAAAACCATCTACAGACTCCCAGAACTATCAACCCCAGTTCCTGCTCCATCAGACCCAAATGGAGCTAGTTGTACTAACTGACTACTTAGTAAATATCTGTCTATCTACTTTAGAAAATGTGGCACCACTTAAAAGAAAATGTATGAGACAGAAAAAGCTCACCCCATGGTACAATGACAACCCATACCATAAACCACACAGCACGGAAACTACAGCGTCAATGGTGATCAACCAAGCTCGAAGTGTTCCACTCTGTCTGGAAGGACAGCCTTACAGAGTATAGAAATTCTCTCACTGAAGCTTGCTCAGCATATCTGGCCTTGCTTATCTCCAGTGATAAAAATAACCCTAGAGTACTGTTTAGTGTGTTTTACCTTTTTTTGTTTTTTTTCAGAACTACAAAAATAAGGCAGGTTCTGAACCACAAATTGCACACTTGATGCAATTCCCACAAAATTGCTCAAAGAAGTCCTACCAGCTATTATCAGAAACCATGACATTAATTTTCATTATTGCGCAAATGACACGCAATTGTATATTTGAGCCAAGCCTGATGACAAACACAGACTAAAGAATATAGAGGACTGTGTAAAAGACATGAAAGCCTGGATGTTGCGTAACTTCCTGTTTCTAAACAGTAACCAAACAGAGGTCCTGCATTTGGGTCGAAATGTGGCGAGAAATATATCATCATATTTCATTTTAAATCTTGCTGACTTTCCAGTTAAACCTGGTTCAGCAGCAAAAACATCATGCCGTCATAATTGACCTGGATTTATCTTTCAATCAGCACATAGGCAGTATCACTAGGACAGCTTTTTTTACATCTTTGCAACACCATCAAGAATAGAAATGCCTTATCCCTGCAGGATGCAGAGACATTAGTACATGCCTTCATTACTTCAAGGGTTGACTGTTGTAACGCACTACTATCAGGATGCACAGAAATTTAAGTAAACACCAACTAGTTCAAAATGCTGTAGCCAGGGTCATCACTAAAACTAGAACATTTAAACATGTCAGTCCAGTTCTATTATCACTTCATTGGCTGTCAATAATAAATTCTATTATTATTGTGTAAACCTATAAATGGGCTTGCTCCTGTATACCTTCAAGATACTATGTCCTATTATGAGCCCCCACGTTTACTCAGATCACAAAGTACTGGATTTTTAATAGTTCCGAGAATTCAGAAGGCCTCAGCTGGGGGAAGACCTTTTTCTTATAAAGCCCCCCAACTCTGGAATGATCTTCCAGAAAATGTTCAGGACTCAGACACAGTCGCACCCAACTGTCCGGCTGGACACTGATGGATGTCTGTCGAGCTCCTGCTCCACGCTTCAGACCAGCTGCCCATGCTCCAGCCACCACAAATTGCCTTGGAGCTGCCCACCCCACACTGAATTTTCATGGACGTCTAACTATTATTATCAATAGATTGACCAGAGGAGGATAGGTCACCACTTGTGAGACTTGGTTCCTCCCAAAGTTTCTTCCTCAGCTGAGGGAGTTTTTCCTTCCCACTGTCGCCCTTGACTTTTACATTCTTTATATTTTTACATTTCATGTCACATGTTTGTCTTACCGGAATCCTGTGAAGCTGCTTTGTGACAAAAAGCGCAAAAAGCACTATACAAATAAATTTGATTTGATAAAATACTGAATTAAGTTAATAGTAAGCCTATTGAATGTATTACATATTCTGAATGTTTTCTTATTTTTGTTTTGTAAATTTGAGTTTCTGTGAAATATCGGAACTACAGAATTATTATTACCACATAAAATATTTAAGTTGGAATTATGACACATTATTACATGTACTGAAAAATCCCAACCACTGCAAATGTGGTTGGGATCTTTCAGGCTGAAGACACGGGTTCTTGAACTATGCTGCACTAAGCTTTACTCAGCCTCCATCCTCAAAAAGAAACAAATAACAGTAGTGATCAGCCTGTGTACGCACAAGTACACAGGCACAAGTCTTCAGTAGAAACCGCATCAGTCCCACAATCAAACTACTGTCTCATAACTCCTCTGTACACAGTGTTTCAGATGTAGTACTGTAGAATATCATAAATACAATGGAACCTCAGCTCTTGAATGTCTACTATATGAAACAGTGAGGTGTTTGACCATATTGTTTGGGTAAAACATGTCTCGGTTTTTGACAGTATGTTGACTTGGCTCTTGATCAAACAAACACACTTTGGAACATATACAGGAAGAGACCCTCTGGCCGTGGCCTGCAGCAGGACTGCTGAAACAAAGGGCACTTGGGTTAGTTCAATTATGTCTGTAAATACACATTAGTTAACTTTAGCTAATTATGAAACTTTGATTGTTGTTTAAAACTGCCAACTCTTCATCAACTTAGTAGCAACATTAGTGCTACGTTTTACTGAACATGGACTTGCTCACCACAGTGGTGAAGTTAATTAAAATTAATAGGATTTTGCTTCGGGCAGCACAGTGTCGCAGCAGGCAGTGACGCAGTCACACAGCTCCAGGAGGTTGTGGGTTTGTTTCCCGCTCCGGGTGACTGTCTGTGAGGAGTTGGTGTGTTCTCCCCGTGTCTGCATGGGTTTCCTCCCACAGTCCAAAAACACATGTTGGTAGGTGGATTTGCGACTCTAAAAGTGTCCGTAGGTCTGAGTGAATCTGTGAGTGTGTGTGTTGCCCTGTGAAGGACTGGCGCCCCCTCCAGGGTGTATTCCCGCCTTGCGCCCAATGATTCCAGGTAGGCTCTGGACCCACCGTGACCCTGAACTGGATAAGCGGTTACAGATAATGGATGGAATTTTGCTTCATTTTATACTTATATATGCATTTTTCTTTCTGCAAAGCTAAGAGGTAATGTTAAATAGATCAGACATCTTCCTACATATAGGGTCTCTCCAGATCTTTCAGAATTAAGTCTGTGCTTGTGGATTCTCATCTCACAGGTGTTCTATATGTTTTATCTCAGGAAACAGGAATGTCTTTGTGGTCACAAATTTCTGTTAATTATGAGGTTTGCTGTGTATCCTTGTTTTCCTGGAATATACAGTGATGAACCAATGGAAGCTTCCTGACTGAGGCCGTCAAGTTTTGAAACAATCAACCAGAGAGATACTTAATAATTCTTAATATTTCCTTATAATCCTTTTTTTTAATTATTCTATTTATTTTTCTTATAGAAGGAATTAGCTTTGTCAACAGTTTATACTTTTCAACTTTACTAGTCTTAATTGTCGTTCTTAATAAACTTTTAAAAGCAATTCTGCAGTGTACCAGACATACAAAGGAATCAAAATTTCGTTTCTCACTATGGTAGTGCGAGAATAGAGGCTTCTGTACCTCTTCCTAGAGGAAAGAACGCTGAACATCTTGTGTGCAGGGTGGTTTGCATCACCCACAATTATAATCGCTTTGCGGGTGAGACGGGTGGTGTATATGTCTCGCAGGGAGGGTAGAGGGTCACCAATGATTCTTCCAGCTGTGTTCACAATGCGCTGCAGTCCCTTCCTGTTGTTTGATCTGATCGTTTGGGGGGTCTTCAGTGGGTGTGAATAGTTTTGTGTTTCAAAGCGTGCAAAGAAGCTGTTCAGGTTGTTGAGCAGAGTGGTGTTGCTCTCACAGTTCTGTGGCGTGGGCTTGTATCCTGTGATGTCCTGAATGCCCCGCCATAGGCTCTGTGTGTCTCTGCTGTCCTTGAAGTGGGAGGTTATCTTGTGTGTGTAATCCAGTTGTTCACTGATGGCCTGGTACAGTTCACTGAGTGCCACATTCCTTATTCCTTATTGTCTAATGATCATACACTTGCCAAGAGGATTGATGGTATGGCTAGGTGAATTGGGCTAGCCACTAGCCTAACCTGAATACCTCCGCACTTGCCCCGCTTCAGTTTTCTTGCACACCATTATGGTGAATTCTTTCCAAGGGAAGAGACGCAGGCAAGTCCGGTGTTACATAGACTGACAGAGTAATCCAAGCTCCTCTTGCATCTCTGTTGTATAGGGTGACCAGACGTCCTCTTTTACCCGGACATGTCCTCTTTTTTAGACTTAAAAAAAATGTCCAGGCAGATTTTCACAAACCTCCGGGATTTTGTTTTACTAGAGCTTACATAGAATTTCTAGAAGCGTTTCGTTCACAAACTAGTCCTGCCCTCCCCTACTCCGTTTGGTTCGCTTGAGTGAGAAGGGGAGTGGTCAAATAGCCTAAAATCTTCGAATTGCACGGTCTGAGTGTAGAGCTACTGTTATTGGTCGATAACCTTCTCTGTAAACATTTAATTGGTCAGTCTGCATGTCAGTAGTCCTTGTTTACGTCAAAGTTCATGTACCTACCCTCATCTTGAGCATCTATGATGAAACGTAAATGTAAGTTCTCGGATGAATTAAAAAGAAATTCCCATGTTTTCCCATGTGTAGCAAATAAAGGGGTAAAGGACCTAACCCCCACCCCCCCCCCCCCCCCTCACCTCCAACCCTACTGTTGTTTAGTCCAGAATGTTGCAAATCTTACTTTTCCCAATGTCTAACAGAGCCTGTCGGCTGCAATTGTATTTCGACGAGACTTTCGGACAAACATAACACCGCATAGTTGGGAGAGCGAGAGGGCACTGTGTCTGCGTGCGCTGCCATCTTGCTGTTTGATAACCATGGTAAATGGGAGATATGCTCTCTTCATTGGCCCAGTGTAAATTAAAAGCTGTTGATAATATTTGAGCATTGCTTCAAAGCACAGATCAAATATTAGCACGTTTGCAGAAGACACCTCTGTGGTGGGTCTGTTTTCTAACAATGATGAGTCAACATACAGGGCAGACTGCAAGCTGCACCGGGCAGAAAACTGCACCACCTCTGCTGTGTATAATGATTTATAATTTTTATACAAGTGCTTCACCACTGAAGTATCATCTGTAAATTGAGGATTAGAAGTGAGTTCTTCCTCACAGTGAGAGCTGTACAGGACTATCATGCTTAGCTTTCTAATAAGGAACTTATGGGGCACTTAGGGAATAAATAAGAGGCAAATGGCAGAGGATATAGTGTCCACTCTAAATCTGATTACACAAACTGAAAAATATTTTCATTGTATTTATAATATGTCTTCATTGACCAGTTTGATTTTATTTGGATAAAAAATGTATTAAAAGGCAGTAGTATTTATTTGCAAGGCAAACTATATAGAAAGCTGGGCCATATTGTAAGTCACATAACTGTGATTAATAAGCACTTTAAAAGGACCAATGTACTTTGGCACAAGTTTCTTGCTTCCCTCAGATAACCGGAAGTCCCTGGTTGACAGCCAGACTCGGTCCCCTGTTGTGTAGGAAGGGGTGTCATTTCTATGCTTGTCGGCCTGACATTTATACGATCGCAGGTCGTACCACACTTGAGGTTGTACCACAACCACACTTTGGTGAATTGATTTCTTCTATCAGATAATATCCTCAAACACACTAAAAAACATCAACAAAAATACTCAGCAGTTTGAAAGGTCATAGGTAGTTGTGGGAATGGAATAAACCGTACGCCATGAGAAAAGTGATCTACAACAGTGAGGATTACAGCGTTTCCCTGAGATTCAGGAAGGTCTGTGACAATCCACTGCAATGTGAGGTCATGCAGGTACTTGCAGAGGTAGGAGTTTACCAGCAGGAAGTCTTTTACATTGAGAACAAGTAGAACATGACAATAAAAAATGATAAATATTGGATACAATACCCTCCCACTTGTATCTATTAGCTAACAGTTGATGTGTGTGTTTCACCTGGATGACCTGATGTGCTGGATGAGCAGATGTAATTAGTCTATCCCTACATTGATGGGGTACAAACATCCAATTGTCCATGTCATCCATGTAGGTGATGAAGAAATGACCCAGCATAACTCGTAAGATATAATTAATGAAAGATTGGAAGACGAAAGGGGCATTCCAAAGCCCAAAAGTCATCACAAGGTACTCATACTGCCTTCTAGTTTTGAGGAATGCCATCTTCCATTCATCCCCTTCCCGAATTCTGACAAAACACACAATGGTAGGTGGATTGGTGACTCAAAAGTGTCCATAGGTGTGAGGGAATGTGAGAGTGTGTGTCACCATGTGAAGGACTGGTGCCCCTCCAGGGTGTATTCCTGCTTTGCCCTAATGATTCTGGGTAGACTCCAGACACACCAAAACCCTGAACTGGAGGCTAAGTGGTTACAGACAATGAATAAATGAATGAATATTGAATTCACTTAATATATGTGAAGTAATTTGATATTATGTAAAGCAATTTGATCAACTCAGATTGTTTTTAGAGAGCTGTATTAAACTCTTGCTTACTTACTTATGTCTTTACAATTCCACAATTGAAAATACGTAATTAAAGGAAATTTAAACTATGTAATTAAAAAGTGATGTAACACAGTGTTGTATGTACTATAAAATGATGTAACACAGTGTTTAACGGGCCTCTGTCAAAATGTTTGCTTATATGTGACAGACGTCACATTATATAATTCAATTGAAATATAAAATACAATCAGTTTGGTCAGTGAAACCATTGGAGGCCCGTTCTTTGTATTTATGACAGATAATGGAAAGTTCAAGAGAATTCACACATCACATATTCTAGATTTTATTGCATTTTACAAGATGTCCCCACTTTTCTGGAAAAGGGCTTATTAATTAATGCTGTAATTGTTTTGCTCAACAGTTGTGAAAACTTTGATTTAAAGGTTTATTTATTTTTGGTCATGTGTACATTCTGCTATCATTTTCTTTGGTACCATTTTTGATTCCACAGACTGGCACCCCCTCCAAGTTGTGTTCCTGTTTTGTGCCCAGTGATTCCAGATAGGCTTCGGACCAGTGGCGGATGCTGGTCTTTCAAGGAGGGGAAACTCAATTTCGGCCTACATCATAAAATGTGTCGGTTTATTTATACGTAAATTCTATCCTCCATTCCTTTTCAAGAAAATGATCTGTGACCCTGTCGTACCAACAAGGCGTCTTTTCCAGGGACTTGACTAGTGTCCTCCCAATGGCCAGCAGAGCTAGGCTGCTTAAACGGCCTTGGCCCATGTGAAGTGTGTCACCTTTGAGTGCTTTGTGACGGTGGAGGGGCCCAGCAGCACCCGCTGGACAGAAACTGCGATAGAAGTCAGAAAGAGTGATAGAAGTCAGTCTCCAAACACAAGCAGCTACAAAAAATCCCACCAGAAATAGAAGCTTGATTTGTCACTAGTCGTATTTAACAAAGAAAATGCCGCTAAGGGGTTTCGGAAAGTGTCCGGTTCAACTCAGAACAGAATGAAAATGTAATGCTCCCACGGATCTTTACACCAAAGGATTGCTGAGTCGCTCATTTCTCTGTCAATCAAAAAGGGATTCAGCCTCAGACAGATCATCCAATCATCATGCAGAAGCTCAGCGTCCGGGCCAGCCGAGGCCAGCCCACTGCCCCATAGACCCCCAGAGACGCTGAGCGTCCGATGGGCGGGACAAAGCCCAGCATTTATCCAATGACTCGTCTCGTTTCGCTGCACTTCGCTGCTTCACTATTGAACTATGTGGACGCTTAGCGTCAGCACTGTTTAAAGCACTGAAGCTGCGGGAATGGTTGAGAGGAACGTCGCGTCTTTACCAGTGATAAGAAGCAGATTCTGAATAAAAGTTGAGCGCGTTGTAGTGCAAATTTATTCAATGACATGTACACACAACAGTATATATTTGATCACTTATTTTTTGACATTTTAGGGGAAGCTGAGCTTCCCTTGCAGTCTTAGAGCAATCGCCACTGCTTCGGACCCACCACAAACCTAAACTGGACAAGCAGTTACAGACAATGAATGTATGTTTTCTGTTCTTTATTTTGTTTGTATACTGTATTAATACACTCAGAAAACAAGGGTAAATATTGTGTCATTGGGTTGATAGATTACCTTTTAGTTAAGCAACATAATTGCACCACATTCCACTGCAAGTATGTATATTGGATTACACTGATACCATAAATCCTGTTTTGGCTCTTGGATTTTTATTGTATTAGCATACAATAAAACTTCGGAAAAATGTTTTAAAATGAACACCTTTCCTTGGGATAGTAAATGTGGTGTATTTTAAAATCTCATTTAAAGAATACCCTACTCCTTAAAGGCCATGTTAATATTGAGGTCATATTTTGTAATTTAGGGGACTAAAATTTACATAGGCAGTATTGTAACCCAGCACTTTTAATCTGCACATATTCTATATTTAAACCTACTGATGTGAGTGGTCGGGGCTTCCTGTTATGGAAGCCAATCGGCTTTTAGCAGAGAATTATAAAAGGTCCTCTTGCACATTGTAACATCTGTGTACTACCTGTGTTTCAAAATGTCACCTCTGTCCTGCGGAAAATGTAAGTGATCCTGTACCTAATAGTAAAAAATGTTTTTTTTTAAAATGGAAACTTATTCATTGGAATATTGTATCAAGGTGAATAAATACTACTACATCTCATTTTTTCTTCAGGAGAAACATAAAGAACTTGGCAATGATTCAGATTTATGTCACTGTTTTGCTCTCAACAGCCTTAGGTACCATGTTTATTTGATTTTTTTATATGTTGTGCTTCTTACTTAAAAAGCATTTGTACTTAGTGTACAATTGTAATATCTAGTAGTAATTCTTTAAGCTTTACTTTGTCTTCTGTCTTTTCAGGTGGTGCCTCAAAGATTGGCGTCCCCTGTGTGGATAGGCTACAGTACATTCAGTCGGGAAACAATATTACATTAAATTGTCCTTTCGATGGTGCAATAATGACTGTATGGTTCAAACAGACTCCAGGAGAGAAGCTTCTTCTAGTTGCTTCTGCTTATCGTTCAATGGGAGTTAAATATCACAGTGGATTTCAGAAGAGTGGTCGTTTTAAGGCATTAAGAGAACAAAGTGCTTTTACTCTGAACATCACAAACACAGAACCATCTGATTCAGCAACATACTACTGTGCAGCTGCAGATTATTCAGACACTGTGTTATTAGGCTGTACAATTTTATTTCTCAAAGGTAAGTACAAGTGTGCTGCAGTATGAAATTATAAAATACCATCAGTTAAAAAACACAAAGCTTTCTTCGCCCTTTAGGTTCATCTTCCAGTCATTATACTGTTTCCCAGACTCCTGTATTAGGCCGTGCTGAAGCAGGAGGCAACACAACTCTGCAGTGTTCAGTCCTCACAGATGTGACTGCAGGAGAACACAGTGTGTACTGGCTGAAACATGGATCAGTGGAATCTCCTCCAGGAATCATTTACACTCATGGAGACACTAACAGTCAGTGTAGCAGCAGTTCTGAGACTGATTCTCCTACACAGAGCTGTGTCTACAAACTCCCCAAGACCAACCTCAGTCTCTCTGACGCTGGAACTTACTACTGTGCTGTGGCTGTGTGTGGACAGATACTGTTTGGGAACGGGACTAAACTGGACTTTGTAGGTAAGAGTGAATATTTTAAATTTAAATTAATTTTCTCAACCCCAAGATGTATTTCCCCCAGAATATCAACATACAACCTGGGTTGGAAGTGAAATGAATTATAATGTTGTTATGATCATTTTTAAAACCATTTAAAATAAATGAAACCTTAAATAGTTTAGATTTCATGAATGATTCTGGGCACCTTCAATGTATGGTGTCTGTTCTTGGAGTTTTAACTTAAATAAAAGTTAAATAGTTATTTATTCATATTTTATTATTTACGTTAAGTTGAGCTACACTCAACAAATCTTCAAGCATAAATTCATCCAACTAAAGATGTTAATATTAAATTGTATTATGTATCAAATTACACAAATAAATGTGTACTTCTTGAATTTCCCCTGGGGATCAATAAAGTATCTATCTATCTATCTATCTATCTACTGAAATCTAATGTAATTTCCTCAGAATATTTGTCACCCAGTAAAAGTGTAGCAGTTGACCCATGAAATAAACTTTAACTGTGTAAAACATTAATTTGTGGTTTTTGTTTTTTGTTAAACAGCAGATGGGTTTGAGCAAAATTTGATTTGTATTCTATAGTTGCAGTGTTACATAAAGCAAAAATGGTAATTTCTTGATTATTACAGAGAGTGGTGTTTCGGACCCTGTCATTATTGTTTTAGCTGCATCAAACATCATATCTTTGGTAATGGTCTTATTTCTGTGCAGAAAATTACACAGCAGTCATCATAAAGGTAGGATTTATAAATAGGCTGTTTATGATCATTCCATTCAACTTTGTATCAGAAATTCTTTTTTAGTAAAATGTTTATAAATATTAATATATTTGAATTATTAATATATTTGAATGATTTTTTGATATTTGTTGAAGATGGTGCTAAAGGCCACGCAGTTCAAGTAAACCAGGTGATTATTCAATATTTTTGTCTTCAAACAGATTAAAATGCTAAAAGTTTTCTTCCAGTTGTAAAGAGTTTTTGGCTTTTGTTTTTTTTTTTTTGCATGAGACGTACTGCGTGTTTACCCATTCTGACTCATTCCTGCTGTATGTAGTGTCAATTTTAATATAGAGTTAGCACAATAACTGGCAAACTTATAATAACATCATATTCGTATTTTATATGTTTGGTTATTGAAACCACAGTTGAGGTTTACATAAAGCTTAGCCACAGTCATTAAAACTTTCACAGGATTTCATATTTTTAATGCGGAATGAATAATTAATTTATAGTTATTGTAACATATACAACAATAATTGGGTGCAATCCTCTACAGTGCAAAAGAACTATAAAATTTAAAGAAAAATTAAGAGTACAAATTAGTAAGAAATATTGATTTGAAGGTTAAAAACTTAAAAATCTTCAACAAAGTACAAAGCTAAGGCAGTAAATTTATGTTAATCTTCCTGAGAACCCTCAGAATGTAGTTAAATTGCACAGTGTTTCATAGGTCAGTTAGGATTTTAAGAATGTAAAATGTATAATTAATATTAGAGACAATTATTTATTTGATCTTTTCTTTCTTTTATCGCAATCCCAGTGTCTCAGAAGTATGCATACATAGTTTTTGGTAGCATTGCCTGTATATCTGGGCCAAACATATCACATAGTCTTTATGTGTTTAGCCTTTATGAAATACATTTATGTTCAGGTTAATGAGAAACTTGTAGGAGCACCTGCATTAATATTGTCATTTTAATGTTTATAAACTGTAATATGTGATTTTTATGAACTTCAGAATTACTACTGCCAACTTAAAATACTGAATGTTTGGTTGGGGTTTTCACTGGGGAGATGAACTATGCAGCTCTAAATTTTGCTCAGGCTTCATCCTCAAGAAGAGTTAGAGTAAAAAATATCAGTGATCAGCCCGTGTACGCACAGGTCAAAAGTCTTCAATAGAAACTACATAAATCATAAACTAATGCAGTCATAACTACGTCATGTAGAATGTCATAATATACATCATTGTAGCTGCATGTAGAAATTAAAAATATATATTTTTTGTATGTATCTGTTTCACGTGTGTTGTTATATTTCATATTTTAAATAAATGTTTTAATCTATGTTAAGAATTATGATAATTAAATTTTACTGACATTCTGACTTATTCTTACATATTTCTGTTGACCACTAAGCTGAATTATATGGCATGTGTCCATCAAATAGAAAATGTAAGTTCCCATGACATCTCACCTATGTCCTGTCCTGTCTCACCATCGGTTTTCATTTTTAAATGGCAAAGATCAAATCATCAAACTGTATAAAACACTTACATTTCCAGTAAAGAAATTATCTTGAATAAACTCCAAAAACCAGTTTATATAAGTGTATATTTTACTTTGTTTTCTACAAACTTCCTTTCAATTTGTACACAAGAGATGGCCACAAAAAAACTGCACACATAAAAGCTGATGCACACACAAAAAAAAACCTGATGATTGTTTTATGCGCATCGGTTGTTTTTGTGTGCATCTCTATTCCTTCTGTGCATCAATTATTTTGTGTGCATTGGTTTTTTGTGCGCATCTCCTTTTTGTGTTCATCAGTTTCTTGTGGGCATGTCTTTTTTGTGTGCGAAAAACCATTTGATAAGACAGCAATTGTATGTATCACATTAGTAGTATATTTTAAATGGTTAAGTAATAAAAGCTTAGTTTTAGCTTAGTTTTAAACATTGAGCCAATCATTTCCGATTATTTGTTTAAGATGCTGCTGATTGTCACTCCGTTAATGTAAATCAGATATTTATTCATTTATTTTTAAACTATTGTCTGTAATTACCAGTGAAACCTCCACATTTATTTTATATTGTGTAAAACTTAATAATTGATTGATCAGCAAAAATGATGATTAAATATTTAAAAAATCTTACTGTATATACTTAAAAGTGTATTTTATCTGTTTTAGAAATTTAAGGTTTGGAAGGACCTACGGTTTGACTTGCTCACCACGGTGGTGAAGTTAATTAAACTTGTTGAAATTTTGCTTAATTTTATACTAATTTATTCATTTTTCTTTCTGCAAAGTTAAGAGGTAATGTTAAATCAGAATCAGAATCAGGTTTATTTCGCCAAGTATGTTACACAAACAAGGAATTTGGTTCCTTTGATGGTGTCTCTCTGTCACGCCTTCGTCCTGTCAGTTTGTTGTCCCCGCCATGTGCTTTATTTGCACATGGCTCCGTTTTGTTTATGTTCGAGTCTCCGCCTTTGTTCCGCCTCCTCGTCCGTGTCATGTGTTACCCGTCCTCGTTATCTGTCCAGGTGTGTCTCGTTTGTCTCTGTATTTAAGCCCTATTGTGTCACGTCCTGTTTGTCGTACATTTTGATTCACATTCTCGTTTGTCATGTTTAGTCAGTCGTGTTTTCAAGTCTGTCCGTCTGTCTCCACAGTTTCTCCTTTCTCGTTTGTTTTGTCGTGTTCTCCGTGAGGTCCTGTCGTTTAGTGTTATTCTCCTTTTCGTTATATTCCAGTTCTCTGTCTTGTTGTTTAGCTTAATATGTCTAGGTTCATCTCTGTTTGTCTTGTTGCCGCTGTTTAATTAAAAGAACCCGTGTTTTAGCGAATGCGTCCGCCTTCCTCAATCCGCCCCTCGCTCCTGACAGAATGTACGACCACCAGGACGCAGCTAGCACGGACTATTACATCAAAGGGTGTGCCGTTCGCCGGACTCCATTCCGCACAGGCCCCAAAGATCCTGTGGGGGAGGCTTTGAAAGCGGCCTCGGAATGGAGTCGCCGGCTCCAGCTCCTGCCTGGCGCTGTTCCGGATCCGATAGCGGAGGTGTCGACTCGGGAATCGAGTCGTTGCGCCAGCGGGAGTCGAAAGAGTCGGCGGAAGAACCGTGCTGGAGTTCCCCCCTCGCTGGAGGATTACCCCCTCAGGTCCGGGGAAATTTTTGGGGGGGCGTTAAGGGTAGGGGCTGTTAGCCTCACCTCCGTACCTCTGAGGCCTGAGGCTAACAGGGGCGCACCTCGAGGTGATCTAATGGGTGCGCCTGTGAAACCCCCTAAACCCTTTACAGCTCCAGCGCGAGCCCGGCGAGCAGCACAAACCCCTGTCCTCGAGAGCGCGGCGCGCGGCTCTCCTGTCTTCGTGAGCGCGACGCGCGCCTCTCCTGCCTCCGTGGACGTCGTCGCAGGTCCCCCTGCCTCCGTGGACGACGTCGCAGGTTCCCCTGCCTCCGTGGACGACGTCGCAGGTTCCCCTGCCTCCGAGGACGACGTCGCTGCAGGTTCCCCTGCCTCCGAGGACGACGTCGCTGCAGGTTCCCCTGCCTCCGAGGACGACGTCGCTGCAGGTTCCCCTGCCTCCGAGGACGACGTCGCTGCAGGTTCCCCTGCCTCCGAGGACGACGTCGCTGCAGGTTCCCCTGCCTCCGAGGACGACGTCGCTGCAGGTTCCCCTGCCTCCGAGGACGACGTCGCTGCAGGTTCCCCTGCCTCCGAGGACGACGTCGCTGCAGGTTCCCCTGCCTCCGAGGACGACGTCGCTGCAGGTTCCCCTGCCTCCGAGGACGACGTCGCTGCAGGTTCCCCTGCCTCCGAGGACGACGTCGCTGCAGGTTCCCCTGCCTCCGAGGACGACGTCGCTGCAGGTTCCCCTGCCTCCGAGGACGACGTCGCTGCAGGTTCCCCTGCCTCCGAGGACGACGTCGCTGCAGGTTCCCCTGTCTCGGTGATGGCGGCACCCGCCGCTCCAGTGTCTGTGATGGCGGCTCCCGCCGCTCCTGTCCCCGTGACTATGGCGGCTCCCGCCGCTCCTGTCCCCGTGACTATGGCAGCTCCCGCCGCTCCTGTCCCCGTGACTATGGCGGCTCCCGCCGCTCCTGTCCCCGTGACTATGGCGGCTCCCGCCGCTCCTGTCCCCGTGACTATGGCGGCTCCCGCCGCTCCTGTCCCCGTGACTATGGCGGCTCCCGCCGCTCCTGTCCCCGTGACTATGGCGGCTCCCGCCGCTCCTGTCCCCGTGACTATGGCGGCTCCCGCCGCTCCTGTCCCCGTGACTATGGCGGCTCCCGCCGCTCCTGTCCCCGTGACTATGGCGGCTACGGCCTCTCCTGTCCCCGTGACTGTGGCTACGGCCTCTCCTGTCCCCGTGACTGTGGCTACGGCCTCTCCTGTCCCCGTGACTGTGGCTACGGCCTCTCCTGTACCCGTGACTGTGGCTACGGCCTCTCCTGTACCCGTGACTGTGGCTACGGCCTCTCCTGTACCCGTGACTGTGGCTACGGCCGCTCCTGTCCCCGTGACTGTGGCTACGGCCTCCCCTGTCCATGTCCGTAGGTCGGCCCGAAGGACTTCAGGGCCGATCCCCAGAACTGTGCCCAGGCTGGTTCCTCAGACTGCCACACAGACATTAGCCAGTCCTGGGCACCCCCCTGTTACTTTGGTTCCATTGTCTGTCCCTGTCCTGGTTCCCGTCTCTGTCCTTGTCCCTGTACCCGTTTCTGCCTTTGTGTCTGTCCCGGTCCCTGTCACTGTGTTTGTGTCTGTCCCCCTGAATGTCTTGGTTCCTGTTCCCCTACCTAGTCCAGTCCAGTTTCCTGTGAGTCCTGTCCAGTTCCCTGTCAGCCCTGTCCAGTCTATGTTTCAACCCCCTGTCCAGTCTCAAGTCTCGTCTCCTCTCCAGTCCCCGTTTCAACCCTCGGTCCTGTCTCCATTCCAGTCCCCTGTCCTGTCTCCTGCCCATGTCCAGTCTTTGGTCCCCAAACATGTCCAGTCCCCTGTTAGTCCTGTCCAGGCCCCATTTCAACCCTATGTCCCGTCTCCTGTCCAGTCCTTGTTTCAACCCTCTGTCTCGTCTCCTGTCCAGTCCACTGTCCCCAAACATGTCAAGTCACGGTATCCATCCCGCGTTCAGTCACCTGTCCCGTCTCCTGTCCAGTCTCATGTCCAGTCCCCTGTTAGTCCTGTCCAGTCTCTGTTTCAGACCCCTGTCCAGTCTCATGTCCAGTCCCCTATTAGTCCTGTCCAGTCCCCGTTTCAACCCTCTGTCCTGTCTCATGTCCAGTCTCCGTATCCGTCTAGTGTCATGTCACCTGTCCTGTCTTCTGTCCAGTCACATACCCCTGTCCAGTCTAATGTTCCTATCCTGTCCAGTGTCTTGTCACCAGTCTCTGCTCCCGTCCAGTCCCAGCACCCGGTCCTGTCATCAGTCCCGTCTCCATTCCAGTCCCCTGTTCATGTCCAGTCTTCTGTCCCCAAATGTGTCCAGTCTCCGTATCCGTCCCACGTTCAGTCCCCTGTCTTGTCTCCAGTCCAGTCTCCCGTCAATTCCCATGTGTCCACTCCTGTCCTGTCCAGTCCGTTCTCGTCTCTTGTGGCCCCCCTTTGTCAGTCTCCTGTCATGTCCCATGTCCCGTCTAGTATATTCGGTCCTGTCGTGTCCCCAGCTCCTGTGTCTGTTCCCGTCCTGTCCTGAGTCCTGTCACCCGTTGGTTTGTTGTCCTGTCTTGTTTTCCGTGCCCTCTCCTGTGCCAGCTCCTGGGGGGTTTAGGAGTACGCGCCCAGGAGTTGCGCGTTCTTGGGGGGGGCATCTGTCACGCCTTCGTCCTGTCAGTTTGTTGTCCCCGCCATGTGCTTTATTTGCACATGGCTCCGTTTTGTTTATGTTCGAGTCTCCGCCTTTGTTCCGCCTCCTCGTCCGTGTCATGTGTTACCCGTCCTCGTTATCTGTCCAGGTGTGTCTCGTTTGTCTCTGTATTTAAGCCCTATTGTGTCACGTCCTGTTTGTCGTACATTTTGATTCACATTCTCGTTTGTCATGTTTAGTCAGTCGTGTTTTCAAGTCTGTCCGTCTGTCTCCACAGTTTCTCCTTTCTCGTTTGTTTTGTCGTGTTCTCCGTGAGGTCCTGTCGTTTAGTGTTATTCTCCTTTTCGTTATATTCCAGTTCTCTGTCTTGTTGTTTAGCTTAATATGTCTAGGTTCATCTCTGTTTGTCTTGTTGCCGCTGTTTAATTAAAAGAACCCGTGTTTTAGCGAATGCGTCCGCCTTCCTCAATCCGCCCCTCGCTCCTGACACTCTCTAGTACAGATGTACAGTTACATATAATTTAAAGACTATACAATATACAAATTACATATGTTTAGAGACTATACAATATATAAAAATTATTAAAATATATTAAAAGAAGTGTTGCAGTGTGCATTGTAGTGCAACAACAATAATGATTACCAATGACTTTTTTCAGCAGTTTTGATTGGTCTCTGCAGTTTGTTCCTGTCTTGTTTTGTAGCTGCTCCAAACCAGATTGTGATGGAGGTGCACAAAACAGGTCACAAGACAGACATCTTCCTACATATAGGGCCTCTTCAGATCCTTCAGATTTAACTCTGTGCTTGTGGATTCTCATCTCACAGGTGTTCTATATGCTCTGGGAACAGGAATACCTTTGTGGTCACAAATTTCTGTTGATTATGAGGTTTGTTCTCTATCCTTGTTTTCCTGGAATATACAGTGATGATCCAATGGAAGCTTTCTGGCTGAGGCCATCAAGTTTTGAAATGAAAGTATCATATTTATGTTATCAAGCAGAGCTATACTTAATATTTTTTTTATATTTCTTTAAAATTCTTTATTTTAATTATTATATTTTCCTTATAGTGGGAATTGGCTGTGAACAGTTTATATTTTTAGGTATACTAGTCTTAATTATCATTTCTAATAAGCTGTAAAAAAGAATTCTGCAGGCTCATGATGCAACACAAACAGCATGTTACACAGGAAAACATAAAATACAGATAAATTGCATTGTGAGTACGAGTCAAAAAACATACATGACAACAGACAAACAGGAATAGAATTTCTCATGTCGTTACACAGGATAACAAGAGGATATATAGAGATGTGTCAAATGACAGACGGGAGTAAAGATGTTAGAAAAGCAGCACATATCCACCTACTAACATGTGTTTTTGGACCACAAGAGGAAACCAGAGCCTCCGGAGGAAATCGACGCAGACATGAGGAGAACAGTCACTTGGAGCAGGACTTGAACCCGCAACCTCCAGGTCCCTGGAGCTGTGTGACTGCGACAAAACCTGTCGCCCTTAAGTGATCCAAAACAGCAAAAGTCATTCAATGTTACTCACCTATGCAGTAGGAATAGAGCAATATCAGTTTGTTATTTTACCTTTTTACTGACACTGGGGCTTTGTAAACACATTAGACCCCCCATACAGTCCCAAGACTGCTTCACAAACAATAAAGCCATGGCCTAGAATATAATAAGCCTGGTAAATGGGAGATATGTCTCTTCATTGGCCCAGTGTAAATTAAAACCTGTCGATAATATTTGAGCATTGCTTCACAGCACAGATCAAATATTAGCACGTTTGTAGAATACACCTCTGTGGTGGGTCTGTTTTCTAACAATGATGAGTCAACATACAGCGCAGACTGCAAGCTGCACCGGGCAGAAAACTGCACCATCTGTGTATGAAAACTACACCACTGCTGTGTATAATGATTTATAATTTTTATACAAGTGCTTCACCACTGTAGTATCATCTGAAAACTTGAGGATTAAGAACTGAGTTCTTCCTCACAGAGAGAGCTGTACAGGACCATCATGCTTAGCTTTGTAATAAGGAACTTATGGGGCACTTAGGGAATAAATATGAGGCAAATTGCAGAGGATCTAGTGTCCTCTCTAAATCTGATTACACAAACTGGAAAATATTTTCACTGTGTTTATAATATGTTTTCATTGACCAGTTTGATTTTATTTGAATAAAAAGTGTACACATTTAATTTAATGCCTACAATACAAGGTTAGGCAGGGATAAAATAGGAGTGAATAGATTTGGATGAGAAACTCTCAAGCTACTCTGATAAATATAGCCACATTTTAACACTACATAAACTCAGACACACACAAAATTAAAAGGCAGTGGTATTTATTTGCAAGGCAAACTATATAGAAAACCGTACCATACTGTAAGTCACATCACTGTGATTAATTTAAAAGGACCAATGTACTTGGGCACAAGTTTCTTGCTTCCCTCAGATAACCGGAAGTCCCTGGTTCACAGCCAGACTCGGTCCCCTGGTGTGTAGGAAGGGGTGTCATCTCTATGCTTGTCGGCCTGACGTTTATATCATCGCAGGACTGACTCTATACACTGGTGGGTCTCCTCCCAAACCTCCTCACTCCTTTTTATCTAATGATCAACTGAATGAAATATCTAGTTTATTCATGAATGGCAACCACACTTGAGGTGAATTGATTTCCCCTATTAGACAATATCCTCAGGTAGAGCAAAGACACCAAAAAACATGAACAAAGACACTCAGCAGATTTAAAAGTCATAGGTAGTTATGGGAATGGAATAAACCGTACACCATGAGAAAAGTGATCTACAGTAGTGAGGATTACAGCATTTCACTGAGATTCAGGAAGGTTTTTGACAATCCACTGCAATGTGAGGACATGGTCATGCAGGTACTGGCAGAGGTAGGAGTTTACCTGCGGAAGTCTTTTACATTGAAAACAAGTAGAACATGATGATACAAAACGATGAATATTGGACACTATACCCTCCCACCAGTATCTATTAGCTAACAGTTAATGAGTGGGTGTTTCACCTACACCTAGTCTATCCCTACACTGATGGGGTACAAAAATCCATTTGTCCATGTCATCCATGTAGGTGATGACCCAGCATAACTTGTAAGACATAATTAATGAAAGATTGGAAGACGGAAGGGGCATTCTGAAGCACAAAAAGCATCACAAGATACTCATAGTGATTCCGGCTCCAGACACACCGCAAGCCTGAACTGGATAAGCAGTTACAGACAATGAATGAATGAATAAACATTGATTTCTCTTTGTATATGGGAAATAATTTGATATTATGTACAGCACTTTGATCAACTCAGGTTGTTTTTAGAGAGTTTTATAAATAAATTCTTGCTTACTTACTTGTTTAGGTCTTTAAAATTCCACAAGTGTAAATACATAATTAAATAAAATATTTTAAACTATGCAATTAGAAAGTGATGTAGCACAGTGATGTATGTACTGTTATGTGAACAATTTGGTCAGTGAAACCATTGGAGACCTGTTCTTTGTATTTTTGGCAGATAATGAAAAGTTCAAGAGAATTAAAACATCACACATTCTATATTTTACTGCATTATACAAAAGGTCCCCACTTTTCTGGAAAAGGGCTTTGTAACTAATGCTGTAATTGTTTTGATCGACAGTTGTGAAAACTTTGACTTAAATGTTTATTTATTTTTGGCGCATCTCGCTATTTTGTTTATACCATTGTTGATTCCACAGCTCATTCCAAGTGCTCTAGGAGGTGCTTAAGGAATCAGGTTACTGTCATCAGTTTATTCAATGCAGCTTATTCGCCATTAAAATATATGACGAATTGGGGCAGCAGTGGCCTTGAGCTTAGAGAAGCGAGCTTGAGGCCGGAGTATCGCCCATTCAATTCCAGGGACGAGCAAAGAAATATTCATTCATGGCTGAGGGAGCCCAGGGAGCAGTTTGGGGGGTTAGGTGCCCTTGAGCAAGGCATCTAACCCCCCAAACTGCTCCCTGGGTGCCAAGGTGGTTGGCAGCACCCTGCTCCGGTTGTGTGTGTTCACCGCTCCTAGTGTTTGTTCACTAACATGGATGGGTCAAATGCAGAGAAGTAATGTGGGATTCCCTAAGGGGATCAAAAGGTATTTCTTCATCTTCTATATGATGTTAGAACAAGTAATAATTTTTCAGACACTGTGTTATTAGGCTGTACAATTTTAGTTCTCAAAGGTAAGTACAAGTATCTGGTGCAGTATGAAATTATAAAATACGATTAGTTATAAAACACAAATATTTGTCTCCCTTCAGATTCATCTTCCAGCCATTATACTGTTTCCCAGGATCGTGAATTAGACCGTGCTGAAGCTGGAGGCAACACGACTCTGCAGTGTTCAATCCTCACAGATGCATCTGTAGGACAACACAGTGTGTACTGGCTGAAACATGGATCAGGAGAATCTCCTCCAGGAATCATTTACACTCATGGAGACACTAACAGTCAGTGTAGCAGGAGTTCTGAGACTAATTCTCCTACACAGAGCTGCGTCTACAAACTCCCCAAAACCAACCTCGGTCTCTCTGACGCTGGAACTTACTACTGTGCTGTGGCTGTGTGTGGACAGATACTGTTTGGGAACGGGACTAAACTGGACTTTGTAGGTAAGAGTGAATATTTTAAATTTCATTTCATTTTCTCAACCCCAAGATGTATTTCCCTCAGAATATCAACATACAACCTGGGAGTGGAATGAATTATAATGTTGTTATGATCATATTTAAAACCATTTAAAATAAATAAAGCCTTAAATTGTTTTTCATAAAATTTCATGAATGATTCTGGGCACCTTAAATGTATGGTGTCTGTTCTTGGAGTTTTATCTTAAGTAAAAATTAAATAATTATTTATTCATATTTGATTATTTACATTAAGTTGAGCTACACTCAACAAATCTTCAAGCATAAATACATCCAACTAAAGATGTAAATATTAAATTGTATTATGTATCAAATTCCACAAAAAAAAAAAAAAAAAATCCTTCAAACCAGACTAAAATATAATGCAAATTCCCCAGAATGTATTTGTCACCCAGTAAAACTATAGCAGTTGACCCATGAAATAAACATTTACTTAATTATGAAAACATTAATTTGTGTTTCTTGTTACAC
Organism: Hoplias malabaricus; assembly: GCF_029633855.1. NCBI lineage: Eukaryota > Metazoa > Chordata > Actinopteri > Characiformes > Erythrinidae > Hoplias > Hoplias malabaricus. The sequence continues at coordinate 14,205,405 of NC_089808.1, forward strand.
AGCAGATATGTTTGAGCAAAATTTGATTTGTATTCTATAGTTACATACATAATTACAGTGTTACATAAAACAAAAAATGTAATTTCTTGATTATTACAGAGAGTGGTGTTTTGGACCCTGTCATTATTGTTTTAGGTGCATCAAACATCATATCTTTGGTAATGGTCTTATTTCTGTGCAGAAAATTACACAGCAGTCATCATAAAGGTAGGATTTATAAATAGGCTGTTTATGATCATTCAATTTAATTTTGTATCAGAAATTTTTTTTAGTAAAATATTTATAAATATTAATATATTTTAATTATTAATATATATGAATTATTTTTTTTATATTTGTTGAAGATGGTACTAAAGGTCACACAGTTCAAGCAAACCAGGTGATTATTGAATTTACACTATATTTTTGTTTTAAAAAAGATTAAAATGTTTAAAGTTTTCTTTTAGTTGTAAAGAGTTTTCATTTTCTTGCATAAGATGTTCTGCATGTTTTATGAAATGTTATTTTGTTTCCTGTATGTTTGGTTGGGAGGTTTAGGTTGAAGACACTGGGGAGATGAACTATGCAGCTCTAAATTTTGCTCAGCCTCCATCCTCCAGAAGAGTTAAAGTAAAGAATATCAGTGATCAGCCTGTGTACGCACAGGTCAAAAGTCTTCAATAGAAACTACATAAGTCACAAACTACTGCAGTTGTAACTATATGTCTCTGTATGTAGAAAATTTTTTTAAATAATTTTTGTATTCTTCTTTTTCACATATGCATTGTTATATTTCTTTTTTTTTCATTTATATTTTAATCTATTATTATCTTTAAAATTTATGATATTTAAATTTTACTGACATCCTGACTTTACATCATTTTTGTTGACCACCAAGATGAAATTTATGGCATGTGTCCATCAAATAGGAAATGTATTTCCCCCTGACATCTCACCTATGCCCTGTCTACTCTCACTTTACAAAACATTTAAATTTCCAGTAAAGACATAATCTTGAATAAATGCCTAAACCAGTTTCTATAAAGATATATTTTATTTTGTTTTCTACGGACTTGCATTGTTTTAGTACACACAAGGAAAGAGATGTGCACAAAAATAAGATGCACATGATTGTTTTGTATGCATCTGGGTTTTTTTGTGCACATCTCTTCTTTGTGTGCATTAAGTGTTTTTTGTGTGCATCTATTTTTAGGGTGTAGCAGTTTTTCTTCTGTGTGCATCATAAGTTGTTTGGTGGGCGTCTCTTTTTTGTGTGTGCATCAGTTTTTTGTGTGCATCTCCTTTTTTGTGTGCATCTATTTTTTTTCCTTCTGGGTCTAATTTTTTGTTCCAGCTTGCATGGTGTTGTGTTGGCCAAACATAACTGTTGTGCCAATTAAGAAAAAGAGGTTTCTGGAGATTTTTGCAAATGTAGTTTACATACATACCACTTTCTAGCAGTCATGCACATGATTTACCACTGCTTTTCATCCAAGAACATGTGCTGGATTTCTGTAAATGAGAGAAGGTGTTAAAAAAGAAAGGTAATGTGTGAAAAAAGTATAAAGTATCGTTCAACACTGAATTGCAAAGGATTTAGGGTGAAACTCTTTTCACATTAGCCCTAACCCTCCATTTTGCCTAGGGGTAGTGTTGTCTCAGTTTTGTTGGGAAAGTTAAGTAGGGCTATGTACCCTTTGAAACTGAAATTTTTCAAGGGCACACTTCAAACAGGAAACTTTGTGAATCAGTGACAAAATGGCAGTGCAAGCAACTAATTAAAGCCTCAAAGTTTCAAGAAAAAACAGCGGAATAAGCAGCTGAATTCAGCTTCATATCACAAGAGTGTTAGGAGTGGTTTTCATTGTGCAACTCTTTTGAAAGCATTGTAATGAACGGTGTGGATGGTTGGACGTTCCGTGGATGGAGTTATGAATGCTCGAAATCTAGTTGCTCAGCCCTACATAGAGAAACACAGAAGACATCCAGGGTGATGAGAGCGAGACCATTTATTGGGCTTAGGAGCACCCACACACCATTCCATTCAGTACAATCCAGAATAGCAGAAGGCAAAGAAAAACAGGCTACAACCCAGTGCTAAACAACAGCGTGTTTTTTTTTCATGTTTCTCCTAACTCCCCCTCCCCCTACATTGCAGTGTGCAAGCAATTAACGCAAAGTCTCTTAAAGTGACTGTTACAGCATGATGGCTTAAATTAACTGTATCAAAGTCCAGAAGTTCTGATATTGCTGCAGACGATATTAGTACCTGGTGTTCTCTTAGCCTTTGTCTTTAATTTGTAATAATATTTGCTGCTTTGGAAATATTTACTATAAATGTTTTTACATTACATTTCATATGTGTTTGAAATGTGGATGTATAAACGTTGGCTGGAAATCAGTATTCTTCTTGAGAGATTATAATAACAACTGCACTGAAACTGAACTGATTTGGTATGGTTTGTACACCACAAGCATAGTACTGGCCTGAAAGCCAGTGAGGGTTCAGTTGCTATGACTTTAACACCTCATTCAAACCACAGCACAAGTGTCACCATTGTTCCCCCAGCTCTGACAGCCTCCCAGCATTCACTGAAGATCTGTGAACAGGATGTTTGCTCACTCATTCAGAGACAGCAAGTGAGCAATGCACCAGGCCCAAAATTTGCTTTAGCCTCCTGTCTGAAGTTCTGCACTAACCATCTTGCACCTCTTTTCATTAATATTTACAAAAATCATAGAAGCTCTGTGGTGTTTTTTTTTGTGACATTTAATTTGCTGTCATTAAATACTTTGAGAGGTTGGTGCTGTCACATATAAAGGATATCACAATTCCTCTGTTAGACATTCTCCATTCTGCATGTTAAGCCAATAGGTCTGTGAATGATGGGTGAACACGAAGACACATTATTCTTCTTCTTATCACCTCAACAAAAAAAGCTAGATTCCTCTTTTAGAATATAAGAATAGAGAACAACTTCACAATAAAAGTTGTCACCTCAGTGTGCCAACCTCTAACTGCCAGTGGGTTTGCCAGAGAGCAGCAGGTGAAGTTAGGATCTGGAATGGAGATGTCTGTTCACAGTTCATGAACTAGTCCTGAAATTTGTCACAACAACCTTGAACTGAACAAGCACAAACAAGTTGACACAATAGTGGAAAGTGAACTTTATGAAAATTTCCCCAAATCTGCCATTCGTCACTGTATTTAACAATACACTGATGGCTGTTGAATTTCTGTTCCTGGGATCTGCAGTATTCAGGGACCTCAAGTTGGATTCAGATCTATACCATCACAAAGATACTCAGCAAAGGATGTGCATCCAGCCAGTTATAGAAGTTATAGAGTTGAATATCCAGTTCTAAACAGTCTATATTCATGTCTTTCAAGCTGCCCGTTTTCAGGACAAGAAAGTGTGCAGAGAAATCACCACTGACACTTCACACCCTGGGCATCACCTGTTTCACCTCCTAAACTCACCAACCCTCTCGAAATGTTTCAGCAATTTTGCGCTACTGACCCAGCAATTCCCTTTATATATGCACCACTGAGTGTTTTCATGTTTACAGGTGTGTGTGTGTGTATGCACACATGTGTGATAGGCCTCAGGTAACTGTGTCTTTGCCAATGTATTGTGAAATTTGTAGTCTGTCCAATAATATTTTATTCTGATTTATCTAGCATAGTCTAAATTTCTGCATATAGTGAAAGTGATGTCTTGAGGGGAAACCCTGGCTAAATTTAAGCAAGGGAAAGCCACAAGTGGTGTCTACATTTTTAGGGGGGCCTTGAAAAAAAAATCACAATCCAGGGGAAGGATGTGGATATTGTTTGATACTAGTGGTCCAAGAAGTGGGCTTAGAAGTCCACTTGGATAACAGACTGAACTGGACACATACATGTACAGAACTGGAAAATCTTGATGTTCATTTTAATGTAAACTTTAATTTTCAAGCTGTGGGAAATTTTACTAGCCTGTTAAGGCCAGTGTTCATATCTTTGTAGTGGCCTGTTGGGGGAGCAGTGACACTGCAGAAGAAGTAGGGTCATTCCAGTATTGTTTTGTGCATCATTAGGAGTAATGCTGCACCATCAAATACATTTGGGATGAGTTTGAGTGTTGTCCCTGATGAATAAGTAACAGCTGTACCTGAGTTCACCAGTGAGCTAAGGCTATCAATCAAAACAATACACAATGTCTTTGCAGCAAATAGAAACAAACTTTCTGTTAACTAATTTGATTTCAAAAGAACTGTTGCATAAGCATGTCCACACCTTTGACCATTCTTCTTCTGCTCAGAAGTTGCAGATGAGTTAAACGTCTTAAGCTGCCATGTTATTAGTACTGTTAATAAACATGTTACCACCACAATATGTTAAAACTATAATAAATTAAAATTTTAAAAATGACAGTTTTTGATATTAAATTAATAGTGTTATTCTTTTGGATAAATCAAGCTTGTAGTTTATAATCACATACTAACCCATATAAAGCATTACTTATTATTCCATGTGTGTGTGTGTGTGTGCGTATATATGTAGCAGCCTCTTAAGTTGCCAGTAGGCATAAATGTGTTAAAGTTCTATATTTACCTCACTGATGTAAGTAGTCGGGGCTCAATCCTGCTTCTTACAGTAGAAACCAATCAGATTTGAGCACAGTGATATAAAACTGGCCTTGCACATTTATTCACATCTTGAAAGACTACCTTGGTCCTACGAAAACTGTAAGTAACCTGACTGTATAAATGAACTCCTGATAACATGGGATTGTATATTTATATTTTATAAAATTGTTGTGTAATACTAGAATATATAATAATGTTTTTCCTTCATTTTCCTCAGGAATTTGGGGATGATTCTGTTTTGTTTAACAGTTTTGCTCTCAACACCGTTAGGTACATTTTAAGTATACTAAATATAAACAATAATATTAATGAGTTTATTTTGTACATGTGGAAAGATTATTAATTGCTGCATGTCTGCTATACAACCTTTTGATTATTTCAGTGTAATACATATTTTATAAATATATTTTCCTCTTTAGGTGAGACCTCGAGGCTTAACATTCCGTGTCTAAATGGACTGAAATTCATTCACTACGGAGAAAATATCAGTCTGACTTGTACTTTTTCATATTTTGATGCGCCATTGATTGCCTGGTTCAAACATACTCCAGGAGAAAAAAACCTTCTTATAGCTTCTACTTTTACTTCTATAGGAGTTAAATATCACAATGATTTTGACAAAATCGGCCGCTTCAACGCATTTAAAGAAAAAAACAGTTTTAATCTGAGCATCACAAATGCAGAATCAACAGATTCAGCTACATACTACTGTGCACTTGCATATTTTTCAGACATTGCATTATCAGGATGCACAGTTGTAGTCCAAGGTAAGTGTTAGGATGTCTTCAAAAAATACCATTTCTTTTGAAAACAAAATCCAGAGTTGTAGTAAAAAAGTAACATTTACTCAGGTGTATTTTCTGAAAATATTTAAACTTTACTGTGACTACTCAAGTATATTAATGTGTAAAGAGATGTTTTAGGCATTTTATACCCAGTAACATCTTAGCTCACCATATTTAGCTTGTCTTTTTCAATTTTAACGTGTTCATTGCTGTGCTGCTTTGTATTTGTATAACACTGATTTTGAAATTTTAACATTATCATTTAGATAGAAATTACACAAAATAAATTTGAATAAATCTCAGATTCTCTGCTGATATATGCAGGAGTTATACAACTATAATTACTGATTACTTGCACTACTACTCGAGATGCTTTTCAGGGGGGCACTTTTATTCGTAATCATTGTTTTGCCCTACACTACTCAATTTGCATAAACCTGTCACGAGAAAAAACATTTTCTATTCTCTTTCTAGGTTCATCTCCAAGTCTTTACACTGTTCTCCAGCCTCCTGTATTAGATTCTGTTAAAGTGGGAAGCAGCACAACTTTGCAGTGTTCAATCCTCACAGATGCGTCTGCAGGAGAACACAGTGTGTACTGGCTGAAACATGGAACAGGAGAATCTCCTCCAGGAATCATTTACACTCATGGAGACAGTAACAGTCAGTGTAGTAGGAGTTCTGAGCCTGATTCTCCTACACAGAGCTGTGTCTACAAACTCCCCAAGACCAACCTCAGTCTCTCTGACGCTGGAACTTACTACTGTGCTGTGGCTGTGTGTGGACAGATACTGATTGGGAACGGGACTAAACTGGAGTTTGTAGGTAAGCTCATATATGCAGAATTAAGTTACATAGTCTGTGTTTAGCATAATGAAAAATAAATCAGTGCCATGTGTCTTTTTCACTGTCAGGACTTTCCAAAAACACAAAAGCTCCAAAATCACTTAAATGAATTGTGAGACATTAATTTTAATTTAAAGGTAAAGTTTCCTTTCCTATTCCTCCTCACGCAAAGCTGCTTTTTGGAGGTATGAAATTTTGTTTCAACAGCAAAGAAATAACAACTGTTATAAAATAATAAGAAGCCAATATTACACTGTGTATATTGCTGAATTTAACCAATCAAATATATGACAATTTATAGCTTCTCAAATTTTGTCAAAAGAATGAAAGTGTCAAAAATGGAAGTATAATATTTTGTTCCTTCTTATAAAATGTCCATACTTTTATTTAATGCATATGCAATTCTAGTCAGATATTTTGGTTAAATTATGAAAACCTATTATCTTGATCCTCATAGAAGGTGGTGGTTTGGACCCAATTCTTCTGGTTTTAGCCATTGCAAATATCATATCCATAGCTGTGGGCTTATTGCTGTGCATAAAATTACACAGTTATCGCCATAAAGGTAGGTTTTATGTATATAAACTAAGGTAGTTCATATTTTTACTGAATATATCATATTTGTTTTCAGTTTTGTACATTAACTATGTTTGAATGATTTGAATGAATTTCTTGTTATTTGTAGAAAATGCTGAAATCCAACCTGTTCAAGTAAACCAGGTGATTATTGTACATATTATTCTGATTTAAAATACAGGATTATTTTGATATTTCCAATATACTCAGATATGTATGTCATTTGTAGGTTCAACATCAATAGGTCATTTTTGTATTTTGTGATGATGCGAAAGATCGGAAAATGTGTAATTTAAATGATTAAACCTAATAATCAGACACACACACACACATTTACAAATTAACAAAAGCAATAACAATATTTCAAAACAAGACAGTGTCACAGTGTGAGACTGAGTGCCTGTTACTCTTTATTTATACTGAAAATGTAAAAAAAATTGTTGAACTTGGCATTCAGTACAAACCTATAAGTTCAAGTTTATGAAAAGCTTGTTTGACCACTGATATTAAAATTGGGTTTTTATTGTTATAATGTGTAAAATGTGATGTATTTGGACTTCAGAATTAGTCCTGCAAACTCAAAATAGAGTACTGAAGTTTGTTTCATGGCATACTGCGAAATAATACAGTGATTGCTCTATGCTATGTTTGGAGGTCTTTCAGGCTGAAGACACTACTGCTGTAAACTATGCAGCTCTAAATTTTGCTCAGCCTCCATCCTCAAGAAGAAGCAAAGGAAAGAACACCAAAGATCAGCCTGTGTATGCACAAGTAAAGGGTCTTAATTAGAAACTACATTAGTCACACAGCTGTCATTCCAGATGTGTTCATATGTATATATCTGTACACAAATACGCAAATATAAATAGCATTGTCTTCTGTGTGCTATTTCTTGCTAGTTTGTACTATTGTTACATATTAACATTATTTTTATATAAATTATTACACAACAAAAATCACATCGTATGAATCATTTTGCATGACTATTTTACCAACTAGTATGTTTGCTATGGCAAGCCAAACAGGAAATATTTAATTAACTTTGATATATATAGAATGAACGCTGATATATATAGAATGAACTTTGATATATATAGTATGAACGTTGATATATATAGAATGAAAGTTGATATATATAGAATGAAAGCTGATATATATAGAATGAAAGTTGGTATATATAGAATGAACTTTGATATATATAGAATGAAAGTTGATATATATAGAATGAACTCTGATATATATAGAATGAACTTTGATATATATATAGAATGAAAGTTGATATATATAGAATGAACTTTGATATATATAGAATGAACTTTGATATATATAGAATGAAAGTTGATATATATAGAATGAACTTTGATATATATAGAATGAAAGTTGATATATATAGAATGAACTTTGATATATATAGAATGAAAGTTGATATATATAGAATGAACTTTGATATATATAGAATGAACTTTGATATATATAGAATGAAAGTTGATATATATAGAATGAAAGTTGATATATATAGAATGAACTTTGATATATATAGAATGAAAGTTGATATATATAGAATGAACTTTGATATATATAGAATGAAAGTTGATATATATAGAATGAACGCTGATATATATAGAATGAACTTTGATATATATAGAATGAAAGTTGATATATATAGAATGAACTTTATATATAGAATGAACGCTGATATATATAGAATGAACTTTGATATATATAGAATGAAAGTTGATATATATAGAATGAACGCTGATATATATAGAATGAAAGTTGATATATATAGAATGAAAGTTGATATATATAGAATGAACGCTGATATATATAGAATGAACTTTGATATATATATAGAATGAACACTGATATATATAGAATGAACTTTGATATATATAGAATGAACATTGATATATATAGAATGAAAGTTGATATATATAGAATGAACTTTGATATATATAGAATGAACTTTGATATATATAGAATGAAAGCTGATATATATAGAATTAACGCTGATATATATAGAATGAACACTGATATATATAGAATGAACGCTGATTATATATATATATAGAATAAACGCTGATATATATATAGAATGAAAGCTGACATACAGGGGTTGGACAATGAAACTAAAACACCTGGTTTTAGACAACAATAATGTATTAGTGTGGTGTAGGGCCTCCTTTTGTGGCCAATACAGCAGCAATTTGTCTTGAGAAAGTCCTGTACAGTGGTCAGATGGATTTTAAGCCATTCTTCTTGCAGGATAGTGGCCAGGTCACTACGTGATGCTGGTGGAGGAAAACGTTTCCTGACTCGCTCCTCCAAAACACCCCAAAGTGGCTCAATAATATTTGGATCTGGTGACTGTGCAGGCTATGGGAGATGTTCAACTTCACTTTCATGTTCATCAAACCAATCTTTCACCAGTCTTGCTGTGTGTATTCGTGCATTGTCATCCTGATACACGGAATCGCCTTCAGGATACAATGTTTGAACCATTGAATGCACATGATCCTCCAGAATGGTTCGGAAGTCCTTGGCCATGATCATTCTATATATATCAGCGTTCATTCTATATCCCCCATACTCAAATAGCGGCCTCCTCGCCTAGGCCATTTGGGCATCTATTTCTGGCACGAGAGCTGTTTTGAAAAGTTTTTTTTTAATTTTGATTTTTTTCTTTCAATCGCTCTTATTTTGAAATCGCGCACCGCGAGGCTGGTGATTGCCTCCATGGCAACAATAAACAGATAGCAGTAAAGCCTTCATTCTATATATATCAATGTTCATTCTATATATATCAATTTTCATTCTATATATATCAGCATTCATTCTATATATATCAGCGTTCATTCTATATATATCAATGTTCATTCTATATATATATCAGCGTTCATTCTATATATATATCAGCGTTCATTCTATATATATCAATGTTCATTCTATATATATTAGCGTTCATTCTATATATATCAAAGTTCATTCTATATATATCAATTTTCATTCTATATATATCAGCATTCATTCTATATATATCAATGTTCATTCTATATATATCAGCGTTCATTCTATATATATCAAAGTTCATTAAATATTTCCTGTTTGGCTTGCCATATATATATATATATATATATATATATATATATATATATATATATAAACATTTCCAACAAAAATGGTTCGTGTTCCTTCCTTCTGCCACATCGTAATAGGTGGGATTAAACTAGACTTTTTTTAAATGTGCATTTTTATATATTTTTTTGTTCTTCCACTGTTTTTTTTTTTCTGAACTGTATAATTATAAAAAAAGTAATATTGTCAGTAGTTTACAAGTGTACAAAGATATGTACAATTTGTTACATGCAAGGTAACCCATAATTATATATATATATATATATCCATAATATTTGACCAGACATTATACTGCTAGTCCTGTAGTATAATGTCCAGTTGATGTGCATGTGTGAAAAAAGGAGGCAATGGTCCTGCTGTACCTCACAGGAACTGATGTCAGACATAATTATGTGTAATCTCCTGAGTAGCCATTCACATCAAATCAATCATTGCCTAAAAGTAATAGTGTGCTGAAAGTGGTCTCTGTTGTCGTTACATTTTTCAAAACCTGACAAAGGTCAAACTCTCTAGTATTTGTAAAGCAAAATGCAATGCTTGCCATGGCAACCCTTCTAATCTGAACAAACGTATTGTGGGGACTAACTGGCATCTCTGAGGTGTCTGAAACAACTTCTTGACTTGTGTTAATACACTTATCAAAGGAATAAGATCCACAGCACTCTGTATAAAAAAGCATAAAACAGATTTGTTCTGAATTATGCATGTTACATTGTAATTAAACAAACATGTAAAATATTCTATGGCAATCCATTTGATCTTCACATAGGGCCCAGCCCACTCTCTTGCTACCTGCACCACAGTATTTCTGAATATTTAAATCGTTCACAAACCACTAAGTTTGCTGTGCCTCTTTAAGATCTGATAAGCAACCAGCTACACATAACAACTAAGAAAACTCATTGGGCAGAGCCCATGAGTACACGAACCGCCCACTGCATCACTAGCTCTTTACAGGGGTCATCAGGTAGACATAGCCCCTTGTTACTGTTTTGCTGAAATAAGCCAATGACACCTTCGGAAGGCTCAAGAGTGAGGTCTGACATCCCAGACCCACCCCCCACCAAGCTAGCATTACAGTCCTCTACCCTTAACCATCAACAACCATGAGTCTACACTGGCCTTTCTGGTGAGTAAGGCTGTACCTAGCCTCACTGGCACTGTTAATGCTCAGTGCCACCAGTTCCATGTGAGCTTTACATGATGCATCACCAAGAACCAAATAACACAACACAACTCCCCACTCATCTGCCCTATCCTACACATATTTAAAACACACCTCAGTCATGTTACATTTACGGTTTCTCTGAATTAGTCTGTGCTGTCCTTATCCACAATAACATACTACATTTTTTCAGCTACTTCCAATAACTTCTTCAGAGCTGTCCTTTGTTTTTGGCCACTAACTCAAAACTGCACAAGCAGGGACGTGGCAGAATTGGCTTACAGACTTGGCCAAATACCAAAAATCTTGCTAAGTGATCTTCTGCTTCTCTAGATTCTCTCAAAAAGCCACTGGCCTTGTTTTACACAATTTGCCTTCTCTCTGGCAATGCGGCCTTACTAAAAGCTTTCCACAAATCACCTGACCCAAGACCTGCTCTTCCTCACTGCACTTGGCCAATCACATTCCTTAGCTCTAATGAGCTTCCTTCCTGCCTTTGTGACAGGCCCTGCAGTTTTTACCAATGCATCTTTAGATCCTGACAAACTCACACATTCACTCACAGCTATGGACACTTTTGAGTCACCAATCCACATACTAATGTGTGTTTTTGGCCTATGGGAGGAAATCGGAGCACCTGGAGGAAACGCAGGACAGGAGGGGAACACACCAAACTCCTCACAGGCAGTCACCTGCAGCAGGACTTGAACCCACAACCACCAGGTCCCTGGAGCTGCAACACTGCCTGCTGCCCCATTGTGTCACCCTACAGTGAATAATAAATTATATAAAATAATTTGAATCCAATACACCTAGTGAAATACTAAACATACCTGAATGCTGTTTAATTTTTGCAATGTGTAAAGGGTGACAGTTTGGTGTGTTCTCCCTGTGTCTGCATGGGTTTTCTACGGGTGCTCCGATTTCTTCCCCCAATTCAAAAACAGATGTTAAGAGGTTGATTGGCTATGCAAACTTGTCCATAGTGTTGCAAACTTGTCCATAGACTTGCACCCCATTCAAGGTGCTTTGCTTCCTTGCACACAGCAATTTTGGGTAGGCTCCAAACCCTGAACTGGATAAGCAGTTACAGACAATGAATGAATGAACAGGTAAAAGAATAGCACAGCATTAAAAGCTATGATTACTTGTAAAAAAAAAAAAAGCTATGATTACACTGTAAAAAAATGAGTTCAAAATACAGTCCTACTTACTTGGCAAGAAACGTACTGAAAATATTGTGAGGTTGTTGTGACCTCTATTTTGCACCAAGCATCTTTGAGAGTAATTTCTTAGATAAAATGACCACTTTTTCATATCAACATAAAATATTGAAGCTAGAGTTACTCAAACACTGGAAGGGTTCAACTTTTACCCTAAGCAGCATCTCTGGGGGAATAAATTCCATTAACCATCTTTAATCTTGATGAAGGATTTATAAAGGATGAAATAAACTGCAGAACTTCTACATTCTCCAGAAGAAGTTGGCAGACCTCAAAAACCTCAATAATTTCTGGTCCTTGCAAAAGACTCGTTTTTCTATTGTGCATCAATACCTGCACCCACAGACAATATGTGTTCTAACTTCCTGGTCAATACTGCCCTCACATGGTAAATGTGCTCTTCCAGCTTGACTGAAAACAGAGGTATGAGGAGAAAGAGATGGCAGAGATATGATGAGAAAGTAACTTATTAAGTCAGAGAATGGTTGCAAACTCTACGGAGCATTGTGCAGTCTGTATGTCATCATTGAGTATCCATTGAGGCCATGTGACAAAAGAATTTTCTGTTCATATTTATTTTGACTTACAAATATTATTATATGCACTTCTTAATTTGAGACTATTGAAAAAAATAACATGCCATGTGCATCAGGTTGATACTGAATGCTTGTTTTTAAATGGATGTTATTGTTAGCAGGCAGAACAGGTTTGAAAATGTTTAACAGCACCAACAAATTTAATGCATCATTCACAACATTATTATTATTAATATGAAAGGAAATTTAAAATCAATGGGAAAAAACAATGGTTAGGATTTTAGGGCCAGACTTGACAACAACAGCTGTAATGTATTCTTGTAATTAAGTTGTAAAAAGCATGTTTCTGTGGTATAAAGGGAAATTAAATATGACTCTTAATTTGAAATTTATCATGTGAACTGAATCTTTCAAATGTGGTGTCTAAGACTTATGTGAGCTGTATACTGGTAAATTAACAACAGAAAATGTACTTGATGTCAGAGATAGAATTTACTCTTCTGTTTTATTGTAGTATTAGGATAAACCCATCTTTATATACGTTATTTCAACTGTTCAGGTACTGACAGTTTTAATGCTATATAATATTATTCAAATGCTATATAAGCTCAAGTGGCTGCATACTTGGATCTCAGAATGCCAACTGCTTTGTCTAAGTGACATACATATTGTTGTTCTCTATATAATGTGATAATATGGTTTTAAATTGGCACAGAATTACACTAATCCCAGTGCCAGTACATGGGCAGACTTGGGGCATTTAACCACAATGACAATGGGAAGGCAAACCTAAAGCTGTGGCTGTTTATTTTATTGCAAACTGTTGCACTTGAGTCCCCACAACACTTAATGATGATCCTGAGCCAGAGGTTGATGATTATTATCTCTGCTTTTATGACCTTACTCTGATCATGCAAAAACCCAATAAAGCTGTAGCTTACCCATTTTGCAGCATACAGTGCTTAAATGATCTGCTGCTAATGTCTTAGGGCCGTAAACCACAGAACATCTTCAGAGGTCATAAGTCAGAGCCATGTTGGCCGTTCTAGGGGAACCTACATAATATTATGCAGGTAGTTTTAATGCTTCCCTCCAGCAGCACTGCTCTATGTGATCTACTTGTACAACATACATGTCACTATCACTGCAGTGCTGGGAATGACCCACCAACTAAATAATAATTCTTCTATAGTCATCTCAAACTCATATATAGATTATAGACCATCTATAATTAAACCTGGGCCTAGTTTGATCATCTTAACCAGGACAGATATTGTATTTAGTGTGATGCCAACTTGGCCACAAGTATAATCTTTGTTCTAAGATGCTTTTGGAAACCCCAGCCCTGTGTGTAACCCAGTTGTTAACATATGCTGGTTGATTTGACAGATTAGGGCTCAACTTCCTGGTATGGAAACCAATCAGCTTTCAACACTGGATTAAAAAGCTGCTCTTGGGGAGGATTTCAGTACAGAGTAATGTGGGTATATTACCTGTGTCTCAGAAATTTACATTTGTTCCTCAAAAACTGTAAGTGTGTGCACAGTAAACTTAAAGTATTTCAGCATTACTTTTGTATTATTTTATTCATTAAAGTGTTTATAGAGTTAATATGAAGTGTCAGGGTTTTAACTTTCTTGCCTTGAGGTGTTCGACAATGATTGGTCTGTACTTAATTGTGCTACTCTCAACAACATTAGGTAATGTAATAGTTTTTCCTTGTTGTTTTATTTGTGAATTATTAAAATTACAATGGCAAATTAGTTGTCCTTGTTTCTTTTAGGTGCATCAGATGAAGATATTGTCTCTCTTGAAAGCTTAAAATACATTCATGTGGGGGATAATACGACCCTGACATGTTCATTTACATTCATTGATGCATCAGCAACTGCCTGGTTTAAGCACACTCCAGGAGAAAAGCCTCTTCTCATAGCTTCTGCTTATCGCTCTACGGGAGTCAAATATCACAATGGTTTTGACAAGAGTGGACGATTTACTGCATTAAAGGAACAAAGCAGTTTTACTTTGAGTATCACAAATGCTGAATCAACTGATTCAGCTACATACTACTGTGCTGTTGTTGATTATTCTAACCTTGGATTAGGAGCTTGCATACTTTTAGTCTTCAAAGGTAGGTGCTAATCTGTTAACAGATTATTACCCATATATGTAATTAACCTATTAATTCTGATCACACGTGAAAACAAATAATTCAATACATAACTCCAGAAATTACAATTTTTTTCTGTTATAGCAAACTTTGCTGTTCCTCAGCATCCTCTGCTAGACACTGTTGAAGTGGGAGGCAACACAACCCTGCAGTGTTCAATCCTCACAGATGCGTCTGCAGGAGGACACAGTGTGTACTGGTTGAAACATGGATCAGGAGAATCTCCTCCAGGAGTCATTTACACTCATGGAGACACTAACAGTCAGTGTAGCAGGAGTTCTGAGACTGACTCTCCTACACAGAGATGTGTCTACAAACTCCCCAAGACCAACCTCAGTCTCTCTGACGCTGGAACTTACTACTGTGCTGTGGCTGTGTGTGGACAGATACTGTTTGGGAATGGGACTAAACTGGACTTTGTAGGTAAGATTAATAAATTTCACTTGTAAATCCAGATACAATGCAATTTTCTAAGATGATATGCCACACAGTAAAGTTATATTTAAAACTGATACAAACATGAACATTGTTCTTATGATGAAAGTTCCTAGAATGTATGTCTTTAAATATGAGTCTTGGAGGTTTGAAAGTTTTTTTAGGATGACAGCAAATATTATTTTTTAAAAAAAAGTCTCTATAGAAATATAATTTAGTGGAAAAAAAGTGGTTAGGTCATATTATTCAAGACTTTTTCTTAACATTTCCATCTTAAATTTCATGAATGTACCCAGGAACCAAATAATTGACTTGAAATATCATAAGTCTTATGTCTAGTACATTTATATGCCTTTAAAATCTACAAAAATAATAATAACAATAATAACAATAATAATAATAATAATAAAATGCTCTCTTGGCTATTGTAGAAACTGCTGTTTTGGACCCGACCATTTTTGCATTAGCTGCATCAAACATCATTACCATTGTTGTGGTTTTATTTCTATGCAGAAAATTACATATCATTCATCATAAAGGTAGGTTTTACATGTGTGATTTGATATTCAATGTATATTTCTAGTTAAACGTTCATGCAGTTTTAGGCATGTAGTACAATCTATTCCATTTCAAATCATTATCTGGTCTAATCAAATATTCAGTTGAAAAATTAATTAAACTCAATTAATGCACTTGTGCTATGTTCCAATTAGCTTTGCTCCAATTGCAGATTGGATTTTTTTATTTGAAGCCTGCTGAAATTCATGGGAAACATTCACTCAGTGCATGAGGAAATTAATCATTTTTATGTGCTAAAAATATAGATATTTAATATAAAACCTAAACTATGAAAACCGACTGAAACAATAAAATTGGCAATTGACACAAAATGCACATCCTCCAGTTCATACAATAAATAATTAGAGATATATAACACAAAACCAGTTACTGTATAGCCTAGTGTTTGTCTATGGGATGCCAAACAGGAAATATTTCATGAAATTTGATATATATGGAATGCAGTGGCAGATGCTGGTCTTTCAAGGAGGGGAAGCTCAATTTCGGCCTACATCATAAAATGTCTCGGTTTATTTATACGTAAATTCTGCCCTCCGTTCCTTTTCAAGAAAATGATCTTTGACCCTGTTGTACCAACAAGGCGTCTTTTCCAGGGACTTGACTAGTGTTCTCTCAATGGCCAACAGAGCTAGGCTGCTTAAACGGCCTTGGCCCATGTGAAGTGTGTCCGCCTGTGAGTGCTTTTTGACGGTGGACGGGCTCAGCAGCACCCGCTGGACAGAAACTGCGATAGAAGTCAGAAAGAGTGATAGATATCAGTCTCCAAACACAAGCAGCTACAAAATACCCACCAGAAATAGAAGCTCGATTTGTCGCTAGTCGTTTTTAACAAAGAAAAACTCGCTAAGAGGTTTTGGAAAGTCTCCGGTTCATCTCAGAACAGAATGAAAATGTAATGCTCCCACAGATCTTTACACCAAAGGATCGGTGATTCACTCATTTCGCTGTCAATCAAAAAGGGGTTCAGCCTCAGACAGATCATCCAATCATCATGCAGAAGCTGAGCGTCCGGGCCAGCTGAGGCCCGCCCACTGCCCCATAGACCCCCAGAGACACTGAGCGTCCAATGGGCGGAACAAAGCCCAGCATTTATCCAATGGCTCGTCTCGTTTCGCTGCACTTCGCTGCTTCACTATTGAAATCTGTGGATGCAACTGTGAACCTGCGGGAATGATTGAGAGGAAAGCCGTGTCTTTACCAGTGATAAGAAGCTGATTCTGAACAAAGGTTGAGCGCGTTGTAGTGCATATTAATTCAATGACATGTACACACAACGGTATATATTTGATGACTTATTTTTTGACATTTTAGGGGAAGCTGAGCAGTCTTAGAGCTATCGCTTCTGATAGAATGAACACTGATATATATAGAATAAACATCAGTATATATGGAATGAACACTGATATATATATATATATATATATATATATATATATATATATAGAATGAACGTTGAGATTTTTATATAAAAGAGTGATGATAAACTAAAATAGTTTTACATATTTGCATTGTATTATCAGTTAAAAAGACATTTGGATTCATGATTTCTCCTGAAATATTCAAGGCATGGCTAGTCAGGTCTTTAATGAGTTGGTGTGAACTGACTTAATGACAATAATGCATGACATTTTAATGTTTTACTTCTCATTTGTTGAAGATGCTTCCAGAGGTCACACAGTTCAAGTAAACCAGGTGAGTGTTCTTCATTCTTGTATCATTTTTGTAACTGTATTTTCCAAAATATGTCCATGAAATATCCTAAAAATATCCATGAAAAATTTGACATTTGGAAGCAATTAGCCATAAATGTCATTTTTTGTTGACTTCTTGTTGATCGTCTTTCAGGTTGAAGACACTGGAGTCTTGAACTATGCAGCTTTAAGCTTTGCTCAGCCTCAGTCTTTAAGCAGGAGCAGAGGAAAGAGTAGGAGTGATCAGCCTATGTATGCACAAGTAAAAAGTCTTCACTAGAAACTACATCAGTCGCACAGTCCAACCTCACAGTTACTCTGTACAGTGTTCATTTAATGTATAATGTCAAATTTACAATAAATATTTATATCTTTGCATTTGTCATTTTTAAATATATAAATATTTTCTGTATTGGTTTATTCTTGGTATGCATTGCTCAAATTATTATTTTTAAATTATCTTTATAAAATAGTACTTTAATTGTGAATTAGCAAAATCAATGTATTTAATAGAAAACATATTTGTGTAATATGACATTTGTTCAGTGATAATTCCACATCAATTATGAAAGAAAATGACAAAAATCACATGTAAAATAATAAGTAGCAAATTAATGAAAAAAAAAAAACAATAAATATTTTGACATGCAGCAGCCAGCATAATTTCATTGAAACACTCAACTATATTCACTAACTTCAGTTCTTCTAGCTGACTGTTTCTAAGCAAAACATGTTGGCATAAATTACCATCACTCTCAGTCTGAGACAGAATGTAAACAAAGAAGAGACAAATGCAGAAAAAAAATTAGAATAATTACAAAGTATTTCATATGATTTCATAGTATTTAACAATATTCTGATATCTCGCCATTACTTTGCATTTGACTTTAATCAACTTAATAAATATTAAATAAGCATGATTACCAGCAGGCTGCTGAACAGGCAGATATATTTTATGTATACAAGATATATTGTGAGATCTCATGGGATTTTATGTCATAATGTTTGAGAATTTTGAAAGTTTTCAGTTGTGTGTGTGGGGGTGGTATTGGTGTGTTTGTGTGTGTGTGTGTGGGGTAAGCGGTTACAGTTATAAATGAATAAGACCTCAGTTTGATACATAATACTTGGAGGACATTTAAAGCAAAATAGAAACAAACAAAAAAAATCTGATTAAAATGAGCAGCATCCACAGCATCTTTGAAAAACAAGAAAGAAAAAAAAAAACATTTTAATTACATTAGGAAACCAATTGTTGAAGGTGTTTGAATAACTTTTTGGAAAAAATGCAGATTTGTTTAGTTGAAGCCATACATAGTTTCCTGTTTCTCCCAATCTCTGTGTTTGTGCAGTCACACAAACACACACGTTTGGAAAAGTCAAAGCAAGCAAATTGGACAAAATTATAAAAATAATTTTGGAAAAAATAAGCATTATATACAAAATATATACAGGGGATAATAGAAAGCAACATATTTCCTCAATATGTATGCAGCAATGTTGGCAAAATGGAATAAACTGACAATACCATCCAACCAAGCCAAGGAACAACCACACTTGTTTTTTTGGTGTGAGGTCAGGAACTATTTCTAATAGCTTCCACCAAGTTGACCTGTGGCAAGATCATACATTTTCCAAACCGGTATACTAGGTATTGAGGTTCCACCTGACCCCACTCACATTGGTCCACACTGAGTGTCAAGGCAGCTCAGTCAGTTTGCTCTAGGACCATTTCAACATGCTTGAGGTGATTATCCCAGTTTTTGAATATGATAACATCATCGAGATATGCTGAAGAGTAAGCCTCACAGCCTATTACAATGTGTTATCATCCAAAGGTGTCTGGAGCCCTATAACCATGGAGTGTAAGAGGCCCAGGGGAGTTCTGAATGCTGTATATTTCCAAGATGATTCTGCCAGTAGAATATGCCAGGAACTTCGCCCTGAATCCCTGATCATAAGTCTCAAAGGATACGTCAAACTTTACAAGCAGTGTCCCTTTCAGCAGTTCCAAGTGAGGCAATAATTCTCAATGTACTCTCCATCTTGGTAAACAGGCATTTGTGGCTCAGTCTGATACACCTCTCTGGGACACTGGCTAGGCTCTTCTCGTATAGGATGAGGAACCTGTGACAGTTGAGGGACAGATTCTTGAGACCCAGCAGTAATCTATTCTTGCAAGGGTGGTCCTCATTTCACATAACTCATGAAGTAGCCTCTCCTCTCAGTCATGCTGAGACACCATAGATGTCTTGAGTTGATCAGCCAGACAACTGACCTGTTCTTTTAGTTGGGCACCCAGAGCTGTATGCTCCTCCTCAGAGTCCGTTGTGCCCCACTGTTCATCGGTGTCCAAGTCTGTTGCAGGAGACTTTGACGTTCCAGATATCCCTTTCTGTGACCATAGTCTGTTTGTTTGTTCCTGAAATTTGGTGGCTTGACCTTATTTTTCCACAACCGAGTGGACTACAGTCTGGACAGTCTTTCTGTATCGGACTATCACTTGGAATTTCCCTGGATATTTTCGACTCACCTGCAAGGGTTTTTATCTACCAGCCAAACACGAGCCCTCGCTGCCCTGCTCCACTCTACACCTGTGTGATACTTCGGGTGTTTGCAAATTAGCGTTCACCTTAAGTTGCTTTATGCTGTCAGGTATGTAGTTCTAACTACATTTCCTGGATATAGGTTTTGAGATGATTTAGTGGTTTGCTGGCTAACGTAGTTTGGTTGATTTGGCTGAGCCTACTCACGGGGAATCCATGATGTGTTTGTCGATATGCATCTGGTGATCGGTGGCCTACTTGGTTTGATTTACCGCTTACTTAAACCCACTATCCTGCACTGTGAAATGCTGCGTTATACGACGTCGGAGCTTTTGTGTCTGAGGACCAAGGCTCGCCTGCCCCCTCAGACCTATGCGCATTGTGTCACTATGGGAATAGCCTGACGCCCTCGTTACGTTCACCGGGGATCTCGCCGCGCTCTCTGTATCTCTGAATGCACTACCAATGAAGAGCTTATTCCATCTATATATTCAGCATCTCGCCGCCATCAAATGAGACCATGGGGTCGAAGGAATAGTGTCAATTTTGGTAACCACCGTCATCTGGTGTATTCACACTCAACCCTGAACAATGTTACACAATCAGTTTCAGAACCGGCTCCAGTTAAAATAGCGTTGATCAACGCTAGATCACTGGTTAACAAGACTTTTCTACTAAATGACTTCTTCGTCTCCCGCTGCCTGGATTTTCTATTTGTGGTAGAAACTTGGCTAACTATAGATGATTCAAGCCCCCTTGTTGAGCTTTCTCCTAGTGACTGTACCTTTTTTAATACCCCCAGATCTACCGGTCGGGGAGGGGGGCTTGCAACAATTTTCAGAAACCATTTTAAATGCCGCTTACTGACTGCAGGAGAGTATTCAAGTTTTGAAATGCAGCTGTGTAAAGTGGAATTGTCGTGTCCTACACTCTGTGCTTTAGTGTACAGACCTCCTAAACCTAACAAGGACTTCAATCAAGAATTTTCAGATTTTCTGTCTGTCACCTTACCTAGTACAGATAAAGTCCTGATTCTTGGTGATTTTAACATCCATGTTTGCTGTCCTTCTAAACAACTGGTCAGGGAATTTTCACAACTTATCGATTCTTTTAACCTGACTCAGTCCATTATTGGTCCTACACATGTGCAAGGATCTTGTTCTATCCTTTGGTTTTTCAGTAAGCAATTTAGAAATTATAGATATATGTTGGTCTGATCATAGATCTGTCCTGTTTGATCTTCTAATTCCATGCTCTTCTCCTACAAGTACTCTGCCTGTATATCATTGTACACGCTCCATCACACCCCATACAGCCAGTCAGTTTTCTGCTGCCTATGTAACCTCTCCTTCAGCTTGTATTATGGAAAATCCCCCTTTTGGCACTAATACTGATGAGCTGACCGATCTGTTTAATTCTACTTGTATTGGTATTATCGATCAAATTGCTCCACTTAAAAATAGAAAATTTAAAGTAAAGTCTCAGCCATGGTTCAACAGTGTTACTCGTGTACTCAGACAGCAATGTAGGAAAGCAGAATGGAAATGGAAGATAGACTCCAAATCTCCTATCAACTTCTTAATGAATGTCTGAATAATTATCAGCATGCAGTAAAAGCAGCCAGAGCTAAATACTTTGCTGATATCATTGCCAAGCATTTACACCGTCCTAAAGTTCTCTTTAATACAATTAAAACGATACTGCACCCAACCTGCTTCACCCACCCTTGATGCAAACTCTGATCTATGTGATAAATTTATGAGGTTTTTCATTTCCAAAACCGTCAGTTTACGGACACTTAACTTTCTCCGGCACTTGGCTCCTCTGTTCTACCTATGTGTTCTGCATTCCTAAGTCAGTTTGAGCCCATGTCATTGTTGGATCTCACTGATTTAATTCTGCATATGAGACCAACCACTTGCTCCCTGGATGCCTTCCCCACACCGCTTCTTTGGGATGTGCTGTCTTCAGTTGGTCCAAGTATATTGTCCATAATAAACAGCAGTCTCATTAATGGTGTTGTGCCTTCTTGTTTTAAGCATGCAGTTGTTCAGCCTCTTTTAAAAAAGTCTGGCCTAGATCCATCAGTCCTCAATAACTTTAGACCAATCTCTAAGCTACCTTTCTTGTCAAAAGTCTTGGAGAAGGTTGTCTTTCATCAACTTTCTTCTTTTTTAGACAAACATAATATCTTAGACACATTTCAGTCAGGTTTTAGAGCACACCACAGTACCGAGTCTGCTCTTCATAAAGTATTAAATGACATACTCTTAGCTGTTAATTCAGGAAAGTGTGTTGTTTTAATTCTCCTGGACCTAAGTGCAGCCTTTGACACAGTTGACCACACTATCCTGTTAGATCGCTTGTTGTGTGATGTTGGCATCCAGGATCTTGCATTGAAGTGGTTTGCCTCCTACTTAGAAAATCGAACTTTTTCAGTTAATATAGGACAGTTTCTTCTTCCTCTCCTGCATCTCTTACTTGTGGTGTACCTCAGGGCTCTATCTTGGGACCCATCCTCTTTTCCCTGTACATGCTCCCTCTGGGGTCAATCTTTCAAAAATTTTCATTGTTATGCAGATGACACACAGCTTTATCTTCAACTGAAATCAGGAGAGAATTGTTCACTAAAACTCATGTTTGATTGTTTGAGGGACGTGGAGTGCTGGATGTCTAAGAACTTTCTCAAACTGAACCAAGACAAGACAGATGTGATAATTTTCGGAAATTCCCACTTGAGTCCAACCATGGCCAATGAACTGGGGCGTCTGAAAAGCAAATAAGCATTGTTGTGAGAGGTAGTTTCTTTCAACTCCGTCATATAGCAAAACTTAAGAGAATACTGTCTTTTAAAGACCTGGAAACAGTTATTCATGCTTTTTCTCCTCCCGTATCGATTATTGTAATTCTCTGTACCTGGGTATATCTTATTCGAGCTTGTCACGATTGCAACTGGTCCAAAATGCAGCTGCAAGGCTTTTGACCGGTACTATGAAAAGGGAGAGAATTACCCCTGTGTTGGCATCGTTGCACTGGCTACCAGTGAAATACAGAGTTGAATTTAAAATCTCACTGTTTGTCTTTAAAGCTCTCCATGGCCTGGTTCCGAAATATATTTCGGATCTTCTTTGCTTTTGATCTACCCCACGTGCCCTACGTTCCTCTGACAAATTGCTTTTAGACACCCCTCGCTCTCGGTTGAAGTTCAAAGGAGATCAGGCATTTGCTGTAGCCGCTCCAAGACTTTGGAACAGTCTCCCACTCTTCATAAAGCAATCCCCTACAATAGTAACTTTTAAGTCCAATTTGAAAACCTATTTATTTTCTCTGGCCTTTGGGTCCTTTTAAATTATTTTAGCCATTTGTTTCTGCCTTAGTTTATGTTGTCTTCTATCAGTATTTTCTCCAAAACGTTTTATTGTTAGATTCTTTTACTTGTTTTATTTCTTTTATATTTACTTTTTATCATTTTATCTGGTTTGTTTGTTAGTTGATTTTTATTGTGCAGCACTTTGGCTGACATTCACTGTCTTTTAAATGTGCTATATAAATAAACTTGACTTGACTTGACATAGTCTAGTTGTCTTTGGCACCTTCACTTTCTTGCTGCTTGCC
The DNA here is from genome assembly GCF_029633855.1 of Hoplias malabaricus. Classification (NCBI taxonomy): domain Eukaryota; kingdom Metazoa; phylum Chordata; class Actinopteri; order Characiformes; family Erythrinidae; genus Hoplias; species Hoplias malabaricus. The sequence goes on from NC_089808.1 coordinate 14,229,315, forward strand.
ATCCCACCACTGCCAGCATATGTCCCACCTTGCTCACCAGTGAGGGAGGTGTGCTCCAACAAGATTGTGGGTGTTTATTTAGTGAAAATTGTGTCCAAAAAGATGAAAAAATATTTTAAAAAATTAACCCTTATATACACTCTCACTAGCCTACCCAACTCAGTGCATACAACTCCTTTTATTCTGCAAGTTGAAATATTTGCAATCAAAGAGGACAATGATAATAATAATAAAAATAATAACCCCCTTCCAAATGGATCAACCTAACCTGGCTCTTCTTTGGCTTTTTGCTCAGGAACTGAAGGATACTTAAAAGCCAATTTGGGCCTTTGCCCAGACCAGGATGGTGCTATGAGTCATATGTAAGTAAGAAATAGTTCTGCTGTTAAAATAATGGTTTACAGCCCAGTAGCTTTTTATTAACTGTAAATTATGAGGTTATTTACAGAGCTAGAAATGTATATATGTATATAGTGTTGGTAGAGAAATAAATGTGTGTATAAACTACTTATAGCTAAAGTAGGGACTGAAAGGACTATAAGAATTAAGAGAGAAAAGAATGTTTAACTAGATGTCCGGGGTTGTCTGTTCTGTCACCCTCTACTTCCATGAGTGTAAATGATTCCTGGAGGAGATTCTCCTGATCTATGCAACATGCTTTGCCTAAAGATGATATCATAGAGAAATATAACATCACATTAGTATGTTGCAGTGTTTGATGGCCCCAAGTTGGAGATGGTCAAATTAAAATTGTAGTATACCAGAGTGAGTCTCAGTGTATAGACTCAGACTCTTTTCAATGTCTATGTATTTTTACATATTTTTTCTGATAAATTGCAACAATTACAACTGGTTTCTCTCCAGGAAAATGTAAAAAAAAATTAGCTTGAGTAAGAGCGATAAACAGCCCTTCAGCGACCTTCAGATAATCTGTTGAACTACCAAATCAGAGTAAGTATCACTTGAAAAAAATTTCTAATTTACGTGTAATGTAAAAATGTAACTAAATGAGTAAATACTGCCAAGATATTTGTACTTACACACAATGAAAAGTAGTCATTTTCAACAGATGATTTGGAAGATAATGGCCCATTTCAGAAAGTAAAGCAAATAAACAAAAAAATCTTTATAGAATAAACGGTTTTACTGAGCTCAGATGTTGATATTCACATGTTAAGTCACTGTCATGGTTGTATACTTTCAGTCAAGAAGATGCTGATTACTCATCCAACAATTTCAGTGTATCATTTGTTTAAATATATCTCATTGCTTGAATGTAAAGAAAAATGTTCATTTAGAAGATGCCAAATTATGACGAAGTGAAATGGAAATTAAGTTAGAATTCTGAGCAGTGTTTTCTCTGGTCAGATTAATCCATCATTAGCTTCTTTCTTGTGGTTGAGTATATGGTGTGGTTCAGCGGGTCATGGGAATTGAACCAATGATCTTTATTTACTTCAGGCAAATAAAACATTGACCTAGACGAACTCGTAGTGCTTGGTTATACTCAGTTAAACTCAATTATCCCATAATCAAAAATTTGAGGCTTTGTTTTCATGGCTTTGTCCTACTTCTGACATGAGCAACAAATTGTGGGTTTATACAAATGCAAAAAAAAGAACCAGCATATGGTTGAGGTCATATTGTTCTTAGGGCTTCTAATAGATGCAAAAAGCATTCACAAATACATTTAAAATATTGCACATGCCCATTTTACATATTAAAATATCTATTTTTAATTTGTTTTACATTATCTTACACAATTTACAATATTCTGTTGAAATTGCACAGTCCAGTAAATCACTGCTGTCCAATTAAAAATATCATCATCATCATCATCGTCTTCTTTGCCAAAATATGAATAAATATGTATACAAAAATATGTATTAAAAAAAATGTATAAAAATATGTACATAGTAACTTAACAGGAGAAGGAAAAAACCTTATTGACTTTCAAGTGAATATAAAAAATATTTAATTTCATGTAATCACAATATTAAACATAAAATCATGATTAATCATTAAAAGTAATCATAAAATAAAAATTAATCATAAAATTTCACACAGTGTGAAGGACAACTGCTGTGTTCAAATGGTGTAGTTCTGTGGAATTCTGTGAAGCCGCTTTGTGACAACATCAGTTGTGAAAAGCGCTATATAAATAAATTTGATTTGATTTGATGTGTAGTAAATTTAACATTGCCAAAAATGGAGATACATGTTTTTGATTGAACAGCAACAAAATACCCTTTTAAATGACAAGAGCTTATACCCCCACCACTGCATGTCAACTAAGATTTCGAATTAGTGTTTTAAAGGTGTATATATGGATCTGTCAAGCAAACTGAATTATAACCCTCATAAAAAATAAGTTTTCAAATACTTGAAAATACTTTCAAATACCTTGTTTGGGCCCCTGGTCCAAGCCACCCACAGCCACATTAAACTTCACATGATTTACTCTAACTAGTTACACTGAATAAGTAATTGTAGTTCTTAAAATAAACAAACAGTACTTGGTTTCTATGTTCTTTGGTGGAAGATAGTCTAGTATTTATTTTTACAAGAAACACACTGATGCTGGTGTTATATATTATGAACAAAACTTTGTGCTCCTTTTTTCATTTTTGCACTTATTAGTCCTGCCCTCCATATTTTCTGTACAACACAATCACATTAATGTCTTAATAAATAAACACACAATATGTAATTAGCAGTGTAATAATAAGTCCATGGGTGATTAGTTCATTAGGGCAATGAGGCGACATATCTGAGTATCATAGTCCATTCAGCCTTAGGTTTTGTTCTGTATAGGTTATAGGTTATGTTCTGTATATTCCTGTGTCATTTCCAATTTAAATTACTAAAATATATCTATATATATTTGAAGTTATGTAATAACATAATTTTGGGAGTAGGACCACGCCCAAACTCCTCCTCTCAGCCCTATATATAACATGCAAATTCACGTCATTTCCGCCTCAGACAAACTAGCTTCATTTAGTTCAAGAGACGAATCTCGATTCGATTGCTTCACTACGTCAGCTTACTCCTCCGCACTGGGTCATTCCTGCTGATCCCCATATTCGGAGCCGTGTTTGGCCATTATCAAACCCACCGAGCCTCCTGTTTTAAAAAACTTGTTATGGGACTGCCCGGCATCTGTTATATACGGCCGTTGTTGTGGTCTTACCCACTCCGGATCGGTGCTCTGCTCTCCTGCTTCTCCTCTCACTGCAACCGGCCTCCTGAGCGACACCCCGCATCTGCCTCAGATGCTGGCACACGGCTTTGAGCCTCCCCTTACCTTCATCTCCGGCTACGCTGATACGGGACTGCCTCGTGTTTGGGGAACGTGAATCTACTGTCGGTATGGCTGCTGCTCCACAGCTACGAGCTCTACAGTGCCTTGAGACTGCAATTTCCTCCTCTCCGGCAGAACAGTCTCGGCGTTCCAGTAACGTGCTCTGAAACAATTGCGTTCCCTTTGCTCACTCAGCTAAAGAGAGAAACCCGTCTGCCGGTGTACGGAGCCCCTGCGTAGCAACGTCACAACCTCCTCTCTCTCCCCCGACTCAACGCCCCCTGCTGGAGCATTCTTCGTCTTCCTGTTACCCTTCATGTCTGTGTGTAAGCTGGAGAAATTAGCCTCAATGTCTTAGTCTTAGCTGTCTCACAGGTCGGTGCCTTTGAGGGCTGTTTTGATAATAATATAATTACCTGAGCTGCTTTGGATAATGGCTTGGAATCTGCAATATTCATGGGCACTCGACACGGTCTACTCTACGCATTATCCCATCCCTCTCTTTTTCATCCCACCTCTTCCTCCATTGCAGCTGCATGCCTCAGACCTTCTAGTCCGCACCCCTCTATAGGTGCTGCAGCGGGCCTGTCTCCTGTCCAGCCTTCTGGGCACTCGACGCAGTTTCTTCATCCCACCCTCTACCCCACAGCAGCTGCTGCTCTATGCATTATACTTTCCCCTCACAGACAAACGGCACCCTGCGCCCACTGTACAGCTTGCACTCTCTCCTGTTGGATCTTACTTTCTGCCTCTCTGCTTGTAGCTAAGTTTCTCCTAGCGACTGCACCTCACCCTGCCTCTTATGGTACTGATCGCACTGATTCCTCCAGCAGCTGCGGGCTTTCAACCTGACCTCTCCTCTTCGCAAGCATGCTGCTCCGAGCCCCTAAGTTCCAGCTTATGTGTTCTTCTCAGGCATCGCCTTGGACCAGCTCCTCTACCTAGCACTAAGGCACTTGACGCCACCTCAAATTCAATTCACCCTCTCACGTGCAGCCTTGTCGCGCTCTTTCCAGCTTATGCCACCAAGGACCTTCATCTTTCATCTCTCTGCTAGCAACTGCACTTCACCCTGCCTTCTATGGTACCATTCACATTGATTCCTCCAGGCGCTGTGGGCCTTCAACCTGTCCTCTTATCTTCACAACCATGATGCTCCTAGCCCCTAAGTTCCAGTTATGCTCTCTCCTCAGGTGTTACCTTGGACCAGCACTCAGACACTTGACGCCTCCTCAAATTCAATTCACCTTCTTACATGATGCCTCTTATCTGGCTCCTGTTTTTCATCACTATCTAAGCATTTTCGCTATCTTTTAGTCAACTTTCTACCTTGCCCACTTGCTTGAGCTCCTCAGCACATTTGGATTTTGCCTCTTTCAGAGTTTTCTCCCATGTGACAAACTGCCTTCTCTCTATCTCACCATTCCTGCGGTGCTGACTCTTTTTGGGCTTCTTATTTGGCCTCATCTGTCATCCCTCTAGATCACCCTTCCCCATTCTCAATTCGCTCTATGCCATTGGAAAGGCACCACCAGGGCACACCTGACAATGAAGGACATCTCACTTTATTAATGCTGCCCCTCTGTAGTACTTGACTTCAAGGCTGCTACCAATCCACTTTCCACCTTTTGTTGCCAGCCTCAGACCCCTCACCATTACCCAACCACCATTAATTACACTGGACTTAGCAACACTCTGTCCAATGCATCCAGTGTGATGCACTATCATGCTGGCCCCAGATTAAAGGGCATTTAGCTGATAATACTTTAAAATTCTATTTGTAGTTGATCAATTTGATTTCTGCCGACACAATGATCTTGGCCATCTTAAGACCAACTCTGACTATATCGCATTTGACAATAATTACACCTTTACCACTGCAGCATTTAAATACTCAAATTATCAATCATGCTAGAATTTCTGTCATCATAATCAATAAAGGACATTTAATTTACTCAACCTAATGCTATTTCTCTACCATCTCACATGACACTTAATCATGCACCAGTTTATTAAAAGTAGTCCATTCATAGACTCACTAACGCCTTTCATTTACATACACACAATCCAGGACACCAATCAAACCATTGACCAGAGTACCTGAACCTGTCCATTCTGTAGCACTTAATGACTAGCATTCCTGTAAATTTTTGGGGGACCGGCTTCATACACATTCATAAGCCACCCTGATCTCCTCCCCAAAGACTTCTGAGTTCATCTTCCCGTTTCAGCCTCTGCGGGTGTGATCCGTACTAGCGCAAAAAAAAATAAAATAAATAATAATAATAAAAAATATATATATACACTGTGTGTGTGTGGCTTTAACCTGGAACTGATGAAGGCATATCAGAATTTACTCCTGTCGTTACCCATTATTAGCCCTTGGAGGTCTTGGCTTATTTTGCCTTTATATATATATATATATATATATATATATATATATATATATATATATATCACAGTAAATAGTATTTAACCTAAGTGAGGTTGGTATAATTTTGTTTTTAGTTCTCTCTCTCTCTCTCTTCCAGCAAGTTCACCCCTCCCATATCCCACTTACTGATTTCAGCTTGTAGTGAAGAGTAAATTTAAAACTCTTTTCTCGTTTCTTTGTAAAATCAAAACATGTCATTTTGAACTTAGTTAAATTAAGCCTGTACTTTTGATCTATATTGGTGGCGAGTCACAGTATGTTTTTGTTTTGACACACCTTGACACAACATTATTTAAAGATCAGGTTTAACTTGAATTTACAGATCAACTTTTTCCTATACACTCTGCCACTAGGTGCACTGGTTTACAGCAGTAAAATCAAACATGAGACTCAACCAACCAATTACCCTTTTGAGACTCAAAATAATGGGTGAATGTAGTCATCATCTTACCCCATTAACTTATTAATCTTTACATCCTTTCTCTATGAGATATCTTGGACATCTGTCCACTGGGCCAGTGAATAGGAATCTATGGTAAATTACTAAAGATCATTTACAGAGTTTTTTGAATGTCAATATCCTTCCTTTATACTGTCACACACACCCAGAGGATGTGGTTAAACCTCATTATGCCCTCAATGTTATCACATGTGATAAGTTGCTGTAAACAGATATTTTAACCTCCAAGCCACTATTAAAAAGATGAAGTAGCTGGCTATGATATACAGTGGTGTGAAAGTGTTTACCCCTTCATTTTTTTGCACACGTTTTTCCACTCTTAAATGTTTCAGATCATTAAACAAATTTAAATATTAGTCAAAGACAACACAAGTAAACATTAAATGCAGTTTTTAAAAGAAGGTTTTTATTATTAAGGGAGAAAAATATGCAAACCTACATGCCCCCCCCCTCTGTCACTGCCCTCTAAGAATGAAACAGATTCTTGGAGGATGTTTTATCTTGACTGCCTGCCTAATTTTTTTTTCTCTGGTTTGGGTTAAAATTTGTTAAAGTATTCCATGTTTGAAAGTGTGAGTGATCAGTGAGAGTGGTTTAAATACCAACATGAAGCCAGGGCCAAATCCCAAACATGTCCCTACACCCTTCATATGGCACATTCGGTCATAATGTGAACTATAAGGTATTCTTTTCATTTTTGTGAACTATAAGGTTCAAGTTTCCCTATCAATTTGCCATCGGATGATGGATAAATGGGGCAGAGATCCTATTTCTTTAATTTTAACATCTAAATGAGGACTACAAGTGTTGACAGAAAGCATAAAACTATTTAAATTTCAGTTTTTATTTGAGTTGAGTAATGAGTGAGTTTGTGTTTGAGTAATGCGTAGGCCCCAGTATGGCAGCTACTCTGTATTTTGTCATCAGCTGCATTCCATGAATACATGACAATTGGCATACAAAATTAAAACTCCACACTGTTCACAGAAAGTCCTGAAGAGTGCAGTTTTTGCTGAACTTAAGCCAAAACACACCAGAGTTTCCTGAGCACACAAAAATACAAAGTAAATAGGAGTATTTGGTATTATATATATATATATATATATAGTTTTGAAAATAAAATAGAATTACAACATCTGTAAATTATGGTTTGCAAACTATGTGCTTTAATACCAAAAGCATTGTTGTAGAAAGAAAACATTTCACATAGGCTGTGACTTCATTCACACATTCTTCACCACATGGTCATGGCCTTACCTCTTCTACAATGTACTTTATCATATGTGCGAAAGTTAGTTGGAAGTGAAGAAGGTCAACTTATCGTATATCCGGAGAAAGCAACAAACCACAAGCAGCACAGGCTCACATCTGCAGAGTCCAGTGTTAGGGGAAAACTGTATAAGTCAGCAGTTTACAAATGAAAATACTGCAGTTTCTGATGAATTGCTTTCTTCTGCTCTAATGAGTTTCATGCTTCAGAAAAAAAAATTCTTAGAACAATAACCCAGATCGAGATCGGGTGTCACATTTTGGGCTCAAACCTACAATCTCTTCCTTTCAGTTGCCTCACACACTGTCAACTTCAGAGGCTTCACTGTAGTCGCTTAAGCCTTAGTTCTTAAATGTGTATGAAGAAGGTGCAGAAATGCTGACCATTGGAGTTATTTTTCTTCTTTGTCCAGTGTGTAAGTTATTCCTCTCTTGGAATCCTTCTATTATGAATTTTACATGGTGATTGGTGTACACAGCAAATTCACCAGTGTTAACTCAACTCTATCAGTGTTAAATTAATACTGAGAGTGTTGACAAGATTATATTTTTACACTAATGGTGTTGATGTAACACTGGTGAATTTACTGTGTATTTAACTAGAAAATTTACAATATTTACAAGGTTAATAACATCAGGCATTTACTTATCAGAATGATAAGGTGTGGTGTCACATTTGCGTGTCTGCTTACACTTGTAAATAACTCAGCGTCCACAACTGTAATTAGTTTTTTCAAGTGCAAAATTAACCCACTCAAATGTGTAGAATATGTACTTATATAGAATGTGTAGAATATGTATGTAGAATTGTAATACACCGTAAGAAAATTTGTCACTGTGGTGGTATATTTTGCTGTCTCTGGTGGTACCCTCAAGGAAACATAATAGTTCCCTTATTTAGGGAACATAATTGTACCTTATTCTATTATAATTTTAGACTTTAAAATTATGTTGAATTACAAATATTCACCTCTCCTTCTGGAGAAAGGAATGTAATGTACCTTTAGGGAACACAACTGGACTTTAACAACACTGTTGTAATTTTGACGGCACATTAACACTGTTTGTACCTTTAGTGACCAATGATGCACCTCTACCATACATGAGTACCAGTACTTTTTTCTGAGTGTACTCATTTACTGAGTGTTATTTATTATACAATAAATATATATAAATATTAGACATGTTATAAATATTTATATATTTATTTATTACTGGTTGTGTACATGTGTAGATTTAATACATTATATTCAGCCTAGTTTTTATTCATTTTATTTTACTCTATTTAGATTTTACCTTGTATTTATTAATATTCTTAATTATACCTTTATTGTCTTCAAAATTTATATGATTTCCATCTGGCAATGAATACATTTTATTTAATCTTATACTTTGTTTTATTTTAAACAAGTTAATTTCTGTATGGTTTAAAAATGTTTCCACCCCAGATCCTCTCAAGGCACAAAAAGGCTCCCAACAAGATGGTGCTCTGATACTTCTTGAGGAAGGACAAAATGTGACGATCGTTTGCCCTTACCAGAGTGATATGGCTATGCATTTCTCGTGGTACAGGCACATAATCGGGCACAAGCCTGAGCTAATCTCCACTATTTACAAATACGAATCAAAGGCCACATTCTACCATGAATTTAAAGATAATCCTCGCTTTAATATGGTAAATGGGAAGGGTATAACTTACCTGAATATATCAAAGCTACAGATCTCAGACTCTGCCACATATTACTGTGGAAGTGCCCATTCCAACATAGTGGAGTTTGGGGATGGAACAGAGCTGGTAGTAAGAGGTAACTATAGTTTAATTTATCTTTGAGATTTCACAAATATATTTTTTGATACCTCATCTTGTATTTTCAACATTTCTTTTAGCTTCACATGTCCATATACTGCAACAGCCCACGGTACAGTTAGTTAAATCAGGTGACTCTGTGATTCTGCAGTGTACAGTGCTCACAGGGAGCATTTCAGGAGATCACAGTGTGTACTGGCTGAAACATGGATCAGGAGAATCTCCTCCAGGAATCATTTACGCTCATGGAGACACTAACAGTCAGTGTAGCAGGAGTTCTGAGACGGATTCTCCTACACAGAGCTGTGTCTACAAACTCCCCAAGACCAACCTCAGTCTCTCTGACGCTGGAACTTACTACTGTGCTGTGGCTGTGTGTGGACAGATACTGTTTGGGAACGGGACTAAACTGAACCTTGACAATAAAGGTCAGTTCTACTAGAATATTCTCTGAGATGCTGTCTACACTGATCAGCCATAACATTTAATCTCCTTGTTTCTGCAAACATTTTCTATTTTAGCAGCTCCATTGACCATGTAGGTGTAGTTCTTCAGTTACAGACTGTAGCATACTTATTCTCATTCTCAGTGTTGCAGTGAAGGTGTGATAACGTAATGCAATGGTGCAAGTGGCTCAGACACTGCAGTGCTGCTGGTGTTTTTAAATACTGTACCCCTCACTGTCCACTCTGTTAGACACTCCTACGTCATTTGTCCACCTTGTAGATGTAGTCAGAGACAGTAGCTCATCTGTTGCTGCACAATTTGTGTTGGTTATCCTCTAGTCCTTCATTAGAGGACACAGAACGTCACGCACAGGACAATGTTGGCTAAATGTTTTTAGTTGGAGGCCAATTCTCAGCCCCGCAGTGATACCAAGATGCTTATATATGGAGTCCCAAAACCGTCAAAATAATACCTATGCCTTCACTCCCTTGTGTAACTGCATGCCTACATTCATCTGTAGAATGTGTTCATAAGATGTGTAATGAATCAACAGTAACATGAATGACCAAGTTAGCTCCACATCTGCTTTTTATTATTATTTCTATTTTTTTAAAGATGCACAATGGAAACAGTAACTATTAAAAGCTTCTGTAAAAAGTTAATATTTTAGCAAAATTTTAGTACTTTGGTATAATAAAGTTATAATCCTTACACAGCAAATTCACTAGCGTTAATACACACTAGCCCCTTTGTAACACAGTGTTACAATAGTGTTACATTTTAACACTTTATTTAACACTGGTGATTTTTACTGTGTAAAATTAATTTTGAAATAATATTATGACTTTTTAACTTTGTTCAGTTAATGTGTTAGCAATTTTGATCAGAACTCGTTCCATCAGACTGGCAGATCACTGCTCAGCGACATATTACATAATAAATGACACATGGTGTCTGACCCATGCCTGCATTCAAAGTAACATGAAGGCGTAGGCATAATTTTGACCCTTTTGAAACTCCAAATTTAAAAACTAGCAGCAATACTGTATCAGATCCACTTGTACCGGCACAACACACACTCACCACCACCATGTCAGTGTCACAGCAGTGCTGAGAATGATCCACCTCTCAGCTCTGTGGTGGTCCTGTGAGGATCCAGACCATTGAAGAGCTGGGTAAAAGTTTGCAGAACAACAGATTGTTAAATTGAGCTGTTAAAAAATGGAAAATGAATGTAGTTATTTTACTATTTTGGTTTATAGGAGTACATGTCTTTTGTTGCTGTATATCTCCACATTGGTATTATACTATTAAACAACATGGTGCTATTTTTTTATTTTTCTACATTGAGCATGGCATACTTTCTTAACATTGAGTCAAATTTCATGATAAATAGAACAGTAGATCTGTTACAAACTGACATAACTTACATTGTACATTTGCTTACATTAAGTTTGCCCTCTCCTTTAAAGTTAACATTGTAAAACAATTTAATTTTTAGTTTATTTTTTTTATTTGTTTTTGGCCATTGAAAAAATTAACATACAGTATTGTGCAGAAGTCTTAGGAACCTAAGATTATTATATATATTTAAACTAATGCCTTCTCAGTAAGTGTGGTGCTTGTATAAAGTTATATATAATCAGAGTACATACAGTAAAACTAGTCATTGGATGATAATAAATAATACGGACTCCACAAGTGTAACGTGGAGTTGGGACCAAAGGCCCAGTCAAAAAAAAAAAGGGGGGGGGGGGGTTCTGTCACAGTACTGTCTCGGGTGGGGGGTTAAGGTCAGAAGGAGCAGATACAAGGAAAAGGGATAGAGGTAAGTGCAGGAGATTTTAATATAAGACAGTGAACTTGAACACAAGACTAGGGAGCAAATGCAAAAGGTTAGGCTAAATGCTAAACAAGGCTAAACATTAAACAAGGACTATACAGAACAAAAGGGGCTAAGCACAGAGCAGGGCTAAACACAAGGCTTTAAACATAGAACCAGATATAACACAGCAAGACAGAGACATGAATTTGAACACAAGACTAGGGAGCTAAATACAAAAGGTTAGGGAGCATAGACAGCAAACCTACATACATACAATCACCCACACCAGGAAATACTGACAAGGACTATATGAAGACAGCACAAACAAGAAACACCTGGGAACTGATTAAGACATGTGACACTAGAAACACAAGGGAAGGGTATCACATGACCTGGGAACAAGCAGGAAGCAGACACAAGACTGTGGGGAACAGTCACATGACAAGGCAAGCACAAACAAGAAACAATACAAAACGGAACACAACTCTAAGCACGTTACAACGAGGAGAGATTTGGAGGCCAACACATTCACACACAGAGTATCACACTCACTGGAATAATGTTATTTGGTTTTATTGTCATGTTGGGCGTTATTTGTTGTTTGTTTGTTTGTTTGTTTGTTTGTTTGCAAATAAACACTTACTGCTCAGATAAATAACTTTTTAAATCTTAATCTCTGTTGCGTAAAACGTTTGCACAGTTATGTATATACATTATATTTCCCAAATACAACGTAGACATTTAATACAATGGACAATGGTTTTGAAAAGTAGAATGTAGGGAAAAAATAGCTGATGGATAGTTTATGCTTGTTTAAAGCCCACTCCCAACAATGTTTATCAAAACAAGATAAGATTTTTGAAAGTGGTCTGTTATGTGTTTTGGAAAGTAATACTTCAATCACAATTAGTAACAGAATAATGACTTTTCTTCCTGTAACACATTTTCAGGTGTCAGCTGTTCTGAGCACATACATATCTTGGTCCTTCTTTCTATCATCAGAACATCACTGATGTCCTGCTGCGTTTCTGTGATCATCATATGGCACTGTACTACTCGAAGAGCAAAAACAACTGTAAACGTGCCTTTCCAGAAAGAAATGCATTATGGACGGCAGCTTGAATCATTCTCCCATCCGAGAAAAACAAGACTCCTAGTTTGAAAACTAGGTGTTGATCTCTCTCTCTCTTTCTCTCTCTCTCTCTCTCTCTCACACACACACACACACACACACACTCATTCTCCTTCTCACTCACTCTCACACACACACACACACAAAAACACAGTTCAGCAAGACATAATGTTTTAAATCCATTAGTCATGTCAATAAAGCTACTCTGAATATTGAAATTGATATTCACACCAGCCACAACTGGCTCTTGAGGCTTGCACTAAAAATCTTTCTCTCTCTCTCTCTCTCGCTCTCTCGCTCTCTCTTTCTCTCTCTCTCTCTCTCTCTCTCTCTCTCTCACACACACACACAGCTTCTCATTTCAATGCATTCTTATGGTAGTGTACTCACTCCAAACAAGCTCTGAAAATATTTTTGAAATTGCTTAACCAGTAAGATTGTTGTGACAAGGGCATTTTGCTTTGGTGCAAATATTGTTGTTCAGACTGACCAAAAAAAGGTCTTGTTATCACAGGTTAAACACTGAGGAAAATGTTCAAAAACTTTGTGCTGACCTGCTCCGAAAATAAATAAATAAATTATTAATAAAATCTATGGTGGAAAAGACCCTCCCCGTAGTGCTGAACAAATGCTCATAACTGGAAAATTGTATTGTGAAATGATTTCTAATTTACAGGAATTTAAATGAATGGATGGAAACTGAATGAGAGATAGAACAGAGTGCAGAACAGAGGTGTAAAAATTGTACCCAGGTCTGACCATGTGATATTTTGTGGGCGAAGTAGAGCAGGATGAAAAATAATCAGGGAAAAATGTAGTGAAAAAAAATATGGCAAGTGAATTAGTGTTCATATCCAAAGGCTGTATACAACCCAATACTTCTCAGTGAGACACACAAATTCCAGTTTGAATCAAGTCGATATCTCAAATTGCAGGCATATTTAACTGGACAAAAACTGGCTGAAGAATAATTAGGAAAAAGACCAAACTGACTAAAAGATAAAAATATATTTGTGCACTGCGAGCATTGCACAACCATAATGAGATATAGGTTGATTGTACTTTCTACAAAGACCACCAAGAAATGCTTCTTTTCCTACTCTACTAAAGAATAGCTGCTAAAAGCCAAGATTTATTAAGCTAAACTGATATCATATATGGTTCATGTCAGTCTCTTTGTATTGTTTTCATGTGGGTGCTTCCAGTTTGAGCTAACTGAAGTAAGTTCTGTTAAAATTTAAATGAAAACTGTTACTAATAAAAACAACATGGTACTGTCTTAAATTTATTTTTTTATTCATTTTTTTAAACAAGGTTTACATAAAGAGGTTATAATTTTTTGTAACATCATCTAGTGACCTGAATGGCCTTGTAGTGAAGATGAATACGTTTTATTAATTTCTAATAAGAAATTTTACTTTTGGGATTTGACTTTAATACTCAGACTTTCAGTTGGTCTTCAGAGACATCTCCAATTCACACAAGCCTAGATCGGAATTTGAGATAACACTGTTTGAGATTTTACCTTGTATTTATTAATATTCTTAGTTATACCTTTATATTCTTCAAAATTTATATGATTTCCATCTGGCAATGAATACATTTTATTTAATCTTATACTTTGTTTTATTTTAAACAAGTTAATTTCTGTATGGTTTAAAAATGTTTCCACCCCAGATCCTCTCAAGGCACAAAAAGGCTCCCAACAAGATGGTGCTCTGATACTTCTTGAGGAAGGACAAAATGTGACGATCGTTTGCCCTTACCAGAGTGATATGGCTATGCATTTCTCGTGGTACAGGCACATAATTGGGCACAAGCCTGAGCTAATCTCCACTATTTACAAATACGAATCAAAGGCCACATTCTACCATGAATTTAAAAATAATCCTCGCTTTAATATGGTAAATGGGAAGGGTATAACTTACCTGAATATATCAAAGCTACAGATCTCAGACTCTGCCACATATTACTGTGGAAGTGCCCATTCCAACATAGTGGAGTTTGGGGATGGAACAGAGCTGGTAGTAAGAGGTAACTATAGTTTAATTCATCTTTGAGATTTCACAAATATATTTTTTGATACCTCATCTTGTATTTTCAACATTTCTTTTAGCTTCACATGTCCATATACTGCAACAGCCCACGGTACAGTTAGTTAAATCAGGTGACTCTGTGATTCTGCAGTGTACAGTGCTCACAGGGAGCATTTCAGGAGATCACAGTGTGTACTGGCTGAAACATGGATCAGGAGAATCTCCTCCAGGAATCATTTACGCTCATGGAGACACTAACAGTCAGTGTAGCAGGAGTTCTGAGACGGATTCTCCTACACAGAGCTGTGTCTACAAACTCCCCAAGACCAACCTCAGTCTCTCTGACGCTGGAACTTACTACTGTGCTGTGGCTGTGTGTGGACAGATACTGTTTGGGAACGGGACTAAACTGAACCTTGACAATAAAGGTCAGTTCTACTAGAATATTCTCTGAGATGCTGTCTACACTGATCAGCCATAACATTTAATCTCCTTGTTTCTGCAAACATTTTCTATTTTAGCAGCTCCATTGACCATGTAGGTGTAGTTCTTCAGTTACAGACTGTAGCATACTTATTCTCATTCTCAGTGTTGCAGTGAAGGTGTGATAACGTAATGCAATGGTGCAAGTGGCTCAGACACTGCAGTGCTGCTGGTGTTTTTAAATACTGTACCCCTCACTGTCCACTTTGTTAGACACTCCTACGTCATTTGTCCACCTTGTAGATGTAGTCAGAGACAGTAGCTCATCTGTTGCTGCACAATTTGTGTTGGTTATCCTCTAGTCCTTCATTAGAGGACACAGAACGTCACGCACAGGACAATGTTGGCTAAATGTTTTTAGTTGGAGGCCAATTCTCAGCCCCGCAGTGATACCAAGGTGCTTATATATGGAGTCCCAAAACCGTCAAAATAATACCTATGCCTTCACTCCCTTGTGTAACTGCATGCCTACATTCATCTGCAGAATGTGTTCATAAGATGTGTAATGAATCAACAGTAACATGAATGACCAAGTTAGCTCCACATCTGCTTTTTATTATTATTATTTCACACACACACACACACACACAAAAACACAGTTCAGCAAGACATAATGTTTTAAATCCATTAGTCATGTCAATAAAGCTACTCTGAATATTGAAATTGATATTCACACCAGTCACAACTGGCTCTTGAGGCTTGCACTGAAAATCTTTCTCTCTCTCTCTCTCTCTCTCTCTCTCTCTCTCTCTCTCTCTCTCTCTCTCTCTCGCGCGCTCTCTCGCTCTCTCTTTCTCTCTCTCTCTCACACAAACACACACACACACACACACACAGCTTCTCATTTCAATGCATTCTTATGGTAGTGTACTCACTCCAAACAAGCTCTGAAAATATTTTTGAAATTGCTTAACCAGTAAGATTGTTGTGACAAGGGCATTTTGCTTTGGTGCAAATATTGTTGTTCAGACTGACCAAAAAAAGGTCTTGTTATCACAGGTTAAACACTGAGGAAAATGTTCAAAAACTTTGTGCTGACCTGCTCCGAAAATAAATAAATAAATTATTAATAAAATCTATGGTGGAAAAGACCCTCCCCGTAGTGCTGAACAAATGCTCATAACTGGAAAATTGTATTGTGAAATGATTTCTAATTTACAGGAATTTAAATGAATGGATGGAAACTGAATGAGAGATAGAACAGAGTGCAGAACAGAGGTGTAAAAATTGTACCCAGGTCTGACCATGTGATATTTTGTGGGCGAAGTAGAGCAGGATGAAAAATAATCAGGGAAAAATGTAGTGAAAAAAAAATATGGCAAGTGAATTAGTTTTCATATCCAAAGGCTGTATACAACTCAATACTTCTCAGTGAGACACACAAATTCCAGTTTGAATCAAGTCGATATCTCAAATTGCAGGCATATTTAACTGGACAAAAACTGGCTGAAGAATAATTAGGAAAAAGACCAAACTGACTAAAAGATAAAAATATATTTGTGCACTGCGAGCATTGCACAACCATAATGAGATATAGGTTGATTGTACTTTCTACAAAGACCACCAAGAAATGCTTCTTTTCCTACTCTACTAAAGAATAGCTGCTAAAAGCCAAGATTTATTAAGCTAAACTGATATCATATATGGTTCATGTCAGTCTCTTTGTATTGTTTTCATGTGGGTGCTTCCAGTTTGAGCTAACTGAAGTAAGTTCTGTTAAAATTTAAATGAAAACTGTTACTAATAAAAACAACATGGTACTGTCTTAAATTTATTTTTTTATTCATTTTTTTAAACAAGGTTTACATAAAGAGGTTATAATTTTTTGTAACATCATCTAGTGACCTGAATGGCCTTGTAGTGAAGATGAATACGTTTTATTAATTTCTAATAAGAAATTTTACTTTTGGGATTTGACTTTAATACTCAGACTTTCAGTTGGTCTTCAGAGACATCTCCAATTCACACAAGCCTAGATCGGAATTTGAGATAACACTTCCAGCAAGCACTGGCCCCAAATTCGTGCCTAAAGGTCTGTATCAGAGAGTCATAAAACTGACACTACAGGCAACTCCAAGGAACTTTTATGACCCAAGGTCTCTGAGGGGCAAGAGAAGAATCTTTGGTGATAGCAGAGAGGCACACAGACCCAACCCTGATTAAATGTCCTTTCACACATCTTGAAAGACTGTTAAAACCAAAAGAATCACACATTCTTTAATTCCTAATTCCTTTTATATTGCAAAAGTATGATTCAGAATCCTGGGATATTTATCCAACAGGGATCATCTTTAAGTCTTTGTCTTGTCAAGTGTCATAAATTTTATGTGATGTCACTACCAAGGTACAGGAAACAGCCAATCAGGAGAAAGAGATGCTCCAATCCTTAATTCCTGAGGACCAATCAGGTATTCAAGGCGGGTTTACTACAATCTTGTTAATGGTGCGATAAACTCAAAAGTTTATTTAGCATTCAGAACAGAACTCAGAACAGGAGAAGAACAGAATGAAAATGTAGGAAGAACTTCTCGCTCTTGCTTCCAGTGGGCAATGCTTCTCAGCTAGGGTAGTCAGTTAAGTGAGAGTCCTGGCTCTCTCTAGAAGTCTCCAGCACTCTTCAGGCGTCTCTCAGGCATCAGACACTCTTATATAAGCCATATGGCTCTCTCGTAAACAGTCTTGGGCTCCTCAAGCAGGGTCCAGATAGAACAAACCCAGAACTTCCAACCAGAGGTTTATTTTTATTCCTAGTAGAAAACTATAGTTTAAGAAAAGCTATAGTTTAACTCCAGCAAAGCTCAATGCCACACCTAGAGCATGAAGGAGACCTCAGACCTCTGAACCTCAAAGTAGTGACATAAGCTTCAGGATCAGCGACGGAGAAGGCCACATGCTCGCTCAGAATGACCAAAGGCTCAGGAGAGACCCGCATGGACCTGTCTCTCACAAGGAGGCAGATCAGTGATGATGGAGAATCCCCACAGAGACTTTCAGAACACCACCAGCTCCGACTGAGTGGTTGCCGTGTCTCTGGCCAAGAGGGGAAAGAGTAACGGCCATGTCTGCAGTACTCCATGAAGCCCGTGCAGGAAAGCACCACGTGTCAGTGACATACTCCCAGCTATCTCCAGGGATACATAAGGTCATGTGGTTTCATTTCGTTGATGCTGAATGCTTTGCTGGGATATACTCTAGACTGTTTTAGAGTTTAGGATAATTATCATAGAGAAATTCCCTCATATATTAATCTCCCTGCTCCCTCATGTATCCTGCTGTAATCCATTTCATTATATTAATGTATGATCAATATTCATTATTGGATATTACAATTAATAATTCATTAATAATAATAATACATTTTAGCTGATTCTGCTATATAATATGTAAAGTCATCTAACATGATGACCTACATGTCCAAGCTAAAATTGGACTGGTAAAGACACTACATATTAGTTAATGGCTCCCAAACATGGAGCTTAACAAAATGAATTACATAATTAATTATTAATCAAATAAAAATTAATTATCACTGACTCCGCTATGTAGTATTTATGCCGCCGCAACATGGGGCACAGTTAGTTTACTACAGCCTTGTGCCCCGTGATTCTGGGTAGGCTCTGGACCCACCGCAACCCTGAATTGTATAAGCAGTTACAAATAATGAATGAATGAATGACTCCACTATGTAGCATTTATGCCGCCGCAATGTGGGGCACAATTATTTTACTACAGCCTTGTGCCTTGTGATTCCGGGTAGGCTCTGGACCTTAAACTGGATAAGTGGTTTCAGACAATGAATGAATGAATGAATGAAGGAATAGTGACCTGAATGTATGAAATATTCTGTAATGTATGAGAGTTAGTTGCCCACGTGTGGAGGATCCACTCTATGAAGCATAAGCTGCTTCAATCTTTAGCTAACTGTTTTTTCCAAAGTATAGGGAAAAAAAAGAATGAAATAAATGTGCCACAACAGTAAAAAATAGAATAATGTGCAGGGAAAATAAAGAAGTCCAAGGAGGGCTTGTATAAAGCACTTTCCCTCTGAAAATATATAAAATGGACAGACAAGATATTCAATAAGACAATTATTAAATTACATAATACTGAATAAAAAGTAGTTTCTCTCTACCCACTGTTTGGGTGGACAGGATGACTCTCCTCTTCTCCCCATCCCAAGCACATTTCTAGCCATTGCAAATCTTTGTTAACTGAAATAACACATCTGGACTGTTGGTGTTCTGCTCCAAGCGCATAGAGATCTACAGTGGCATCAGTTTGAAACAAACTAGTGGAATAGGTGATGACTAAACATGGGCAGACTACATTTTCCTAATAAAAATTTCCTAAAAAAACCCCAATGTCCGAATGGTACACTATATATTGACCTCTTCAGTTCAGTGGGGGATTCACCTTGGGTTAACTTATTATTATTTTCCCTAGACATTATTTGTGTCAGCTCCACAGACACAGTATTTTGTCAACTCCAACCTGTTAGCACTTCATCACTGACATAGTGTTACCAACCTGGAAGAGTTAAGGCTAACCTCTGACAGATGTGAAGCCAATAACTCCCTCATTTTAATTGTCATTCTTTGAGGAGAACATGTTTAGTGCTAATGTATTGCACTCTTCAGTGTCTCGTATACATGTTAAATCACTTTCACAAACAAAACAAGCATGCTGAAATATGTCTAAATGCATTTTATTAATGATTATACCTTACAGTGTACATTAAACATATACATATTTTACAATATGAAGTAGCAATCATTTGTATGGAGTAAAGTATTTTATGCTAAGAAGTGCACTAGATAGGATCTGATTAACAATACATACAACAGTTTGAAAGTTCTGTACATTATACAAAAATCAGCTTTGTTGATTATGTTTGACCTGGGAGTAAACTTCAATGTCTTTAAGCTTCTGTTGTCTTCTAGTGCCTCTGGAGGATGATGGTTTATTGTTGAAACTGAGAGCTGCGTAGTTCAAAGCTTCATCATGTGAACCCTGCAGAAACACATTGGTTTTATCATTTCATAAAAGGTACCAGAAGGGGGTGTTTGGAACAATGTTGTATATGTTGTATCTACATCAGTCAACATTTTTTTCCTAGAAGAACACAGATACTTTTATATCTAAGAGTTTGCTCCCCTGTCTAATTTTACATGATTTGTAAGCTAACTAGGTAAGAATACATAGCCAAGTATATCAAATGAATATGAATTCAAATAATATACGTAGACACATGTGAGTTCTACTTTCTTGAATTACTGCCTTAGTGCTTGAGCATGAGCATATGTACACCATGCCTAATGACGTCTCATCTATAGACTTTTCACAAGGAGAGGCTGTATGGAGCAGAGTTAAATTAACCTCACACAAAAGCTTACAGTCCTCGCTGTAATTCTTCTTGTACCAGTGGACAGCATTTCACTTATAATGTCTTAGTTATATCAGTGGTGCTCATTTCTGAAGAAATTGTGGATGAATGTTCACAAATGTTTGGCTGTGGTGCTTAGTAAAATGTTTACTAATTCTGGAGACCTTGTTGGTATGGTGTATGACATAAGCTGGAAACACAGATCTAATCACACCAGACAAAACATAGTAATGATGTCAACTTACATGGGTATCCAAAGACATCTCACAGTTTGAAGATCCTTCAACAAAACAAATGTTAAGCATAAGAATCAAAGAATGTGATTAAAAACACAGTAACAGACATCAGTAATAACAAGATATAACTAAATAAACACAGCAAGATATAAAATGTGTTTAAAACCAATAAATGTATTGTTTTTATAAAAACATGTTTTTAAGGTTTACCATTATTTCACTAAAATAATGCCCTACTTTTGACATTGTACCTTAAGTTACTGAAAAAAAGACCAGCTTACCTGCTGAAAGGCTTCTATTTTTACATCGAATAGCAATGATTATAATCATGAGCAACACTGAGATTATATTTGAAGAGATCAGTATGAGAAAGGTTGGTCTGACGGCCACTGGAGGATTATTGTCTGTAAACACATACAGTAGGCAGCTATTACCATTTAAAAAGCTGGTTAGTTTAAAACTATTGTATAAAGTTTATAACTTAACATTCTGAGTAAACTAAGCTTATAATATGTTGACAGTCCACACATTTCCTACTCCGTCCACACTTTTCCTGTCAGGTGATTCACCCACCTGTCCCTGTTCTAGTCACATCCCTTGTCTCTTATGATTTTCACAGGTGTTCCATATCCTGGTTCATAACCCCTGTTCCTTCCCAGCCCCTGCTGGTCATTTGTGTTGTGATACTCTTGTGTTCTGTAGCTCTTTCTTGATCAGATACTCTCTAGTCAGTCCTTTGTTGTCTGTTGCTCTTTCGCTCCTGGTTTGTTTGTTTTTGACTGCCTCTTATCCTCCTGTTTTCTCTGATCTGTGTTCGTTTTTTGTCATGATCCCTGTCTCTTTGTGTACTCAACTTTCACATCCTTGGTGTTTATGCTCTTTGCTTCTGTTATTCCAGTATTCCCTCTTTGTGGGTGTATGTGCTGCTTTTTCAGGTTTCATGACTTGGTTCATCTGAATTTGTGGTTTTCCTCATTCCTCATAGTTTGCTTTTTCACTTAAGTTCTGTCTGGTCTCTGTCACAGTTATCCACTGTCCCCTTATTGTTTCTTAAATATTTGGTTAAATATATCTCTATTTTATAAAGTACCTGGTTTCTTATTTGTCTAATAACGGGTTGTTTGTGTTTATGTCTGTTGCATTGCCTGCCCCTGAATCCAATGACAGAAGTAGAGTTAACTTGAAATTCTAAAGGCAAATAAACATTTAAATGTGGCTTCAGGATTTAATCTGACATAGTTTATCAGTTTAAAATTTAAATAAAAAAAAAGTGTCTGTGCAATACCTACCAATGCTTAAAAGAAAACAGTTCCTAAAATTAATATTAACATATTTGTTGCAACATTGTACCCCCATTTTTGACCATTTTACTTTTTCACTGAAACATAAAGTTCTCAACAAAATAACCAGTAGGAAAAGTTCCAAAACTGTTTAAAATGTAATTTTGTTACATAAACTTACACCAATGCTGCTTTTCTGAAGATAAAACATTGGCAGAAAGCCTTCACTAGCGAATGAAATAGTACTTACCTGTGACATTAAGTTTAGTCCCATTCCCATATATGACATCTCCGCACACTGCCACAGCACAGTAGTACGTTCCAGCATCAGAGAGACTGAGGTTGGTCTTGTGGAGTTGGTAGACACAGCTCTGTGTAGGATAATCAGTCTCAGAACCTTTCTTACACTCCTCAGTACTGCCTAGATATGAATGGGTTTTTCCTGATTTCTCTTTGAACCAGTAGACACGGTGTGGTTCAGTACAGGTCAGTTCCTCCAGCTTAACAGTACAGTTCAGAGTAACATTATCTCCAGGGTAGTGCAGACCTACCACTGGATTCTGAAGAATTGTTTGATTCTTGAACCGTTCTCCTTAAACATAAAAACAAATTAAATTAATAAAAATGGAGTATGGGAGCCTTATTTTAGGCATACTCAGTGTTCTGCAGTATTAAGTCCTAGTTGCCGTCTACCCCTTCAAAGTTGAACCAACACAATCTTAGAAAATGAATACATAAGTGATGAAAAAGAGCTCTGCACAATTTTCTAACACTTGTATGGAGACAATTTATGATTTGTTGGTATTTTAGAATTATTACAAGCAATCTCATATTCAACTTTTTTTTCTGTGATTATAGATTCTGGTCACTTTGAAACCCCTTGACATTCACCAGTTACTAACTAACCAGTTAAAGAAAATTATTTGAAAAATGAACCAAGGATTTGATTTGAAAATGTTCACTGTATTCATTCTAATTTATTTACAGTAGAGATGATAGGAACCAGGAGTCCCCATATTTACAGTGTAAATATATGTAAATGTGTAAATATATGAAAAATACTTTATTTCATAATTTTAAATAAAAAATTTTCTTTGATCCTACATTATAGGCTCCTTAAAACAAAACCAGGAAACATATGTAAAATGTAATGTAAAAAACAAACAAAAAAAACCTGTACCTGTATATTGATGTAACTCTATATTGATGTCAGTAATTGTTTTAATTACTTTTTTAAATTGTTAGTTAAAGAGGGTTAAATACATCTCTAAAAAGTAATTTGGAAGACCTCAAAATAAGGATTCTGAAACATTTTTATGAGTAGATCAATTACCTAAAACACTAACATCAAACAAAACATTAAATTACTTTTTAAATCAAAACATTTTTTTTCATCATTTTTTTACAGTGTAACATCAAACTGCATTAAATAATGCATAACACATTTCATTTTGAGTAAACACTGAACAATTAAATGAAATTTCCTTTTTTGCATATAATTGTTTTTTCACAAATATAATTTAACTTTAAAATTTGGGTCTTTATTTATTTGAAAGGTAATCCCCAAGTTTAGGATTGTGTTCTATCCACCTGTGATTTGAATGATTAAAGCACTACATTATAAAATATTTTACAGTAAAGAAACACTGTATTTGAGGCTGCTTTATGACATGCTTGAATTGTTTTTATTAAATAATAATACAGCATACTTACCTTTTACAATTAAAAATGTCCCCGGTCCAAAACGTAGCTCATTCAAAGAAACCACACCACAGTAATAACTAGCTGTATCTTCAGTTTTTGCTGCATTAATACTTAAATGAAAATATCTTTCACTAACTGATACTAAAAAACGTTCATGTTTAAATCCATCCATATATTGGACATCTTGTAGGAAGTTGTAACATTTTGCAATGGGTTCAGGCATCCTGCCGAGCTCCTGCTTGTACCACAGCATGCTGTTGAAGTCTGTCTTTGGCAAAAAGCATTGTATTGTGACTGAATCTCCAAGTTGGACTGCTTGAATTGTTGTGGATTGATTTTTAAACCAAGCATTCACTTCACCTGAATGGAGAACAAAATAAAATATACATAATTATATTATTGCTTTCAGTTTATTTATTGGTAATAATATGGTACCATGTTAAAATATATGTAAATTAATTGTAACTACAGGAGGATTACAATAGTGTAACATATGTAAATGCATGTTATTTACAGAAAAGAAATAGTCAGTCATTCCAGGAATACATTTGAAATTAGGAGAGTATTTACAACACATCTGCACATAAATCAGCTATCTTGAATTTTAACTCACTATAAATGTTTTCTAGTGTTGCAACATGGGATCGTAGCCAATGTTTTTCTAATAAACATTTGGTAATAGTGCACAGTATTTAAAAATTTAGTGGCACATATCTTTAACCTTAGCCTTATGTAATTAATTTTAAAAATGTGCTGAATGACACTACTACCCAATAGCAAAGTCTGAATTACCAACCTGTAATGACACTAATTACATAACAAACACAAACTATTCACTTCTTTACAAATGTACCTTTTATGTAATTGGACACTTTCTTATTATTAAATCTTGTAGGAAAAAAACACTATATAGCTGTATTAAATGAGTAATTACTTTAGAGAGTAAGCAGTAAAAATAAGTTTGTATATGTTAATTTACTTAAGCTGTGCTGTGGTAATCCATCTGTAATAGTGAATGCATTACTAGTATTTATATTTTTGTTGCAGGTTTTTATATGTAACTACACAGTTATTACAAGCACTTAATATAAGTCGGACTTATTACAAAAACAGCTGCTTACCAACAAAAGAGAGGAAAAAGACAGGAAATGAGATTGAGTAATTCATGTTGTAGTCTTCATGCATTAAAGCTTGAAAAAGAAGTGTGAAGAGCAGGAGAATCATGACTTTAAAGATAGAATATGATGTTGCACCTGATTGGTGGAATACCACATGTTAAAGGGCATAAGATTTGATTGGATGTTTACTTCAGCAACATTCAGACTTGTAAAAGAGATTTACAAAGGGCCCAATAACATGAAGTTATTCTGGAGTGTTACCTATTATCAACACATAATTACACCACCACAAATATTTGAATATTTGAAGAATGGTCTGGATGACAAATTTAATTTGCAACATTTGATAATAATTTATTAATCCGTAAGCTGCACTACTATACAAAATTAGAGTTTACAGTGGATGTCTCCAGAGAAAAAGCATTAGACTTCAAACATGAAGGAGATTAAACCATATAAAGAAAGTTTCTGTTGCATGGTGACCAAGTTTTATGTATTTTAAAACATTGTGAAATCTTGTTATTAATTGCTAAACAAGAAAAAGCTCAGATTTAACCCCAAAGAAAATGAGATGCTCATATATATTGTTTTAATTTAACTTAATATAATTTAATTATATTGTTATTTGTGTTTTATTAACTGTATATTATTTAGTATTATTTAAAATAAACTACCCATATATACACATGTTGTTTCTGGACTTTAGCTCAGTGTGTAATACAATCATCCCTCAACATCTGATAAGCAAACATCCTTTGGCTTCAGCACTGACTATTGCACTGACTGTAACTGACTATTGTAACAAACTGACCTCAGTCTGTGTGTGGGCAACAACGGCTCTGATTTCATCTCTCTGAGCACCGGCTTCCCTCAGGGCTGTGTCCTGAGCTCACTGCTGTTCACCCTGATGACCCACGACTGCTGCGCCAGGTCCACTACCAACCACAATGTGAAGTTTGCAGATGACACAACAGCTGTGGGCCTAATCCAGGATGATAATAACCTGGACTACCATAGGTGAACCATCTGATTGAATAGTGCAAAAAAAAAAACCAACAACCTGACCTTGAATGTCAAGAAAACTAAAGAGATCATCATCAGTTTAAGGAGGAGCCAACCCAAACACACACCACTCCTCATCAAGGACACAGCAATAGAGATAGTCAGCAAAACCAAGT
This sequence comes from Hoplias malabaricus, assembly GCF_029633855.1. NCBI lineage: Eukaryota > Metazoa > Chordata > Actinopteri > Characiformes > Erythrinidae > Hoplias > Hoplias malabaricus. The sequence continues at coordinate 14,255,411 of NC_089808.1, forward strand.
TCCTGGAGGTTCAGAAAATGGACAGACACCATGTACCTGCAGTGCCATTTAAGGTGGAACAGAAAGTTATCTTGATTGTGTGGAGGAGGGAGTATTTTATTTTGCTCAGTTTTGTGGGTGCTGTGAGTGTCCACTGGTGATGGATTTAAAACAATAAAATTTGAACAAGAAACTTCAATAAAAAATCCTTAAATAAACAGCCATAACATTAACTAGGTACCATGGCGCTGAATGGTGTTGTTGCTCCATTAATTCACAGGACAATAAAAGAGAACCGTATGACAGTCATCGTGGAGCACCTTGATACTGAGGTTGACCAGTCTGCTAAAATCAAGCTGCATGTGTCAATACTTTTGTGAGCTTTCATTAGCTAATCTTACAGTCTGGTTCAAAATCACATAGGCATCACCCCCTATATATGTTTTGATGTATTTATTTGTACATTTCTCTCGTAATGTCACCTAAATAACCTCACACAGGTTCCATGCACATTCTTTTCCATTCTATTTTTTGTTGGAACCATGTGACTAAAACCTATCTGCAACAAAAATCAATTGAAGCATCATTGTGTTAATCTATGATTTTTTATGCTATGGCCTATAAAGTCTTGTGTGTTTTATTCAAATTTACATATGCAAATGTGCATTTATTTGTCATTGTACAAGGTACAATGAAATGTATGTTCTGCATTTAACCCATTTGTGTCAGTAAATACATACAGGCGTTGTGCACACCCACACCCGGAGCAGTGGGCAGCCATCCCCAGTACTCAGGGAGTAGTTGAGGTATATGTGTCTTGCTCAACGGCTCTTCAGCTATGGATTGCCCACCTTTCCCTTCCTGTTGTGGGACCAATCGTCCAGTCCCAAAGCTGATTTTTTTGGCATGGTGTGTTATTGTACTGTGTATTCTACTTAGTAAATTATTTGCCAATGTTTCCCAGATGTTTGTGAGGTAAATTAGATAAGGTTTAGTGAAATACCACACCTACAGGAAATGTCTGATTCACACAGTTGAATGTGTATGCATGATTGCTCAGCATGTCAGGTCAGCATGATTGCTAATGGTCTAATTAGGTTAAAAAAAAGGATGAATATTAAAATCCAAACTAATGTTTGTTTGACTGGGAACAGTAAAATATGGAGATTTTACCTTTGCAGAATGACCATATATCAGACTCTAGACCTTGATAAAGTGAAAGTTTTGTAAAAAATCACATTTATATATTTTACCCCTTTACTTCCCATGTACTCAGTAAACTTAACTTGGTGTCTGAAGTGTGCTTCCTTGAATTTCTGTCTCACTGTGCACTGTGTAGTCATATTAAAAGTCCCTTCAGAACATCCTGGCAAATGCTGGATACTTTTAAGATTAAATCTCAAGTAAACAACAGACTGGAGAGAATTCATGCTTTATTGACATATGGAAAATACTGGTTGTATTTGAGATGCAACGTTTAACTCTTATATATAGATAAAGCTTTTTTTCCAAGTTCCATATGCACATTTTTCTGGAAAGTAAAACAAGACATTTCATTTATCACATTAACATTTTTCACATCTTCTTTTGCCTTTTCACTCCAGAGTATACTGTCTCCTCCTGGGGTGTCACTCTCTTCACTTTTGTGCTTTTGGTGGTGAATTTTAAGGCAGCGTAGCTCATCTCATTATTTAAATTGCACTGTAAAGTAACAGTGAATCATAAAAGTCTGAAAATATATTAAACACACTTTAGATATAAATGATATGAGTTCCAAACCTGTACTGTTGACTCCGTGCCATCAGATGTCATTGGTGTAATCTGTGATGTTTCTGTTGATATAATAAATAACAAGCTATAATTATTATTCAGTGAATATGTAGTAATAGTAAATATTTATTTCCTATCAGAGATATAAATCTGAGAATACCTTGGTCAAATAGACATTAAACACTTGTTGATACCAAAGGTTAAATACTAATAAATAACTACATCTATAAATAATAAAAATAAAAACAGGTTGGTGTAGAAGTCTGTGTATGAGTATTTACATGTAATACAAGTATTTGAGTCCTTACTGTTGTTTTTGCATATTAAACATAGACAGAGGTTGATGGCCAAACTTATAAATAACAGCACTCCCAGGGAAACCATGATGATGTGTATGCTTTCTCCACGATGTTCATCTGAAACATGAAAGCAAAACCCCTCCAGTTAACATTAACAAGTCAACATATTGTGTTAAAATACAGAGGGAACCAAGACAAATGCTCCAAAATTACACTGAAAGTGGCCTTGTCCTATAAACATGCAACACAACCCAAAAAATAAACAAATAAAACATTTTCCTCCTCCTGTGTGTTCGATTTAGGAGCAATTGTGAGTTTCACTGTTAAAGTTACAGAACTTCAACCATTTCAGCTGCATTTATTGGAAATTACAAAACCTACAATTTTTCCAGTAAACATTTCATAATGATACTAATCTCTAATACTATGCTTAAAGATGGTTTTCAACATTTACAGTACTGTGCAAATATTTTAGGCACCAGAGATTGAGATTTAAAAAGCTATTTATCTGAGCAGTAAGTGTTTATTTGCTAAAAAACAAACAAACAAACAAACAACAAATAATGCCCAACATTAGGATAAAACCAAATAACATTATTCTAGTAAGTGTGATATTCTGTGTCTGAATGTCTTGGTTTAAAGTTTTCCAAATCTCTCCTCGTTGAGTCTGTATTATTTGAGTATTTGGAGTATTTAATATTGGTTAATAAATAATGTTTTTAAAAAATGTGTGCTGCTGATTTAACAAACTCATTCAGTCAAGAAGAATCTGAACAAAATATTTTTCTTCAAACTCACTCTCACCTACTACTTTATAGAAAAACAAATGATCTTATATTTCTTATTTGTTTTATATTATTATTCTTTTGTATTTACTCAATTTCTGAAGACCTTATATAAACTTATGTAACACTCCTAATAGCTTGGTTTTATTTGTACTTAGCATGACAATAATGATATCTTGTGAATAATTAAATAAATGTTAAGAATTAGTCCTTAACATTTTACCAAATCATTTTCCAATCATTTGTTCATTGATTCAGTTAAAGTATTTCTACAGCATTTACATTAGTTCATTTGTCATAATTATGCAAAGGAGACTAAGTCAGTTTAATAGTGTGAAAATATATTAACACATGAAATTGACATATGATTAAGATAAATATTTACCACCTATACTCAGTTTAGTTCCGTTGCCAAACAGTATCTGTCCACACACAGCCACAGCACAGTAGTAAGTTCCAGCATCAGAGAGACTGAGGTTGGTCTTGGGGAGTTTGTAGACACAGCTCTGTGTAGGAGGATCAGTCTCAGAACTCCTGCTACACTGACTGTTAGTGTCTCCATGAGTGTAAATGATTCCTGGAGGAGATTCTCCTGATCCATGTCTCAGCCAGTACACACTGTGTTCTCCTGAACATGTCAGGGTGAAGGCTGTACACTGTAGAGTTACTGAGTCTCCAGGACGTTTTAGTTGTGATACATTGTGCTGTAGAATAGAGTATTTGTTGGCATCTGGATGTTGTCCTACAAAACCAGCAAAGAGCAAATTGTATGAAACTTTACTGCAAACTGTACTGCTTTGTTTGTAAACCTGTTTAAAGAGTGTAGAATATGTCTCATTTAAAACTGTAGTTACAGCTTGTCAATAAACTAAACTATATTATAACTACTAGGTCTATAATCTGTATTTAAGGTAGATTTACTTAGCACAGCTTCTGTAAGTAAATAAAAAATGTAATGTAATTATCAGAAATATAATGTGAGATATAATTTTGTATTTTCTTATGTTAAGTTGAAAATGTTACACATATATTTACATACTGCACTGTGGTAATCTATTCTCCAAGGAAAAACGAGTTACATTGCTGTAGCACATATTGTTAATGTGTAATTACACAGTTATTAGTCTCTGTTTCTGTCAAATGTGTTTCTGACCCAGTCAAACACATTTGATTATACAGTTAATTGAAAACCAAATAAGTGAAATTGGACTTACCTTTGATTACCAAAACAGTGCCAGAGCCGAAGCTAACAATGTTTGAGAAAGATCCAGCACAGTAATATACCGCAGAATCTGAGTGCTCCACTCTGCTGATGGTCAGGTTTGAGCTGCCTGCTGATCTGGACATATTCAACCGTTTTTCCTTATCAAAGCCATTATGGAAATCAAAGGGTAAGTTGTAGTAAAATGAAGAAGTGATTAGAAGAGGTTTCTTTCCTAATGTCTGTTTGTACCATAACACCTTGTTTATCTGGGTTTCAGGATGAAAACAAGACAAAGACACATTATGTCCTTTTTCAGCGGTCACCAAAGGTTCCAGCTGGATGATTTTTCCAGTACATCCTGCTAAATGAGAGTCAAAATTGAGACAAAACTTTAAAATCAGTATTACTTCACTGTCCAAAAACATTTTTTTTTTGTTATTAACCTGTTTGTATTTTCTATATCCTTTGAACACTTGGAGATGTTCTTTGCACATTGCTTTGCATTCTTTGCAAATGCTCCAAAATGATAGGAACAAAACCTCCATATTAACTAACTTTAATTCTTAGGTTTATATAGTCTCCTGTAAAGTGTAAATTCATTACACTTTACATTTAACACAAAAACTGTTTAATTTGTTGCACAGAAATTGTGCCCTTTGACTTGAACAATAGTAGGGTCCTTTCTGTAAAGAATACAATGAGTTTTGTAAAGAATACAATGCATAAGTCTAAGCAAAATAAAAGTTATATATTTGAATAATAAATGTGAGGGTTTTTTTGGCTCATTTAAACAACATTCAAAAGAACAACAGCACAGCAAATAATGTTGTTGAGCAAAAGTAAAATATTTTAAAATGTAAACTTACACACAAAGAAGAGGGATATCCAATAAAGCTCAGTGAGCATCTTACTCCAGAATCTTAGCTGTGTTTGTGTGTGTGTGTGTGTGTGTGTGTGTGTGCGTTTGGGAGGTGAGTGTGTCTGCAGCCCCCTCTCAGCACAAAAGACTAAAATCTTCATACCCTCTTCCCTCCTCAAGTTCAGATGTATCATATGATTCCATTGACTTGCTCAGTATAAAATGGAAGCCCCTCTGTAATGAAGTCATAATGTATGCGTTACCTATTTCTTTTAAGTTCAATGTTTCAACACGGTATTATACTATTTTATAAAGCTACACAATAATACGTTTACAAATTACTATATATAATAGTTGTGTTTTCTAATTTGGCCAATAGTATAAAGGTAATAATAATAAAATAATTATTATTATTATTCATATATTAAAGTATTATTATTTGTGATTTATGTGAGAGCTGGCTATATTTATACTTCCCCTACATCAGTGGAAAGGACAATCCAGTCCAAAATCTAGGCCGAGTTTCATCTTGGGTGTGAGATTAAAAGAGAGGACACAGATGTGGAGCAAATCAATAAGGTATAGTTTTCACTCCTACACTTTTGTGAAGATGAAAAAGCTTTGAAGCTGCTACAAGTAGCAAATGTTTCTCTGTTGTAAAGTAGGTTATACGTTCTAAAGGATGGGCAGAAGCTGGTACACTGGGCTAAAAAAAGTCTTTAGTAAAGGTGGGAGTGGCTATTTAAAAAAAAAATAATAATAAATAGAGAACTACTAAAGTAACAGCTCCAAAAGCAAAAAAAGCACAGATGTACATGGAAATGCAGTAAAACATCTTCATATATACAACATCTATGAGCAGAAACAATTCACTTTAGATATTTGACTTTTTTTTTTTTTTTAAATTTCACCAATTTCTAAACTGGACTCTCCCTATAGCATGACACTACCAAGCTGATGAAGGCTTTCTCTGAGACATCATCCACCAGCATCTTTTCAATTTCCAAATAATACAATGTCATTAGAGCTCTATACACTTAGAAAATATTTATATATTTTTTATATATTTTATATTTTTAAATATTTTTTCCAGCTATGGATGACTAAGATAAAAGCAGGGACCTCCCAATGACAGGGCCAACACCTATGAGTTTATGTTGTGAGACTGCCTAAACGTAAACATAAAAAACATACGTCTGAATTCCAGCCCACATGTATGACAGCACATGTTTAGGAATGGCCACATATCAGTGACAGAGTGTGAGGCAGCATCGTGGATCCATCGCTATGGAACAGTAACTGCTTCCTTTTAACACATCTAAGGCAGTTTCCCTCACAGCGGCTAGAGCTTGTGGTTTTTAAAGCTAAAAACATCCTGTTAAAGTGTAGAGGCCAAGATTTACATCACTAGAGGCCTTTTGTTTCCTTGTGGTGTCACATTGTCACAGTTTTACACTTAATATTTACAGTACTGATTTTTATTAAATATTCAGGAGGTTAATAATACTGTATTTTCCAGCCAGATTACATACATTATCGAAAAACACTAGTCCAGATAGTACTGAAGTTTGTACATTTGGATTCATTTTAATTATAATGATAATGGTGGCAGGGTAGCAAGGTGGCGCAGCAGGTAGTGTCGCAGTCAAACAGCAAAACCTGTTATGTACCTGAAGAAGAGCTACAGAAGCAGCTTTGTTATCCGTTTGTCATAGTGTTTAACAAGCACAGAATGCTGCCATTTCTAATATGTTGGACTCTAGTGTTAGATTTGTGGTTATAATTAGGTTTAGATATAGCCACATACACTCCACCCACCCACAAGTTGAAAGTGAGTCTAATACTTTCAGTGTGTTAAGTTTGCCTCACCGTCAGGATTCTGCCAGTTGCATTTGGACTGGCTGATTGCCTCTTTCTACACATCATGCCAAAATATTTTTTCCTGCAGTAGTTGGCGATCCTTGGCCACATTAAGCGAATAAAGGTACCAGACTGTCCCTAAAAAGTCTGCCAATGCTAAATGTTCACATGGGATTGCTAGAAATTTACATTTCCAAATGTACTTAGTGCACATTTTGTGAGTGCCAGTGTTCTATTTGGAATGTTCTTTTAGGAAAATAAAATTTACCATGAGATCATTCCATTATTTCCAACTGCTGTCTCCAGAACTGTCATCTAAGTACCCTGTATGTTCAAACAAGTGCATAAATACCACTTATTACTACTGAATTCCTTCACTTTAAGGTACATGACACATTTTCTCCAACATTGGGATTTATGGTGTGTTTTTTTGTAGTTTCATCCCCTCTCCATGGTGCTGAACCCTTATAAGAATTGTATCAAGTGCTGTTTCCCCAATCATGCAGCTATTACAAATGTATTTCATTCAGATTTCATGCTCACATATTACTAGCCTGCCTCTTTGGCAATATATTTAACTGTTAAACTATAGCTTTCCCAGTTTTGTTGAGAATATTTATTTCCAAAATACATGTCATTTTGTCACAGCGGTCAAATGATTGACTCATCTATTCACCCTTTGATGCCAACCTGGATGAATGAGACAACTGTATGCTTCCTCAAAGCATGTGAAGCCAGTTACTAGCTTCTTTTCAAACTGCTGCCAGCACAACATCACTGGACAGCCCAGAGATTAGAGGAGAATGCTAACACTGTATACTTCCTGGCATGAGGATGACTGATGAAAGAGGAAAATGGGCCAAGTTGCTTGTTTGTTTGTTCACAAAATGTATTTATGCCTAAATTTATTATGTAAATCTGATAGAAGTTTGATATAAAAAATTAAATAAAAAAAATAAATTTTAATTGTTACAGACCATCAATCTTTATTTCTATTTATTTATGTATTTATTTATAGAAATTTTTACATTGTACTTGCAATGCATGTAGGTCCTTCACAATCTGCCATATGTAGTGTTGAAATGTTTCTGGAACCCAAGTGAAATCTCCATGTAGACCACTGAATAGGCATGGCTTCTGAGCCCTCAGAGGGTAATGAATAAAAAAAGGTCAAGCTGCTGTGGTCAATATAGCCACATGGTCTCGGGAGTGTTTTTGAGAACTCTTGTTGCTTAACATAATCTGCAACTACATCAAGAAATACAACCTAAACAAATTATTACACAAAGAAACAATTCTATGCAGAAATACCAGAGTTCTCTGAGCCCAAAGTCGCATACAATGGGCTGAAAGAAAGTGAAAATATGTGCTGTGGTCATGTGGTCAGATAAGTCCACATTTCAGCTCGTATTAAGAAAGAAGTTGCTTTCTCAGTATCGAATACAACAGGGACCATCCACACTGTAATCAGTGAAAGGCATAAAAGCTATCATCTATGATGTTATGGGGGTGCGTAGGTGCCCATGGCATATGTAGGTAACATGTATGTGAAAAAGTATTTTTGATGTGAAGTAATATTTTGGGATTTTTTGATAGACCTAAGTAGCCAATCTTGTCCTGGGAAGTACATGGTTATTTCAGCAAGTTTATATACACTTGACTGGCTTGTCTACACCCTAGATCTATCTCCTGTTGCACATCATGAAGAAGACGAGGGTGACTGACCATAGACTGTTAGTAAATTTTATTATAAAGAAAAAAATTGCATGTTAATCATTTATGCTTTAACTCACTGCCATAATCCCACACTGGAAATAGAAAGTCCTGCTGAGAGTTATGATGTGTATTATGTTCCTAGGCTTATCCTGTATTTGAAGCTTAGCTAGATTGGTGTTGGTATAGATATACTGATTACTGATTAGGTCATATCTTTTCTGTTCTAAAAGCAAATCACAAACAGGGAGCATAAGGTTGTAGGAGATAAAGTACATGGTCTAGAGCAGAGAAGTGAAATGGCACTTTTCCACTGCATGGTCCCTACTCTATTCAGTTCAGCTCTCCTTTGTTTTTTACTTTTCATTTGGGCAAATGTGTTACTAGGTACCTGGAACTGGGTATATTTTTAAACTATACTTGCTCATGGTTAAAAGTGAGCTGAGTAGGGACTAAATGCACTGATTGCCCTCATCAATCACCAAGAAATACAGACATCCAGCACAAATTTGTAAATCTCCAGGCTACACAAGTGATCACATTGTTTTGTGTTTTGTGTTTTGTGATGTCACCAGCTACATTTCAGGGGAGAAAGGGACGAGTAGAGTAGGTCCCATGCACAAGAAGCACAAAAACTGCAGTTTTAAAATGGTAAAGTCTATAGAGCAGAGAAATTCAATAGATTGGTATTTGAGTACCAGGGAAATTTAAATAGTTTTCAAATAATCTTAAATGTCATCATTTCAATAAACCAACAAAATATCCACTACACACATTTGACCACAATGTGCCATCTGGGTTCAAACAGTAACAGTAAGTAGTGGTAAACACTGCTAATTTTGGGTATGATACTCTCTATGGAACTTGATATCTCAGTATGTAGTAAGACAGTGAAATAGCCCCACCCAGTGCATGCCTAAACACATCAAACTATGGAGACCAATGTGGAAGAAGAGTAAGTGGATTAACAAATTACACCACAAAACCACCATCGTTGTACATAAATCACATTATTCACACTACAATTCTAAATAACAACAGCAAAAAACAACAAAGTCTTCACCAAGGCTGCAGGGCATGATGGGCCCATGACCATACCCTCAACACAGTCTCTTTTGAACCATGCGGCCTAAAAAGGTACCACCACAAAATATACACTGATGTGAATAAGGGTGTTTTAAGAGTGTAGCTTGGTTCACCTTGGTTTGGACTACAGCAAAAGATGAATATCAGATGTATTTTTAGAGCTAGATCACACTGATGCATTGAAACTGAATCAAAAGGGAAAAAGATTCTGCTAAAAAAAATTATAATAAATCCAGTGTCACATATTTATGAAAATTTTAGGATATGCATTTATCAACACTAACACATAAGTGAATTCAACTACTTTTAGTTGACAGCCAGTGCTGTATTAAATATATTGTGCACAAAAAACTGTGAAAAGCATGCAGAGAATTTTTAATAAAATGTACTTGCTACTTAAATATTTTCACTTTACTTAACAGCAAGTCGTGTGTGACAGTGAGTCTTCCCACACCTCTCTAGCGTGCCTGGTGTTTGTGTGTGAGAGGGCTGAGGTGTTGTAAAGGCACAACTCTGACACTGGGCCTGATGTGTTGTATGAGGGGTGATGTTAACAAATGAGGCTAAGAACCCACCCACTAACTTCATTGCTATAAAAGCTGATCTAATCTCTGGCTACGGTGTCTTATATACACACACCAGTCAGTCAAAAGCTATGTAGGAGAATGTACTTTTAAAATCTCTACCATATGAAAAGTATATAAAAAATAAAAAATATATACTGTTATTTCTGTATTCCAGTACAATATTATCCTGTACTCCAAACAATTTTTTACTGTGTAGTATTCTCCTGTAGTTTATCTGTATCAAATGTTAATACTATTGAAAGTTTTTGCTGTGCCAGTTTGGGCTTGGCCCACACAGACTCAAAAGCAGTGTAAAAAAGAGGTGTATTACAAGCAATTCATATCTGGATCCTACAGTGTTGTTTAGAAATGTGTGCAAGGGTAGAGCTATTTTCATTTTTACTGCACGGACACGTGTTTCCAGATTCAGCTCTGTGTGACCTCTGAAGAATGGCTGTAAAGTGAAGGGCTGGAGAGTGACTTAATTCTTGTAAATGGTCATGAAACAAGCATGAGACGAAAAAGAGAAGCAGGTCATCTTGCCACACTGAGAAACATCCTGTGATGGAAACCACAGGCTACGGAAGAAGTGTGAGGTGTACTCTTGTACACTTCAGCACATCAGTAGCAAACCCACTGCCCACAAAAACAACGGCAAATTCACACTCTGAGTGGATTGGCGTGTTAAACAAACAGGAAACAGCTACAAAGCATATGCTTAAAAATAGACCACACAGCGTATACACCTGTACATTGCTGAGTTTCCTATTGCTTTTACACTACATTCCCAACCATTTCTGGACACCTCTAATACCTAGCGAGGTCAACTTTGTGCATGCTCTGCTTGGGTAATCTCCAAATAAAAGCATCACATTTTCATTACGCTCAATGTCAAATATAGTGATATATAGCCCCCAGCATTCAACAGTGCCTGACTGTCTATCTCAGTAACCTATAATTTGGGTTTAAGGTGACAATGCCAAGCATCAGCTAGAGAGTTATAAAGGTCTCAGCTCTGAGCTGTAGAGCAGTGGAGCAGTACGGACTTTGGGCTGATGGAGCACCATCTGAAACCTTTGGCATGAATTTGATTGATCCAACCTCAGTACTTGACCTCACTAATGGTCTTGCTGCTGAATGCCATCAAATCCTCATAGTTATGTTCAGAAATGTATTTAGCGGCACAGATTCCAATGAATACTGTGTATTTCATAAGAAATGTAGTTCAGAAAAGCAGGGGTCCAGAATAACTTTTGTGCCCTTCACTGCCCTTGTAGTTAAGAAACATAAATCAGCCATTTTTATTTGTTTCATTGGCACTGATGGCTTGTCCAGTGTCAGTTTTGGACACAGTTTTTAAGAGTTAAAATACATGTTAATAGCAACATAAAGTACAATTGTTTGTTTGTTTGTTTGTTTCTCTACAGGGTGTCAGACAATGTCATTCCAGGCTTAAGAAATGTTTAAAAACAAACAAACAAAAAAGTAGGAATTATGTTATGTAGTAACAGTTTTTGTGATATTTTCAAGATCTACCACACATCTGTGGTGAGACCAAACATGTTAGTGGGAGTGTGCTATTAGCCTGCAGAGCTGAGATAAGAACTATTTATAATCACTTGTGACAATCATGTGGCTAGGCTGGTTTTAGCATTACTTCCTGTCATGTAAAGTGAGGCCTATTAATGGGGAAAGTCGGGCCTAAGTGTTTTATCTCTGAACACTACATATTCAGCAAAATCCTGTATGTCCATTTTTTTGTGTTTTTAATTTTTTCACATAAGTTCATAGAGGTCTTCTAAATTTATAATGTATGGATCAATAGGAAAGGTCAAACTATTGGGTCTGGTTTCATTACATTACACTGAGAGTTGAGAAGGGTTTTATATATAATAAAGAAATGTATAATCTTAATCATGTTACAGAGATTAGTGTGTGCTGTGCTGGTATGGATCAGGCACAGCAGTGCACAAAGAGTTTTGAAATTCCTCATTGTCACTGCTAGTCTGAGAATAGTCCACCAACCAAAAATATCCAGCCAAGAGATGCACACTAACTGTGCAATGACAGATGAGCTATTTATTGTCTCTGAATTTTACATCGACAAAATGGACCAACATTGAGGGTGTGTCTAATAGAGTAAAGTGTGTCAATATCATGTAATGCACACCCACCACATAAGTGTCATTGCAGTGCAGATAATGATACACCACACACAGTAAAGGATTCATTCTGTTTGTGATATAATTGACATATTTGTAATATATATCTGTAAAGTTAGTACAGATGCATTATACACTTGAGTATATTCACTCATATCTTTGTATGCTTGGTGTCCTGAAATCTGCATACATAAATTAACAGTTAATAAAATGTGGAGAGAGCTTTTGATAAGGGTCTCTACAGTAGATTATACTGTACTGAGTAGAACCACAGATGACCCCACAGCTGACTCTCCAATTCTCATTAATATGGTAGTCATTTTAAAGCCATGTACTACTGCCCTCTACTGTCCAGAGGTCAGAATGCAAGCTTAAACTAATTTTTAAACTTAATTAAGTCAAATAATGCAAAGATTTTATTTATTTATTATTTATTTATTTATTGACACTCTTCATCATACAGTCAATTATACAACTCACAAGGCAGAGGTCAGACTAAAGTGCTCCATCACTCCAGGGAACACAGGTCCTTGGTGACCTCAGGCTCTTGGGTAAGTGAGTTCGCATTTCTAAGGAGGTAATACTATTGATGCATTTTCTAAAGTACCTGAATACAGTATAATGGTATATTAGTGGTGTTTACATGTTTTGGACATGTAGTGAATTATAATTTGAAAATTTGCTGTTAAAATAGTCTATTTGTTTGTTTATTGTGGATGTAATATTGTACAATAGTTGATTTTGGTTATAGTGACTGTACTTCTAGAGTGTAGTAATATTTCGTGTTTTCGTGCCAGTGACACTGGCAGAAAGTAGCCAAATCTTTCTTCTTTGACGTACTGCTTAAATGCCTTTAGAATAATTTGTTTGTTTGATATGTTAAATCAATAATTTCTTTATCCTATACACTTACGTTTATTGGCTGTTATTGGATGGTAAATAGCCTGTAATCTCTACCATTACCAGAGTTCAAGAGATCACCACAGGCCCCTCTTTTTCTTGGTGGGTAGGTTGACTGTCCCTCTCCTCCATCAGTGAGCATGATGTAAGCCAACACAGGCATATGTTAGTTTTCACTGGGAAGTTTGTGTTCTTCTCCAAGCGTGTTAAGCTGTGCAGTGATTGTGTTAACAGCAGTTTGTAAAGAAGCTGATGCTGGATTCACACCTCAGAAGAAACATGAGCCGATCCCTTACTATTTCCACTAATCTTAACCCCAAACCAAACCCAAACCTTAAGCATAGCCCTATGCCTAAGTCTTAATCTATGCCTAAATCTAACACTAAATGTAAAACTAATTCTTAGGACCAAAATGTCAGAGGACAGATAAAATGACCTTCTCCCTCACCAACTTCCAGCACTGTTCCTTCAATACTTCTTCAGATACAAAATAGATACATTTTGTGTATTTAGGGAAACAGTGCCACCAGTGGACAGGAGCTTCAGGTGCTAGCGTTATTACTACATGCGCTGCTCCCTGTATTTGTGTACTAACATTCTGAGATCTTGTTGAAAATTGAAAATCGTTCCTTTTCTTTAGTTTTTTTTGAGGGTCTATTTACATCATAAGTTTGCTGAGTAAATGTAACTGCACTTAACAATTTATGAGAGAGTAATTATGTCATGCTTCAGTATTAATCCATAGCAAATGTTAGTATAAAAATACTTTCTTATGTTTTTAAGTGCCATTGAGAAATCACTTGTAAAAGCATGTTCATTCATTCATTCATTATCTGTAACCGCTTATCCAATTCAGGGTCACAGTGGGTCCAGAGCCTACATGGAATCATTGGGCGCAAGGCGGGAATACACCCTGGAGGGGGCGCCAGTCCTTCACAGGGCAACACAGACACACACACACACGGACGGACGGACAATTTTGAGTCTCCAATCCACCTACCAACGTGTGTTTTTAGACTGTGGGAGGAAACCGGAGCACCCAGAGGAAACCCACGCGGACACAGGGAGAACACACCAACTCCTCACAGACAGTCACCCGGAGCAGGAATCGAACCCACAACCTCCAGGCCCCTGGAGCTGTGTGACTGCAACACTACCTGCTGCACCACCGTGCCGCCCTTAAAAGCATGTTACAGTTTTTAATTAAAATCTAAAATAATCTACTCACAATACAATAAAACTATGACACAAAACAGTCATATTATTTTTATTAAAATCCTACAGTATGAAAGACAGAAGTGGCAGCTTATGAATTACATATGTATACATACATATGTATGAGATGCAATCGAATTTAGATGAAATAAGATAAGATTTCATATTGCTTGAGTGTGTTGTAGCTGTTAAAATATCAACATTTTTCTTACAATAACTTATGACCGTTACAGATTTTAACCATTTCATCAATATTTTAATCAATTAAGTTTTATTATATCATAGACACAAGTGATAGACTAAGCAGACATTTTAATTATTTTAAAGAAATGTGCTCAGTGGATTTAGAGCATATTTTGTAACTTATGTTATTGTAAATTCACATTCAATGATTGCTGTGGAGATTTAATGTTCTTGGCTGGAAGAGACTTCAGCATACATAGAAAAATCCTTGCTTCTTGTTGTTCTTGTTTTGCTTGATTTTGAACTGTTTTCTGTGAAACTCACAACGGAGTAATTCACATCATCTGAACACATCTCAGCAGTCCCTACAGTCTTTCAGGAATACAGAATAATAAGAAACTTTTTCTAATTGTACATTTTTCCTTCTTATTAGTAGTAGCAATAGTAGAATCAGTAATATTAGTAGTAGTAGTTAAAACAAAGGTAATAATTGCATTGACAAATGAAATTTAATGATAAATTTCATTACATTTAATCATTTATTATATATAATTTTACTGTTATAATCTTAGTTTTCTTGTGATCTTAGTGTAACAAATGATGATTTCTTTTCTTTCCTTAAGATAGCAGTAAATTATTTGTGCTCTCATAGTAACAAAGAAAAATATATCTCTAATGGCGTCTCTGAACTTTAGTTCATTACAAGTAAAAATGCAAACCCTAAAATTACATATTTACCTGATGAGTTTGGACTGGAACTTCATTCGTAGCAACTTGAAACAAAGAAGAAAAAAAACAGAATCTGAATTATATTCATACATATAAACAACATCATCATCATCATCATTTTCTTCTCCGCTTCTCCATTTCAGGGTCGCGGTCATATAAACAACATGCATTCATTCATTCATTACCTGCAACCACTTATCCAGTTCAGGGTTGCAGTGGGTCCGGAGCCTACATGGAATCACTGGGTGCAAGGTGGGATCACATCCTGGAGGGGGTGGCAGTTGACAGGGCGACACATTCACTCACACACACCTATGGACACCACCGTTTGCTTTTGGACAGTGAGAGCAAATTGGAGCACCTGGAGGAAACCTACCTACTACGCCACCATGCCGCCCATAGAACTATCTTAACATACATTCATTCATTCATTATCTGTAACCGCTTATCCAGTTCAGGGTCGCGGTGGGGTCCAGAGCCTACCTGGAATCATTGGGCGCAAGGCGGGAATACACCCTGGAGGGGGCGCCAGTCCTTCACAGGGCAACACAGACACACACACACATTCACTCACACACTCACACCTACGGACACTTTTGAGTCGCCAATCCACCTACCAAGGTGTGTTTTTGGACTGTGGGAGGAAACCGGAGCACCCGGAGGAAACCCACGCAGACACAGGGAGAACACACCAACTCCTCACAGACAGTCACCCAGAGCAGGCCTCTGGAGCTGTGTGACTGCGACACTACCTGCTTGCGCCACTGTGCCGCCCTATCTTAACATGTATTTCTTATTTATTTATTTATTTGTGTATTTATTTATTTATTTAGGGGCAATTTTAAAAATATGTCTGCTCCAATTAATAACAAATTATTTAAAAATTTGCACAAAATATGTGTAATTGCATAATTATTTTCTCCCAAAATAATGAAAAATAGTGAAAATATATTAAAACATTCACCAGACCAAATTAAAAGGTGTCTCTAATGTGGAAAAACCAGCTCATGGATTCACTGTGCAGCATTGTATTTAATATTTACTTTACTACTATAATCCAATAAGAGATCTGGTGTGTTTTAAAAGTGTTTTAAAATAGTATGAAGTGGTTTTTTTAAAGTTTAATTGCAAAACCATTTTATTTTATGTGCCAAAACTATTAAAAAGTAAAAATTCTTGTATGAAAGTGTGCTGTGTGTTGGGAAAAAAAAAGTGACACTAACTACAGTACTGTAGCAACATTCCAGCCAAGGGTAGTGAACAATTGCGTACACTACATCATGCAGGTTTTTACCAAACAGTGCAGTGCATTATGGGTATCCACAGTCCACTAAATTATCAGCTAGTGTACGTGGGCTCTACACTATACCTTTTTGCAGTGCATTGTGGGATTGTTTGAGTGCACTGAAAACTGTCCACCATGTTTTCAGACACTACTACATAATGGTGGAACACCTAAATAGTTCATGGTAACATTTTAAATTAAAGATACCAGTAATAACCACATATTTCTAGTATCATATCCTTTACTTACTCAGTACTTATTTTATCTTACGATTTACTGAACAGGTACTTACTCTGTCCTCACCCAGTAATTAGTGTTACCTAGTTCACTATATAGTGAGTAGGGCACAGTTCTGGACACAGCGTTAAATTTAAACATATTATTTGATAAATCACTTGACATGGATTTCAGACCGTATGATCCATGACTTCTCATTGACTTTACATTTTATCTCTGAATTCCAGCGAATGTTGATTTAACTTGGACTAACACCACAGTGACTTATGATACATGTCATGAAGGAACAGCACCTCTCCTTCCTCAACAGACATGGCTGAAGTGCCCTTGAGCAAGGCACCTAACACCCCGTTGTTCCCACAATGAAGAATAGGCACTTGAGCACTTGAGCAACTTAGCTGGTTGCCATGGTGCAGCTCCAGATGCATGTACAGGTGTGTGCGTGGGTAAAATTGTTCACTACTGTGATGACTACAGGATGGGTTACATGTGCAGTGTCAGTTTCTCCAAGGTGATAAAAAATGTATTACCTTTCTTCAAAAAAACATAAAAGTGAAAATGAAACAATTGAACACCAATAGTTTTAGTTTGAAATCTTTTCATTTTCTGGGGCAAACTTACCTTTTCAAATTCTAAATGCTCTTTTTCCAATTATTAACAGTATATTCAGTCAAACCTTACCTTTATGTTTCTTCCTGCAGTTGCTGTGTTGGTCAAAAACTAGTGCAATAATTACAACCACAGAAAAGATATTTGTGCAAACAAAGCCAAGAGTAACAGGATCCCACACATTTCCACTCCCATTTTCTAGAAGGAACAGACAAAAGTGAGGACACATTGTTTTAGTGGCTGCATAGGACTTGCTGCATTATTATTTAAAAACATTTATGAATGCAATACCAGATACGTTCTTTACTAAGGGAAGTGGCTCTATGTTGATAGATGAACACACATGGGGCAGCCATATTTAACATAGGTTCAGATTAGATTTGATGTTTTTACTCTCATTGTACATCCATTATCTGTAACCGCTTATCCAATTTAGAGTCGCGGGGGGTCCAGAGCCTACCTGGAATCATTGGGCGCAAGGCGGGAATACACCCTGGAGGGGACGCCAGTCCTTCACAGGGCAACACAGACACATTCACACTTACGGACACTTTCGAGTCACCAATCCACCTGCAACGTGTGTTTTTGGACTGTGGGAGGAAACCGGAGCACCCGGAGGAAACCCACGCGGACACGGGGAGAACACACCAACTCCTCACAGACAGTCACCCGGAGCGGGAATCGAACCCACAACCTCCAGGCCCCTGGAGCTGTGTGACTGCGACACTACCTGCTGCGCCACCGTGCCGCCCTCTCATTGTACACTGTACATCAAAATCATGTGGCAGCAAAAACACACATATACACACTAGTACCTTAAGGCCATTAGTGTGCACACACACTCACACACTCAGACAGAGGGAGAAAGGGAGAGAGAGAGAGAGAGAGAGAGAGTTGCAGGTAGTCATTCCTGCATGGAGCAATTGTGGGTGAGGCGCCATGAATATTAAGAGCCTGGATGTTGAGAGAAGAGACGGTGCTGTTGTTCCACCAAGCCCCCCCCCCAATTTCCTGCATGTAGAGGGCATCAAACCAAGAATGTTGTAGTCCCAAGGCTGTTCACTAACCTTTAGGCCAAGGGTGCTCCTTGAACGGCATAGTCAAAATGAGACTTGAACTCTGGACCATCAAATTAAAAGTCTGATCCTCTGAGCTAATTGGGCTTAATTTTGCAGATTGGTTTGTGGTTATGCTACACTTCAAAGGTTCTTTAAAGGGGCATGAAGTCATTTTTACCACCAAATTAGAGCGTAGATATTTCATAAAATAAACATAATTGAATACTTTTTTAAATAAAGTGCAAATCCTATGAAGTAAATATCACATTGCTTTACAGTACGTAAATAAACATAGAGTGGGTCCTTAATATTGGGGCCGGCATATTTAAAATGTAAGGTTTAATACAGGATGTACTGTGCACATTGTATATATTTAAAAGGACAATAAAATCCACCTTACTTGACTTGACCGTCTTTAATTTACAGACATTAGCAGCATTGACTCATGTAGCTGAATGTTGTCAAATCCTCAAACTCTACATAGTAGAACTCTACTAAAAAGTCATTTCAAAGGGACAGACCAAATTTAGTGCAGAAGCTAGTTACAAACCCCTCACTAACAAATTTAAAGGATTAGAAAAGTCTTGCAATGAATTTTTTGAAACTATATATAATCAGTTTTGGTTAAGAGTATAAAGTCATTCTTTAAAATCATATATTCCTATTTGATGGCATATCAACATGGTGTTGGTACAATCAAACTTACCTATTAAGGTCAGTTTAGTCCCGTTGCCAAACAGTATCTGTCCACACACAGCCACAGCACAGTAGTAAGTTCCAACGTCAGAGAGACTGAGGTTGGTCTTGGGGAGTTTGTAGACACAGCTTTGTGTAGGAGAATCAGTCTCAGAACTCCTGCTACACGGACTGTTAGTGTCTCCATGAGTGTAAATGATTCCTGGAGGAGATTCTCCTGATCCATGTCTGAACCAGTACACACTGTGTTCATCTGAACAGCTCTGGGTGAAGAATGTACACTGCAGTGTCACTGAGTCACCTTCCAGAACCAGTTCTGAAACAGGAGGTTGTAGAATGCTTCGCACTGTTGCGTCTTTACCATGGAATCATTTAAAGAAGACAAAAACATTTGAACTGATGGAGCATTTAAATTAATGATGTTTTGAATCATCAGCCCAGTAACATTTAGGTGGCTTCATAATTGCCTTTAAAATGGCTTCATAGTTTGAGTTAACTGAGCATACATTATACAAATAATATACTGTAAGAATAAGAAAATTTGCCTTTTGTACAATTAAGTAATTTTTCATAAAATCATCTAAATATTTTTCAAAATCAAAACATTTTAAGTTGGAATTCAATCAATGAACATTAGATTGGTTTTTGTTTCAAAGACTATAAACAAAATTTCCGGGTAGAATAATTTTTTGTCTTTTTAATAATAAAAAAAAAATTACTCTGTCCTGCACAAAACACTCAATTTGGTCTCTGTTTGTAAAATTTAACATATTGGAAAATGTGATTTGTGGAAAAGTTATGGCACCTGATTTACATGATATCTTATGTTAACATATATACACATACATTTGCCATTTTTATCATTCATAGAGGATGTGTTAACTTATTTTCATATTTCAACAATACATAAAACTGGACAAAAACATTTGCCTATGACTACTGCATATATACCACAAGGTTATAAAAGAATGTCACAAAGGTCATTTTCTACCTGTTGGCATCAAAACCGTCCAGGAAAGGAACTCCAGTTGGTTTAAGAAGATGATTCCACAGTAATAAGTGCCAATGTCCTGCGAGGTCACAGCAGTGATGCTTAGATGGAATGAACCACTCTTTAGTGATACGTTAAATCGGCCATCTTTAAACTCGTCCTGGAATTTAACATCTTTTATGTAATTGTACATCAGAGTCACTGGCCTAGGAATTTGACCAATGCTCTGTTTGTACCACACCATTGTGGTGACTCTCTTAAAAGGCATGTAGCACTCGAGTGTTGCATTCTCTCCAGGTCTGACCGTCAGAAATGTGGCATTCATGACATGTGATAGAACCCAATCTTGGAAAAGGAAAAGAAAAAAGGGAAATATATAAAAAACTATATAATAAATAGATGTGACCTACACTTATCAGAAACCAGCAATTTGTGGTTACAAGCAACAAGTAACAAGTAACACGTTTTCTCAGTAAATACTAGGAGTGTTTCAGTTTAGATTAACAAAATAAATACTATACATCAGTTCAAACCTCAGAAACCCCTTTAAAAAACAATTACAGTGTGTACTATCAAATAGCTCATAAGTTCAACTAAACATAATTAATGTGGCACAAAGAGTTGAATATGAGTTGAAGAGGCTGCATTTGGTCAAATAAATATTTTACATCAGTTCAAAACACTTCTATCGTGTTTCAGTTGATACAGTGCACCTTATTGCATTAACACAAATAACTGCCACTCACCGCTGAGAAGAATAACAATTGTCCAAAGGAAAATCATCTCTGCAGAAGTGTAAACCTGTGGGCATGCTCTTGCAAACACTCTGACTTAGGCTCTGTATTCGTTCAGGAGATTTAAGGCGGCGTCAATCTGCAGCTCACAACCTGACAGCTGCTAGTTCAATAAACCAAGGCATTACATTAAAAAATGTAATGAATTTAATGTTGCGTGATTAACTTTTTATCACTAAAGCCAAACTAGCTCCTCATTCAAAGGTATTTAATAGAGTCAAGTCACTCCACAGAACACAGTTCCATCGCTCCTAGCACTGGGTATGGTGGTGACCTCAGGTTTCATGTGCAGCTGCACCAGAGAATTCAGTTTTGTTGCATAGTTTTTTCTATGGAATTGGTAGAAGCCATGCATGTGTTCACAATGGGTGTTTACAAACATTTAGAAAATTGATACATACAGTAATCCCTCATTTTTCACAGGGGATACGTTCCAAGACCACCTGCGAAAAATGAATTTCTGTGAAGTAGAGGAAAGATTCAGGAATCTGGTTAAGATTGTTTTTAGACATCAGTTAAAAATTCTGATGCTTCTGAACTGCACTAAAACGACTACAGAATGAGCAAATCCTAAAATACCATGCAGCCTCACTGGTGTTCCTGCCTTCAGAAGTGGAACGCAATCTATCCTGCTGCCCAAAAATGAGGAGGTTTTTTCAGCCAGTTTCTGTCTGCTCAGTATTTAGGGCGCACACAACAAGACAGTATGACAGGGTCATGGCAGTCATACAGTATCATTGCCGGCCGCCTTTCACCTCTCATTCATTGCAGGGTTTTTCTAATAAAATAAGAAAAATCACAGAGATTTGAATCCAGACGTGACTAAAGCCCATTTTACATATGAACTCCAAAGAAACTCTAGAGAAACTTTGGCGTATCGGGTTCAGAATTTTCCCAGAGTGGTCCTTTCACACATGTAGCACACAGCAGCGGATTTTCTGTGTCACATGTTCTCACAGTGAGAAAAACTCCACGTGCTTTAAGCATGGGGCTGTGCCTATTCTGCACATTCAGGAAATCTAGCAAATTTTCTGGGATTCAGACATTATCTGGAGCATTTACTTGCGTTCATAAAGTTTAGAATATTCCTGTGTTACTGTGCATGTGTGATAGGGGCTTAACGTTATAATATGAGTGCAAATTCATTATTAAAATATTGTTTACAAATATTAGGTATTGTGAGCTTTAATTATCTCTGGGGAGGAGGGGGAAAACACAAACATTCACAATCCAGACTGAAACAAGTAATACAAGGCAGTACCTTATCAATTAACAGATTACCCCTGGATTTTACAGACTTTTAATCCTGTGCAAATAGAGCTTATCCACTTTGTTTTTCTACATTTGTGTTTGCGGAAACAACCCTGTGAAAGCAATTCTCAACAGTAAGTATTAAATGATCACGTCAATGTTACACCTATGAAATAGCAACAAATTTTGTAATTGGCTGCCATAAATGTTCCTAAAAATATGCAATTATTATATTATAATATTATAATAATAATAATATTATATAAAACAGGAGTTTAAAACAGGAGGCTCACTGGGCTTGATAAAGGCCGAACACGGCTCTGAATATAGGGATCAACAGGAATGACCCGGAGGAGCAAGCTGACGTCGTGAAGCAGTCGAGTCGAGATCCGAGGACGAGTTTGGGCGTGGTCCTACTCCCAAAATTATGTTATTACATAACTTCACTTATAAAATTATAGTATATTTATAGGAAAATAGCACTGTAAGGTAAGAACTTGTTGTGTAATACTGCTCTGTATTGATTTATATTGACTCATGTACAAACAGGTTACTAAAGAGCTTGAAGAAAACACACTTCCTTGTTTACATCTCTGTGTTTTTATGTTGTCAGTAAGTGCCTCTCTTTCACAAACTGATTGGTTAGCACAGTGAAAACACTCAGTGCTGACTCTGTAGCAAATATCTTCAGACCCTTTTTGATCATACTACTGGTGGGCAGAAAACATACTGGCACAATCTGCTTTTGAATTAAAATTAGAATCACTTTATTAGCCACTGTGCTTGCACACAGAGGGGTTTGTTCTCCACATTTAAACCAAGCCGTGCAGTGAAACAAAAATTTACACAAACTAGTGAAGTTGGAGCAGTTGGGGGATAGGTGCCTTGCTCAAGGGCACTCCAGTAATGACCTGCTGGCTCTGGGGATTGAACAAACAACCTTCTGGTCACGGCCACGGCTGCCCACCCAGGAGACAGTGATATGACACTTGGTAGGATACAGTTCCAGTTTTGTTGCAGGTTAAAATTGGCACACAGATTTTTGTGCCAGAAAATATGACACGGAATATAAATTATAGTGTAAACAGTTTCCAACAAGATAGAGGTGTCCTGGCATGTGTATGTTCATCCTTCCCTGAGTGAAATAAATCTGAAGAAAATGAGAGAATTCTGCATCCTACCAAGTGTCATATAACTATAAAAAAAATGGAAAAACACTTTGCTTATTCATTCATTCATTATCTGTAACCTTACTTAACCAGTTCAGGGTCGCGGTGGGTCCAGAGCCTACCTGGAATCATTGGGCGCGAAGCAGGAATACACCCTGGAGGGAACGCCAGTCCTTCACAGGGCAACACAGACACACACACACCTATGGACACTTTTGAATCGCCAATCCACCTACCAACGTGTGTTTTTGGACTGTGGGAGGAAACTGGAGCACCCGGAGGAAACCCACGCAGACACGGGGAGAACACACCAACTCCTCACAGACAGTCACCCAGAGCAGGAATCAAACCCACAACCTCCAGGCCCCTGGTGCTGTGTGACTGCGACACTACCTGCTGCGCCACCGTGCCGCCCTACTTTGCTTATTGATATTTATTTATGTATTTTTAAATTTATTTGTTCAATAATGTTGAGGGTGAGAGCTTATTCAGAAAGGAGCTTGTAGCAGTAAGAACGTATATATTTATTGTTTAATCAGAGGAACACTAAATATGTTCGTTATATTTCTAATCACGTGGGTATTGTTCAAAATGACAGTTTCTGATTTTAACAAATAAACAAATAAAATCTACAAACTTTGTTCAATGGCATTCATTACAAATCAAGTATGCACAACATCAGTGACACATCATGCTATTACTGTTTATAAACATGAGGTGCCATGAACTCCAAAACTGTGGGCAAAAGATGCCTCTCCCAATAAAAACAAGGAAATGGCACTGTGTCCTACGCTGTAAGTCACACTGACTCTAGGTGGGCAGTAGGTAGATTTTCTAATGGCAAAAAACATACAGCAGTATCACAAAGAGGTGGCCATTATTTTTTGGACAGACAAACATTCTAGCAGCAAACATTTTTACTTTTGACTTGTTGTGTATTTGTCGAGTATTTTATGGCGCATATTAAGAAGCAAAACTCTAAAAACTCATTATCTGACCAGATGAGTCTTTTAAGGACTTGGGTCCTATAAGGCCTTGAGTTTGCTTAAGGTGCACCCTTGATGGAGACAGATGTTCAACACACAGCCTGCGTTATTGCAGCACAATTCATCAAATTAAAAGGGGCACTCTTTTTTTGGAAGAGCCCCCCACTACAATAGGACCTCCTCCCCTGAGTGCTAATATTAGCTCTAGCAATGTCATTCATTTCACATATCTGTCTCTTATTATCACCCACTAAGTCACGTACTAAGCAGTATCACTCGTCTGTGCAAACATTTTCAAGTGGTACCAGACACAGTCACACAGCTCCAGGATCCTCAAGTCCCACTTCAGGTGACTGTCTGTGAGGAGTATGGTGTGTTCTCCCAGTGTCTGTGTGGGTTTCCTCCGGGTGCTCCGGTTTCCTCCCACAGTCCAAAAACACACGTTGGCAGGTGGATTGGTGTTAACACAAACATGTCCATAGGTGTGTGTGTCACCCTGCCTTGCACCCTGTGGTTCTATGTAAGCTCTGGACCCACCTCGACCCTGAACTGGATAAGCAGTTACAGACAATGGTAATATGTTCTACAGTGCTAGAATATACTGCTGTAACATTATGTGGAGATTCCCATTGTTGGTCCATAGACTTGTCAGACCAAATTTGGAACTGTATGTGTGTGTGTGTGAGAGCGAGAGCGAGAGAGAGAGAGAGAGAGAGAGAGAGAGAAGTGTATGTGTGAAAGTGTAGCATGACCACAAAACCTGACCAATGCACTCAGTTGGAACAGAGTGCACTGCTACCCACAGCCTCATGTTTGTGCTTGTGTAAAGCGTGGGAGGGTGTCTGTGGTCATAAAGACCATGGGTGAGAGGGGAAAATCACCTCTGTATAAATAGCCGTTTTTTTCCATAAATAAGAAGTCGACCCTGTGGTTGTGTTTTGTCTTGACCACATTTCTCATAATTAGTCAAAGTTAAAAATAAAAAACAAAGAAACCAAGACCCGATTAGTTTGTTGCTTTGTAATGTATTTCCAGTGGCACTTTTTTTGAGGTGCTATTCATAATTATTACAGTAATATGTGCAGAAAGCCTGTAAATGAGGACTCGAGTTCTGAGAAATTCTCATCCATGATTCTTATGGATCTTAATAATAAATTTGTTCATAAACAGGTTAGACAACTTGTTTTTCAACATCTACATAGTGCAAATCCAGTTTACAATCCACAGGATACAAGAAGTCCCCGCAGTAAATGTGTTTGGTTGTAAGCTTATACTTTAAAAAGTTCTGCACATTTTGCTACTATACATGATTGATTTCATATATAATTCTAACATTAGCAGAGCTTTATTGGCTTCATCATTAAGTCCAGCAATGATTTGATGTCCAGCATATCCAGTGATGTCTGGCATTGTTTATAACATATATTCTGTGGTAAATTAGAAAAAAAAAAATTAGAAGTATTTTTTAAATCACTTAAAAGTATTAAAAGCTATAAAATATATCACTGGGGTGTTAAAGGTGTTAGAGGAAGCTCAATGATTTAAAGACAGCATATATTAAAAAAAGAAAAAAGTGTGATTAGCCAGGTTTACGTCTGACACATTTTGCAGCGTCACCGCAGAGTAGCAGTTCTCCATTACTGTGCACTGCTGCTCTCTACTGGTGATCGACTGAATTACATCAACTCTGTGTCTTAGTTCATATATTGGTCAATAACATGCTCTACAGATTTAACACTAACCCCAACCGTCTTATTCAACAAATATATGTTTCTACGGCTATGCCACGACTTTTAACGTTTAACTGTCTACTGTAAAATAAAATAAAATAAATGAATATAAAATAAAACTGAAATACTGCAAGTTTAAAGATTATGTTTGAACCAAATGAACTAAACAATACAATGAAATAGTAGTCAATTTAATAGATTAATATCAATCAAAGCTTTGCAGAGATTTCAAATTTACTAACTCCAAGAACAGTGCACACTGCAAGAAACTGATTTAATAAAAAAAAAAAACCTAGTAATTTTGGTAACTCCTAGTAATTTTGGAGCATTTTTATTGGTCAATTCATTATGACATTTTAATAAATAAACTTGAAGGACGGGTGGCACGTTGGCGCAGCAGGTAGTGTCGCAGTCACACAGCTCCAGGGACCTGGAGATTGTGGGTTCAAGTCCTGCTCCGGGTGACTGTCTGTGAGGAGTCTTGTGTGTTCTCCCCGTGTCTGTGTAGGTTTCCTCCCACGGTTCAAAAACACATAATGGTAGGTGAATTGGTGACTCAAAAATGTGTGTGTGTGTCGCCTTGTCAAGGACTGGTGCCCCCTCCATTCTGGGTAGGCTCCAGACCCACTGCGTTCCCCGAACTGGACAATGAATGAATGAACAAAACCATGTACAGGAGTAATGTTATCCCTTAGATACCAGTTAAACCTAAGTTAGTTAGCCTCTGGATGTCTAACTGAAGAATAGATGACAAGCATCTGATCTGTTTTCCTCTTTTGTTTGTCTTTTGAGTTATTCTTCTTTACTGAACTGACCGCTGTATAGGTCAGTGTGTCTAAGTCTTCTCCATGTTCACCCTGAATGTGAGCAAATATCAAGTGTTAATTTATTTATTTTTGGCATTTGAATAAAGTCTTGATAATGCACAAACTAAGAGATTTTAATATGTGAGGACAGAATTTACTTTAATTTATCAAATAATCATTTAAACAAAATTTTTAAAAAATGAAATGAAGAGGGAGAGTAAAAGGTGATAAGTAAAACAAAACAATGCAAGCATATGTATCTCACCTGAACATCAGTGCTTGGCGATTCTGATGATTCTGAAAAATGACATTTTAAAAATGTTATGTTATTTTTAATTCCCTATGAATGTATTGGAATGAATGAATTGTAAAAAGCTAACTATATGTCATCAAATATGTCAGTTACCTCTGCACTTTGAGCAACATATATGTCTCTTTTTGTTAACAGAAATGACAAGGTGTAGAAATAACAAAACCATGGTGAGAACTAATGTTGCCGTCAGTGAGTAGATAAGGACTCTGTTCTCTGCACATCGCTCTGTGAAAAACAGAATTGAACAAGAGGCTAGAGATATGTATCCAGCTTTAAAGAAATACAACTGTCAGTGAGAAAAACAGCAGCTAGTAAACTTCTAGCATTTCATGACAACCTCCTCGTCTCTACACTCACTGTTCATTTGATCAGCTCTGTGTGGTGATGGTGCAGTACTGTTGAACTGGTGTGAGTGGATCAGACACAGCAGTGCAGCTGAAATTTTTAAAAACTGTGTCCACTCTGTCCACTCTATAGACACACCTACTGTACCTACCTTGTAGATGAAATGTCAGACATAGTAGCTCATCCGCTCATTTACAGTTTGTGTTGGTCATCCTCTAGTCCTTCACCCATAGATACTGGACGCTGTCTGCTGAATCTTTTTGGTCTGTTGACTGTTCTCAGTCTAGTAGGTATAAAAATTCCAGCAGCACTGCTTTGTCTTACTCACTTCCCAAAAACACCAGTTATGTGGTGGTCTGTTATGGTAGCACTGACAATTAAATAACTGTGAAAGCTGTTAACAAAATCTGCAGTGCAACATTTAATTTTAGAACTCCAAAGTGCCCCTGTATAGACTTGAGGAGATGATAAAAAAGCACAATGAGTGTAGAAATGGGGAGGATGTTTTAATGTTAAGGCTGATAGGCGTATAAGCTTATTCTGACAAGCTGTCAGTTTTTGTTAAGACTGTTTGTCCATTTTGATGTCATTTCACATCAGAAAGTGTTGTGACAACTTTCATTTGTTCTAAAAAAAAGGCTTTATTAAACCCTTGAAACCTTGACTGGGTTCCAATACAGGGATTAGGCCTAAATTTGGACTGCCTTTCCCTTTAAATGAAGAATCTCCATTCTGAATGCTACAGGCAGACCAGGTTAATCCCTGTCTATATAAGATTTCATTACATTGCATTTGTACTTCTCATCCCAGAAGGAAGCAGCAAACACAAGTCATATCAAGCCACAAAAACACTTAGCAGTATCATTTCTACTTACAATACACATAGTTCAACAATGGAAATAGTATTATAAGTATTTTAATGCAATAAATGTGAATGTGGATTTTAAAAGTAATGTGTGTCCGTTACTTTAACAGATTTTCGATTTATATTGTATAAATATAGCATTTACCCTTTATATAAGACTATTTTAGCAGCCATAAATGTTACCTGCATATAATTATGCAGTTATGTAAGTGAGAATCCATATAGAGGGCACTTAGGTTTGTTTTTATTGATGTGTGGCATTTGTTGTGAAACACTTATTAAACCCTCAGAAAGCTGCCTTTCAGTAAAATGTTACCAGCTAAAGTTTCTTTGACTTTAAACTGTATAAAGAAAGAGCACTTCAGTGTATATTATTCAGCAGTGATCTCTTCAACCCAGCTCATATACAAGCCAAACACTACCTTCTATTTTTAGATCTGTTCCGTTCCCAAACAGTATCTGTCCACACACAGCCACAGCACAGTAGTAAGTTCCAGCGTCAGAGAGACTGAGGTTGGTCTTGGGGAGTTTGTAGACACAGCTCTGAGTAGGAGAATCAGTCTCAGAACTCCTGCTACACTGACTGTTAGTGTCTCCATGAGTGTAAATGATTCCTGGAGGAGATTCTCCTGGTCCATGTCTCAGCCAGTACACACTGTGTTCTCCTGCAGACACACGGCTGTGGACTGTGCACTCAATCTCAGGACTGTCTCCTTCGTGACCATGGTACGACGTGGGCTTCTGGAGAATCGTGTGGTCACTGTGTTTAGACTCTTGATGAGAAAGAAAGGTTTAGTGCACTTAGTAATAGTAAAATTTCATCAAAGTAACAGTACTTTTACTTGAGTAGAACATTTTAGTACTCTTTCCATCTCTGAATAAAATATAGTCTATAAAACAGTATTCATAAAAAGTGTCGGCTCACACTAAACAGTAGTTCCTCACTCTACACAATTTACACATTTAAATTTTACAAATGTTTAGAGTGAGGAACTACTGTTTAGTGTGAGCCAACACTTTATATGAATACAGTTTTATAGACTATATTTTATTCAGAGGTGGAAAGAGTACTAAAATGTTCTACTCAAGTAAAAGGACTCTGATGAAATTTTACTGAAGTACAAGTAAAAAGAATGTACTCAAGTAAAAGTAAAATGTAGTACATTTTAAATTTACTCAGAGTAAAAGTTACTTTTTTAACAGCAACCCTGAACTGGATATGCAGTTGCAGGCAATGAATGAATGAATATATCTGTTTAATAAAACGTTACCAGCAGGTTGCTAGAAACATTTTATGAATTTTATGAATCCCTTGAGGGAAATTAAGTTGTCATAGCAGTCAGGTGCTTATATATACAGAGCTATAATACCTGCAATACCTGAAATGTGCAAAAAAGTTCAGTGAATTATGCTACTAGACACTTAGAATACAAAAGCATGTGAGATAAACAAAATTAATTGGTGTAGATTGAGTCATAACACAAAGGTCAATAGAGGAAACAGATCTGTAATACCAACCAACACACACTGATGTATTTTCTGCTAATTTGATCCTCTTACTATAATAGGAAATCTTATTTTATCTACCAAAGCAGTGGTACAAATATTATTTAATGTAACTGTACCTTTACATGTGCCCTACATGTGCAGGTTTGATGTTGGGTTTATATAAGCTTCTAATTCTTTCTTGGCAAACACAGCTTACACTGCATTATAAAGATGTTGCTTTCTTGTGCTTGAAGTGGTCCCTTAAATATGGCCCGGGGTTCATTTCTTTCCAGAGCAACACAGAATTCAATGGGGTTTCACACTCAGCTGGGTCTGCACCCACCTATTGTTATGTTCATTTTTACTTAGTAACGGATGTGAATTTAAAAAGTACAAGTATACAAAACACTAACGCGAATACTGTAAAAATTAGCCTTGATAAAGTTTGTAGTGCATATCCTCACTGTCCAATTAAACATGTATCTCCCAAATGTATTCTCAACAAGAAGGAAAAAATCTTATTAACCTTCAATAGTAATGAGGTTTTCTCCTAGTATTTTTTGAGCATTTTTATTGGTCAATTCATTATGAAATTTTAATAAATAGGGACCAGGGACCTGGAGGTTGTGGGTTGGAGTCCCACTCCTGGTGACTGTCTGTGAGGAGTGGTGTGTTCTCCCTGTGTACGCATGGGTTTCCTCCGGGTGCTCCGGTTTCCTCCCACAGTCCAAAAACACACGTTGGTAGGTGGATTGGCGAGTCAATATATATATATTACGAGTGGGATTTGATTAAAAAAATTAATCGAATTCATTAGAAGCTTTGTAATTAATTAATTGAAATTAATCACATTTTAATCACATTTCAATATTTAGCATGAGAAATATTGATTGAAGTTTGGAAACGAACATAAGCTTAAATACAAAATCTTGTTTATTTTCCCACCAGTCTACTACAAGTGAATTGGTCAATTTGTCTGACGTGGACTTTGACATTTTGTTTCTGAATTTGAACCCTGACATGTGGTCGAGTGTTGACTGGCAACATTTTGCATTACAGTAATCCCTCGCTACTTCACGGTTCATCTTTCGCGGATTCGCGGGTTTTTTCAAGGGGGCTTTTTTATCATTTACATGTATTAGACTAGTCCTGTAGGTGACAAAATATATCATTTACAAGTATTTCTTATGTACAGTACATGTATTGTTCATGTCCACATCCGAGTGAAATTTACTTACACTAAATCACAGCTTAGGAATGACTCTATTAAAGAAAGTGGTAGGATATCACATGTAGTTCCAGCTGAAAAACATTATAGAATGACTGTTTAATGCAAAGGGTGGGTTGTTAACAGTACAGGGAGGGTTTTAAAAGTCCAAATACACGTTAAATGCATAAAAAATATCTTTCCTCTACTTCGCGGAAATTCGTTTTTCGCGGGTGATCTTGGAACATGGGAAAACGAGGGATCACTGTACTGTTAACATTACTGACCTGTGCACTAGCCCTAACATGGTTTGTGTTGAGGTAGTAACGAAGGGTGGAAGTGATCCTGTGGTAAGCAAACTCCTTCCTGCATAAAGTGCAAATAACATTTTTGTTTGTACTTCCATCTGGAAGTTTCTTGTATTTAAATTTCCCATCCACCAGCGTAGTCTCTTATATATTATATATATAGCCATGTTTACAATCCTTTACAAGTGTATAATAATGTCTACATTTTTTCTTACAGACATAGTATTAGTAGAAATGGTTACCAATGTATGGCCTAACACTTGTTGAAGCAAAATGAGATCCATAAAAAAATCCATATATTTGTTATTGGAATAAGTTATTTTAAAAGATATGTAGGGTTGTGTGAATTATGATGATGATATATATGTAGATGTCATGGAGCCTTAAAAATGGTTACACACATGGGAATTGATATTCTTGTCCTTTTTATCAAAATGCATTCAAAAAGTTTAGACTTTAATGTTTCTACTTAAAAAAGCAGAGTCTCTGGCCTTTAAATTATGTCAGAACATCATCACTGACAAATAGCAATAGGCCAAAATTACCTGGGGAAAATAATGAGTTGATAGTTGTGTTCTTCATGGACAGTTACAACTTTACTGCACATGAACTGAACATTGCATCTCTGTTGTGCAAAAACTCAATTTTGTTTTTTCATTAAATGAAAATACCAGAATGTCAATGGAAATGACGATTTCACTATGAATAAACTTACTAAAATGAGCCAAATGTACTTGGAATAAAATCCTTTTATGCTAACAGAAAGGTACATGCTTGCTCCTGACAAGTTACTTACCAGAGATATTAGGGATATTAGGTTTATATTAGACAATTATGATGGTATTATTTCAGGAAAGAAAATAGAGTGATCAATACCTGTTAAAATAAGCAGTGTTCCCGTTCCGAAATTCATAACTGCATTGTGAAACTGTGCACAGTAGTATACAGCCATGTCAGATGGTACAGTACTGGAAATGTTTAAGTGGAGTAGTCCAATGCTTCTTGCTGCTGTAAAGCGTGGATTGTCTTTGAAATCACCAAATAAACCCACAGATCCGTATTTGGAAGTTATTGCTAGAAGTTGAGGTTTCATCCCAATTGGTTCTTTGTACCAAAAGAGTAGAGACACTTTTTCAGTGAAAGAACACTGAAGTGTCACTGGAGCTCCAAGTTCAGCAGATATTATGTGAGGGAGGCTCTGAACCTCCAAACATTTTGTTACACCTAAGAAATGCAAAACATGTAAGCATACCAACTATAGGAATTGTTTTCAAACAGTGAAAAAAAGCAAGATTGCTATGGATCTTACAATTCTCCAATATGGGAACTGTTCATTTTGTAAAAAAACTATTAGTTGTGTGTGTGTGTGTGTGTGTGTGTGTGTGTGTGTGTATACATATACAAAGTGTATACAAAGTATATATATATATATACATTGTGTGAAAAAACAAATTACACTTACAGTTAAAAACTCCAGAGGAGATGAGGAAGGTGTGCAGCCACATGGTGATGATGCTAGTTGTTCAGTTCCTTGTGCTGCACTGATGAAATGTTAAAGATCATACAGATAAAAAGAGTGTCCACCCCCAGAGCAGAAAAGAACCCCATATTTCAGATTTTGGTGCAGCCTACAATAGCTAGAGCTGGGTATAAATGCAGGTAAACTGCAGGTAAAAAGGCAGGCCTTGTTACGAAAATTTAACTGGCTTAGTACAAGACTATCATTCAGTTCAGTGATAAAAAGGTCTGATCATGGGTCAAAATGGACCAAACAAGATTTTTAATCAGATATAACTAAAAATAACAGCCAGAATGTAAATAAAGAATGTAAACAAAGAATGTAAATAACAGTGATATTATTTATATTCTTTATGCATATGACAAAATGCATTTGTAAAACAAACTGATAAAAGATTATTCCAACCCACACATCATGACACTCAGACATGCAGTGTATTTTTTCATGAGTATATTATATATGTACGAGGTTTTGTCATGGTGTCTACTCAACATTCCCAGGGCCCTTTGTTTCTTCAATGAACAAACAAAAACAAACAAACAAACACCAAAATATGAATAGAGGACTGGTGTACACTTATCAGTTACAAGATAAAAACTACTGACAGGTGATTATCTCCTTACAAAACCACCAGTCAAAGTGTGGGATATATCACAAGTGATCAGACAGTTCTTGTTGTTAACGTGTTGAAAGCAGTTCTAAACCCTTTCTATAAAAGCCAGCATTAACTTTTTTCAGCACTTTGGGTTACAACAGCTCTTTTGTGGTATCAGACAAGACAGGGTAGCCTTTGATCCCTGTGTCAGTGGGATGAGTGAAACATAATAAATAAATAAATAAATAAATAAAAATTCAGAACAAAACAAGGATTTGGAACTGGATTTTCCCCTTTCAAACGTTAATCATTAATGCTTTAAAAAGGATATTTTATGCAATAAAATGAATGAAGATAAAATCACTTTTTCCATTCATATGCAGTAATTTGGGGTTCTAGTACACCTGCAAACTCTGAAACTGAAAATAACAGCCTAATTTATTTTATTTCTATTTTATTAACAGCCTATTTTCAGCCTAGTCTGAAACCATAAGACAAAATGTGTTGTTCTGATTTTATGCTGCCTCTAATATTGTCCCACATCTTCAATCTCCTTTCTCTAAGTAACAGGCACTGAAACCAGTCTTTAGACAGAGTGAAAATAGCACTGTGTTGTATGGTCCTTGTGATATTTTGACCAAATCATGTCACTGCCCCTAGAATTATGTCTCCATAGACTAGGCATTCTTTTAATCTAATGGTGACAGCCTAATGTGTGTCTATATATATATATACTATATATAGACTACACTTAGAAAGATTTATAAATCATTTAAAATTGGTTTATTAATGGTAATTAATTAATTTAATTCATTGTTGTTAATTCGGGCGGCACAGTGGCACAGCAGGTAGTGTCGCAGTCACACAGCTCCAGGGGCCTGGAGGCTGTGGGTTCGATTCCCGCTCCGGGTGACTGTCTGTGAGGAGTTGGTGTGTTCTCCCTGTGTCCGTGTGGGTTTCCTCCGGGTGCTTCAGTTTCCTCCCACAGTCCAAAAAAAAACACGTTGGTAAGTGGATTGGTGGCTCAAAATTGTTCGTAGGTGTGAGTGTGTGAGTGAATGTGTGTGTATGTCTGTGTTGCCCTGTGAAGGACTGGCGCCCCCTCCAGGGTGTATTCCCGCCTTGCGCCCAATGATTCCAGGTAGGCTCTGAACCCACCGCGACCCTGAACTGGATAAGCGGTTACAGATAATGAATGAATGAATGAAAGCTGTTAATTCATTAAAAGTAATTAATGACCAGTTATAGCACATAGACAAAAAGGGCAACTGTGACCTGTTGTTTGTCACATCCATCTACAGTTAAACCACAGATCTTGCCAGATACTGGTCTCCTCCATCAGTCGACATTAAGCCAGTCAGCTTTATCACTTATTTGATAATAAGTTTAACCATTTAACCACCAGATTTAATAAATTACAACCAACAAAATGTCTTTTTATACATAAATGATAATGTGGTTTAACTTAACATGTGATATCACTAAAAAATTAAATCCACATTCTCAGGTCTGAGCTTATTCTTTACCTAGTTCTATAGCGAAGCAGCGAAGTGCAGCGAAACGAGACGAGTCATTGGATAAATGCTGGGCTTTGTCCCGCCCATCGGACGCTCAGCGTCTCTGGGGGTCTATGGGGCAGTGGGCTTCTGCATGATTGGATGATCTGTCTGAGGCTGAATCCCTTTTTGATTGACAGCGAAATGAGTGAATCAGCGATCCTTTGGTGTAAAGATCCGTGGGAGAATTACATTTTCATTCTGTTCTGAGTTGAAACGGAAATTTTCTTAAACCTCTTAGCAGCATTTTCTTTGTTAAAAACAACTAGCGACAAATCGAGCTTCTATTTCTGGTGGGTTTTTTGTAGCTGCTTGTGTTTGGAGACTGACTTCTATCACTCTTTCTGACTTCTATCTCAGTTTCTGTCCAGTGGGTGCTGCTGAGCCCCTCCACCGTCACAAAGCACCCACAGGCGGACACACTTCACATGGGCCAAGGCCGTTTAAGCAGCCTAGCTCTGCTGGCCATTGAGAGGACACTAGTCAAGTCCCTGGAAAAGACGCCTTGTTGGTACGACAGGGTCACAGATCATTTTCTTGAAAAGGAACGGAGGGTAGAATTTACGTATAAATAAACCGACACATTTTATGATGTAGGCCGAAATTGAGCTTCCCCTCTTTGAAAGACCAGCATCCGCCACTGGTGTATATGTATATGTGTGTGTGTGTGTGGGTGTGGAGCTTTAATTATTATATTCACTTTATAATTTATATATAACCGCGACCCTGAAATGGAGAAGCGGAGAAGAAAATGATGATGATGATGATGATGATTTATATATACATCCCCATTATTTATGTAATTACATTATTTAATAATTGTATGTTCTTAGAAATACTGATGAATAACCTTTGAATTATTTATAATGGGCAACCATCTCACGAATGGTCCTCTGACCACTAATCTACCATGCCAGGGTCTTCTGAAGGGCCCACAAGATCCTCAGGGACAAAACCCACCCCCAACACAACCTCTTCACACTTCTTCCATCTGGCAGACATTACAGGAGTGTGAAATCAAAGACCACAGGTTACTGAACATTTTCTACCCCCAAGCCATAAGGAGTGTTCACGCCTCACATACAAAGGCCCTGCCTCCAACACCTCCAATTTCTGCATCCGGACAATGATTGTGAGTGGGTTTGAATGCCTCCACCCCCACTCTGTCTCCCACACTCACAAAGCATGGCTGCATGGACATTACATAAAGAATAATGAGTTCCATACACAGTAACATAGAATTTATATATGATTCAGTTTAAAGGAACCTATGAAAATTGTATTACTGCTTACCTTTATTAATGCAATTCATACTGATAATCTGGAACACAGAACCCATATTTTACAATATAAAATATGTAATATGGCTCTTAGAAATCTATTACTGCATTCATTGTAACTTCTGTTAAATGTGCATTTATTTGTTCTATGAATATAAATGTGAGTTTGTTTTAGACCATTTAAGGTTAGAACTCACAATGTTAGTGACTTTGAATGTAGCACACTTATATTTTTTATTTATTAAAAAATACAATGATTGCAAATGTAATATATTGTTTATATATATATGTGTGTGTGTGTGTGTGTGTGTGTGTGTGTGTTTGTTATCCACTGAAGGTAGTGTGTAGTATAAGAATTGGATTTTGCAATGTAACACTTTCTCAGTGGAGACTATCTGGAATCTTGAACTTGAAAGTAAGTGAAAGATTCACAGAACTTAAGAAACAAAACAAAACAGAGTACTGCATTTGGGAGAGATCTCAAACAGAACAGAATGTAATGTGTTGTGTTGTGGACACAGGCATGGTCCGCCAGGGTGGTATTCCACTCAGCAGGATTCCTTAGTTAGGTCCCGCTAAGATATTTCCTACTGGACAGTCTACACTAAGAAGTCCTGCTTTGTGGAATAGCCCGCAGAATGAAGGGGGGCATTAAGAGGGCAGACTGAATCCACACCGGCCGGGTATAAAAGCTGTGCGTGTCAGTCTGGAGTGACTACGAGAGTAAACAGAGAGGGCGCCATTTCACGAGTCCACTTCCTGTGCGGACGGAAGTGGAGTGTGTGAAGTCTACAGTGGTGGTCTTTTAGCGTCGAGCGTCCAGAACTGTCCGGATTTCTATTGTTCTAACGTGTTTAAACCATGAGCCGAAAGAGGAGCCACGCGTTTCTGGAGACGGGTCAAGTCCCGGAGGCTCCGTCGGACGGAGCGGAGGAGGAGGCGGGAGGCTTCCCGGAGCTCGACACCGACGAGGAGCTGGTCTGCTCCGTCAGCGACATCACCGAACACCTCGGCCGCAACATGACGGCGCTGCTCGAGGCGGCCCTCGCCGAGATCCGCAAGCTGGTGGGTGTGAGGATCCGCGTGCTGAAGATGGAGCTGCGCGAGAAGAACGAAGAAGTAGCGCTGCTCCGCGCGCGGCTTCAGGTCGCGGAGAGGGACGTAGGAGCGGTCGCGAGAGAGCTGGTAGTGCCTGAGTTGGAGCGCCGGTCAGAGCAGAAGAAGGGGAAAACCGGCGTCCCCGTGGTCAAGAAAGAGAAGATTAACGCTATCTGCGACTATCTGATGAAGGATAAGAACTCGCGCAGCTGCGGGGCCGAGGTGGACGGGGAACAGCTGTCTCCCAGTCCCGCGGAGTGGACGGACAGCGGGGTGACCGGCGGCGGAGGGGCCGGTGGTGCCGGAGGGGAGCCCGGGACAGACGCCGGGGCAGATGACCTGTTCAGTATACTGCCCTCCTCCAGTAAACGGCTCTACGATTATGAGTGGATGACCGGAGTGGAGCTCAATTCAGACTTTAAAGGTAATATAGCCTTTGGAATCATTAGGACTAGATTTTCACCTATTTATCTTTCTAACATTTGGGAATAGCCAGTTCCGCCCACTAACGTAGCTACTTCTCCCTCAGTCACGATGTTAACAAGCTGGGGGAGTGAAGGCTAGGGCTCGCTTCTTCTGATCTTACAAAGCAATGGTCCAGTTTTTCTATCAGTTTATTCAACTATATTTCTTTCATCTCAGATTTACACAGCTCAATCTACTTATTACATCCACAGACCGCTATCTGCGAAAATCTTTTATCTGGTTCCTATTTGTGCTAAAATAAAACCCTGAAATCTTTTTCAAAGGCACAAATCTGTAATTTGTCATACAGGGATAATTGAGGGCAATATTATCTAAAATATTTCCCTCAAACACATCTCAGTGAACTAGTTGCTATTTACATCTGTATGTGTAGTAGGGCATGTGCTGTTTGTGGTAGGACTATGTAGGGTGTTTAAATGGGGGACAGAAACAGCTGTTTTTTTTTTCATAATATCTCAGATAATTATAATAAAGCCTTAAAATAACCACTGATAAATAAAGCTCTACTGGGATAAGTATATATTTGTTTTGGTATCTACCACTCCTTAAGGTCTTTCCTGTACATTTGATGATTCATTAACTTGGAAACTACAGTCTTAAAACCGATTGGTAGATCATTGTGACTTTTTTTTCCCCCTTTCAGGTGAACATGAGGCAAAGTGTGAGAGTATAACGGTTGCACCAGAGGCTGACGAAGAGGACGATGACTCAGAAGGCGGGAGAGGCGGGATGGGGCTGGTCTCTGGCGAACCCTCTGCCTCCTTTTCTCTGGACGCTCATGCTTCCTCTGGAGAGGACGGGAGTCCTGTGGGGGATGGTATGGACAGATTAGATCCAGGTGAGTGCTGTGAAAGTTGCCTGTCAGTTCCAGTTCCAGATACACTCTACAAATCATGGCCCTAGCTTTTCACTAAAAGGTTTTCAATAAATATCTAGTGGTATTTTTATCTGACTCCAGAGGTCCTTCAGCAGCACTTGTCCTGAACTTATGAACTTATCCTGAATTTATAGAAAATATATTCTTAAAATCACAATCGAGATACTAGACAGGAAGGTCACAATTGGATATTTTCCCCAATAATCGTTTAGCCCCAGTAAACACATGAGAATACAGTGCTGTTGGGTCAGTATTGCCCATGCACTAAATAATTGTTGACATACCATGCACTGTGTGCAAAAACCATTAACTTATGGCAGACTGTGCTTTTCGGAGGATGTAGGAAGACATTTGGGAGTCAGCCGCTGCATCGCACCAGTATGGAAACATCTTTCATTGATCACTCACACATTCAGACAAGGAGGACTACTTTATTACATTTTAAGCCAAAAAAATTATTTAGGCAGACAGTCAGTATAAATCCTTATCCTCCAATAATCTGTTCCACTCTCAGAGTGTAGGGACAGAAGGATCAGATAATTTACCTTGTAAACAGGGGGGAAAATCAAAATAATTTGTGGCTTGTCTCTTACACTTTAAAACAAAAAACGAGTGATATTGTTTGTGAATGATCTGTATATGAATAACTCCCTCATATTCAGACAGAAGAGCAGAGAGACTGACATGCTAACAGTTTTCCGTTACATCCTATGGTGAAAATGCTAATGTGGCTAACAGATTTGAAGGGTCTTTTTTTTCCCTCCTTATACTACAGTGTGATTCTTTTAACTCCCCCTGACAAAAAGAGGAGGTGGGATTCTGTGATTCTGGGTGTTGTAAAACTTCCTAGCACAGGAAGAGGAGTTGTGTATTTCTCAATCTTTCCCATTCGTTTACTTTAGTGCTGAGCTCTAAAAGCAGACCATTGGCCCCCGATATATAAATACCTCATGGTTATGTACTTAATATTAAGCACAATTAATTAATTCATCATATGTACTTGCTTCATCCTGGTCAGGATCACAGGGGGCCAGGCGCCTACCTTGTATTGTTGGGCACATGGCATGAACACCCCCTGGAGAGGGTAATTACACACATTGTATAATGCATATACATTATTGCTTAAAAAAATTAAGCATTATTGTATTTATCATATTGGAGGACATGGCCAAAACAATAGACTGAGTTCATGCACAAAGACGATGATGCAAAGATGATGATGAAATTTCAATGTTACTGAAGTATGTTAGTTGTACAAGTTGTGAACTTACTTGAACCTAAAAAAAAAATACATAGGCCACATCATTGTCCAGGGGTGTTTACAGTTTTGTATTAAACTCAAGCTGTGCTCTCATCTCTCCTCAGGTCAGCACTTCTCATCTCACACTTTCATTTGCCCATTTTGTGGAACCCTCTGCCCTGATTCCTCATACCTTGAGGAGCACATTAAGCTGATGCACCGGGATGAGAGCATCCAGGCCATGCAGTCCACCTCCTCAGGGTCCCGTGGTGAAGGAGCTGAGGGTAATCGAGGCCGAGTTGCAGGGGGCTCAGGGCCTCGTGAGAGGAAGGTGAAAGGGGGCTATGAGTGTGTTGAATGTGGACGTCATTTTAACTACCTGGGAAACCTGCGTCAGCACCAGCGCATCCACACCGGGGAGAAACCCTTTGTGTGTCCTGAGTGCGGAGAGCGTTTTCGGCACGCCGCTCGCCTCAAGAGTCACAAACTGAGCCACAGCGGAGCACAGAGCCCCTTCCCTTGCCCCCAGTGTGGGAAAGGCTTCTCCGTGCTGTCCGGACTCAAGCGGCACCAGCGAGTACACACAGGAGAGTCCCCCTACGGCTGCCCTCAGTGTGGAAGGCGATTTAAGGAGCTCGGAAACCTGTACACACACATGCGCATTCACAGTGGAGCCACACCCTACGCTTGCTACCAGTGTGGGCGGAGCTTCCGTCACTTAGGCACCTTCAAAAGTCACCGCTGTACACCCGCCACACAGCTGGCCAGTGGACACGCTCCAGCCTGGGTGCAGGATGACAAGGTTCACACAGGATAATGGAGCCTTCCTACTCTTATAAGGTTTAGTTCTTCAACAGCCAGGCTCAGGAGGACAAGGTACACAGGGGATAACGGAGCCACACCGGCTTCAACTATATACAGAACTACAGACACATGTTTTTCAACCATTGGGCTGAGGAGGACAAGGTGTACGCAGTCTAATGGAGCCACACTGGGTTTTAATTTACAAACAGGAATACAGAAATGTGTTATTCTTATACAGCCTTTTGAAGAATAGCCTGACTGACTAAATGTTTGCAGATTGTGAAAAACGTTTAGATGCTAAGACATTTTGAAAGGGAAAAAAAAAAGTGGCCCAATTCTCTGAGCTTCTTGTTAGTGCAGATAAGCTAAAAATGGTTCTTCACAGTACAGATGAAACAGAAGGAGTGTCCTAGTGTTTTTTTTTTTTTATATAAATCTCACTCTGCTGTAGTTTTTATTTTTCATTACAAAGAAAAAAATCGACATTGCAGAAAAGGGCTCTAAACGAGTCTCCTCAGTTTGGTTATTATAAAAGACAGTTGCTAAAATAAAATAAGGATCATTTAATCAGTGGCTACTCAGACTGCAGCATTAAATTTGAGAGGGACATGCTATTGTTGACCATAATCCAAAATAATTCACTTTGTCGGTTTCACATTCTGTGGGTATATTTACAGATGCTAGGCTATATATTTACTTTCTCAAGCAGAGCAACAATAAGCAGCTCAAATATATTCCTGTGTTCTGTCTGCATTTGATTATAATTTTTATTCTGGTAAACAGTAAACTAAATTAATTTGCTGAATTCAGTCACTACCCAGTGGCTGCTCTTTTCAGTGAATTTTGAGTTGATGGGTTTTCTGTTCAGGGAAGTGTATCAAATACAGCACACAGAGGTAAGGTTGAAATACACAAAGTATTCCTTTGGTGTCAAGCTGAGGGTTTCCAGAAGAGCAGTACACCAAGGTTGTGCGATTTGGTTAAAGCTTGCTTATTAAAGAAACAGAACAAAAAAAAAAAAGGCTTACAATACATTTAAGTACTCCCTTCACATATGAAATGCATATTCAAAACACAGACTTGACTAGGCATGTTCATTTGTGGGTTGACTTCACACTTGTTTTTTTTTGTTTGTTTTTTTTTCTTTTTCTATTTGTTCTGCTGGTGGTTAGGACAGTTTTTGGTTTTATTTTATTCTATTTCACACTATCCAGCCATGATCTTTTTTTCTGCAACAGTTCTGCGATGGACCTAACTTTGAAAGCTGTGGAGCTGTGCTTTAAGTGTCCTTGTTTTAAAAAAAAAAGCGAGCGCACAATAAGGACCCTGTATTACATAATCAACTGCTCATTTGGTTGGTTTTTGCAATATGCTGAGCCTCCTGTTGTGATTGAGTGTTATATTTACTGTACTAGTTTACTACTTTTAACTGTAATTTACACTATTAATTGTTTTCTTTTCCTATAAATATGGCCACACTTAATCTCTAAGCATACTCTATAATGTGAAAAGTGTGTGGAAAGCAAAACTGTTCAATATTGCTTTTGCAAACATGTAAAGACTGTTATGTAAATATTTTACACAATGAGAACCGCACCTAAGGTGGTGTTAAACAAGTTAGACTTTTATCAACATTGATG
The DNA here is from genome assembly GCF_029633855.1 of Hoplias malabaricus. Classification (NCBI taxonomy): domain Eukaryota; kingdom Metazoa; phylum Chordata; class Actinopteri; order Characiformes; family Erythrinidae; genus Hoplias; species Hoplias malabaricus. The sequence continues at coordinate 14,297,954 of NC_089808.1, forward strand.
CTTGATTTATCTCTATATATTATTGTATGACTGTTAAATAAGGAGATACAAACTGGCAGTGATGAATACATTCGACTGGTCTTTGCCAACTCTAATAAACGTTCATGTTCTAGGATCTTAAACGGTTTTGTGTCAGTGTGAATGTGAATTCTGTTATTAGCAAATTAATGCCAAAGTAAAAGTTAGTTTGGGTGGATTTACCTTCTGCATCAGCAGATTTGAGTCTACATGAGCTGTGTGAAACTAAACAGGAAGTTTGGTTGATGTATGAATTTTAACAGCCAGAATGTTTTAAAAACCACAAAATGATCAACATTGAAATGAACAGATAACAGAAAAAAAACTGCACGTGTGCATACTCAAACAAATATTGTAACTATTAAATCTGGAGTAGATCATTTTGTAGAAAGCAACAACTGTAAATTAGTTTTTGATGTTAACCAACTGGGGAAAAACTTTCAGCCCTCTTTCTAAAGCCCCTCTCTTTAAAAAAATACAATTAAATAAATAAAGCGCACTGCTACAGCTAGAGAAGTCCTTGAAATAGGAGTCCAGTGTGACATTTTCTATTTCTGTCCTTTTCTTTCTTAAGTAGTGCAGGCTGTTGCAGGTAGCTATAGAATTTTCTGTGCCATCTAGCTCTCTGTCAGCAATGTGTGTGTGTGGAGGTGTGCGAAGGACAAGTGTAAATGAGTAAACATACTGACTGCAGGGCTCATGAATGTGGGAGGGTCAAGAAGTAGGGATAAAGAGGCAGGTAGGCCTGTGTTCATATACTGCATGCAGTGTGCAAATTACCTCACACAACAGCTACAAGTTGAACACTAAGCTATTTAAACACTGGTGGGCAGAAGGACAATACACACATTGCTTGACGCTAAACTTTGCCTATGTGGAACACCATTGACTCAGGAGCTGCTGAATGCTCATGAGCCAATGCTGTTGAAACATCTGTGTGTATTAGGGCATTTAATGTACATGTGTATAATAAGTAAATGTGTCTGTCTAAAGTAAACAAGCTGCCATTCTAAGTCATTCATTCATTCATCATCTGTAACTGCTTCATTCTCTCTCTTTCTCACTCTCTTCTGTCCCTTATTGTCTTTAGCTCTCTCCCACTCTACCCCCTCTCTCTGATTTTGGTTTGTTAATGGTATGGTGTACTATTTTATATATATATTTACAAGTAGGCTATTTTGATAGGCTAAAAGTAGCTTATTAGAAAATGCTGTCAACAGAATAAGCACGGTCTATATCCCAGTATGAATGTGAATGTAATGTAATTATGATCATACGTTTTATAATTTGATTTACTATGTACTGTTTTGGAAAATTCAAGAAAATACCAACAAGCTAAGATTGTGTAATGCACCAAATGAAAAGATTTATCATGAAAAACACATGAAAATAATACAAGTTGTATGGCTGAGCATGTGCAGAACCGTTAAGACACACATTAGCACAATTTGTCAGAACAAATGGTCAGTTTTTTTGTCAACAACACAGTTCACATGCTACAGCAGAAAGCACGGTGTTAGCGGTCTTTGAACATAATATAGCTCAACTAGAACAGCAAACTAGGGTAGTGTTCGAAATGATTCACTACCCTCCTGAAGTCAGTTCCCTATAATAGCACAATTTATAGGGAATAGTGAATAGGGAGCTATTTTGGGCATAGGGCCAGTCAATATGGTGTGGATTTGCTAGGCAGTGTGGACAAAGTTAGAGGAGAGACACTGATACTGGTTTCTTCCTCTTGGACAGAACAAAAGGTGCCCTTGTAAGAGCTAATTTCCAGTCACTGAGATACACTCACACCTGTGAGCAGTTTCACATACTCACCCTGTCACACACACACATACGCAATCACTCACACCTGTGAGCAATTTCACACACACCCACCCAATGACTCACACACACACACACCCAGTCACACACCTGTGTGCAATTTCACACACTCACCCAGTCCCTCACACGCTCACACTGGTGGACATTTTCTCACACCTAACAACATGTGTTTTTGGACTGTGGGAGGAAACTAGAGCACACAAAGGAAACCCAGAAAGACACAGGGAGAACACCATATGAACAGCACACCCAGACCCTGGAGCTGTGTGGCAGCCATGTTTCCTGTTTTGCCAACTCTGCCCCTCCACGCTGACTCAGAAGTGAAGGAATTTGATGAGTAAGTCCTGCTCACTTTGGGAACGCTGACGGGATTTAGACGTTCAACAATTATTCCCAGTCCTGTTCAAGGTGTTTTGATGATATGTTTATGTCCTTGTTGCCATAGCAACCAGTCCGTAGGCAATACACACGCCAGGCTAAAGTAGTTTCAGCCGAGAGACAGTATAAAGGCTGTATGCGAGAAACAACATGTCCTCCTGCTGCTTTTAGTGACTGAGGCGGCAGGACTGTGTCAGAGCATGAACACTCCAGCTTTTTACTGTGTGATCTCTGTTTGCGACATCTGTGGCAGAGCAGCCATTACAGCCAATTCACAGCACTCAAATTGAAATATGTCAATGTGAAACTTATAATTAGACCTGATTTGAGCAGAATACATTAGCAAGCTGCTGAGTTCTAGCCCTAAAAGGGTTTGTGAAACATTTTTACAGAAGCTATTAATTTCAGTTTGAAGCTTTAATTTGAAGCCGCTCCAAACCATCCCACCACCAAATATTGCTATTAATGATTTTCTATTCAGATTAAGCCAGCTGTGTATACACACTTGACTGTCTGTGTCCACAATGAAAGATTTTTAAGGAAATTAGCCATTTCCACTCATCATAAGAGGTGTCTATGCACTTTCGGAGATATAATACAAATAGTTTTCCAGAACCACTTTAATATCCATAGCTTTTTTTTTTTTTTTGTTCTTTCCCTTTCTTACATGCTATTTTTTCTCTCTCTCTATTTCTAGTAAAATGTTGGGTTACTGTAAAATAAAAAAAAAAAAAAAGTGGTTCACAAATCATTTAAATCCTAAAGTTAATTTAAATACAAGCACTATTTTAGATGTTGAAATTGAGACATATTATTTTCTTTCTTTTTTATTTTTTTTTTGAAGAAATATATGCTCATTTCAAAGTTGGGATAAGGAAACAAACGACTGGTAGTGTAATACTAAAAAACAAAAACATTAAGTTCATAGTCACAAATGCAAAGTAGAAAACCTATAAACAATAATGTCCTGTGGACGTTAGATAAGCACAAGGGCTTTCAGTGGGGGAGACTGGTCTCCAAGTGCTGGGGGTTCACCTTGGCTTAGCAGGGGCAGTTGGAAAGGACCGGGTGGATGCCCTTGCACTGACACTCCTCACCGAGAGACAGGCGCAATGGAAGTGGTGACAGTCGTAGGTGTCTTACAGAGGAGAGGTAATGATAATTAACAGCCTAGTAGCATCCACGCTGTGGCAGAGGTAGCTTTGCTGAACACACCCGCGTCCCTGCTGGCGGAGATCCAGAGGAGGCTGCTGGGCTTTAGGCTAGGAGTGACAGCGTTGGCTAAAGGCAATAGTCCTTTATTTGTCTACATGACGGAGGGCAAGGCCTTTTCGACCTGGAGAGCAGAATCAGTGCATAGAATCACACCATGGGTATTGGATGAGCACATTTGCCACAACCCACTGGTACCGCTCCGTGTTATATGCTGTGCCAAGATGAGGAGCTTCCTGAAGGCTGGAATTTCAAAACTAGGTCACCTATGAGTGTCAGTTAGCACAGGGTGGAAAAATCCCCCGCCCCCAGCCCAGCAAACAGGCATGAACATGCAAGGTCTGCTTGGACACTTCTTAGGTGATGTACAGCAGGCTTTGTCCCAGCAGGTACAGGAGCTCCTCACAGGGCCAGCAGGAGATGCTGCTTCATTGTTTCCTCACAGTTAGTGACTGCTGCTAACGAAGGCTGGCAGGAAAACACGGGCACCCTCCTGACTGTCTCCTACCCAAGCTTGGGTCCATTTGCAGAGGCCGGAGGTAAGGCTCTCTGAGCAGTGTGTGAGAGAGAGGTGAGGTGTCCATGGTCCTTGGCAGAGGCAAGAGAGCATCACTGGCAAGGAATGCTCAGAGCACAGCTAGGTTCAAGAGAACAAGAGATCTGCAGTGGCAAATAATAAACAGAGCTAAGCCACAAACTACTGTGATACACTACACATTGTGTTCAGGGGGTTGAACTGAGATCTGTCTTCTGCTGATAACCTGAGATGGTATAACATCTCTTCGTGAGCTGCTTACGTCTGAGCTCCTTATTTGGTGATTTGCACAGACTATGTTTAAAACTCTGTATGTCATTAAAATTTGGTTTATTCACATTGGGGCTGAGTTACAGGTTTGTTTTTTTTTACAGCACCTCTTGAAATTCGTGATTGGTCTAGCCTGTTTGTTTGACAGTGACAGATTGAATTAATGTATTTTTGTCTGTATTCATGCATTGTGTACAAATAAGTAATAAATTTAAACGTTAAGTCCAAAACAGTTTTGAAAGTGTGAAAATTTCATGATGAACTGACCAATAGAAATGATCCAAATGACTAGGAATTAATTCTCTTTACACTGAATTCTGCTGAAGTTAAGTTTTTTTTTTTTTTCTCCCCTTCTTCTCCCATAAAGTTACTGTTTTGGGAGACATTTTTAATTGGGCAGTGATGGTATGTATGTATGTATGTATGTATTTATTTATGTGTGGTCAAGCTTAACTGAACATATGGCTAAAGAGGAGAAACAGAATTACAGAGAGAGAACTGACCATCAGTTTCATCAGTGAATTTGTTAAATTGGATTTGCATATTTCAGTTCAGTGTATGATTTGATGATGTTCGAAACAATGTGGTGTGTCATTGAAGCCCTGTGCTGTGTGAAAAATGGGGGACTTGTGGTTTTGTGTGGGTGTGTGTTTGAGAGAGGGAGAGAAATTTATTCATTTCATGAATAAGTGACAGTATGGATTATAGGAATATGTGGGTTAGGGTTGTAAGGGCCATGTTCATTTGTGCATATACTTTATTAATATAATAAAATTACTGCAGTTAATAGTCTTTCTCTATCCCCATCTCTCTCTCTCTCTCTCTCTCTCTCTCTCTCTCTAGGTGGCAGTAGAGCTTGTTTATTAAGGAGAGTATTGTCTGGACACTGTGGTGAATATTTTATATTTATAGGTACATGAGTTGCAGGTTCAGGTTTGAACAGTAGGAAATTGGACCTAATACTGAGTACAGACTCAAACAGTGACCCAGACCCACCGTAGACCCCCTTTCTCTGGGACATGTGTTCAGACATGATTTACCTGAACCCTAAAACAAAACCTAACCTTAAACCTGAACCCTAAACCTAACCTTAACCATAATTTTTACACTAGCCCAGAACTTATCTCTTACTCAAACTTGATTTCAATTGTGGGAACCAGCTTATGGGAGGGTGGGGGTGGGGATGTTAGATCACCTGACATTGGACATGGTGACCTTATGCTCATGTTCAGTTTTTGCAGAATGTACCAATCTATATGCAATGCTTTTCTATGAAGCTTTGTTCACATTAAAATAATTGCTTTGTATATCCAAATGTTTCAGCATCCCCTTTCTGATTTAATCAATGTACATAGTCTATGCAAACTGAAGAACAGAATTGTAGATTTAAGAAGCTTCTAAAATAGAGCCCAAATTCTGTGTACATTGTAAAACAAATGCTCTCTCACTGGATGTGTTTTACCACTGAGCAGAATGTGGGGGTTGTGTCAGATGTAACTGCGGTATGTTAGCAGAGGATTACTCAGCTAACAGCAGCCCTGTTAATTAAAAGACTCATTCACCTGCAGTGAGCAGATATCACTGAGCAGATGGACACTCAGTGGAGAGGATTGGCATTTTTCAGCACAGTTAACAACAGCCTATAACCTATGAATCAAATTTGATCAAGGAAGGGCAAACCCACACAGTTCTATACTGCTGTTCAAACAACACATACAGTCCAATCTAGACATGTAAAATCAGATCTGGACATACACAGTCAGATCTGGATACAGAGTAAAATTTGACCAATGTACTTGATTTTTGATTTTACCTGAAACTAACTTAGGACAGTTTCTTTTGCTAATTTTAGTGCACAGTTTGCAGGAATGTCAGGTAAAGTGATTTATAGAAGATTTCAAGAATAAAGTCATTATATTTCTACAATGATGTCAAAAACTTCAGGTTACAGTTGTCATTTTTGAAGGAAAGTTGTAGATTCACACGGCTGTACTTTTAAATGTCATGTGACATATTACGCAGGGTGAATCTTTCCACCTCTGTCTGCGTTTGGTCTGATCCATTAAGCTCTGCCTACCCACACTCTCCAGTAACAGCACATGGTCCAGTTGTGAAATCTGACTGGCTGAGAATCATTGTAAAATAATTATATTGACTCTGGGAGCAGTCAATAATTTCATTACATGGCAATGTTTAATTTGCATTTTAAGAAGGCTGTATTTGTCTGATTTGCATCACTGCAAAACATCTTGTCATGTTCTGTTCATGTTACAAAAAAGGCAACTGATATTATGAGAAATAGCATAACTGCTCTGGTTGTTGTATATATCGAGGAATTCTTAAAGAGCTACTGTTTTTTTTTAATATGATGATCAGATATTTGTGACAATTCCTAATAATATAATGTGTCAGAACTTTGGGACAAATAGTTTTTGCCCCTATGTTTAATTCAGAAAACAAGTGGGAAATAGGCAGTAAACATGCAGTAATGTCTTCTCTGTAGCAAATGTGTTCGTTTTTCACATCAACAATCCAGAAAACATGTAATTTCTTCAGGGGCAGTCAAACCTTTGCATTTGCATATGACTGCAGGTCCTGTTCACAGCTGTGCTTGATGTGTCTGAAAGGATCCATGCCCACTTTTCAATAAGAAAGAGGAACAGGAGGAAATTGAGGTGATGACATGACTGGCGCAATCATCAGATTTAAATGCCATGATGGAAAATGTGTGGAGAAGTAGACTTCAGCCACGGTGCAATCAATGGACAACAGTGTAGGGAAAATATATACTTATTCACTTGTAATAATATAAAATGCATGACAAAGTAATGTGAGAGAGTTGTACCAAAACTAAACATAGCAAAATTATTTAAGGTAGGGATATTTGCACAGAAAAGTAAAGTAATTTGGGATCATTTTAAAGGACATATTTGAATGGTTCATTCATATTTTCCCATATTCTCATTCAGCAATCACACACTTAAAGATATTCACCAGTGAAAACCCAGTTGTTTACCTTCTCAGTGTAGCCGTTTGTTCTTTATGCTAGAAGATGTATCATGAGTGAAATAAGCAGTCAGCTCCATGGCTGAGTATTTCTGCTTTGAAACTGCAGTTATCCAAACACAGTCTCAAATGGGCAAATTCAGACAGCCAGGGTTTCCTACATGATAAACCTAAGGAAAGATTCTATCAAACTGTGGGGTGGGGCTTTAAAGCTGCAGGTGAGCAGTGGATGGGTTTAGAGAGAGAAATGAGGGTTATTTGCATATTCTGACATCTGTGTATACAGACTAAAGGGGAAAGTGTAGTTACATTAATTCACTTTAAAAGCATTAGGGGATGCTTTTGGAAATAACTTCTAAATATGTCGTTTTGATGAATGGAGATTTTTACTGTTTGCTCAATGATCAAAGCCAGGCTTTATTTATTAGTTGGGTTTTTTTTATGTATTTTGGTGGAAGATTGAAGATAAAATTTTGCACTTGTGTAAGAAAGGGGGGAAATCATGGGGTAATTGTGTGGACCTTCCAGAACTGGACATTAAAATTCATTAAAAGATGCAGAGAAAATTAGCCTCCTAACAACCATGCAAATTTCATTAAAGACGGGCAGAAGCTTGTAGTAGTTTTCTGCCAAAGACTGGTAGAAAACAAGCTCCAATCTGTCTTATAGATCTGGAGGAACCCACAATTTATTCTGTCCACTGTGAAAAGACAGCTCAACATGGTGGGTCTGAAAGGATGTAGATCTGTCAAAAAGCTGTTAACTGAGAAATGGAAATAGAAACAAAAACAAAGAAGCTGAAACTTTGAATTGGAGGAGAGCACTGATTGGAATTCCCCTGAAATCAATGGAGTCATAAAATATGGACAAATATAATCATTGGGTTGATAAGAATTTTATAGTTTTAGGTTTATTTATTTTGGTCCTGTTGCTGAAACTGGGAATTACATGAAGGGTGGTCCTCACAGTATTTTTGAGGGACAAGTTGCAGTTGGATATTTAAGAGTCTGCTGTTGGAATTGTCCTGTAACAGATCATTTCTAATTTTGTTCTTAGTTCTTAATGCTTGTTCAAACACTGCCAGGTCTGATCACATGTAGAGCTGGGCTTTCACCTCTAAGAGAGCAGATGCTTCTTCACTTTCATGCCTGTAGCCTCTGTTCATCTTCAGAGCGTTGCTGTGGCAACTGCTTCCCTCTAAATGATGCTGTAATGCAGACACAGCCAACACTGAGCAGACTAGAAAGAAACTGCAATGTTTCAGCTTGGCAGAACACAGGCATGTGATTTGAAACCTGGAGAGAAGAACCCAGAGTGATGTTCCTTTGGAGACACTTGGAGAACTTGAGTCAAAGCACAACAATAAATCTGTGAAAAGGGAACAAGAATGTGAATCCGAGTCAAGTCACGGGGATGTGAATGAGTTGAATTATGAATCATTGCGATACAAACATATATTGAGTCCTGAGTTACTAGCTTGCGACTCTGAGTTGTGGGATATGTCACTGAATGGAAAATCTGAGTTGAGTCATTAGGATGTGAATCTGATTTGTGTCACAAGTCATTGGGATGGGAATCTGAGTTGAGTCACATGTTATCAGGATGGGAATCTGAGTTGTCATAAATCTCCTTGAAAGGAAATTCTAGATAAACATATTATTCACTGAGATTCAAATCCAAGTCAAGTTATGATTTTAAGGAATATAGGTGTGAATCAGATCACACATTTTTGTGATCAAGTTTGGGTTGAGTCTCTGTTAGACGATTTTAGATTTGGCATATAGGAGCACCATCAGGAATGATATATGATATAAATCTTCTTGAATATTCTTGAGTCCAAGCTGGGCTGGAAGTCGCACGATTTGAAGTTAGAATCAATTGCAGTTCAGTAAATTTTGTCTGACTAACAGCACCATAGTAGCACAGTCCTCTCAGAGGCAAGCTGGTTAAAGTTTTTAGTGTTCCTGTAATCTGTTACATGTGTTCATGAAATATAGACTATAAGAAGAAACATGAATTATTTATGGGATTCTGTCTGAACATCTGACTCACTACCATATTGACAGCACAGCTATATCTTATGGACTTATCTACAACATGGAAATGCTTGTGAAAACGCATGCTACATGTAATCAGGTTATGATGCATGGTCCATAAGGACTGTGGTTTGTTAACTTAATTGCTTTTGAAGAGGTGGAGGCCTGGATTATTGAGCTGTCCTGTGGTATTCCCAGCTACCTTCATCTACTTTGGGTTAGCCACTTATTTTTTATACACATTTTATTATGTCTGAAAAACAATGTGTAGATTTTACAGTGTCACAGTCACACAGTTCCAGGGACCTGGATGTTGTGGGTTCAAGTCCCGCTCCAGGTGACTGTCTGTGGGTTTCCTCTGGGTGCGCTGGTTTCCTCCCACAATCCAAAAAAAACACGTTGGTAGATGGATTGGCGACTCAAAAATATCCGTAGGTATGCATCGCCCTGTGAAGGACTGGAGCCCCCTGCAGGGTGTGTTCCTGCCTTGCACCCAGTGATTCTGGGTAGGCTCCAGACCCGCCGCGACCCTGAACTGGATAAGTGGTTTCAGACAATGAATGAATGAATGATATAGTACCAGTGTGCAATGCAATGTATGCAATGTAATGGCTAATTAGCTACTTCACTAAGTAGCTAAGTTTGGAGCACTGCTTTTTTTATTAGGATAGTGTAAAAATATTAGAAAAATGATATGTTGAATATTAATGCTAGTACTAATAAACTGACCAAAACAAAAATTAGTTTCTCATGGAAATTATTTTCTAACACTTGGTTGCTCTGAGGTATTTATATGGTTTTATTAAATCTTAAATGACAGATTTTAAAGTTTTGAAAATGTCAGTATCATTTTCCTGTTTACAGGCTTTCCTCATTTAAAGAGCCAAGAGCATGGTGTTGTGTGAGTGGCTCCATAGTTCCAGAATGCAGTTCCACCGGCATTTATAGCCTCTCGCCAGTGAGTTTAAGCTCATGTACAGATACTCCAGAGCATCTCATATTTTCATTCTTTTTCTGTTTAAATGGACATTATACAAGCAGTGCATGTGCAATTTAGCATCTGTGTCTGCATCCTAAAGCAACTGATTTTTTTAATTATAAGAGGCCTCAAAATTAAATTGATATTGTGGATTTTTTTTAAGTGGTTAAAAAGACAGGATGAAATTCTTGGGGGCTTTAATGGAGCTCAGAGAGTGTAAGGGTAGGATAAATAATTCCTCTGTAATGATTCTATAATTATTAACTCTTTTTCTCTGGGCTCACTAAGCCAATTACTTCTGACTGAAGCAAACCGTGTCTTTTCAGGAACATTTTGCCAGTGGCAAGCATAGACATTTACTCATTTCATGGAACTTGATTGCTGGGTGAAATTAGAAGATAGATAATGAATCTATTACTGTAGTGGCAAAGTCTCATTTTATTTGAAAAAGAGTGGGAAATCCAATCAGCTTCTACAATTATGTGACTGCTTAGGTTTCTATCCCAGCACGAAAATACAAACTCCATCACCATTTATGACACTCACACACACACACACACACACAGAAGAACAAATTGCTTTTATAGTTTTCAGAATGCAGAATAATTCTGTGACATTTAGACAGAATTAGAAAGCTTAAGGATATTATTCCAAACATTGTATGAAATAAAGAGAATCCCTTGGGGGTAGAAAATCACACTGAAACTGTGTATTTATTTATTTATTTAATCTAATCTAATCTCTGAAAATAGCATGACTACATATTGCACCTTGCTGTAAGATCAAACCTAGGTTCATGCAGAATGTCTGGTTATATATATTTAGTTATTATCTTTCAATTTCTTGAAAATGAACATTAATAAGGGCATTTTTAAAGTAATTGCTCTAGTTGGTTCTTTATTTTTGACCTGGAGCTGATATATCAGAGGCTTAGTACAATGTTTAAGATGGATAGGGTATATTGTTGCTGTCCAATTAAATACATGCATCTCACAAAATGGTAACTTTACAGGAGAATGAGAAAACCTGAGTCCATGTAAAAAGATTTTATTTCAAGTAATTCTGGAGCATTTCTATTTTTCCATTCATCATGAAATATTCACTTGAAGGCTGCTGTGTTCAAACTATGCAGAAACTAAAAATCCACAAAAATGAAGATACATATTTTACTTGACAGCAATGCAATATGCCAAATATCTTTGTTCAATGATTTGTCCAGTACAGAATTTATAATTTCTGTTTTCCTCATGTTCTCTGGGTCTAAATAAAACCCTGGTGACATGCTTTGTTCAAACACCACAGCACTATTATCCCACTTTCTACACAACCCTGTTCAGAATGTACAGTTTCAGCACCTGTACCTTTAAATGTGAGCTCTGGATTTGAGTCATTTTTGCTCAACTCTCTTTCTTTGAATTTAATCAGCACTCTCTTTTCTATGTGCTCGTTTTGCTTCATTTAATCTCACTTTTACACAAACACAGGTCCAGTGCTGTGATTGGAGAGACTCAGATGATGAGGAGGGATAGTTTGTAAGTGTCTGCGTTCTATGTACGAAGCAGCACATAATCAGAACCCTCATTTAATCCCATGTGTACTGACTTAGGCCGAGTACTAAAACTGACTGGTCTTTTTTCATTTTTGTGTGTTGATAAGCATTTCAGGTACTTTTATATTAATGTGCACATGCACTGGAAAAAAGTTTTTATTTTTTGTTTATAATATGTCAACATTAATTTGCCCCTAATTTAGATATATGCATTCAATTGTACACACAGCTGAAATAATTTCCGCAGAAAGCATGAAATGAAACGTGATCCTCTGGGCCAGCTACACATGAGTTTAATGTCACTATACCCAAAGCTAAGTGTGGATTTGAAGAGTACATACCTTGCCAGCATTGATTTCTGGAGCAGTGGAAGTGTGTTTTCTGGAGTGATGGACCTTAAATACCATTGACATGTGTTGGGGTGGAGCTTGTTACCAAGCACTAATCATTCTGACCTTCTTAATGTTGTCTCAAGCATCTCCACAACCTTTGACCTGCCTCAGGAGCTGCTGCTCCAGTCATACACAGCCACTACAGAGTACATCCATCAAAGTTTTGTGCAGCTATACCACAAAGCATAACATTCACAAAACTGCAGCATCAGCAAATCTGATCTGCAGTAAAGACACCCCCCCCCCCCCCAGATAACCAGCACACCCCCATATCCTGGAAACACACAGAGGTAACACTTTATCCTGATAGTCTGCTGCGCCCTGCCCACACCCATATACTTCTTTCCTCACCCCATCATCAAGGACACAGTAACACCACTGATTTGAGAGGAAATGTTGGATGAGCAGGTGTCCAGAAACTTGTGGGTGTCTAGTGTGAAATAGTTTCATCATGTTGGTCCAAGTCCGCTGCCTTACACTGATTTTGGAGACATGCTCCACTGCTTTGGACTCAGACATCTTGGTTGATTCAGATGATTTACCAGAAGCTGTACACTGACTGTGCACTATATCAGTATTGAGCAGAATGTCTGTTCTAATCTAAAGCAGAAATAAAATGCCTGGACCATGAAGTGAATAGAAAGGGATCTTCTCCTATTTGTGGCCAGGCTTTGAGGTGGGAAGTGCACCGCAGACAGAACTGTCCATGTGGACTGCACAATTTGACATCTGTGATATTGGCTTTCCAAAAACTGATAAGGCAGAAAGCTTCATTATGCAAGTGAGTCTTAAACCAACACATGGCTTTCAGTATCCTGAAATATCCCAGCTCCCAGTGTGTGTTTTTATCACCCATATTTGATCAAATTAACTAGGGCCAAGCTTTCTCTGTTCTTTTCAAATTATCTGTTGAGCTGCTGTTGAGAGGAGTGAAGAAATGAGATACACACATTTTGAAAACAATTTTTTTGTAAATAATATGCAGCATCAAAATATACACACACAGGAATGTCAAAATTAAGGTGATTAAGTTTTAACAGCCTTAAATGCTTAAGCACTTCACACATTTTGTAGTTTATCTTTGATGACAATCCATAGACATTAACTGAAGCCAGAGATACTCTGCCGAAGCTATGCAACACCTGATTTAGCAGGATAAGCAAAACACCAGAGACCTTGTTCTAAACAAACCCACAGAGAGCCACCCTGTGTCTAAATCAGAATAAAATAAGCTTTTGTGAGAAATGTATTGAGGACTTATACTGTATAAAACCCAATGAAAAATATGCAGTAATGTGAAAACTCCTCTGGTAAAGACCTTTATACTGTTGTTTGAAAAGTAAAATAGGTGTTAATGAATTGCTGTGTGTCTTTTCTCAGAGATCAGCCCATTGCACGGAACTGTTTAATTAGACTAGCTGCAGTTAATGGCACGCAAAATGTGCTTTTTTTTCAGCTCATTTTATTTTATTGTACACTCTTTGGAGGATAAAAGGTGTACACATGCTACACAGAGCTCACTGCAGAAATGAACAGAGGCAGCAAATCTCTAAATGTCTTTATAGTGTAACTGTATGTAGGAGTAAGCAGCTGTAAGCTTGTGTCCATCAGTGTTTCTGTGTGCTGTTAAAACAGTGTATAATTATTTTCTCTAAAGAACTGTGGTAAAACTGGTAAAGTTAATGTCCTATGGCTATGCTCTGAAAATAATAAATCTATTTTGATGAAGCTCCTTTTGTCAGCTCTATTGTATTTTGATAACTAAATACACTTATGTAAAAAAGGAAAATCTAGATTTTGTGGTCCAACAAACAAGTCAAGTAATAAGCAAACTAATCATTTAATAACTACTAACTACATTGACCCATGTGATAATACACTTCACTTTTAAGGGAAGGGTATAAACTAGATTTTGGAACATTGCTTTGAGGATTTGATGACATTCAGCCATGAGAACATAAGTGAGGACCCATACTGATTTTTGATGTTTAGTTTTGGATCACAAAACACTCCATCTCATTCCAAACTTATTGGATAGGTGTCCATTGCTTGAAAGAACAGTTTTAATAAACCTCCAGCTGAGGCTTGGCACTGAGTATGATGGCATTAGCCCTATGTGCAATTACTTCACAGCATCCCAATTTATCTAAAGCTTTTCTATGTATATGCACCTTAAGGTACTGGAATATAAGGAGTGGCCACAAAATTTTGTGCAGATTTTATAGTATTCTGTGCCCTTTGTGCAACTCCACTGTCCACTTTTTATAGGAATTAAATATTAATGCTCGTTTGATGAATGAGCTTCCTCAAGGGTTCAAACAACTGTCAGATTCAGCAAAAGACAGGAGTAAATGGGTAATGGTTGACATTCACATGTCCATCACTTGCCCCAAGAAATAACCTCTTCATACTCTGACACTGTGCTCACTGCACTGTAGGATATGAATTCTAAAATTCAAAGGCACTAAAAGGGAAACGGCTTTAATTAGATCTCACTGAGACCACTGGAGACCCAGTGCAGGAGTCACAGTTTTATTTAACACTGGAATGCAAATGTCCTTCAGCTAAAGCATTACTCTGTAGACCATCATGCCTCAGGAGTGTCTGCAGTCAGCACAGCTGTTACAAAAGAGTGTCCTACATCTGGGACTGAGGTTTAATCCTGGTTGTGTTTATTAGCTTATATGCATAAATTGGGACACCAGAACCTTGAGTACACACTTCCAACTCAACTCAGATTTCAGATCTTGTGGCTCAAGGCATGACTTGCAACTTGACTCTGCTTCACAACTTATGACTCAGAATCTGACTTAGTCCTCCTGACCCATAACCTGACTCAAACTTCGGATCTTATGATTCACAGGTAGATTCTGACTTTATATCTTATGACTCACAACTCTGAATATAGATATGATTTCTCACAATTGGATTCAGACTTCAGATCTTTTTATTCATAACTAGATCAGGATGTTAGATCTTATAACTCCCAAAATGACTCAGATCTTATAACTCACAACTCAAATTGGAATTCACCTCTTCTGACTTATGACTGGACGCTGACTTCAGACCTTTAGACTCACAACTTGGCTCAGATTTCAAATTTGACTCATGACATGGACTGCAGATCGTATGACTCTCAGATTATTTTTATTATTTTAAATTTTTTACCTTTCAAAGTTTTTCAAAGATTTCAAAATTTAATGCTTCAACCTTACACACTTCAAACAACAGGCTGCCAGGGATCAAGTAATATTACAGACATAAAAAGACATCTTGGTTATACACAAACAGATTAATTTAGAGTTAAAAGTTAAGAAGTAAAATATATATAAATAAAAAGAGACTAGGGTTGGAATAGGATTCTTCTATAATCATAGTTAAATATATGACTCTAAGAATAACTTCAATTTCAGAACTTGTTTTTTGACTTGACCAGGAGTTTCGATCTTATAACTCACAACTTGAATCAGACTTCAGATCTTAGGACTTAAGACTGTAATAGGACTTAATATAGTTTGACAAACGACTCAAATCTGACTCCAGATCTTGTGATCCACAACTCGTATCAGACTTCAGGTCATAGGGGTCGTGACTTGACTCAACTTCAGAACTTATGAGTCAAACTTTGACTTGATTTAAGATCTTATGACTTGTGTATTGACCCAGACCTCTGATCTTACAACTCTTGACTAGACTATAACTTCAAGCCCTATGACTCGTAGATTCAGATTTCAGCCGTAACTATTTGATTTTACATTCATTCAGGTGTGACTCATTCTGTGTGTGTGGGCACAAGTGTAGCCAGACACTTGCCCTAAGTGACACCAGAGAAGATTCAAAAAGTTCTACCTTAATATGATCTTTAATATCACTCCCACCCCACTCACCCTGAATGAATAAAGCATGTGGCACAGTGCTCTGTACAGTGGCAGGATTTATACAAGGCTACATCAAGGCCTAAAGCATCCAACTCCATCAGAGGAACTTAAATGCCACAAGCATAGGTTTCAATTACTTATTTTATTATTCAGGAAAGTCTGAAATATAGAGTAGTGGTTTTTAATATTGTACAAAAATAAGACACCAAAAAGAATGTTCTACTATCACAGGTTGTACATCAGCACAGGTCACATACATCAAATAAGGACTGCTTATGGTTGCACATGAATGATTTATGAGAAGATGAGCTTTGTTTTGGAAAATGTTGATATCCTGCAGTTTGTCAGTAGGCTTCCACATGGTTGGAGTTCACCTGCTGCTGAGCAATCAATAACACAATTGATTAGGACAACTTCTTTAAGCAGTAACCACTGAGCAAATATGTTTCTGTTTACACATAGACCAGGAGAATGTGCCTAATAGAGTTCATGGAATTTTAATTTCGCTTAGTTTGTGCATTTGACAGAGATGAATATACATGCTTCTACAGTTTGGTGTGAGTGTATAGAGTGGTCCAAAAGTCTGTCACTACTCAAAATGCACTACTTTGAGCTTTATGTTCTAATTTAAAACTAATTTTCTATCACAGATTATTTCTGACACAAAAATTTGATTGAAATGTACGAATGCAATTTCCATAAAAAGTGGAACATGTTAAAATATACAATAAATACAGTCTTATGATTTGTTGTTTCATGTGAACTTTTGTAAAACAACAATGTTTTAAATATATTACAAATTTGAATTTGATACCTACAACACACTTAAAAAAAATGGACAGAGGCATGTTTACCACTGTGTTACATCACCTTTCCATTAAAGGCCAGTGAAGCACACACAGTCTTTATGTCCCTCTAAAATACCAACATATGCCTTCACATGGGTGCTACTTCCACAGGCAGTTTATCTATGTTGTGGACACTGATGCCCCCATACCTTGACTAATGATTCCTTTTGCACATTGCACTGATAACAAGCCTGATGGTCCCTTTCATTTGTGGCACAGTGAACTCAATGTCCATTTGTGACAGAAAAAGTCTGCCTTACTGCCGGCAGTAGTTAGTCTTATTTTCATTGGACATTTAACTCCACAACAATATCCATTCTGCCCCTCTTTTAGTATCCCCAGTTCTTCAAAAATCTATCTACCTTCAATGTCATGCTAGTTGGTTATTCCCACAATCTCAGTCTATAGTCTTTAATTGCAAGGAGGCAGATATTTTCTATATCAGATATTCTCTACATTTCTGTAGCAGTGTTTTTCCTTCTTACAGAGGACAAAAAGGGGTTCTAGCAGTTAACCCAGATTTTTAAAGTCATAAGGCATGTTTGGACATTCCCAGTGTCATATGGTCTAGTCTATGTTAAAGGTGGAATACATTTAAGAACATTACTCTTTTTTTTATTGTTTTGCTCTTTCACTTTTCCCTCATTTATTGTATTTTATTAAGGATTGTGCCTTTTATATTTGAGAATGTATAGAAAGATCATATATGCTGGTGTAAATCTGTGTTTACTATTGGTCTAATTTTAAGTGTTTTTTTTATTTCTTACCACTTCAACCACAAGAGGGAAGACAATATAAAGCATTCATCTCCTCTCATGTTTAAAGGGTGGTTTCAATGGAGACATTTTGTACTGTACACACTCACTGAACTGCACTATTTATGAACCTTTCTCCACTGAGGACCAATAAACTTGCAAGAAATGTGGTATTGTATGTCCTTTTTGTAAAGGTTGTCCCGATTTGAGGTAAAGTCCAATATCTTTGAAAGAGGGACTCATCTGACTTCAGCACACATTTCTACTGTTTTCGGAGTGATGAGCTAAGGACAGGATCTCAGAACTGGCTAATGAATCCGAAAAGCATAAAAGAGCTGCTCTAAATGCCCAGAAAATATCTGAAAGGATTCACAGAGAATACTGAAAACCTTTGAGAAGCAACAGGCCAAATGTAAAACTGAATCCAGAATCAGTGTCTTCCTCCACCCATAGACTCTCTCAGTAAAAAAGGTACAGTACAGAGAGATTGTTGTCACTAAAGATACAAACAACGTAAATTCTCCATTATAGGTACAACAGTGGTTTTAAAGTCCAGTTTGGCTCCCCAAATATACAGGGTGGGCCATTTATATGGATACACCTTAATAAAATGGGAATGGTTGGTGATATTAACTTCCTGTTTGTGGCACATTAGTATATGGGAGGGGGAAAACTTAAGATGGGTGGTGAACATGGCAGCCATTTTGAAGTCGGCCATTTTGGATTTAACCTTTGTTTTTTCAATGGGAAGAGGGTCATGTGACATATCATACTTATTGGGAATTTCACAAGAAAAACAATGATGTGCTTGGTTCTGACATAATGTTATTCTTTCATGAGGTATTTACAAGTTTCTCTTTGTTTACAGCCATTGACATGTCGCAGAGGTTAATACATGAGGAGCAGATAGAAATTGTGTTGATGTCTGGTGAACGCAGTAATTGGATCATTTCAGTAGATTTCAATGCAAGACACCCTACGAGACCACCCATCTCCCATGCTACAGTTAGCAAACTACTTGCCAAGTTTTGTGAAACTGGTTCAGTGTTGGATTTGCCAAAATGTGGATGCATGAAAACTGTCACTAATGAAGAAACATCAGTGGCTGTCCTAGCTTCATTCAGGAAGAGCCCACAACGAAGCACTCGCCACATGTCATTGGAGACTGGCATCAGTCGAACATCCCTACTCACAAATGGCACCTTTACAAACTCCAGCTGAATTTGCAGAATGGGCAAAACAAATATTGGAACAGGACCCTCAGTTTACACAGAAGATTTTGTTCAGTGATGAGGCAAACTTTTATGTGAATGGTGAAGTTAACAAACAAAACCACCACTACTGGTCTGTCACTAACCCACATTGGTGTGGTATATGGGGTACAAAATAGTGGGGCCATTCTTCATCAATGGAAACCTCAAGGCCACTGGATATGCGAAATTGCTACATGGTGATGTGTTTCCCTCTTTAGGCACTGAAGCTGGCACATTCCCTGAGTTTTTCCAGCAAGATAGTGCACCACCAAATTATGGGCTGTCAGGTCCGAGCATTCCTAGATGAACAGTTTCCTGGAAAGTGGATTGGTCGTCGTGGGACAGCTGAATGGCCCCCAAGGTCTCCCGATCTGACCCCCTTAGACTTTTATCTTTGGGGTCATCTGAAGGCAATTGTCTATGCTGTGAAGATACGAGATGTGCAGCACCTGAAACTACGGATACTGGAAGCCTGTGCTAGCATTTCTCCTGCGGTGTTGCTATCAGTGTGTGAAGAGTGGAAGAAGAGGGTTGCATTGACAATCCAACACAATGAGCAGCACTTTGAACACATTTTATAAGTGGTCAGAAACTTGTAAATAAATCACGAAACAATAATGTTACATTAAAACGTAGCACACCATTGTTTTTCTTGTGAAATTCCCAATAAGTTTGATGTGTCACATGACCCTCTTCCCACTGAAAAAACAAAAGTTGGATCCAAAATGGCCAACTTCAAAATGGTCGCCATGGTCACCACCCATCTTGAAATTTTTTCTCCTTCCGATATACTAATGTGCCACAAACAGGAAATTAATATCATCAACCATTACCATTTTATTAAGGTGTATCCATATAAATGGCCCACCCTGTACATTACATTCTTTTCTCCAGAAGGAGATGTGAATATTTGGAATCTTTATAGTTATAGAACTGTGTAAAATAAAAGAACACAAGTTCTGAAGCTGAAGTGGGGTGTATGAAATCGTTCATTCATTGTCTGTAACCACTTATTCAGTTCAGGTTCGCAGTGGGTCCGGAGCCTACCCAGAATTACTGTGCGCAAGGCAGGAAGTCACCCTGGAGTGGGCGTCCTTCACAGGGCAAAACACACTCACACATTCACATCTACAGACACTTTTCAGAAGCCAATCCACCTACCAACTTGTGTTTTTAGACCATAAGAGGAAACTGGAGCACCCAGGGGAAATCCATGTGGACACGTGGAGAACACACTAAACTCCTCATAGACAGTCACCTAGAACAGGACTTGCTGTGACACCGTGTACCACCACTGTGATGGTTTTCCTGATAGTTTACGCCATCTAAAGGAGAGACCTGCCACTTGAAGTACGTACAATAAGGAAAAATACATGTTGTAAAGTAAAGGCACTAATTTTGTTTGTAAAAAAGATATTTCAGAAATCTTGAGGTTCTTGAGGAATTTTGCTTTTGTCTGATGTTAATGAAATATCATTGCCCAACACAAATTTGGCACTGTCTAACCACTGACCTGTTAAACCAATGTAGGCCTTGGGAGGATTTACACAAACGTAAAAACCCCCCAAAACAAACACTATATAAAAAGTAACCTTAGGCAACATTGTATGCAATGACACAAACATGTTTTTCATCTCATGAACTACTCTCCGATTCCCTAAATTGGTATATAAGAATTGTTGGATCCAAATGCCCAAAAAAATTACTTCAGATGGTGTTGGATCAAAGAGGGAAATAACTTCAAGATGACTTCTTTTCCACATGTTCCCTGAGGTCTTAATGAAATGTCTATGGCATGCTTTTGTGAAAATACTCAGCTCCTGTTCATTTAAATGATAATGAGTTTGAATTTAATTCATTTTTGCTCAGTTCTCTTTCCATTCTTGTTTACACCGTATTTACTTAATACTCTTATTTATCTACGCTCATTGTGTCCTTTTCTTTGTTTAACCTCATTTTTTGCTTTCACATAAACACATTTCCATCATTGTGACTGATACTCAGATGAGGGGCGGTACAATTCTAAAGTCTCTACACTTGACGTAAGTATCAGTACACACATGCTTTCTGACTTAAAGGAACATTAGATGGTATTTGTACCTTACAATTACAGCTTTAAAATCACTGTGACGCTCCACTGAACAGTAACGGGGAGAACAGAGCCTGTGTCGTTGCTACTCAGAGCTCAGCACTCCACAAACTGCACTATGTAACTTTTAGAGGAGGGTCACTGCCCTAATGTGTTTTCACACTGGTGGTGGGATCCTCAGTTCCACAAATAAGTAAAAACTGTTGTTTCAACTTGAGTTACTTCCATCAAAGTCAGGGCAGAAAGTTGCCATATACTAATTATAGACCAATGGATCTTGGTGAAGAAATGTGACAAACCTTTGCTAGAGCCTAGTACATCTTTATCAGGTTCATTAAAAGTGAGTGTAAGAGCACACAGAAGCTCACCATTATAGATGTCTGCGCCCACATATATGTCATGTATAGTGATATCATGTTTAAAGCCAATTTTAAATTTTATGTGATTGACTAGATGAGTTTGAAACTAAATATATTTTTGTTTAATAAAAATTAAAAACAAATCAAATTTTTAAACCACACATGTATAAGACCAGGGCCACTCAATAAAACAATGAAATGCAAGGTTTTAACAAGTGGTCTTAAAATTCTCTCACATATTTATATACCCCCCAAAAATATAATACATTTTTTTGTATTTATTACAATTCTTTAGCAGGTGAATTTTTACAAACCTGAAAAGAATTTCCTGCCTGTGGGGGCAATTCCTGTAGGTGAAGATTTTAACTCACTGTGTTCAACCATACTAGCACCTCTGAAAGAAAAAGAGTGGTGCAGAGTAGATAAAGCCACAGCAGCTTAACCTCTGAACTGGAGCCAGACACTGCTGCTGTCCCCCAGCGTGGTGTGAACAGTGCTGACACAGAGACCCAGGAGAGAGCAGTTGAAGAGGTGAACACCTGATGTTTTATAAGGACTTCAGGATGATCTCCATCAGCTGAGCTTCACAATCACAATCACTCCTATTCTCCAACAAACATTATCCTTAATGGAGGACGACATTTGAAGTCATCTTTCCTGATCCTGTTCATCCCGTTATACACTTAAAGTTTTCTTTCTCCTTCCTGACCCATTCCCTGTTCACACTTGTACACATTTACAGGTCTCGTTCTCCTTCCTCACCCATTCCCTGTTCACATGTATACATTTACAGGTCTCTTTCTTCATCCTGACACTTTCCATGTTCACACTTTTATAAACTTAGAGGTCTCTTTCTCTTTCCTGAACTACTCCCCTTTCACACATGTATACACGTACCTGTCTCTTTCTCCTTCCTGACCCATTCCCCATTCACACTTTTACACATTTACAGGTCGCTTTCTACTTCCTGACACATTCCCCATTCACACTTTTACACATTTACTGGTTTCTTTCTCCTTCCTGGCACATTCCCCATTCAACCTTGTACACATTTAAGACCAGTTCATGTTCTTGGTGGAACCTATGTCATAAGCAAGGCCTAGGTATCCCACAGCCATGTACCCTATGCCGCTGCCTGGCTTACACCTCCCCTAAATATAACTGTGCATCATGGCGATGCAACATAGACCACCACCGCGCTGACTGAGCCTCAGTATTATAAAAAAGTTGAGGAGAGATAATCAAGGAAGTGCGTAAATATAAACATCTGTATG
Organism: Hoplias malabaricus; assembly: GCF_029633855.1. Classification (NCBI taxonomy): domain Eukaryota; kingdom Metazoa; phylum Chordata; class Actinopteri; order Characiformes; family Erythrinidae; genus Hoplias; species Hoplias malabaricus. Next base: position 14,320,615 of record NC_089808.1, read on the forward strand.
ACTCCACTTCGCCACACTACAAAGATTCACTGTGAGAGATTTCCTCAAACATGGGTTTGGCCGTCACAGAGCTGGAAGTAGTGGGGAACGCGAGAGACAAATACATGAAAAGTGTAACTTTTTTGATGGTTTCTTCCCTGGCTGTATTTGAAATGTCACAGACACAACAGCAGAATTAGAAACTAAAACATGCATAGGCCATTGACTGCACTGACTGCAGCAGAAACTTTGCACTGATTCAACATAGAAGGATAAATTAGCCTTTACAGATACCTTCATCTATCCTGACCCATTTCCTTTTCACAGATGTATTTTCCTCTTGTGTTGACACATTCCCTTTTCACACTTTTACCATACCCACCTCCTTTGCCCCTCTCCTGGCCTCAGTCTCCACTTTTAAAAAAAATCCTGTCAGCATGTTTCTTCAGACTGGATGAGTGACAGAGTGAAGATCAAGCAGTGCTCATGTGTTTCTACATGAACATGAATGAATCTGAGAATCTGAATGTTCAGTCACCTGACTCCTCCTGCCCCATTTAAAACACAGACTATGATACATTCACCTGTTACAGACCTGCTCATTGAGAAATACCTCAAAACACACTTTATTTTAATGTGCTATAGGCACAAATAGAGAGAGCGGGGGTGGCAAGAGAGAGAGAGAGAAAGAATAGAAAACTGGACTGAGCCAGTATGTTTTTTCATTCATTTACAGACACTGGAGATTCGTGTGTTTTTGGACTGTGGGAGGAAACCGGAGCACCCGGAGGAAACCCACGCAGACACGGGGAGAACACACCAACTCCTCACAGACAGTCACCCGGAGCGGGAATCAAACCCACAACCTCCAGGCCCCTGGAGCTGTGTGACTGCGACACTACCTGCTGTGCCACCATGCCGCCGTTTATAAAAATGTTTTTTGATTACAATAATGAACTACAGATTTACATTTCAAACAACTAATAAATCACAAATTTCTCTTTAAAATTTATTAAAAATATCACCATTATCTAAGGGCAGCACAGTGGCACAGCAGGTAGTGACGCACTCACACAGCTCCAGGGACCTGGAGGTTGTGGGTTTGATTCCTGCTCCGGGTGACTGTCTGTGAGGAGTTGGTGTGTTCTCCCCGTGTCCGCGTGGGTTTCCTCCGTGTGCTCCGGTTTCCTCCCACAGTCCAAAAACACACGTTGGTAGGTGGATTGGCGCCTCAAAAGTGTCCGTAGGTGTGAGTGAATGTGTGTGCTTGTGTCTGTGTTGCCCTGTGAAGGACTGGCGCCCCCTCCAGGGTGTATTCCCGCCTTGTGCCCTATGATTCCAGGTAGGCTCTGGACTCACCGCGACCCTGAATTGGATAAACGGTTACAGATAATGAATGAATGAACCATTATCTAATATTAGATTAGAATAATATTGTATTTATTTTAACTTCAACCTTTTGCTATGCCTCCTTCAATCACAATAAAATAAAATAAAATAAAATAAAGGTAGTACATGCTTCTTCTGAGATATTTGATGGATCATTATGTCTTTTTGTACTTCTGCCAACACAGCATCCCTGAAGAGTTCAAGGTACTTCAAGTTAAAAACACTAACTGCCTTCATCTGCTGGTATGGTACTGAGTGACGTGAAAAATGAAGATCATTCTACCCACATGAAGAGAGTAAGGCCAGTTGTGCTCACCTGGATTCATGGTCTCAGATGGCTGTCACTTCAATGGAGATCAAATATCGAACATTTAGACAGTTGCACCACTCCGGAGTTCTCCGTATTTCTTAGAATTTGATGTTTGTGTCAGTCAAAACCACCTGAGTTTCTGTGAACACCAGCTGCAATAGAGGAAATGTCAGACCTAAATATGACATTTGTCAACAAAATTCCCAGTCAGTTTCACATATCTACATAAATGTGTGAACTGGACACAGAATCTTGAATATTTCTTGTTCAATTTATTTTTCATAACATTTCTTTGTTTTATACTGTTCAAGCTTCAAAAACATTGTGGTGTTCATTTGGGGAAAGAAAATTAAATAAAGCATGAGAATGTGTGTGTGTGTGTGTGTGTGTGTGTGTGTGTGTGTGCGTTTGGGAAAGAAAGAGAGAGAGTGAGTGAGAGTGTGGGAGAGAGCGCAAGCAAAGGGAGGAAATTAGACTGCACTGCAAGAAATCAGGCTGTGATAGAGAGAGAGAGCGAGTTAAAACAAAAGAAGATTTGAATGAGTTGGTGCACTAGAGAGAATGCACATGAGAATGTGAATGAGAGAATAGAGAAGATGCAATGAAGCATAAACGAGAGTGAGTGAGTGAGAGTGTGTGAGTGAGAGAGAGAGAGAGAGAGAGAGAGAGGCAGTGAGAGTGAATAGATGAGCAGTATCTGAGCAGATGAGAGGATGCTGGCGGAGGAGGAGGTGGAGTAAAAAGAGGAGAGGAGAGGATGCCTGAGCTCTGCGTGAGTGTACAGTCTCCCCAGGTGGAGAGAAAACACTCGTCCTGCGATCTCTCCATCAGCAGTATTTCATCCCTCATCTACATCCCAGCAGGTAAGACTCTCTCAGGTCTCTGACTACAGCACTATAATTAACACCTCTCTTCCACTGGGTTTCTCCACCACATTACTGTAATACTTCCTAGATCTCTCTGGAAAACAGTAAACTGACACAACTGGAAACAATGGTGAAGGGCTGAGGTGAACAAGGAGTGTGTGTCTGGTTTTCTGCATTGCTTTATTTATAATCCAAGAAATGTACTGTTTTATTCCAGACTTCTTTGGACAGTGTTAAAGCACAGAGGTGAAGTGTGTTATTTTCTATCTCTTTATTTTCATCCAAGTTTGTAAGTGTTTGCTTTACTCTGACTTCACTGGACAGTGTTTGAGAGCTGAGAATATAAAACATTTATAGATCTGTATTTGAGAATATATTTCTCTCATTGTTTTACATTGCTGTATCTTTAAAACAATCACTTGAATCGAAATAAAAATAATTTAAAAAAGAATGTTGTTTACACCGTCCATAGAGAAGACAAGGGTTCAGTGCCCTGTTCAGGCAGGAAGCTTATATTATAGCAGACTCTTAAGGGAGACTTCTAACACTGTATTTGCATACCTCTGAAACATTAATAGAATAAATACATTCTATTCTTAGAACATAAATGTAAGTAAATATAAATTATTACAATAATCTCAACCTGGAACCATGCCTTAATGTTTGTCAATACAGACTTGGATGTCACTAAAGTGTAAAATGCTAATGAACCTACTGGTATGATGTAGGGTTAGGGTTGGGGTTTAATGTCAGGGTCAGGATTAGGCACAGACTCAGGGTTTTAATTAGCGGTGTCGGAAAGATAAGGAAGACAGGATGGTGTGAGTTTTAAACGATATGGTAGACATCGAAAAGCAGGAGGTGAATTCAGTGCAACTCACACTTCATTTCTTTCTATTATTCTGCAATTTGATGATTCCACGTTTTCTGTTCTTGGCCATCTCCAGGCAGCAGAGACAGAGTCATCAGAGGAGCGTTTATGAATACTGTAACGCTGTCATATCAATCATCAGCAGCCCGCAGTCACAGGCAGGAAATGAAAGAAAGCTTTATATCTTAAAACCGTCCACAGCTTCTGAACACAGGCAGCGCACAGGTTCATTACTGTGACGGATGCTGAGCTGCTGCTGTTTGGTAGTTTGGCTATAATCGGATTTTGGGTAGCTAACTTTTGTCCTGAAATTAACTCCCCCTTTTTTTTTGTGCTGAAATTTACAGACTGACAAACGCATTGTTCAAGGAAGCATCATTGCCACAGAAACACCATCAGCTCAGATCAGGGTTTAATTGATGTTGACATCTTTCTCATCCACTTCTGATTGGCTACTCTGAGTTGAACAGGTAAAGGTTGTCTGTAAGGAGGCTGAGAAAGGACGTGACAAGTGTGTTCTATTTATTCACAAAAACAACTGGTGAGCTACAGGTACTATTAGGTGTGATCCAAGTTTATCTTGAGGTCACCAAAACCAACAGCCATATCTCACAGCACATAGCTGTGCACTCTGGCTCACCTTGTAGTACCTTGTCACTTGAAAGTATTGCTTGTTCACTTCTTCATTTCTGGTGCTCATTTACAAACACCTAGTGCTTGTGGGATAGTATCTGGCAAGGTGCAATTAATCCATGAATCCACTGGTCTGTCACAGGGTGCGCAGTAGCAAATTGGCCAGTTATTATGCTTTTGTTTGTTCTGCTGGAGAAAACAAAAACAAATTCTGTGTGTTTGTGTTTGTGTGTTCTCTCTGTGTCTGTGTGGGTTTCCTCCGGGTGCTCCAGTTTCATCCCACAGTCCAAAAACACACGTTGGTAGGTGGATTGGCTACACAAAAAAGTCTGTTGGTCCGAGTGTGTGAGTCAATGTGTGAGTGTGTGTCTTCCTGCAAAGGAGGGAGAGTTCCTGCCTTGCACCCTGTGATTCCTTATAGGCTCTCTGTGTGTCACTGTGACCCTTGACTGGTTAACTGGGTACAGACAATTAATTAATTAATTTAAGATAAATGTGTGTGTTCATCCCTTATAGTAGAACATAGGTTATTTCACACTCTGGTATCTGGTGCTCATTTGACAGTATCATAGATGCTTATTTAATAGTAATGAGTGCTCATATAATAGTATGTTTGGATAATTTTATGTTATCTGTTGCTAGCATGACAGATAACATTGTATATAATGCTCACCAAATATTATGCTCATTGATCCTTTAAAAAAAATACAACAGCAAAAAGCCATGCCCTTTTAGAGGCTGTTAAATCTGAGGTTACACAGAAGCTGGAGCTTGTCCAGTAGTTAAAGCTGACTCACCTGAGCAGCAAAGGACACAGGAATGAAGTGTGCTAAAGTCACAGCAGCCAAAACCACGAGTGATTTTATAAGCAAATGATTGCAGTAAATATGACAAGACAGGATTTAATACTTTCTGCTTCTTTAAATTCTACAGCAGAAATGTTCCACATACAGAGACTTGTGTTTAATGGAGTGGTCAGTCATTTATATCAGCAATAAATAGCAAGCAATATTGATTATTATATTAACATTTGTTCTGTAAATTACAACTCATGAGTAACTCAGTTTAATACAGAAGCCCAGAAACATTCAGACCACTAGGTGTCAGTATAATTTTGGTTTCTTACCATGAAGAAGAAACTCCTGGGAAACCCAGGAGAAAAAAAAACAAATCTTACCTAGTGTTCCTTTAAATCCCACAGTATACAGCCAGCACCATAACTTCTACTTTGATCGTTGAAACATTTCTGTTAATATCTGGTGGCTTTTGGCCAGAAGAGCATTAGTGAGATCAGATGCTGATGTTGGGTGAACTCATCTCAAAGTACTGGGTGGTACACTATCACCCCAGAGAAGAGAGTTCCACTTATTATTTACAGCCAAGTACTGGGGTGGGGGGCTTTATTCCCTTTATGCTTACATTTACCATTGGGTAAGAATCTGTTTTATGTCCTTCTTTGCTGATTACACAAGCTGTATGGTTCTGTATGGTTGCCTGGTTCTGTTATGCAGAGCATTTGACATGCACAGACCATCCCAATCTAGGACCCATTATGCAGTATACAATCACGTACGCAGGGAGTAGTAGTTTATAAACCTGTAAATATTCTCCTTTACGTCTATGGTGTAACCTTCAGCTGCCACTCTTAAAGACTTTCCAACAGAGACTACATCTTACACATCAGCTTTCAAGCGTTCACATCTGAACTGCCTGCATAGAGAAATGTGTCTGAATATGGACTAACACAGGCTGGCTGTGTATCTGTATTAAATAGTAAAAGTTCCAGCAGTTCAGCGGTCACCTTCACTGGAGAGTGACCATCACCGTTTAACTCGCCTGAATGCTGAATGTCACTCCCACGCACTTCTCTACACCTTGTATAATAAGAGCTCAAACTGACCGTTGAATTTGTCCTCTATAACTGTCCAGTAGAACTTTCCTTTCCCTCTAGTTTCAATAGTGCACCCAAAGGTAAGACATTCTTCTGTGGTCAGTGTATAGCCCACTCGCTTTTGATGATACTGCTCACTTTAGTTTTCAAGGCCCACTTTACACTTTGTTTTTCTGACCCCTGCTTTATTTTATATTTATTGAAGCCAGTTACTAAGGTGTTCCTACTGCTTGAAATGAATTGAACATTGCAAATGAACTTAAGGTCACCATTCCCAGTGAAAAGAGCGTTATAAATCTGCTCAGTATTGGGCTGTAGTGTGGTGGAACTGCGTTCTCTGAAATCATCAGTATTTCAGGGATTTTGAGTGAGTTTTGTGATCCAGAAATTTTCTCCAAAAACAGTATCTGAGTTTTGGGGCTAAATGCAATCAAATGTTCACTGAAACATTCCAATGTCTATTTGAAAGCTTTCCTGGAGGAGTAGAAGTTACTTCAACAAAGTGGGACAAACAAAATATAAATAATCTTGATTTCCATGGGAAAACATTAATAAATACATGAATTTTAAAAAATGTGCCACTGTATACCACACATAAAGAAAAAAAAACATTTGTAAGATATTTATAGTTTATAACCTTAGCTTTGGGGATAGTGGCCTTAAACTCATGTGCAGCTGCTCCATGGTCTCCCAGTACAATGACATCTTTAAAAGCATGTCTCTGAATATCAAGCCAGAAAAACATTATATTCTGAAACACAATACAAAAGTAAACCAAAAGCAAACACTGCCCTGTATTAACAGAACACACTGGTGCAGACCCAAATACATCACTTTCACAGGTCAGAGTGGACGTAATAGACAGAGGACAGACAGAGAGAGAATGAGAATGGATGATGCTCGCCAACTCGCTCCTTTCTGCAAGAAACTGAATGCTTATTTATGGCACCTAATAATACAACAGTAAATTCACACTCTGACCACTTAAAAACCTGCTCTGGTACACTACTGCTGCCTGCAGGAAGAGGGGGGAGACTGCTTATGTTCAGTGTTAATGTATTAATGTATTTTAGTATTTAGTAATATCTATCATATTAAATAAACATATCAGTGATATCAGAAGCAGCTCTTATCAATAACGTATTCCTCTCCTTGGTCAACAATGTGGAGTCCTCCCACTCGTCTGGAGGGAGATGGGTTCAGGCTAATTTTAAAGCATCATCACATCACCACAAGGTGGAGTTGGATCTCTCATTATGTATTTCTGCAGGAAAGAGTGCACACACACATATACACACACACAGGCTTTATTTTAGCAGCAGTATTAATGATAATGATGATAACCCTTTATAATAGAAATTAAAAACTACAATAAGGTACTTTCATCATGGCTGAGATAATTGCTTCTCCCACAATCCTTAAACAGTGTGAGAACTTGTCCACAGGTGTGAGGGTGTGAGTGAGTGAATTGTCCACAGGTGCGAGTGACTAGGTGAGTGTGTGAACGTGTTCACAGGTGTGTATGTGTGTGTGACTGGGTGAGTGAGTGAGTGTGTGTGTGTGTGAGTGAGTGAGTGAGTGACTGTGTGAAAGCAGGAGTGTCTAACATAGTAGACAATTACTGGACGCAGTGTTAAAAACTCGAGCCGTGCTGCTGTGTCTGATCCACTCATTCCAGGGCAACACAATGAGAATCTTAATTGCTCTATGCTGGTCTTGTGTGGGTCCTGACCATTAAAGAGCAGGGTGAAAGGGGTCCAATGAAGTATGCATAGCAACAGGTGGACTTCAGTCTGTAACTGTGTGTGTGTAAGGGTGTGAGCCTGCTGGATATCCAAGGCTGTGTGAAGGTTTAACGTCAGTGATGTAAGAGTATGTTATGAGCTGTCATCAGTAGTTTTGACACCCGTGTGAAACGCAGTCTTAAGAGTGATAGGACACTGATGAAGCCTGTGAAAAGACACTGTACAGAGACGTGAGGAGCCTGAGAACACGCGCCCCCTCGTCCTCCTCCTTTAATATTCCCCACCACAGCTGGAACTCACCGACTCTGCTGTCATACATCTCATTATATTATGCCAATAAGTCTAATATCTAATAGCCTCTCTCTCTCTCCTTTCTTGTTATCTCTGAGACTCTGTCGCCCAGTCCTTTGTCACTCTCTAGCATTAGCTTTCCCAGTTTCTTCTCTTTCTCTCCTTTATTTCTTCCTTGCTCTCTCTTTTTCTATCTTCTCTTTGCTTTCTGGCTTCCCCTCATTCTTGCTTTTCTCTCTGACCTTTTATTGCTCTCTATTTCTCACACGGTCTATCTCCCACTTTCCCTTCACTCACTCTCATTACTTTTTCTTGAGTGTTCTCTCATGCTGTCTTTTTCCCCCTCATTTTCCATCTCACATTCTCCCCTCTCTCTATTTCTCTCATTCTCATTCACTTTCTCTCACTCTTGCTCGTCTGTCTCTCATCTCTCATTTGTTTCTCTTGTACTCTCAGTCTTTCGTTCACTTTACCTTCCTCTCAGGCTTTCTTTCCCTCCCATAGGCACTCTCAAGTTCTCAATATTTTTTCTCATGTTCTCTCTTTCTCTCTCCCCTTCACTTGTTTCTAAGTCTCTCTTTTCCTCTCTCTTTCTGTCTCTCCATTTCTCTCATGTCGGTCTGTAGCTGCAGTGTTCTAGTCCTGAGAGGTTATTAATGAGGGTGCGTCTGTAAGTGTTGGGGGAGGGGGAGGGGGCAGCCTGAACCTTCTAGAGGCAGCGCTGCATGTGAATGCATAACTCAGGTGTGAACGTGGAGTGGTTGACTTGAGCTTTAACCCTCCTGATGGTTTCAGGTTAAGAGCCAGCAGGTCTAAAACAACACCACACAGAAGGACCCTGTCTGAATGAGGTGAACGTTCTTAGCACGCTGAAAGACGAGATCATTTCATCACCAAGGCAAAATCACCGTTCTGAAAAGAAAGAAATCAACTGGTGTCTCAGAAACAGGTGGAACTGAGGAGCAACCTGTTATGTATCATAGCATTATGTTATTAAAATTCAAATAATTCCACTGTAATAACAAAATTCCCTACATTACCATTCACTATGTGTATTATAATGATGCAACAGGTTTAAACAGGTCTAAAGGTTTAAACATTCTCTTCAAAGATCTCTTCTGAAAGCAGGGGTCTTAACAGTGAGCCTGTTCCCCTTCTGCAGTAACAGCTTCTACTTGTCTGGGAAAGCTTTATATTAGAAGTTGGAATATTTCTGTAAGGATTTCATAGCATATACCATTATTATGGACAGGTTCTCCTATTGGAAGATCAGTTCGGCCTTACACACACACCACTTGATCACGCCAAAGAACACTGTGTAACAGAATGAAAAATCACTTAGGGATGGGAGGTATCCACATTTTCATTCTGTTACACGGTCTCAAAATACTATGATGGTATAAGTTATTACTGTGCGAGTGGGAGGATGTGCACTGTCTGGCTGCGTGGGCCTCATATCTGTGAGTGGGGGTCAATTGAAGGGTTTTCGCCGCTGTGCAGTTCAGCTCAGCACAGTCCAACAGCACACTGATATGTGTTTTACTTTGAGACAGCAAATTCCAGCAGAAAACTTCAAAAGTAAGTGGAATAAGGTTCACTGTTAAGAAGCATAGCCTGCCAGCTAACACTACAGCAGATGATTTTCCAGCGAGCTCCTGTTCAAATTACACATATTTAGAAATAAAGCCTCATACCTGTGAGCAGTGAAGGGTCTTCAGAGCCTTTTAGCTCAAAGTCACTAACGCTAAACTCAAACTGGTCTAATGGGCTTGTGTTTTTCTCCACCCATTTTCAGAGTGCGACATCAGTCAGTGAGTTCCCTCCCTCTGGCTCTCTTAAATGCACATGAATTAACTTGAATTTAAAGACAGAGAACAGAAATATGTCACACCACACATGTTGTAATTTGAAATGCCACCCTCATTTTGAGACACCATCCATGTTAAGTGCAGCTGTATATAAGATCAACCTTAGTCAGGTTCATTCTCAGTGCTGCAGTGATACTGACATAGGGATGTCATGATAGTGGGTGCTGGTATAAGTGAATCAGACACAGCAGTGATGCTACAATTTTTAAACACTGTGTCTGCTCACTGTCCGCTCTGTTAAGACACACCTCCCTCATTGGTCGATCATGTAGATGTAAATTCAGAGACAGTAACTCATCTGTTGCTGCACAGTTTGTGTTGGTCTTCCTCTAGTTCTTCATCAGTGGACACAGGATGCTGTCGTCTGGATATTTTTGGTTGGTGAACAATTCTCAATCCAGCAATGACACTGAGGGCTTTAAAAACTCGAGCAGCACTGTGAGCAGCATGAGTGTCTGATCCATCATACCAGCACATCACACAATAACACATATCAGTGTCACTGCAGCGCTGAGAATGATCCACCACCCAAATCATACCTGCTCTGTGGTAGTCCTGTGGGAGTCCTGACCATTGACGAATAGGTTAAAGGGGGCAAACAAGTACATAGAGAAACAGACGGACTCTAGTCTGTAGCTGTAGAATTACAAAGTACTCCTGCGTGGTCAGTGGAGCTAAGAGAATGAACAGTGGGTATAGAAACAAGGAAGTGGTCGTAATGTTATGGTTGATCAGTGTATGTCAGAGTTTTAAAGCATATTGGAAGGACATGTGGAAAGGACTTACTATTTAAAAGGTTGCTGTAGCTAAAGTTGGCAGTGAATTATTTCAGGAGAAACAGAAATGACAGCCACTACAAAATGCCACTGATTCAGGATGGTCAGAAGAACTGGGGAATGACCAATGTTTGAACTCCAATTCAGACTCCTTCAGCTTCCAAATCACTTAATGTTCTTACACAGATAGTTAGAGCCATTATGGTCGTTTACTGCTTACTGATTAGTACAGTAGACACACACACACACAAATGCATGACTTATAAGAGAAAACAGAAGAAAGCCAACATACAGCCAAAGATCTGTATATTATTGCTCATGGAAAAGCAAAGACAAAGGCACAAACTGTAATTACACAAATTATAGTCATGCACAACATTAATAAACCACAGCCACAAGCCATAAAATATCAATGTTATACTGCTTTTAGCACTTCTTTTAACATTGCTGTAAGGATTTGATGAGAACACCAGTGAGGTCAGATACTGATGAAGTAGTACCAATCAATTCTGGCTCACATCACAACAGAAAAAATAGTTCCGGTGCTCCATGGTCCAGTGTGGGGTTGGCTTGAGACACCTGGTAAATGGTGACTTAGAAACGTGACACTCCAGAACCCTCTATGCTGTGACTCACTCAATCTGTATTTATAGCCAGATTTATCTTCTCCAGAATGCTTGATTAAACCCCTTTTTGACCTTTTGCTGTCCATGGCAGTGGTGACAGAACACAGCAGAGCATCATCTATTTAATGGCTGTAATAAGAATACTGAGAAATTGTATTGGAAATGTGCTGAAAGGTCTGAGAGGAGCATACTCAGCGAGGATGAACCACTGCACTGAAATGGCTGAATGTTACCCTCATTGCCATAATGGTCACTGTGTTTGTCTTGCTGATTGGTCAAAATGACTGTGCCCTCCATGGGAGCCGCTCCACTGCTGCAGTAATGTGTGTACTTACAGAGAGAGAGCAGCGGAACATGGAGCCTGATGGAGGATCTCAACGGATGCTTGGTTTCATTATAACAGCAATAGCATCTTCACGTCAAGAGAAGTGGCTGTTACTGTACACTTTAACACCATTCTGTGCAAATGTCAGGGATTGTGCTGTCTGCCGTCTATCCCCCGCCCCAGTTCTTGCCCTAAGCCCTAAAGACTTCCTTGAAGTGTGTACTTTGATGACATCTGATGATGCTGTTGAAGGGTGAGCAAAAGGGATGCATAAGAGATCAAGTGTTCAAAGGGTCGGAGAGCTGAGAGCAGGATTAGGACACACTTGTGTTTACATCACTATGGCATTCACTGTGGTTTCAGCCGAGTTGGACTCAACTTTGCAGCGTTTTACAACAGCCCCAAACAGAAATTTGCTGAAACATAATTTATCACAGTTTCTGCTTCATGTGCGGGGGCATTTCAGTGATCTATAAGCCTTTCATTTTCTGCTGTATATTTTACAAAACTGAAAGTCACCTTTGTGTTTAACATTAAAATTACATAAAAACAGGTAAAATACTTATGTTTAGGGCCAAATGTTGAATGGAAAGAAACAAGATTATCTGGCACATGTAAATGCATTTGTTAGTTGTCATCTTAAAGTGTGTGTGTTAATGTATTAATGTTCAAAAACATAGTTGCATGGTTATGGATGCATTTGTCAACTATTTACCTCTTACATCTTTTGAAGTCAGGCAGACACTGCAACTTAAGACCATTTTCTGAAGTCATCACAGACTAAACTATTTGATTGGGCTGAACGTCAGCTTCATCGAATGCACGTGATGTAGTTGCTGTCCAATGCTGGGTGTTGTAGAGAGCACAACTAGCCTCGCCCTTCCTCCATCACTTCCCACAGTGTTAACTAGCCCAGGTGTCTCTCAGATGATGTTAATTATCTGGGCAGTTTGCATTCTCCTACAGTGTGCTTAAAAAAAGAGGTAGAGTATTCCACTTTCATGAGGCTAGTTGCACTGGTTTGGTGGGGGGAGACTCAGTGAAAGGGTGGAACTGGAGAGGAATAATATTCAGGAAGAAAGTTCTGCAAAAATTGAGGATAAACAAGTTTAAAAGAAGAAATGTTGGTGGTTGTGGTCAGGGGTGGAGCCAGGCATATTAAACACCCAGGGCTTAGCCTGAATGTCTAGAACAATATCTTTGCCTTCAAAGATATATTTCCCCATTTACAGCAGCTACATGAACCACAATGGAATGCTTAAACAAGGCAGTACATCCATTTTGCATCCAACATATTTGCTCATTCTGAAGAGCTTACATCATATTTTATATCTAAGTGTTCTTCTACTAACAAAGTATGCAGAGTAAAAGATCAACTACAGTCTGTAATTGTAGAACTGCAAATTACATCTGTATGTCAGTTGAACTGATGAAATGTAATTAGTGTAGAATTAAAGAGGTTCATAAAGTGGCTGGTGAAATATGACAGATGACAAAGTAGATGAATGAAGTTTTCATATGAAAAAATACTTGTATAATGGCAAAGTGTATTCATACAGGCCTCACAATTCTGCTTTTAATTACAGATATAATGAAATACAACTCTATTTCCAGTGTACCAGCAGGGCGGTGAGTTACAGTGCTCCACTTTACAATTAAGAATAAAAGTTAACAGAAATGTATAAACAGAATTAGGATTTATAATTAGACTATTTCATTCATGTTACAAAATGTTGATAAAAAGTTATAATCTAAAGGCTTAACTCATCAGTATCAGAATAGGAATATTTCTATATTTAAAAATTAATAATAATTAATACATTAATAAAAAATTAATTAAATTTGGACTAATGCAAATTACTGTCAGCTACTCACAGCAAATGAACAAGTGTCCATTTGACGATTTCTGGGATCCAGCCTTTCTGAGTCAGCACTGACCACAGAGTTCCACTGCGCTCTCAGAAGTGACAGGAACAGAATGTTCTTTCTGATTTAAGCTCAGATGTTCACCAGTCATCACATGCTGGATCAAAACCTGACGTTACCCACAGGTTTCTGTAGGTCTCAGAGCTGCAGGAGCTCACAGTGAAAGAAGCAGACGTTGATATGCAGACACTGACAGCAACTGTGACCTGGGGTCAGAGAAAGGTTTCCCAAAGGCAGTTCAGGAATCTCTCAGAACATGAATTCACCCACCAGGTTGTGAGGTGTAGACATGTATGTTGCTGTAAACACTGGACATGTTAGCAAATGATTAAGAAAATGTTTAAAAAATGTGCCTTAAATGCAATGTAGATGATTCTCAAAGTAAATCTAACTCCACTCTGCTGTTCATGTTCATTCAGAAGGTCTGCACTGCTTAAGGTGAAACACTATGTTTGAGCAAGAAGCTGAATGCAGTTTGTTTGTGGCTGACGCTTCAATTGTCTGTAAGGAATAGAGCAGCATCCTCATCTCTTTTCATTATCTTCTACATTTAGAGGTCTGTCCACTATCCAAATGCCTTCAGATGTAATTTTTCAGCCATGCCTGAGCAGGCAACTGAGGAAGAGATCAGTTCAGACACAAACACTTAATTTGTTTCCCATCTACTGAGCCAGGGCTGTGTATAAACACTGGACATTTTTAGTGTTCATGTGCACACAGACCAGAGAGCTAGCAAATGGTGAGGAAACATTCTCTGAAATTTATAAAAAGTGTATTGTACTTGGAAGCTGTGCAGTGGAGAACTGATTAGAATCTAGAAGTGCTCTTGCTTTTAACTGTGTGATAGCATTAACTTTCCAGGTTACCTACACAGTACTAATGCTGACTTCTCATTATTTTACTTTTCTCAAACGGCATCGAAGCCCATGTATCAGAATGATTCTACATTAGACAGTGCAGCATTTAAATTTACATGGATAGATATACTTGGGCCACATTGTAATCGCTGCTCCACTTAAAGGGAATGTCTATGATTGTGGGGAAACTCAGTTCTCTCTAGTCGTTCACAATCAGAATTTCTAAGGTGGAAAGGTGAGTTTGAGGAAAAAACTCTGTTTGATGTACATGGCTGAAGTTAAACTTGTCTGTAAGTTTTTATTCACTGTTTTAATGAACAGAGGCTCTTTTGTTACTCAAGCTGTTTAGGTTTGTAGCACGTTAAATGGATTGCAAAGTTCTGGAGACAACCTTAAGGTGGAATTGATAATTCTACCATGGCCACATAATTTGTACTCCATTTAAAGTGGAGAGGAATTTTCTGTAGGCACCAGAATGTCAATGCTGCCCCAATTAAACTGGAATGGAATGTTGATCAACGCCAGCAACAGCTGCAGCTTTTAAGGTAGAAAGGATAGTTCTAATAAGAAGTTAACTCCACTCACAGTATCTGAAGCAGAGGTACACGTGAGCATGCTACAAAGCTCAACCAACAGAACTGTGTTCTGTTGTTCATGTGTTGCACTGCATGATAACTCCATTAGAGCTAAGATCTACCACAGGGTGGGCCATTTATATGGATGCACTTTAATAAAATGGGAATAGAATAAATAAATAGAATAAAGTTACGTTAAAACCAAACACACCATTGTTTTTCTTGTGAAATTCCCAATAAGTTTGATGTGTCACATGACCCTCTTCCCATTGAAAAAACAAAAGTTGGATCCAAAATGGCCGACTTCAAAATGGCCACCATGGTCACCACCCATCTTGAAAAGTTTCCCCCCTCACATATACTAATGTGCCACAAACAGGAAGTTAATATCACCAACTAATCCCATTTTATTAAGGTGTATCAATATAAATGTCCCACCCTGTACCATGTAATGAACAGGTCTTTGAGGAGGGCGCGGGTTACAGCTGTGGATGATGAAGAGAAGACAGTGCTGCTCCTTCACTTCCCTTGCCCTCAAATTCCTGTCACTCAACAGGATTGAACTTTTGACCCTTTGGTCCCAAGATCTCTTCTTTAACCTATAGACCACTATTGCCCCCCAATAATGAGTTTGATGAACCTTGAGCTCATATTTGTGAAGGTTCTTTTCATTCGGAGGTCTGACCTTGGATGGCTGTGATATTCAGCAGTGCCAGTAATATCACCAGAAGAGGAGCGGATGTTCCTGCTGTGAGGTAAACCTAGGAATAACAGAAATAAGAAGATAAAAAGAAAACTGTTAAGCATTCAGTTTGTTTTAGTATTTAACATGCACAGAGTAGTTCAGAGCTCCATGATTTCCTCAGGGCCTCCTGACGCATTCTTATTTGACTTTCTAGGAAACTCTACGGGGAAAGAGAACTTATCCATCCTTGGAAAACTGAATCAGTTCTCTTTGAACATCCTAGAGACGTCATGCTCAGCTTAGAAGAGGCGCAGAGAGAGAAAATTAAATCCAGGAGTTTGATTCATATGTGTGGAGAGGAATGGAGTCCCCCTTTTCCCTTGTGGAGCCATTCTCACTTTTATGCACTCCTTCACTCTCCCTTTCATCATCGCCTCATTGCTGCACATTCATTTTGGTTTCATGTGAGACACTGCAATTGTGACCTATGCTTTCACTCTCTGCCTCCCATTAGGTCCTAATCTCACTCACTGTAGTCTCCAGTTGTAGATGCACCCTTGAGGATAAAAGGAAACTTTTTTTGAAGGATTTTTAATTTTTTTTTTGGTGGACAGCTGTGTCAGGTACGGTATGAGTGCTATACTTTACAAATGGTCAGAGGACAAATAAAATCTCAAATAATATGTAAAAAAGTCTATTTATTTTTAATTAAGTTCAACTCACAAGAAATAGAGAAACAGCTGTTTTTTTGTAGTCCCAGAACCAGTTTACTCTCCAAAGAGCAGCTCCCCCAAATGAGAGTGGCCATGTTTAAAACAGTTTAGTACAGAATTTTAGTGCAACACACTCACACTTACACACTGTCTTTTAAGTCAACACATTGTCATCTATTTGTGAAACATGTGAAAAAGTGAAATGGACAATCAAATTATTCCATGTCCTCAATTCCTAGTTTGCGAGACCAGTGTAGACTCATGGTGGGCTTGAATTTGTCATTGTCCCAGGTACTTAAACAGATGAGACAAATGCTCGCAAAGAGATTATCATCAGTAATAACACCACAGAGAGCTTGGCTTTATCTAATCTCAACTCAACTGCTTCATGCCGCACACCCAGCCAGACTCTAATATTGCATCAGATCTGTCACCTGCTGGAAACCCTTATTTCAACTTCCTAAGTCCCATCCAGAAAAAAAAGAACATGCACATTGAACCATGACAGGCTTTGGAGCCATCTGATCCCTGCCTCAAGATTCAGCACACAGCAGCCGAGCTCAGAAATGAGCCGTGATTACCCTCTCCCCTCCACCGCTACTAATGCAAATACTCCCCATTCATATTCTAGCCACGGACGCAATTAGACGTGTATTTTTTCCTACTAACCTTGTATTTGCTGTGTTTTTGGGCTCGACCACCAGCGTCCCGCTGAGACAAAGAAAGGGGTGGGGGGTGATAGGTGAGGTAAAAGTGTTTTTTCCTCATCTTCTTTCTCAGATCAGATTCTAATTTAGTGAGCGTCTGTCTTGTCCGCAGCGTGTTTGCTCCTTGGAGGCTTTGAAATTGGTGTCAGAGATGTGTGTGTGTGTGTGTGTGTGTGTGTGTGTAGTTGAATGTTGTAATTTAACAGGACAATGTCTGAGAACACAAAGGCAGAGTGTGAGACAAATACACAAACAGACGTGTTTGACAGATGCATTTTTTAGTCCTTTCATACACCCTCCCCATCACACACACAAACACAGTGTTACTGCACCACACAGTCACATAGCCACAGCCATTAGGCAGCAGCCTACACATTATGAGAGATCTGCCTTTGTGTATCAAATAGCAAAGCTAGTATAACATGGCACATACTTTTGTGAATATGAACGCTTCTAGGAGGCTTTTTTTTTATGCAGCTTGATGTCATTTGTTCAAATGAAGAGCCACTTGTTTCAGGAATTCTTTCAGCAGATTGTTCTAGAGTTGTTCTACAAAGGAATTTGCTGGAGTACATTTTCATACATCCCAAGTCTTAGAAATTGGTTGCATTTTCTGCTTCTCACAATCCAAATAATTCTGAACACAGTCATTATTATAAATTATAAGTTTGTCTTTTATTGTCTCTTATTTTTCTCTTATCGGTTATTTGACACTAAAGTGTGTGTGACTCTGGAATGGATGAGAAATGAAGAACGAATTAACACTAATTTGCTCTGATATATACAGGGGTTGGACAATGAAACTGAAACACCTGGTTTTAGACCACAATAATTTATTAGTATGGTGTAGGGCCTCTTTTTGCGGCCAATACAGCGTCAATTCGTCTTGGGAATGACATATACAAGTCCTGCACAGTGGTCAGAGGGATTTTAAGCCATTCTTCTTGCAGGATAGTGGCCAGGTCATATATTGAACCTGTGGAGCTCCCGATGGACAGTTCTGGTGGAAACAGGAGAGTTGAGCAGCCATGGTTTTATGTTTTTTGGATACAATCCGGGCTAGCACCCGAACATCCCTTTCAGACAGCTTCCTCTTGCGGCCACAGTTAATCCTGTTGGATGTCTTTCATCCTTCTTGGTGGTATGCTGACATTACCTTGGATACCGTGGCTCTTGATACATCACAAACACTTGCTGTATTGGTCACAGATGCGCCAGCAAGACGTGCACCAATAATCTGTCCTCAATAATCTTGAACTCTGGTATGTCACCCATAATATTTGTGCTCTTACCTGCTAACTGAACCTTCACACTCTGCTCTTACTGGTGCAATGTGCAATTAATGAAGATTGTCCACCAGGCTGGTCCAATTTAGCCATGAAACCTCCCACACTAAAATGACAGGTGTTTCAGTTTCATTGTCCAACCCCTGTATATACATGGGTTTACTGAAAATGTCCGGGAATTGTGTTACTAACCTTCTGCTCGTCCTAATGTATTATGAAAGTGTCTAGAATTGAACAATTCATAAATAAAGGTCTTTATATAAAAAGTGCTCATTTGTAGTAGTGTTGCGTGATGTTACCTGCTCTTATCACATTATTTTCTGTAGACAAGGGATGTTTGGTTGTTGGCTTTAGTGGTGTTACATGTTTTTGGTAGATTTGCAATCCAGACAATCCAGGATAAAACTAACCACCAGTCTACCACCATGATTTTAGTGGGGCATTTATGTGAAGTAGAGAAAATCTCAAGTTGATAAGTCATGTTTTGCTCTGTTGTTAGGTCCCTTGCCACCTGCCACCAAATTATGGCTAAAATTCATCTGTTCTCATAGGAAATCACTAGTTGTCTGATTCTCTGCCATTTTCTACATGGGTAATGGGATAACAGTGTGAGTGGCTCCTTTGTTTGGTTTTAAGACTGGAATCTGAAACCGTAAAAGTGACAGCAGGGTGCACGAAAATAAGGGGTAGAAAAATTAATTGGACTTGATATTAGACTTGGTGTTGAAGCCAACGTTTCTTTCTTCATTTTTGTTTTCTGTTAAAATGAATACTTTCTTACATAACAAAAGTAAATATTGATTTGCGACTGTATAAAACATGTTTTCCAGTGAAATTAAATACTATTTCTTCTTGGTTTTTACAGGTGGAGCATATGGACTATCACAACACAGGAAAGAAAACATTCCCCATCATGGTCTTATAATTCCTGTGGACACTATGACAGCTAGCCATTTTTCTGGAAGAACCCATTCTCGTGACTGGATACATGAGCACAGCCATGACCACATGTCTCAGCAAGGAGCTTCTCCAAAGTCAGGAACTCGGTCAAGAGCAGAGGGTAACCTCATAATGCTTTGATTCTCTGAGCCCATTTCCTGAACAACAGTTGGAATGTGCTCTTCTCGCCAAGTCTGGGCGTTTCAGAGCCTCTGAGAGGAGCCCGGCCCTCAAACACCTGCAGCTCTCTCGTATAGGAGCATAGGTTTATTTATGAACGAAGCAGGAATGTCCGTGCTGAAAATGAGAGCATTTAGCCAGGCAATCTGCAGCAAGCTTCGCCAAAAAGTCAGAGGCTGATTTTTTGATGAGCTCTCGAGTGGGTCTTGAGGAAAACCCCAAGGACTCAGCTGTTGCTTTAACTCTACCCAGTCGAGGACACATCTGGTGGATAAAGGGATAGAATAAACACTCTCTGCATTATAGCCTCTTCAAGAGCTATGTCAGATTGGAGTCAAAACATTTGTGCTTTCCAATAGGAAGGCACTTCAGACAAGTTAAAACCCTTTGCTTGATTACACTGAAACCTGGGCAACATGGATGAACTGGTGGGATATAACACCACTGAATACACCACAGGCATTCCCTTCAACTCCACTATTGATTATGAGGATTTTGAGCCAGAATCCGATGCTAGTAAGATCATCATCCCATCCATCTATGCCCTGGTCTGTTGCGTGGGCATCATAGGCAATGCCATGGTCATCTACGTCATCCTCAAGTATGCCAAGATGAAAACAGCCACCAACATATACATTCTGAACCTTGCTATTGCTGATGAACTCTTCATGCTGAGCGTTCCGTTCCTGGCTACATCTGCGGCGGTACGACACTGGCCATTCGGGTCCCTGATGTGTCGGCTGGTCCTCAGCGTAGATGGTATCAACATGTTCACCAGCATCTTCTGCTTGACCGTGCTGAGTGTGGATCGCTACATTGCGGTGGTCCATCCGATCAAAGCTGCCCGCTACCGGCGGCCTACAGTTGCAAAAGTGGTCAACGTCTGCGTGTGGGGATTGTCACTTCTGGTCATTATGCCCATAATTATCTTTGCAGACACAGTCCCAGCACAGGACGGAGGAGTGGACTGTAACTTCCTCTGGCCTAAGGCTTCATGGTCTGAGGCCTTTGTGGTCTACACTTTCTTGCTGGGCTTTTTGTTGCCCGTGGGAGCCATCTGCCTGTGCTACTGCCTGATTGTGGTGCGGATGCGAGCCGTGGGGCTAAAGGCTGGCTGGATGCAGCGCCGCCGGTCAGAAAAGAAGATCACCCGCATGGTCTTGCTGGTTGTCGCAGTTTTTGTCCTCTGCTGGATGCCTTTCTACATTGTGCAGCTGGTCAGCGTATTCCGCCAGCCGCCGGACCCCATGGTAACCCAACTCTTTGTTATTCTTAGCTATGCCAACAGTGGAGCAAACCCTATCCTGTATGGATTTGTGTCAGACAACTTTCGACGGTCTTTTCAGCGAATCGTTTGCTTTCGCTGGTTGGAGAATGGACTAGACCCTGAGCAGGTGGACTACTACGCCGTGGCCCTTCGGCGGCAAACAACTTGCGGACCTCAGGACTTTCCTAAAGAGTGCTTAGCCTCTGATATGGTGTTTCGCAATGGAACTTGCACATCACGTACCACCACTTTGTGAAGACTCATTTTCTACTTTTCTCTGGCTGCATCCAGAAAACAAAAAGTCCAGCTACACGTAACCTTGGACATTGTTTGGACATTGCTGGTCCAATTACATATTTGTTTGTTTTTTAAAGAGACATTGAACTAATTTTTAAAATTAAAGTGCATGCTTGTATTACCAGATTATTTAACTAAATTATTTAACCAAATAAACAGATTAATAAATTAATTAAATAAGTGTGCTTTTACTTTGGCACAGGCCACATTTTATATTTTTTATCCCACCAATAACATATCGTACCAAATCAAATATCAAATACAAATCTCATGACTAGAGAATTCTTTTGACTTTTTTCCCCACTTAAAAAAAATCAACAAAACATGTCATTGGACCAGGGAAACCCAAACTATGGCACACCACTGGTTTTAATTGTGACTGGTAACCAAAGCAAAACTGATAAACACTGGTAAAGTAATTCTGACTCAAGGCAGGCTTCAAGTGAGAATGAGAAAATCAGAGGTTCAGTAAGTTGAATACACAAAACATGCTAATAGTTTGTGAGCTCTGTTTTTATAGCTGTATTTCTGTCCACACAAAGCTTAATTGATTTTGCTGGAAAACACACTTTGCTTTCCATTGTAGTCATGCAGTAAATGTTCTTAGGTGCTGAAATGCTGAGTGAAATCTGGTCTCCATATTGTGAGATGGTGCTGTGTGTCAGTGTTTCAGCTTCTCCTCGCAGTCAAAAGATACTGTAAACCATTTTCACATCTCTGTTCCTACTTAAGCACTGCTATTTTATGGTCATTCCTCCAACCTTGAGCTCATTAACTCAAACGTGTTGTAGGTTGTTGAATGTTATATTAAAAAATATGAATAGGTTATGAGTTTGTGTATTGAACTAAACTTCAAATATTGGGAATTCACTGGGGTAACCTAAATCCACGCAACACAACCACACACAACACTTTGCAGAAACACAATGAATTAACACCACTCGTGTTCAAACTATCCTTTTAAAGTTAAAACAATTGTTTGTTGTGTGAATGTTTCTACAGTTAACAGTTATTCTTCAAATTATGTACAATCTTAAAAAAAAAAAAAGCTTTCTTAATGGCTAATTTATCATCTCCATCCCTGAAATGTTCTTTGTTTACAGTGGTACAAAGATTATAGAGAATCCTACAGCATCTGAGACACAAACAATAGATGAAAACACTGCAACATTAAGAGAAAACACAAAAAATATGGATAATAAACATCATAATAAGAGCATATTAAAGAGAAGACAGTTACATTATAGCAGTGCAGGAAATTTAGTAAGAACACTAAAGTACCAACCAGATTCCAAAAAAGTTGGGACACTAAACAAATTGTAAATAAAAACTGAATGCAATGATGTGGAGGTGCCAACATCTAATATTTTATTCAGAATAGAACACAAATCACAGATTAAAAGTTTAAACTGAGAGAATGTATCATTTTAAGGGAAAAATATGTTGTTTCAAAATTTTATGGCGTCAACAAATCCCAAAAAAGTTGGGACAAGGCCACTTTTTACCACTGTGTAGCATCCCCCCTTCTTCTTACAACACTCAACAAATGTCTGGGGACAGAGGAGACTAGTTTCTCAAGTTTAGAAATAGGAATGCTCTCCCATTCATGTCTAATACAGGCCTCTAACTGTTCAATCATCTTGGGCCTTCTTTATCGCACCTTCCTCTTTATGATGCGCCAAATGTTCTCTATAGGTGAAAGATCTGGACTGCAGGCTGGCCATTTCAGTACCCGGATCCTTCTCCTACGTAGCCATGATGTTGTGATTGCTGCAGAATGTGGTCTGGCATTATCTTGTTGAAAAATGCAGGGTCTTCCCTGAAAGAGATGACGTCTAGATGGGAGCATATGTTGTTCTAGAACCTGAACATAGTTCTCTGCATTAATGGTGCCTTTCCAGACATGCAAGCTGCCCATGCCACAAGCACTCATGCAACCCCATACCATCAGTGATGCAGGCTTCTGAACGGAGCGTTGATAACAACTTGGGTTATCCTTGTCCTCTCTGGTCCGGATGACATAGCGTCCCAGTGTTCCACAAAGAACTTCAAATTGTGACTCATCTGACCACAGAACAGTCTTCCATTTTGCCACAGTCCATTTTAAAAGACCCCTGGCCCAGTGCAAACGTCTGAGCTTGTGGAGCTTGCTTAGAAATGGCTTCCTGTTTGCACTGTAGAGTTTCAGCTGGTAACAGCGGATGGCACGGTGGATTGTGTTCACTGACAATGCTTTCTGGAAGTATTCCTGAGGCCATTCTGTTATTTCCTTGACAGTGGCATTCCTGTTTGAGGTGCAGTGACGTTTAAGGGCCTGGAGATCACAAGCATTCAGTAGAGTTTTAAGGCCTTGACCCTTATGCACAGCAATTGTTCCAGATTCTCTGAATCTTTTGATGATGTTATGCACGGTTGATGATGATAACTTAAAAGTCTTTGCTATTTTATGCTGGGTAACACTATTCTGGTATTGCTGCACTATCTTTCAGCTCAACAATGGTGGAATTGGTGATCCTCTTACCATCTTGGCTTCAGAGAGACACTGACACCCTGAGAAGCTCTTTTTATACCCAATCATGTTGTCAATTGACCTAATTAGTGTTAATTGGTCTTCGTTATATGCTCAATTTCCTTTTTCCAGCCACTTATTGCTACTTGTTCCAACTTTTTTGGGATTTGTTGACACTGTGAAATTTTGAATCAACATAGTTTCCTTTAAAGATTAAACTTTTGATCTGTCATCTATGTTCTATTACGAATAAAATATTGACATTTGCCATCTCCACATTGCATTCAGTTTTTATTCACAATTTGTTTAGTGTCCCAACTTTTTTGGAATCCGGTTTGTAAGCCTTAATATTCATTTTTTGTTGTTTTTCTCCCAGGTGCAGTTTTCTCCAAGGTGCATCTCCAAAACAGCTGTGGGCTGTCCCCAGTAATGCACAGATAATAACTAGCAAAATGGTAGAAGGAATGACAACCAATGAACTGGCAACAGGGTCAAAGGTACCCAAGGCTCATTGATGTGCTTAGGGAGCTAACGCTAGCCTGTCTAGTCTGATCATACTAATGTTGGCTCTGATGCAAAGTAATTAGAACACATTTTAGAGGGTTGTGTGCCCATGTTCACCCCATTACTTCCTTGCATATAAGCGAATGTGGGACATCCAGGAACCTGTCACCAGTTTATAGACTGTCCTACATTGAGCCATATTTGTTAGGTACAAAGAACTGCATACCTGTGCAACAAGTCCAGTCATGAAATTTCCTCCTAAAGTCATTAATTTTCCCACTAAATATTCCACAGTCAACTGTCAGTACCATCTAGGCTCAGCCTTTTAGTTCCATTGAAAAGAACCTTTAATGTTTCTTCATAGCAAGAGATTTTGGACAATTTCATGTTCCCAACTTTGTGGGAACAGTTTGGGGATGGCCCTGTCTTGTTCCAACATGACTGTGCACCAATGAACAAAGCAAGGTCCATAAAGACATGGATGTGCAAGTTTGGAACTTTACTGGCATACACAGGGCCTTGGTCAAAAATTCCCATGAACACACTTCTAAACCTGGTGGAAAAGCCTTCTCAGAAGAGTTGAAGCAGTTATAGCTGCAAAGGGTGGGCTGACATCATTTTAAACCCTATGGAATTCAAAGGGGACTCAAGTATATATGCGTGCAAAGGCAGATGAGCAAATATTTTGGCAATATAATGTGTGTGCCACCTTTCAACAGGTGCCACTCTAACCAGATAATCACTGTTATTCACTTCACTTGTAAGTGGTTTTATCTTACAGCCGTAAACAAAGCTGACCATTGCTGCACCTGTATCTCAAGGAATTTTTTCTAGTAGGTCTCTGCTGAGCTTGCAACCTTGAAAGCCACTGTAAAGGCTCATAGAGTTATAACAAATTAAGAAATTGGACAGCCTCGCAGTTGTTGTGTGCACACGCTGTTGTGGAATGCTAGGCTGAGAAACCAAGCCATAAGCCTAAAACACTGGACACGCTGTTCTTCTTGGGTAAAAATGAGCATCCCTATTTAATAAAAACGCAATTGTAATTAATACATTTAATAAAATACTCAAAATTCAAACCACAGTCACAATATAGGTCAGAAGAATTAACCAAATAATTCCGCCCTCTCTGACACCATTCATTTCCACAGGGAACAGTCTCAGAGCATGATGCAAGCTTCAGAGTTATTTCCCCCACTTCAAAACCCAGTCATATCACTGCATCGAGTGCTGTTTAGGCATGACACAATAATACAGACAAGCCCATCCATCCATACAGCACTCACGCTCACTGCAGCTGTTTCTATTTAAATCTGCCATTCCTTTAATCTCTGATCAGACAAAAACATCTTACACCCTTGACAGTATTCATCACACAGCATCTCACACAGCTAAAGAGTATGATGTTCATCTGTGGAAGAAAGATACTGGGAGTATGTGGGTTTTGTGCTGGAGTCTACTATGTTTTCCACTGGTTCCAATAAAACAAAACCTCCACAAACAAAAAAGGACAAATTGCAGCCCCAAGAAAAACACAAATCAAGCACACACGTCAGACTCCAGGCTCTGTTTTTCCATCAGTACAATGGAAAGAGAGAAAGGCAGATTAGTTTTATAGCATGAAAGTCTAGATGTGGAGAGACGTGCTTTCAGAGTGATTTCCAAGAAAATTATTTAATATATTACATATAAATAATGTGCAAGTGTGCATAAAAGAGAGCCATATATACCCTGTAGAGGATGTATACATATTTTCACTTTGAAAAATCAACTAAAGTAGTGTCATTAGTTCAAGGGTGTCCAAGATCACACGACTGAATCTATATTTCATACAAATAGACTGCGTGTGCTCCATTTTGACAATGAAATATTACTTGTCGGGAACAAAGTATTAAAATTAATATACATTTAAGCTTAAAGGAATATTCCAGCATTCCACTCATTCTAACCCCTACCTGCAGCAACTGTAATATATGAGGAATTAACAAAGAGACAAATTTCAAAGGGATTTCAACATTTTTTTAACGTTTAAGCCTTTCTAAACCATGAAGGTCTCCAAATATTAGTCTATAAAATACTAAAGTAGCAGACCAGATACTTTATACGTTTTACGTTATGATTCATTTTGATGAAGAAATAAACTGAAACTGAAAACTGTATTTTAACTGTTATTGTTTTGTAGAAGAGTTTATAATCAGATAAATATAAGGCTCTAATAATGTTAACAGACAGTTGATATACATTTCCTGAAAACACAATTTTTAGGGATATATAACACTAAGAAACAATAGAGACCTGCTTTAATTTGTGATGGTCAATATATTCCTTTTTTTCACTTAAGCCCCATTCACATAAGCACGATAATGCAGAACCTTTCTGGATATTACACTGAGGAGCTGTGTGAACGCAAATAAAGTGGATAAAGTGGTTACATACAATGAAAGAATGAATAAATAATTTATAATAAATAATACATATTTGGAAGTTAGATAACTATGGGTACAACAAGGTAAGACCCACATATCAACATCTGCTGGTCACTAATTGTACTTAGTGTGGTGATAATAAAGGAATATTGAACATTTAACATTGTTGACATAAAGATCTTTAGAGCATTATATTGGTATTTCAAAATTTCACAATAGCTAGCTTCTATTAGAAGCAGGCCTTGAGTTTGACACTCAGTGCTGTAATGTACAAGTGGCAGATGAAAATGAGGCTGAATAAAGTTGGGTGCACATCTACCTCTGGGAAGTTCCAGCAGCTCATTCTTCTATATATTGTCGGGACGCCTTTATGGAACAAAGCTACTGGATGAACTTTCCTCACCTCACCGCAGCCCCCCATGCTAACTGTGGCTCCCCTAGAATAGCGAACACTTCCAAATGACTCAGTGGAAGGTGGAAAAGAAACATGCTTTATGCCCTTCGTGTTTTAGCCATTACCCCACATCTGCACCTGACCCTGCTACTTTCCATTTACACTCCAAACACTGCACTGACCATCAAAGCCCCACCGTTAACCAGCAGGTTTAAATCATCCACAACTTCTTGTAGAGAGCCCCAACCCAGAGTTAATATACTCTCAATGTGTGAGAGTAATAATGAGGACACACAGATCTGTATGTTGATAAATCTATGGAAAGGTCTGGAGGAGAGAGAGAGGGAGGGAGGGAAGCAGTGAAGCAGGGGATCGTCTGTAGAGTGGAGAAAATGAAAATAATAAATCTAGCAGAATACAGTCTTCTGCTGGAAATCTGTGGTAGTAATGGTGGGTATCAGCTGTAGAAAAGCATCAAACTGAAGGACACTAAACGTTTAATTTATTTAATAATAACTCGCTTAGTTAAATATTTTAAACTAGATGCCACTGTGTTTTATTCCTTCAATACCTAAGATACATTATAAAGATACATTTATCTAATTTCCTACCAAAATGACCAATAAATACAAATGATTCATATTTCAGTAAATAAGAACATTCCATGCTTTCCCTGCGTTAGAGATTCTATACTTTCCCAGGAGAATTGCTTTCCACACTTAAGTCTGTAGAGCTATTGTTCCACACAAGTTCAGTCTTAAAAGTTGGTTTCATGCCCTGCTTATCTCAATCATATTCAGTGATATAGGGCTGTGAGCTTTGGAAGCAGCTTTGCCTAAGGCAAGGTCATACATGTCGTACATTAAAATGAAATGAAAAGAAAAGAAAACATTTGCAGGATTCTAACAATGTGAACAAATATAGTTCAGCCTTTGTGGATCTCAGTAACAGCTTCTGAAAACTTCCACATCCTCTCAGACCTGTGGCACTGAGTTGTTTTATAACAAACGATGGATGGATTAACTTTAACTGATTTCTTGAAATTCCTTTTTTCACTTATTTTCCCTCATACAATTGAAACAGCTAATTTAATCAGAAATAATCTCCTGAAAAATTAATAACCTGCAATTAACTGCACTTATACAGATCTGCATATTGAGAACTCACAGGTTTTGAATGATAACTAATTAATGAATTCATTCATTCATTGTCTGTAACTGCTTATCCAGTTCAGGGTCACGGGGGGTCCGGAGCCTACCTGGAATAAATGGGCATAAGGCGGGAACACATCCTGGAGGAGGTGCCAGTCCTTCACAGGGGGACACACACTCACACCTATAGACACTTGAGTAAACCGGAGCACCCAGAAGAAACCCATGTGGTCACTGAAGTTTAATGACCATTCTTAATGTCATATAAGTTTTGTCAATGATTAAATAATTACCTACTGTAGTTTTCAACTTAAAAAAAAAAATAAATAAAATAAACATCTGTCCTCATATTTATACATATGTAAAATTTAGCACTGAGATTAAGATTGTGAGAATTTTGCATGCCAATAAACACACATTGTGGGCCACTGTTCAAATTTCCTTTATTCAATATGCAAGGATCTATGAACATGCGCTTATTCCCCACATCTATCACTACTTAACTCTCCACCACTCACCTGCAGCTCATAGCCCTGTGCTGCAAGCTGATGGGACTGGTTCCTTAAGTTTATGACATAAGCAATCCTTGCTGAATCTGCTCATTTGATACTGTCTTTGGATTAGTTTCAAAGCACAAATGCTCAGCCACGGCACTGACGGCTTCACTCCTGATGCATCATCTAGCTCACCACATGTACATGCTAACACGAAAAACAACTTGATTTTAACTGGAGGGAGCTCTAAATGGTCACTGCATTTTATCAGTTAATAACTTTACAATCTTCTGGTCTCGAGTTAAAGAGGTCAAGAATAGCCCAAATTATGCATCAACGGGAGAGAGGGCAACAGCACTGAGACTTAGTCCCTAAAAAAAGAAATACAGATATTTTAAGGCTTAATGGGATAGAAGTTGTCGCTGCAATTTCTGGTCTAATTAGCAATTAAATATGCATGAGAATTTATGCTAATGAATACAATTTAAGGCCATTAATGTCTGGATTTTCCACACTTTAAGGACAGTGCTCTCAGTTGCATTTTAAATATATGCCAAAGCTCTATTATTTGTTCATTTATGAACCTGACACTGCATAGTCTTAAAGCATGTTCTATGTGGATGCAAACATACATTGTATAATAGTCCCTGGACCAGACTCCTAACATTTCATCTGTGTGTCTGTGACAAAAACAGAATTTTAAGTTGCTCTGGATAAGATCATGTGCCAACTGGAAAACTATGCCAAACTGTTTAAAGGTTTGAGAGACAGAAGAATATAAGTCTCAACACTAAAATCCTCACAAAACTCCTTCTGTATAAACAGAACCATCATGGACCATGTTCTTCCTTCAGAAGTATGTGTAATCTTACAAATGTAAAAACTCATTTTAACTACATTCAAGTAAACAAATAGGTTTTCAGTCCTCTTCTGACACAGGCAATGCAGAGATGGATCCACACACTGAAATAGTACAAATAATTTAGTTCAAGGCTTTGTTATACTACTGCGGAGTAAACATGAACGCTTCATTCTACCATTTACAAATGCAGCCCTTTGTGTGTTCATAAAAGAGCCCACTACAACGTTTTAGCCACATGAATACGCTGCGTACAAAGGATTAAAGCCCGTATTTGGGCTTGCCATTAGTTTTTTTGCCCTTTGTTGCAAGCTCCAGGCTCTTTTATGAGCACAAAACTATGACAAAAGCATGCGATAGAGCAGTGGAGATCATTCTATCAACTGATGTGCTGATGTAACACAAGTGCATGGATTATTGGCTTTAGGTTTTGCCAAAAGCAACACAAACAATAAGCAAGGAACAATGACACTGAGAATACAAAGTAAATAAATAAATAAATAAAATAAAATAAAATAAAATAAAAACTAATCTTTCATACAATGGACTTGCTCCGAAGGCCAAGGGCCTCAATATGATTCCTTAGCCATCAGATATTAAGAGTTATTACTGTCTTATTAAAATGCAATTACACAATTCATGGTTCATTAATAACACTAAATATAGCATATGTAATAAGAGAGTCATTTCCATTAGAGCAGTGTGTCGTCATTAGAGTCACACACATTAGGTTGAGCACAAACACACATGTAAAGCATTAACCAATATGTACGCTCCCAGGCAGCTGCATGTGACCCTAAAATCAGCAGGTGCAAAGCTAGTCACTGTCAACCATCAGCACCTGACCTCACCCATGTTCTCATCACTGAATGCCATCAGGTCTTCACTGAAATGTTCTGACCCCTAGCACAAAGCTGACCTCATGTCTATAAGTTGAAACGCGGACTCCTCTGACCACAAAATATATTTACCTGTATTCTGGGTCATCTGACATGAGCTAGGGCCCAGAGAAGTCAGCGGCCTCATAGAATTGTATGGCTTTCTCTAGCAGTTTGCATTTCTTCATGCAGCAGCAGGTTGTAAATGATAATGGTTTTCTGAACTACTCCAGAGTCCATGTGGCTATATCTATATTAAAACAGCATGACAATTTCTCATGCAGTGCTGTCTGAGGGCTTGAAGGTCACACACATAAAATAGTTGTGTCAGGGCATGACCTAGAATAAGATTTCTCTGCATTACCTGAAACATTTAACAATATTATTTATTACAAATGTTCTTTTTGAAAAGTTTGATAGTTCTCTGATGAAGTTTGGCAAAAATGGTGAACCACAATCCTTCTGAGCTCACAAAGGTCAAGCTTCTTCTGGAAGAACGCTTTATACACAACAATGAGGCGCTCTCCTGTCAGCAATTCACCTGCTTATTTTGGAATATTTTAAACCTTTTTAAACCTATTGAACTTTTTGGTCTTATTTTGCATCTGTCCCAATGGTTTTAGGGAGTGTTGCATAATATAATTGCAAATTACATTATATTATATTATTATATTTAAAAAATACAACCAAGTTATTCAGAGAAAACATTGGAAATCAGCTCAGTAAACGATCAAAGAAATTAACAAATAACACATTCTTCTTCTCATTGCATTTTACAAAATTCCTGGAAAAAATTTTCTGGAAGCAGGGTTGAAGAAATTCTTTGACATATTTTAAATGAGCATAGAATCACCTGGAATGCATGGAAGCCTAAACAGTATTTTCTGTCAATAACCACTCAGCCAGAAGACGATGGACATTTTCTGAATGCTTAAATTTATACAACAACAATCTGTTCATACTCCAGTTTACAATTTGTGTTCTATAGATGTGCTGGGCCACTCTATTTTTAATTGTCTTCTGGACTAATCTGTCCTTGTTTTTGTTATGGTAATAGCATTTGCATAAAATGGTAATTAAGATTTTGCTCCTTTTCACCTCAGACTGCATAAAGATCAGGATAGTGAAAGAGTGTTCCATTTGTCGAAGAATGAATAAAAAACAGTGGGTAAAAATAGATTCAGACAGCTATAGCAATGTTTCCTGAAGAGCGATGTGCTGCTTGGCTGACTAATGCCCTGCTATAATAACCTGAGGAGGAAATAATGTTGCATAACGTTTAACAATGATTTGTTGGCAATACATATTACATTGTTACACTGAATTGCGTGCCATGCTGCTTTATTACTATACCCCAGAGCACTATCAGCTATTCATGGCATATTTTCAATATTTCATATTGTTCAAATGAGCCAATACTTGTGGCTTGCCAGGAATATTATTGGAAGTCTTAAGTAGGTGTTGTTGTCTGGTATATATAAATATATACATATACTTCAAATTCTGGCAGTTACACAGGACAAAGCATGACTGTCAGATGATCAGAATTTTATATGCCATCCCTAGCACCATGTAAATATTCTCAGCTCTAACTCTATGCTTTCAGTTCAGTAGGGAATGTACAAGGCTGACATGCTGCAATGCTCAACAGGTGAGGCATAGATAAATGCATAGTGTGACATCACAAAAAGCACTCAAAATGGGTTGTTTCAATAAGCAACAGCTTGTTTAAGGGCTTCTTCTGTGATACCTTTTTTGCACCTTTATTGAGGGTAGTGGAGCTCAGCCTGTGAACTGTAAAGGAGCAATCAATTTACAGAGAATAAAAAAAATCTAAAGATGATCTTTTTAAAACTCTGGGTCACAGACAGCTCCCTAATTATTGAACACCTTGGTAAAATGGACATGACAAAACTAACTGACTCAAATTCAGACACCTGGACACTTAATGGGTACAAATGCATTTAACGTCTCTCCACCGTTAATTGATTGAGCCCATGGGAACTCATCTCTGGTCTTTAAAATGCCAAAATGATTAATAGAATTTCCTCTAACCCTGGCTGTCTGAATCCATCCGTTTAAGACGTTTAAGACTTTGGAAAGCCACAGTTTCAAAGAGGAAATGCTCCACCATGGCGTTGACAACTTATTTAATTCATGACACATCTACTAGCGAATATACAATAACAAGAGGACTTGCTAACATGGTAAACAACTTTTTATTAAATCTAGACATTCCTCAACATAGAGAAGATAACTAAAAGAGTTAAGAGTTAAAAAAAGAGTTAATGTGACTAAAAAGTCTTGAACACAAATCATTCTGTGAATATCTTAAAAATAGCTGTGTACTTGTATGTTCCACCCTGTGGAAGATGGTTAAAGAAGACAAAATATGCATTCCTCTTCATATTATTATATTTACAGATGAAAACTTGGACCCCAACTACTGGAAATATCCAGGCTATTCATCTATTTGGAAGGCCGCAATAAAGGCGTCTGTTTCATTTATCCACAAACATAAGCACCAGATGTTAACTAAACAATACTGGAACTCAGACTAGAACCTGGTTCTCTGATCAGATGAGGTTTAAAAAAAATAAATGCAATGAGAGCTGGACATTAAACAGAGAATAATTTTATTTTAGGAGAATTATACATTCTCCCTCCCCAGTATAGTGAACAGTCTGTGATTTATTTAGAGCTCTCTTTTCCTTCCAAATGCCTTAGAGACATAGTCAGTGTTCATGACATCATGGCCTCCATGTACCAAGAGCTAATAACTAATCTGAATATCTTTTCCTAGAAAATAAAACTGGGTCATGGCTGAATTTTCCAGAAGGACATTGATCCAAAGAATCCATTCAAATCCACACATATGTTCAATGACAATGAAAGAATTAAGCATTTGACCTGACCATACTCTCCTTCTGATGACATGTGGAACAAACAGAAGAGTCCTGGAGGAGTTCTATATTGAGTAGTGGTCTCAGATTCCTTGTTATGTATTTGCTATCCCAGTAAATATTGTAGGGAGAAATCAAAGCTGTTGTAAATGCAGAGAAGTCAATAATTGCAACTTGTTTGTTTTGTTAGCAAGGTTTTTTTTTCTTAGACTACATTTAATCATGTTTTCAGGGATATTCCCTGACAGATTTTTTTTCAACTACTCAGACTTTTCCAGTGGCGCTCAATTATTGTAGAGTTGTATCTCTTCTGTATGCAAACATCAATTTTACCTCAAGTTCAAAAAACATTGAATAAGTGTCTTGTCACTTGGAAGTACATTTATGAGTGACTGAATTATGCCCTTGCACCTGACATGACTAGAGCTGCAGTGTTTCCTGTGTGTTATTAATAATTAATTTAGAAGAGAAACCAAGGACTCTGTGAAGAAAGACTGTTCTAAAACTGTCAGAACTCCTTGCAGCTTTAGGCAGAACTTTTTTTCTTCATTTCATGCCTTCATTTTAAATTGGGTAAATTAGTTAACATCATTAATGCGTTAGGAAATTAATATGTTAGAATTTTTTTTTCTTTATCTTAGGTGGGGTTTTCCATAGACAGCTAGATAGATTTCTCTTAAGAAACATTGTTGAAGTGCTCTAGATCGAGGCAAAAATGAAGCCAACTGTGAAAGAGCCTTGTCCCGAAAACACACTTTCTGATGGCTCTGACTTAAGGCTAAGTAGCTAACTGGTGTTAGCTAGGTTTGCTGTCTTCGCCTAAGAGAATACAGCCTCTGGCAAAGCTTATGTTCAGACCTGACTGTTGTAGTTCCATTATGAGACTTAAATATGACAACGAATAATGGTATAAATATGGTAGAAAAGCATATTTGCATAAAAATCAATGGCCTAACTGAAATCTCTTTTGATTAACCACATACTAGTGTCCATCCCAGACAAATGCACTTCTCAATGTCTGTGTATCTAATATGTACCTAAGTACATTAGCACTATTCTCTCCATGATGACGGCTATCTGTTTATCTGTTCTCACTGCAGCAACAGTCCTGGACGAGATGTAAACTGTGTTGAGCTTTGGGTGGTCTTACTTATTCATAAATATTCTATATTTAATGAGTGTATGTGTGATACAGGGCATGTTCAACAGCAAAATCACAGCAGGAGCTATGTGTACTTTGAGGATTAATAATTCACCATGATTCCCAGGGGATACAAAATATCATGCTCACTAATGCTTGACTGGCCTTAGATAATGAACATGTGCATTTATCACAGTTTAACATCAATCATGCTCCAACCTCCAGCTCTGATGCATGTGACATAAATATGTATTGCACGTACCTTCAGATGTTTTTTTTTTTTTCTTCTCACTTATAGCCTGAAGGCACAGACATCTCCAGCCTTCTGATGCTTCAGGGTAAAACGCTCATACTGATGCATTCAATGTCGAAGCACAATCCCTCTCCCCCTCTCTCTCTGGAGTTAGAAACCCTCAGGAGATTCACTCTATGGCCAAACACTGTTCTCATGTGTCCATCCAAAATTTCTTCTGAATTTATGGGTATTAACAGGTAGTTTGTCCACTCTTGCTGCAGTTACAGCCTCTGTTTTACTGAAACTTTAGATTAGGTCTTGGAACATTGCTGTGAGCATTTCAATGCATTCAGCAACAAACAATATTAAGGTCAGATATTGAAAGGATGATTAGTTCAGCCCAAATACATTGAATGAATATTCATCAGTAGGAATACCAGTGTGTGGGCAGCTAGTTTGTGTGCTGGGAAAAAAACTCCAGTGTTTGTACACAGTCCTGGCTCAGTAAATTGGAAACTAGTGTCTTGGTCCAAGAACATTATCCCAGCCAGTCAGCGACAGGCGGTATTCATACTCATTCAGAGGATGGTGGAAGGAGAGCAGCTGTCCCCAGCATCATCCATGGCACCACTCCTCCCTCTGTCCCTCAGCCCCTATTTTCAATGCTCCATCTCTCTTCCATTGGCTCCGGGGCTCCTTCTTTCAGTCTCTGGCTCAGGCATGGACGAGAAATGACATCTGGGGGTGTTTGGATGATAAAAAGACCCTCAGAACCTCAAAAGGCATGACAACTCTGCTAACACTGACTTAATTTTGCTGTTTCAGATGCATCACTAAAGGTGCAAAATTCAGGGGATGGTAGCTAATTTTACATAAAAGTAAACACAGACCAAAAGGACTACAAAACTAAACTGTAGTTACAAACGAGTTTCTGTATTGCCGTAGATTCAGAATCCGTGTACCGTTTTAGAATCAGTTGTGAAAGAAGCAGCCAGTGAACAAAATTCTTATATCCTTCCCTCCATGCGACGCGACCGGCAATGCTACCAATGACTAGTGACTTTAAGAATGTATAGCTTTATTGTATCAGTCCGTGTGCCATTACACATTGGTTCCTCAAACACTGAACATGCTGGAGTTCCGCTCTCTCTGATTCAGTCATTTTCATGATCATTCTCATTGGTTCCTGTGAAACTTCTGAATAAACACAGGTTCTTGCAAAGGTTTCAGCATTCAAATACTAATAAAGCTCTAGTCCTGATGTGCCGGATGAACTGTCTTTATTCCTAAGGCCTATAACAACACACAACATTCCTCCTGGAGTTGAATAATTAATAAGGGGTCTAATAAGTCCAATGGATCTGCCCCATTATGTGCTGAAGAATATTCTGACTCTGATATATTGTGACTTTTCAATCAAAAATTTTAACTTACTTCAATAACCTGATTTTCATCTTTCATAAGTTATTCATTAATTTCTCCAAAACCCTGAAATACAGTCAAGTGATGATTTTTGTTGAAAAAAAAAATTCCTTGCGAGTATATCACCAGGAATGAGTCTGAATATGCAAAGAATTAATAATATATAGTGTTTATTTACTCTTTAACTGACTGAAACTAATTGTTTGTTTAACTTGTGTGGCCAGTTCACTAGAGAGAGCAAGAGGGACATTAATGTGAGGACAGCTTTGTCTGCTCCAAAATGACCAATAAACCAGTGACTCTTTCATGCTCCAGAAACATGGCATTAACCCAAAGCAGCAGTGTAAGGATGAAGCAAAAGTCTTAATTTACGGACCTTTTCTGCAAGAAAATAGTAGCAAAATAGTAGCACTGTCCGGTTAAAAACAATCTCCATTTTTTAGCAGTTTTGACCAATGACCAATGAAAAGCTGAAAAATCCCAGTTTCTTTAACACGTATTTCAACTGGCTGCTAGACCTGTGTCTGTGCTAAAGATAATAACTATTTACATTTACTCACTTGAAAAATTAGAGCAGTGTGACTATAATTCATCACTATAAGGATTAAATATGTTGATTTAGATCAAGTATAGTAATGATAAACTCTGTTTTTGCTAAAACATGGATTCATAATGGCAGTGTTTTAGGACAATATGCTGCAGGCTGTGGTTACACAGAGGTGGACGTGGCTCATTGGAATTCACTAAAAGAAAGTATTTGCTGTGTACAACACACACAAATTCATTTTACATATGAAACTATATATTATATGTCCCAATAAATATATTTTTACATTTTTTACATATATTTTTACATATTTGTAACCAAACACTGCCTAAAAAGCTGGAGAGAAATGAACACCATATGGTAAATGATGGCATACAGCATAAGTAGCAGCATCATTTTACTAGAACGACTGAAAGCCAGTGAGTCCCCTGCCTAAAATACTGAATTCAAAACACAGCTTTTGACTGAAGCTTGCCAGCAAAGTTTTGTGCTGCTGCATGCCTTGGAATTTCAATAGCATCTCCACTGCACTCCACTGTTTGAGATTTAGCAGGTTTTTCCCAAGGGCCTGCACTCTCCAAATTTTAAAAACAAATTGAAAAAGGAGCCTTGAAATGTGTATGAATGTTAGAAAAGCCGTTACAGATGGATATCACCCTGTCTCTCCTGTTATTCATTATGATTCCCATCTGCAAACAGGCCGTCTGGTTTTAGCATTGAGGAACGGTGTCACAGGCTCAAGAATCTGAAATATGAAGAAAAACTCAAAGAAATATCCGCTGCAAGAAAACGTCTACCTTAAATAGGATGGCACATGGTTGTGTAGATATTTATTCATTCATCTTCTGCATCTGCATCACCCTGATTAGGGTAATGGTGTATCTGGAATCATTGTGTGCAAGGCAGAATCACATTGAGGGTTGGGCACTATTCCAGACAGACATAAACAGCATATGAAGCAAATACTATAAAAATACTGATAACAGAAATCCTACATTGTTAATAAAGCATTCCTTAAATGTATCATACATGTGGGTATATGATCAGAGAGAATCTAACAGACCTACTCACGCTCTACTCCCCAGTGCGGTCTTCTGTAGCAACTCTAATGAAGCTGGATTTGCTTTGAACAGAAGAAGACAAACTATTTGGAGTATTATCAGTTTCATATGATCTATGTTTTAAGTGTGTGATAGTGGAAATCGGAGGCTTTTGTTGGGTTATTTCACCCTGCTTTAAAGGGGACTTATTCTCCACCTTTTCCACAATTTAACACCGTTCTGGGTTTTTAATGAAACATCCTTGATCCACATACCACAAGGACTAAACATTGCAACAGCGTTCTCCCCATCTAAACAGCCCTTTTTTCAGGACTTGTTCTGTTCCTTTCAAATGAGCCACCCACAGCTCACTCTGTGCCAAACAATGAAAAGCAAGGCACACAGGCTCTCACCTTTCCACTGTTTTTGTTCTCTTTAGCCTCTACACTTGTTTTTGCCATTTTAGCTTGGTTCTCCAAATCCTAGGCTCTTGTTTTTGTAGTTTAAGTCTGTTCTCTTTGCCCTTCACTCTCATTTTCACTGGTTCTGCACAGCTCTCTCATTCCTCCACTCTTTGTTTTTGTTTGCTTTCCTTATTTCTTCACTCTTGTCATGTCCGTTTCACACAATGTAACCCCACCTTGAACTTGAAGGTGAGACCCCTCGCTGTGATTGGAAGTGCTCAGGTGAGGGAGGTGGTAAAATTCGAATGAGCTTGTAGTTGACATAGGAAGTGGAGGATAATGTTTTCTATCATGGGCAGCCCACAAACAAACTAACTGTGTGGTGTTATTTCACAGTTTGTGTGATGGTAGGCCCTCGAGATGAACCAATACATATATGCAAAAGCACAGAAAGTAGGAGCTTTGTTATATATCCCATTTGAAACTACCACAAACATTCAGACAAACATCACACTTAATATCACTCATCTTCATAATAAGAGTCCCAACCAAGGGGCATTTCTGGTGAAAATGTAGGGCATTTCTGGCGAATTGCTACATCCCAGGCTTTCTCATGAATTTAGATCTAAACAAACATGGTGGATAACTGTGAGGCTATTGCTATTCTGGTGGTGTGAGCTTACTGCACAGAAAAATCAGAGTGCAAGAAAAAATATGAATGAAACCAAGAGTGAAAAGAAGGGGTTAACAGAGCTATAGACTGCACTACCTTGGGCTTGACGTAAATGCATAGATCCATACATATATACATACAAACAAGGTAATACATATTAAAGCAGTATAGTGTTGTGTTCACTCAACATCACATTTCACAGCAGAGAACCAGCCTCCACCCCACAATATAGGACACTCGAAACTGAAAGATTTTATTATTTACAATTCACAGTCAGGGCTGCCCCAACTGGACTGGATGTAGATCGGAGGAGTAAGGATTGCGTTATATACAGACCACACCACAGGATCATCTATGAAAATTATTTTCGATAACTCTGCTATCAGGAGAGGTTTTGCAAATGCCACCCTACATTTTTAAGCAGTGTACTAAAGCAGCATACTCCTCCAAGTGTGCTGAGCTGTCCAGTGATGAGTACAGAAAGAGGCAGTGGCTGGCATCACATGTCTGAGGAAGCATGTGTCAGCCTTCACTTTTTTTGTAGAATAGTGTGACTGGGGAAACTTAGACAGGAGTAAGAACTGGCAATGACATCAAATGTTAGTGATGGCCCAATAACGTTTCATGAGGCCTTGAAGCTTTCTATTTAAAGGTATTTTATAAGGCTTCATGTGCACACAATGAAGTCATTTGAGATTTGAGATGACTTCTTTGTTCTCATGCAACAGTGTCAGCATGGGAACAATCACTGCCAAGGATAGAAGTTAAAACACCATACTTCGATTTTGTGTTTAGTAATTTAGTCTGTTGTTGATGTGCGGGTAATGGTAATAAGGGTCTATTAATGTCAAAAAAACCTGCCAGTATGATTTCAGTCAATGTATAAATAAATTAAAAAGGACATTAAAAGATTTATGTTAAAACTGCTTGAGTGTTTTCCTCAGATGGGACAGTGTTTGTGCTTATGAACACTGGGGTGATAGGCGGAAGGTAAAAAAGCTTTGCCTCGTCACAATAAAATCATTAACACAAACAATTTTTACTTGTTTTTATTTAAGCAGCAGCTTATTTTGCCATGTAATGATTAGAGTGCTTAGGACTGAAAGGTCATTGGTTCGATTCCCACGACCAGCAGGAAAACAGAAACAGTAGGAATGAAGGAACAGCACTGTCCTCATCCCTTAATCAATGGCTGAGGTCCCCTGAGCAAGCCACAACTACTGCTTGGGTGCCGGGGATGGCTTCCCAGCTCTCTGGCTGTGCGTTCACAGCCCCTAGTGCACGTGTGTGAGTTCACTGCCGCAGATGGGTTAAATGTGGAAATGTGTTGTACAATGACAAATTACTTCTCATTTAAAAACATAACAGTTGAGTATTGCAATTTTTAAGGTATTTAAAGTGAGTCTTTGTTGAGCCTGTGCAAATTAGCTACATGTTTGTGGCCAGTGCTTGGATAGGTTAGTTTGTGCTTTTCCACCCTGCTTCCACCCATGAACACTAAGCTTCTGCATTTCAGGGCTGGTATTGTAGTTTCTGCCAACAGGTGTTGCTGAGCATGGCAGGTCTTTCTGCATGAAAACAGAGGAAAAGCCATAGAACCCATCAGTCTTTACAGACAATTGAGGAAGATGTGTAAAAGTAATGATGTGAAATGCTAAATATGAATTATTTCAAGCCCATTGGTTTTCTCTGTGGAGAGCTATCAGTGAGATCTCAGATGAGCAGTTCAAGGAAGGAGAGAACATTAGGGTGACAGGAAACCAAAGAGACAGAACACAGATGAGTGGAGAGAGGGGCTAATGACACTAATCATGTTGTAATCACAGTGTAACACTGACAGAGCTGATACAGGAAGGAGCAAAGACGCTCTTCAACATCTAAAGCCGGGTAAGCAACGCAAACAAAGCTGCTGTCTTTTCTCCTGAGGTGGTTCATCTTCTCTTTCTTTTGTCCTGAATATGGGACAAAAAAGTAAACCTATGGAGTGTTGGAAGCTCCTGGCTCATCTCTCCACATCTGGTTTGTGGATCTGCTGACCTCGTGTCTCTGATGAGCTGGAACTGAATAAGTAAAAAAATAAAATAAAATAAAATAAAAAAGCCACATTCTGATAGGGACAGGTGTCCAAATACTTAAGGAAAATACCATCAAACTGTCACCAAACTATTATTTAACAATTTGGTGCATTCAATCATCCATGTTTACAGCAGTATAATTAATCACATGACATCTGGGTGAATTTGACTCCATATTTGTGCCCTACAAGTATTCTAACACATGTGGTCTGATAGTTTTGGCAAGTGTGGTGCGGTGTACTAGTTTTAATAAGTGCTGAATACCATTCACTAAAGAAATGTATATTAGGAACTCTACAGCCACAGCTACACCTCCTTCGGAGAGTGTGGACTACCATAATAGAAAATGGGATTTAGTGTTCTCCTCCAATTGTGTTCAGCAATAAAAACATGGTTGTTGGTATTATCAGTGTCACACAGCTCCAGGGTCTCAGGACCCTGGGTTTGATCCTCCCCTCGTGTCACTGTCTGTAAGGAGTGTGATATGTTCTCTCTTTGTCTGTGTGGATTTCCTCCGGGAACTCCAGTTTACTCCCACAGTCCAAACATATACAAAGGACTGACTGGCTGTGTGGAACTGTCCACAGGTGTGAGAGTGTGAGTGACTGGGTGAGTGTGTGAAACTGTCCACAGGTGTGAGAGTGAGAGTGACTGGGTGAGTGTGTGAAACTGTCCACAGGTGTGAGAGTGACTGGCTGAGTGTGTGAAACTGTCCACAGGTGTGAGAGTGTGAGTGACTGGGTGAGTGTGTGAAACTGTCCACAGGTGTGAGAGTGACTGGGTGAGTGTATGAAACTTCCCACAGGTGTGAGAGTGTGAGTGACTGGGTGAGTGTGTGAAACTGTCCACAGGTGTGAGAGTGACTGGGTGAGTGTGTGAAACGGTCTCAGGTGTGAGTGACTGGGTGAGGGTGTCAAACTGTCCACAGGTATGAGACATATCCTGACCCTGATCAGAATTAAGTGGTTACAAGGGGTGATGAATGAATAAAAACCTTGGTCAGGTGATTTAACCCTTAGAGAAGCACGATTGGGACCCAAAGGTTACTGGTTCAATCCCCTCGACCGGCAGAAAAATGGGGCGGGAGAAGTGAAGGAACAGCACAGTCTCCTTCCTCAACATCCCTAGCTGAAGTGCCCTAGAACAAGGCAACTAAACCACAATCGCTCCCTTGGTACTGGGATGGCTCCCCAATGCTCCAACTGTGTGTTTGTTTATGGCCCCTAGTGCACTACAGTGTGTGTGTGTGTGTGTGTGTGTGTGCACTGCACAGATGGATTAAATGTGAAGGCACACTTTTTTTGTACAGCTTTACAATGACAACATAAAGCACCTTTCACCATTCAGTGCAAGAACTACACTACGAGCAGTTTAAAAGGAGAAGAGTCACTGTGTACTACACTGAGCACAGAAAAATGAAATAAGTGAACAGAGTTTCAGATGTGAGAACAAAAATTGTAGAAAGATACAGAATCTCAAGGTTACTAGTTCTTCTCAAAGCATGTTAATAGTCGTGTGTCCAATGTGCACAAGATCATTAAGAGGTTTACAGCCCATGGCACAGTAGCTGACCTCGCCTGATGAGGACGGAAGAGCGAAATTGATGAAAAATTGCAAGAAGTGATTGTGTGTATGGTCTAAAGAACTCCAGTCCACAGGCAAACTAATACAAGCTGACCTCCAAACACACAGCGTATCAGGGTCAGCTCACCGTGCCCGTCACCATCTAAAAGAAATGGGACGCTACTGTAGAACACGCAGGAGGAACCCACAGCTGACACAGAGACATACAAATGCCACAATCGAGTTCACACACAGTCACACTCACAGTCCCTACACTCAAACATGGTGGAGGAACACTGATGTTTTGGGGTTGTCTTGCTGCTTTTGGCACTGGAGGCCTAGACTGTGCACTTGGAAAACTGAAGGTCGCTAAAGAATGCTGGAGGGGAATGTAACAGCCAGTATCCGAAAGCTGTGTCTCCATCAGAGATGTGTTTTCCAGCAGGACAGTTTAGGTATAAAATGATTTGCATTCACATCTGATTTAGTGACAGGTCTGAGTGTGCACTCAGGAATTCTTCTGGGAGATTGTGTCTAGAGAAAGAAAAAACTATGACAAAAATGACAAAGTACTTATTCTTTCCATGAAAGACAGTGAACACAGCTATAACTCTTCATCAACTTCAAATCATGAAAAAAACATCACCTCCACTGCAAACACAATAGAACCTGCAGCTCCTGCACAATCTCCCTCAGTGAGCAATAATGAATTTTGAATTACTGCAGGCTTTTGTTATTGCTGCTCAAAGCATCATCTTCTTAATCAGAGTAATAAGCCACTCTGGGGAAATAGGCACGGCTTCAGGATTTATGTGGTAAACACAGACAAAGGCAAGGTACATCATGTTAATCTGCCTGTGCTTTTCTCCACAAAGTCACTTATGTTTGTCTGTAAATGGCTCACGTGGGGATAAAACTACCTACACAAAGAGTTAGCAGAAAGCTGTCTTCAGCTGTAAAATATTTGAGAATCCCAGCTGAGGAGCTGCATGGCCAAGACACCTGCAGAGAATTTAAAGCACTTCACAATGGTCTTCTCCCGTTTCCAAAAATACCTCAGCCTTCTCCACACAATGAATCCAGAAGGAACTGGATGGTTTAAGTTTTATAGATTCTATGCAATATTTTTCTACAAAAAAAAGCAAAAACTGTTTATTCACTCATTCATTCATTCTCTATAGCCTATTTATCCTGTTCGGGTTCACAGCTGGCCTAGAGTTTAGTCTGAGACATAGGGCGCAATGCAGGAACACATCCTGGTCATGACAAATAGGTTTTAAAGCAGATAATAATTTATATATTTATTTTATATTTATTTTATTATTTACGCTCTAAAGAGTGGATGTGCCATGTGGGGCTGTTAAGGTCAAAAATAAATTTAGTTCTGACAGTTTTCTTGCACATCCAGAGCACTAGTGGCACTATTTCATTGCGTGGTACCTACTCTGTTCGACTCTACTCACATTTTAGTCTCAAGTACCAGGTTTGTATCCCACTTGTACAGCTCCCCCTGACATGTAGTCGCAAAGACTCAGGGACCACAGGTTTGGGAACCAGAACACTGGTGGAGATAACAAAGCACTGTTTACTGTTTACTCATTGTGAATTTGAGTGTTGGGTTTTTTTTGGACTGAACACAGTTCTGTACACCAGTCCAGACAGATCAGTAGAGATTTCCTATTCCTTGTTGCTCCATCTGGCCACCAATACAAGGAGCATTTGAACCTCTTCAAAAACACAGCATAATTTTACGAGCTGCCATTGAGAGTCGAATAAAAACAAACATGATCTCTACCGTATCTTGGGGATTTAAAAAACTGCTAGTGATTGATAGATGTCTGCGTTTCGTCCTGATTTACAAGTCTCTCTGGACAATGAGTGCTCTGCAAAGTTTACACGTCATGTTTTGTCTCTAATAATTTGCCAAATGGAAAAGCAGAGTAGAATCAAGAAGAGTCAATACCATGCAGCAGAAAAGCACCATCGATGTCTGTATAATGTCTGTTTCACAAGTTGATGAGGGATCATTAAGGGAAATCATAAATCATCTCCCGATCAATTTAAAAATGCACACAGAAATCAGCGACATATACAACGATATATTATGATTTATAGCTAGTGTTAGAACACAGGTTTACTCTCTGTACCCTACTATTGTGATTCTGAATCAGTCTGAGCAATAGCAGTGTCTCGGTGTAAAGCAGCCAATCAGAGCAGAGCTCTATATATTACTCAGAAACACAAAATAAGAGAAAACAGCTTGTTTATGAATGCCTGTATAAAGCACATCTGGGCATTTTTCACCCTGGCCAAATTTACATACCTTCCATTAAGACATCAGAGACTGATTTAACATGCTGAATACATGCATTTTATAGCACCTTTAAACACAGGCTAAGATTATTTGTCATGCACTCTTCACTGATCCAAGAAGTCAGAGGCCTCTTCTTTCATCAGCCTCATGAATAGAGGCACGTCACACAGATGGCAGGCCTGAGGAATGCAAAGGCAGCGTGCCAGCTCCCTCTCAGGTGGAATGCAACATTTTATTACCTCTCTCTCTATTATCGCGCCACCTCTGTCTGAAAGTCATAAATTACACATCTTATAAATTATATACATCAAAGATTCTGCTGC
Source organism: Hoplias malabaricus (assembly GCF_029633855.1). Classification (NCBI taxonomy): domain Eukaryota; kingdom Metazoa; phylum Chordata; class Actinopteri; order Characiformes; family Erythrinidae; genus Hoplias; species Hoplias malabaricus. The sequence continues at coordinate 14,365,472 of NC_089808.1, forward strand.
AGTGGTATTATATCACACATACATGAGATTGGATCCCTCTCCTCAAACACACTCCCTCTAACTCCACATCACAGCCAGTCAGCTGCACACTGTCTCCTTGTTTGTTTTCGGGCTCTTTATTATTTTATTATTTTAGCCCGTCACTAAGGGGTTCAGTACGCCTCTGTCTTACACTTGGAATTCGGTGTGGTGACCTAAGACTCGTGTAAAGCTGCTCGAGGAGGCGTAAATATTTAATGCTGAGCCAAACCATTAAAATGACCCCATTTCTACACACTTTACATACCTTATTACCCCATTTTCACCTGGAATTTGATCCACCACCACAAATCATACCTGCAGAACAGGGTGACAGGGATCTAGCAATATAGATACAGGTTACTGTTTGTAGTTGTAGAACCACAATTTGAACATCTAAAGGTCTGTGGAGCTGAGAAAATCATTAAAAAAACAGATGAAATTTCTGCTCAGTGTAAACAAAAGTGATGGTGGTAGATTTAGAAACCCTGAAGAAAACACAAGAAAGTAGGAAACCAGTTTGATGCGAAGGCTGTTCCTGCGGTTGTTGTTGTCATCACCAATGGAGATAAAGATGTCTCTGTTTCTCCAAAGTGGACAGGGTGCTGTGTGTCTATTTACTAATAAACAGCTCCACACATAATGGATAGTGCTTTGCCTCGTGCTAATTGTCCAAAACAGTGCCAACGCATCAAGAGCTTCTAAAATTATGTAAGTGCAAAGTTTTACAATCTTCCCGTTAATCAAGAATTTTGTTTGCTCAGAATGAGAGGGGACTCCAGCCCACCCCCAGAATGATAAAAAAATGATAATTATGTATTGTATGTTAGTAAAGAAAGCAACTTATTAAAAAAGAGGTTACATTCAATAAAAAAAAATCATAATGAAGACTCATGAGTTTTTGCATGAAAATATATATATAACATTTAATTTAACCAGGTAGATAATTAAGAACAGCTTCTTATTTACAATAGTAGCCTGGCTTTTGTTTTATCATGAACTTCAGCTCACCTTCAGCCCATTTCACTTCTGAAGAGCTGATGAAAGCTATGTTAAATCCTACTGTTATGGGATGTTCCTATAATAGATTCATCTCACTTGTGTTTGCGCTGCATCCCAGACAGAGAGCAATGGTAAAACCCAGCCTGATGTCAAAACACGGAGCAGGAGATTAAAGAGTGTGGTGTGGGAAAGCACTGTACCATGACCTGCACATCTGCACAGCGGCTTGTAAAAGCAAATAAATCAACGGCGAGGAAGATGTGTACCCAGTGCACAAGACATAAAAGACAAGTTCAGTAACTGTTTCCATTTATTCCTCCGATAAACCCAGGAAAGTTCAGAGATGTGTTAATAGTGTTGTCAGAAGACGTAAGTTGGGCGTGGAGAGGTGGATACAGCATTAATAAAAAGTAGAAGCGACTATGTGAGAAATAGCCTTTCAGACTCTGACCTGGAGAAGAGGGCAAGGAGAAAGAGACTAATGCTGACTCAAAGCACTTCTCAAAGGGAACTCCATGATCTGGGTGGGTAATCCAAGCTCCTGAGAAAATAGGGCATGACTACAACTTTGGCTTCACATCAGAAGAGAAGAAAACAATGTTGGAAAACAATATGATCATTGCTAAACTTCAGTCAGGCTGCAAATAGCAGAATGATGTTTCAAGGTTTTGGAAGCATTCAGTTTTAATTTGTTTGGATTATATTCACATTTCAGGTGAATCAGAAGAATGGTGGAGGGCTTTAGCAGGGTCTGTCAGGTCAGTATTACCAACTGTAACAGTCCTGGGGGCTACCACTGTGTGGACAATGTCCATGTGCCCATAACTCAAAATCAGTACTTAAAGAAGCCATCATTTCTAAAGCCAATAACAGCAAACCATGTTCATCAAAGTGATTATTTGTTGGCACCATCCAGGGTGTGTTTCCTGTCTTGTGTCCAGTTAATCTGGATGGGCTCTGGATCCACAACAGCTTGGATCAAAAAGAAGCAGTTACAAAGGACAAATTAATGAGTGAGTGAATTATTATTTATCATCAGCAACTTTTTTCTAGTAAGTGCAATTCACAACAGAGGAAGAACCGAATTGCTTTGTTGTCCCTGAACTAACACCTAATGTTCCATAGATTGGGTCCCCCTCATGGAGACAATCATGTTTAATATGACTGTAATACAGATTCTCTGTATTGTATACTCTGACAAAACTGCAGTCATTGAGAGTAGTGTCATCAGTTGGGAGGCTTCGATCTAATATTAGGATTGGATATCTGTCCTGATATTATTGGATATCCGCTAATTAGGCCAATCCATGAGACAGATCAGTGTACAAAACTTTCAATTTGAAATGACATGCATAGGTGCGATGATGCCCAAATAAACAATTATTATTTACACTAAATGTTTAAATATAAGATTGATTAATTTTTTCTTTTTTTTTTTGGACAAAGTACTTATCTTCAGTTTTGGGTGATACATACGTTTATTATTCAGTGAAAAATAAATAGCAATTCAGTGCAATTATATCGATGTGTTATTTTGTTATATTTTGTTTTACAAACTAAGAAATGTTTAAGACTGTCCTGATGCCTTAAGTCTCTTCCACATGGTGAGGTAAGCAGTTTTAGCAAAGTTATCAGATTGGTATCAGGTATTGATAGATACGCAAAATGTTTTTGTTTTAGGATCGGTATGAGAATTACAAAACGTTGGTTCAGTGCATCCCTAGTCAGCAGTGTTAACATGTTACTTGCAAAAAATATTTTTTGGAATAATCCTAAACCAAACTTAAGCCTTGACAGGGTTTTCTTCTGCCATCCTCCTCTCTAACATTCTCCCAAATAGCACTGTTTCTGTAAATCTTCCAAAAGAAAACAACACTGGTAAAACTTATATAGGGCAATGGTCCTATATAAAGCCTCAGATGCTAAAAGAACCACTGCATGCTTAAATTACACTTTGTATCTTAGTTCTTCAGACTGATGGAAAATGTATTATACATGGTGTAATGCTGGGCGATATAAGCGCAAATCAATATCACGATTAATTGTACATTTTACCATGATTATGATTAATGAATTATTATTTTGTTTTTGTATTTTTGACCCTCATTCTGTGATGAAGCTTGTACTGTAAATATGCTTCAGTATTAAATATGGGATATTTTTCTACTGTTGCTTGGAGCTTGTTCCTCTCTTGATTTTTAAGCACTGTTGTCTTAATTATAGTCAAAACAACCACATCACAGACGCTGTGTTTTTCTTTGGGACTAGCTGCTCAGTCGGCCTCTGTTTATAGGTTGCTTCCATGTGGCAGATAGGGGCAGAATCACATGACTACAGATTGGTAGCATGGTTTTAAAGGGACAGCACATGAAGACACAGTGGGGACATAACAGAATAAAAAAAAGTATGTAGAATATTTTTAAATAACATTTTTATATAGCACACAAGAAGGTTTGTGGCGCTAAAGACTAGGTCAATATCCAGGCCAGCACCATAAACCCTACTGTCATATTCAGTATCAGCGTGAATACACCTTTATCAAATATGAAACAAAACTGTACGGGTTGAAGCAGTAGATACAATGTAGCGTAAGTTACAGAATCCTCACTCCACTAAGAAAGACCAAACCTCATCAGTACACCCCCCACCCTCTGACAGGAAATGGAAAGGCAGCCTGAAGTCAAGGGCCTCTTTTTAATGCCTATCAGCCTCTAGAGCAGCAGCAGAGGTGTACAATTACTATTGGATCCTCTCTGTTGTCCACATCTACGTTGTACATCATGTCAGGAAGAAGCCAAGTGTAGTGCATCATTCTGGCCTCTATTATATATTGCTCCTTATTCTCTCCTCTGTGGAGCATTAAATGTGTTATATACATTTATATACACTGAAAAAAATTGAAGCCGAGTTCTGTCTCTCACCCCCATCCAAATACTTTCAATCAGTGATCGCTAAAGCAAAACTGAATCAAGAACCACAGAGGCAAAAAAATTCCAAACATTGTCACAGCGTGTTGGCGATGTAGCAAATGAAGTCTACAATGACCTGGGAAAATGAAGTATGTTCTCAATAACTGTGGTGATGCGAGCTGCCCCAGACAGTTAAAGAAACACACTCACTCACTATACTGTAAAAAAAAAAAATAAAATAAAAAAAAATAAAAATTGGTAGCCCTTTACATGAACCCTGCTCTATAACAGATATAATCTTGCTATAAAAACGTCATTGCAGAGGTCTTAAGTGGCCAGGACTGATAATAGCATGTAATATAACAGAATGATTCTACTGCAACTATATAACACTTTAGGGTAGGTCAATAATTAGGTTACACAAGCATGTCATAACAACTGATATAACTCTGCATTAAGAAAGCAGCAGTTCTCATAGCATTTCTAAAGAGAAAGTCAAGCAGCCTTAGTTTCAAATATATCTTTTGACTTTTTAACATCTTTTATGTTAATGTAGTTTACAATGAAATCCTTCCTTCATTATTCATTCATTTATCTTCTGTAACTGCTTCATTTGGATCAGATTCACAGTGGTTTCACACTGTACCAGTAAGAGTTAGCAATAGTGCTAAATCAACCTACATCACTAACAGAATAACAGGAGAGTTTCCTAAATGATGACTCAACATTTCAGGTTCCTTTGATTAAGCAAAGGATGTTATTGGCAGGTTTTACAGCTATCAAGAAAAATATTATACTCTAGATTGCCCCTCAATTTTCAGTTGAATTTTTGGATCTCTAGTTTTCAAAATATAGTCAGAATGGAATACATAACAGCTAAACTTAAAGCACAATTCTCAACAATAATTTTTTGAGTGTGTCTTTTCAATGCATGTATCCGTATTGCCTTCCCTTCCCTTTCTCCCATCCCAGTTGTTAAATGTGTGAAAAGAATTAAAGTTGATCACAAAAATAAATAATAATAAATAACAGAGTCACTGTGAAAATGAGCTCCTGTCATATTCAGAAATTGTTAACTATAAATTTCTATTTTGAAAAATTATGTCAGTTAGGAAAGTGTACGCTACAATAGCACACATCATGTATACATAATTAACAGCACCAAAATGGTTAAAACGGAATAAACTATGAATCAAACCATCCACTACAATTTCAAACACCCCTCTCAAAATGGCTGAGGCCCCGAATGCTGTGATTTCTGGCACAGCCAGAGTGTGTGGAATGAACTTTGCTTTGAAGGGTTCACTGCAGAAACCACACTAAGACACTACATCAGAAAAGTGAAGATGTCCACAGGGCACTGAGAACAAACAGTCTGCAGCTCTTTGAAATACATCTCAGAGGAACAGAAAATGACTGCTGCAAATATTGATAAAGTGCCCTTTCATGCTGCTTCATTTTATGATAATTCGTCATTGCATTAGATTCTATATCATTAACATTGTGGAGTGTATTATTTTTAGCATCGTCTTAAAAATATATGCCAGTTTTGTCCTTATATTTTCATTTATTATTCACTTATAAAGAAGGACTTTAATATATTTCAAGCCTTATAACTGAATATATACATGGAAAATCTCTTGGGGAAACGGTCATATGAAATTATTGTACAATATTAAATAATAAAAACAAAAACAAAAAAAAAGGCTAGATCTGTGAGATATTAAGTCAAAATGTTAAATTTAAGGAAATAAAAATCATATTTTCTCTTTATTTAGGGTTTGGTTAGTAGAAGAATATGAACTTACAGGCAAAATGAAACTAAATTAACTTTAGTCATTTATTCTTTAAAACAATGATTTTCAAGGATTCTTTAGGCAGTGGCTCTATACGCACGGTTAGAACTCCTGTATGGGCACACTGTTTTTTACTGGAAGTACGAACCGTGTACATCTCTGTTCAGAAGTACAGCAGGGGTCTTAAAGCTCTGCTGTTTACCTTAAAGGCATTACATTCTCTTCTCCAGAAGGAAAAATTAAACATGTATTATAACTGAACTGTTTTAAATAGAACAACAAAATAAAAGTTGGGGGTTTAAACGGGATTTACAAAATCAATTCTATTTCATAATATGCAGTTATTTATTTAAAATATGGCAGTACGTATTAAAAAAATATTATTTTATATATACTCTCAGAAAACTGTCATTGTGGATTTAGGGAACATAAATGTACCCTATTCTATATTAATTGTAGATTTCTAAGACTTGTATGTGTGTGTGTGTATGTGTATGTACATTTATGTACACACATGTATGTATATACACAGGCAGCATCAGATGTTGACAAGTGTGTTCTACAGTAACCCTGCTGCTTCAAGTGTGCTCTGGCAATGTAACATGTTACATTGTTTTGGATTTGATTGCTGAGAACTGTGACAGATGCAGTTTACTCAGGTTCTCACAAACCCCCAGATTTCATCATGCCTTAACTCATCAATACCTTCGTATCTGCTGCCACAGATCAGCAATCAGAACAATATACGATATACTCTAAAAGAGGGGACTTTTTTAGAGGTTCCTTATTCAAAGCGAGTGTTTCTAGTTAAAAAAAATCAGTTTAATATAGCGTCTTTTTAAAATGCTTCTGTATTAGCACTGAAATATGTTCTTCTAGTGTACAATAGAAGTTTTAGGTAAATTACATTATTTTCTGGCGTGGTGAATATTGTAATCTGTGTATATACCTGTAATTTACCTTTAGAAAACACATCTGGACTTTAAAACCTCTATTGTACACTAGAAGAACATATTTCAGTGCTAATATAGAACCATTTTAAAAAGGTGCTATATTAAACCATATAAACCACATTTTTTCACCATCCTCTCATGCAGGTGGTTCAATATAGAACTGACTTTTGTAACTAGAAACAGACGCTTTGACTGAGGAACCTCTAAAAAGTCCCCTCTTTTAGAGTATATCATATATTGTTATGATTGCTGATCTGTGGCAGCAGATACTAAGGTATTGATGAGTTAAGGCATGATGAAATCTGGGGGTTTGTGAGAACCTGAGTAAACTGCATCTGTCACAGTTCTCAGCCATCACTTCCAAAACAATGTAACACATTACATTCCCAGAGCACACTTGAAGCAGCATGGTTACTGTAGAACACACTTGTCAACATCTGATGCTGCCTGGGTGTTAAGAGATATAAATAACATTCAGGAATGTTTAAGTGTCACTACTGAGCAGTAGTTGTGTAATTCAGTGGTTCTGTGGTTCTCAAAAGTGTCCTCTGGGACCAGCGGGCAGTCCATGATTTTGCTCAATCCGAGGTCTCAACTCTTGGGAAAGGGGCAAGGATTGTGGATGATTCAGCTTTGAGAATGATTTCTGTAACAGACACAGTTGTTTTAATAATAATAATCTGAATGAATGAAATGAAGTTGTGATTAACAAGAAATGTGTTGTGTTGTGAATCTGCCCACAAAGGATCAACAATGTTGTGTTCAGACAGCTTTGGGCATGTGTGTGCAGAACCTCTTCTTGATGAGTTACAGACAAAACGTAGACAAAATTAATAACGTTAGTTCTCACAAAACAAAGAAAAGTGTTTGTGGGCAAATTTTTAGCCATGATTTTAAAGAAAAGCGAATTCTAATATTCATTCATTCGTTCATTTTTTTGTATCCAGCTCAGGGTCACAGTGGGCGTGGAGCCTACCCTGAATCACTGGATGCAAGGCAGGAACACACCCTGGACATGGCGTCAGTCTGTCACAAGTCACTCACATGCTAACACACCTATTGATGCTTTTGCATGGCAAATCCACCTACTAATGTGCAGTGCTGGGACTGTGGGAGGAAACCAGATGATTCGCAGGAAACCCACACAGACATGAGGACAGCACACCAAACCCCTCATAGACAGCGACATGAGGCGGGGCTTGAACCCAAAAACCCACGACACTGGAGCTGTGCGACAGCAACACTACCTCCAATTCAAATATTATAAAAGTAAATTAATATTTAAAGGATAAAGACATAATATTTCAAGAACATTGTCATTGTTTTTGCAAATAATGAGTAACACACTCTGGCACTCTACAGTAATATTTCCTTGTGTGTTTCTACACTGCATCAAAGTGGCCAAATATCAGAAATAGCAGATAAAATACCACTCCCCACAAAAAAAAAAATCCTCCTACTAAAGTTTGAAAATATCTATATATCTATACACACACACACGTGTGTTTGTGTGTTTGTTTATCAGAAACCCTCACTGCAGTCCTAAGGAATATTTTTTTAAACATCTTTTTTTTTTCCCCCAAATAAACTAGTCCTTAAACACTGTTGTGACAGTCAGTTCCCCTCACACAGAAATTTAAACCATAACAAGTTTTGATTACTTGCTTCTCTGGGTGTACAAGAATGTATGTATACTTTTATGAAACTAAATTACAAACAAATCAAGTCATACAGTATCAACACAAGAGAAACTGAGGGTTAAACATGACTGCACCACAGTGAGGAGCACTAGGTCCATTGTCACTAAAAACTAAAAACTGGGTTTATTTTATGGAAAAGCATGTGGATGAATGCCTTAGAAACCAGACAGTCCAGCACATGGTCCCCTTCGCACTAGATTTATTGGCCAAATGTCTGGGATGCCAACAAATAATACAGAAAAAAAAACAGAATCGACCAAGTCTGGCTCAGAGAGTGGAAACAGACAGTAAAGCTCAATATTTACAAAGTCAAAGGAGATACACTTCAACAAATGAATATCTTTCAAGGCTTTATCCTGTATGGCCTAATGTATACCACTCATTGAATGCTCCTGCAAAACCAAAAAATAAATATGAAAAAAAAGGCTAGTGTCCTTCCTTTTCCATTACTATGCCTTTGTAGTTGCAGCCATTTCATACGCAATGTGATCAGGGTGAGCAACAGAAGAATAGATCCTATTGTCTCTCAGAGTACAGCAGAGAAATAGTGCTAGTGGTTTCTACGATTCCACCATGTCCTCTCCTACACCACTGATATATTTTCTTATCCTCAAACAGTAAAAGTCATTTAGGACTGGTATAGCACAGAAACAGATCTTTATCTAATTCCCTCAGCCTGCCTTCTGCTGTGAGTTCAGTTCAACATTTTATGCACATGTCCATCCTCCTGCCCGGGCACAGTTTGGTTACACCTTAGTTATGCCACCACCTGACATATCTGCAGCTGCTTTGTCACCAGCCCCGGCAATCCAGTGGTAACAGTCAGTGGCATTCTTGTTTTGGGGCTTAGGGTTACATCGAATACAGTAGATAATGCCCAGCACTACCATCACCACAATGAGTATACAGAGAGGAACCAACAATCCGACAAGCAGCAAGCTGCTACCCTGAGTCTGCTCAACTTCTCCCTTAGGGGCTTTTTCTGGTTCCTGAGTAGTGGCAGTTAACCATTCAGGTTCATATTCATAGCCAGTTTCACCATCAGACCAGTCACCATACTGCCTTGGAGTAGAACTGGACACCAGCCATTTCCAAGCTCCACCTCCTTTGGTAGTGGTAGGGGGCGCTGAGTAAGCTGTGGTACTCTCATCCTCATAGTAGTCGGGTATTAGGGTTGAGGTAGTGGGAGGTAAAGAGGATGTTGTTGAAATAATCTCTGGTTCCAAGTCTTCATAATCCACGTTAATGTTCCAAGGGGGGCTTTCGGTTTGAAGGGTGGTTTCAGCATCTTGTAGGGGGGAATTGGTGAGCCACATCAAGTCTGTGGGAACTGTTTCCACGTTAGGAAGTTCTGTGAGCCAATCCAGTGTTTCCATCTCAGTCCTGTCAGGAAAAGGTGTGGTCCATGTGTCAGGAGTCTCCTGGTGTTCACCAGTAGATATACATGAATAGCGGTTTGAATGGAGCTCATAACCTTCTTTACAGTAGCATTCAAAGCCGCCAACAGAATTGATGCACATCTGTTCACATCTTCCTTGAATCTGACATTCATCAACGTCCTGGCAGCGACTGGGATCCTCAAGCAAAGTTTCATAGCCATGGTCACAGCTGCAGATATGAGAACCTGGGACATTCTCACAACGCTGTTCACACGGGGAGTTTTCGCACTCATCGATATCCTTACAATTGCCCTCTAAGTCTGATTGATAGCCTTCACGGCAAAGGCACTCAAAACTGCCTCGTGAATTTAGGCACGCTTGTTCACAGGGGCTCTGCAGGCATTCGTCCACATCCACACACATCTGTTCATCTGGTGCCAACATGAAACCTTCGGGGCAGGCGCAGCGATAAGAGTCCATCACGACCAGGCACTCAACTTCACAGGGCGAGTCATGGCAGGGATCAATTTGGACGCAAGTCATTCCGTCTTCGGCTATGTGAAAGCCTTCATTGCAGTCACAATAGTAGTGGTCCCCATTATCTATGCATCTGTGGAGGCATCCACCGTTGGACTGGCCACACAAGCTTGTCTCGGGGCCATCAGAACAGAAAGGGGGGTCTGCAGTCCAGCCCACAGTCCCATCATCTCTTTCCATACACTGTATTGACTGGTCATCACTAGCGAGACACGGCACAGTTGCTTCTGACCCCACTGGGATATGGGTCAAGAAGGCAGTGACCAGGTGAAACGGGGTCGTATACAGTGCATTCCCACCTCCTTCACTCTTTATAACGTCACACATACCAGAGAAGGCATACCTGCACAAATAGCCATCTGCAGTCACTGAGCAAGGTCCGTCCTTCCACTTCAAGTTGTTGGGCCATGCCTGGGCAGCGGTGCTATAGCTTATCCCCACGCAGCGGGGACTCAAACATGTGTTTGGGGAGTCCTCTTGCTCCCAGTCGCTGTACTGGGTTTCCTCCTCTCCCGAGACCCATGTGAAGCCCCTCAAGGGTCGGGTGGCCGAACACTTGCGGGGCAGCCTCTGTAACCCAATCCACACACGTACGCGCTGGTCTTCCCTCAGGTCCATACCGGAGAGAAGTCTCTCCACCGTGCTCGCATCCTCTGGACTCCTGATGGTGACCAGGTTGCCCCCTTGGCTCTTGCAGCTGCGCCAGGCATCCAGGAAGACCTTGCGCTGCCAGTAGAGCACTAAACAGCTCTTCTCAGTGCACAATGCATCTTGGTGCCTCAACTCCTGAGGGCACACATTCCACAGATAGAGCAGTACAGTGAGTAAAGTAAGAGTAAGAGCTGTACCAGAGAACCCAGGAGAGCCCATTCTTCTCACAACTCAAGTCTCTCTCTCTCTCCGTCTCTGTTCTTCTCTCAAGCTCCCACTTGCTTTCCTTCCTCTGGCAGGTAACTGCAGAAAATTCAGAAGCGATTCCACATCTACAGACTCCCACTTCATCTAAACTCTTCTGCTGATACTCTTTGAGCCCTCTCTCCCTCTGTCCTGACTAGTTGAGCTTTAGTGCCTGGATCTAAGTTGCAGTCTGTCCCCTAAGTTTCCAAATAGGAGGCGTGGACTTGGTTGGGGGTTGGGGGTAGGGGGGGTGAGTGATGGGAAGAATTGCATAAAAGAGAATTCTATGTTTTCAGAGGAGGCAGGAATGGGGGAGGGATATATGTATGTGTGTGCACACGAGTGTGTGTGTGTGTTGGAAAACTGGGGGAGGTGTAACAGGCTCCCTTTCTCTCAGAGTGTGCCGTATGTTTCTCATAAATACGTATATGGAAATGGTTTGGGACCTTGCCACCACCACCCCCCCCTATCATCCCTCCACCCATACAGCCATCCTCCCCCACCAAGCTCTCAGTGTACCTCCAGTTCTACTGCTCCCAGGGTTCTGCCATCATTAAAATAAAGGCAAAGAGGGTCCTTGAGAATAAGATGATGGGTGGTGCACATGTCCCTATTCTTTCCAGTATGTCTCTATCAGTAAACATACTTTGGGTCTTCTTTTTATAATATCTTCAACGCTGGGTTTGGTCATCGGTCAGAAATGTGAATGACTTGTGCAGAAGCTAAGAGAACCACATGTGTATTTATATATTTATGATGGACAAAATGTCCTCACAGTTGTGGAAAACCACTGGTCTGTCCCCATTAGGGATTACATCTTAGCCACATGTTGAGCTGGGGTTGGGAACAGTAAAAGCAGGTTACAATACGACACAGTTTATTGGAAAACCTCTGTCAGGACAGGACAGATGTGCATTGATTCCCAAACGATTGCGCCTACCAGAATTTCTCGCTGAAGGTTTGGCATGAGAATATGGACAAGCCTGCCTTTATATAACCTTCCTGCAGGACAATAGACCACGTCTAGATGCACAACTATAACAATCACCATTCACAGGCTCCAAGGCAGTGTTAACTGAAAAGTTGAATTGTCTTCAGTCCTGATGTTGAAAATGGGGGCCAGATTTGCTAAGAAAACAAAGACGGGGAACCACTAAATGTGAGGGCTCCATTTCCAAATGAACACTTCAGGAACAAGGACTGCCGGGGGAGGAGGGGTAGTTGAATCAGTTCAGTGAAAACTCATTAAAAATCTCCTAGTACCCACACGGCACAGTATCTGAGGAAGCAGAGATAAGACTACGTATACCAGCAGGAGTTAAAATAGGGGCTAGTAAGTAGGAATGTGGCATGTGTGGTGTGGTTATCTGGTGTGTGTGTGTGTGTGTGTGTGTGTGTGTGTGTGTGTCACTTTGACATTGTACTCATTGCTGTTCAGAAGCAGAGTAGTAAAACATGAGACAGCATTGACCTGACGACCTAGTCCCGTTGCGCAGTAATAAAAACTAAATACCTCACTTTGTGGATATTTAGGGAAATGTTAGAGGGTTAAACGGGCTTTAATTAAGCAAATAGACAGATACTACACACACACCTTATATACACCTTATATGTATTCTGTTCATCATGTGTCCAAGTTGTGTCAACTGTTATCCCAGTAAGACTACGGTTAAATATCATTAAATTAAAGTCTCTAGGGCACTACATAGTCAAGTACCCTTGGAAATCAGGAGTTCATATCAGTTCAGTCTCAGTAATTGACACTGTGCTATGTTATTCAAGTCTAAATATGGAACGGTGTGTCAACAGGTTCAAGTCTACATTGTTTCCTTTTTTATTCATATTTATATATTTATACCTGGTTATTTCAGTCTGACAGCTACACATCCCTCTGTCACACAGTGCTAGCAGGCTGAGACAGCAAAAACCTGTAGTTAGCACATACTTAAGATACATGTGATGCATCACTGCATTTTTCAATCTGGTGCCAGCACAAACTCACTGGGCAGCTCAACACAGTTAGGGGAGAACTCCAAGTGACCAGGTCTGTTATGTCAGCTAACAGATGGAAGAGTTCAGCATACTGAGGGAGACCTTTAACTGTCAGCTCTATTAGGGGTCTGAGGGGGAAAAGGAGGGGAGATCCTACCCACATGGAACATACTGGGGTACTGCAGTGGACATGCAACCATACTCCCAACAATAGAGACAACATGTGCACACTTGCACCCCACAGGGGCACCCAGAGTCAACGCACGAGAGCACACACACACACACACACACACACACACACAGAGCAGAAGACCGCTAGCTCTGTGCCCGAAAAGCAGCTAAGAATTTGTTGTCTGTTTTGGTGTTTGTGTATTTATGTATACGTTGTGTAATGTTCTTTAATGTATGTCACTCTAATGTATGTAACAACAAACTGCATTTTTGGCTCATATCTCCTTTTTCTTTTGCCACATCACTGAAATTTTCCACAGGTAAACATTTTAAGCATACACAGTCTATAGTATCTGGCCAGCCGGGAGAATCTTCAGGATAATCTTTCAAAAATGTGCCTTTATTTTTCCTGGAGCGTTCCACCCATGGTCTGTTAATGACATTCTCTCTCTCTCTCTCTCTCTCTCTCTCTCTCTCTCTCTCTCTCTCTCTCTCTCTCTCTGTCTCTCTTCATCCCGTGTTCGAAATGGCTCCCGGTTACTGAGCTTCGCCGTTATCCTCTCATTTCTGCGGCGACTGAACTCGCTCACCCTTCCTGCACAAATCAGTCACTTTACCTTCCAGGAGGCTGACAAACATCTGTTCGTTTTGTGAGGTAGAAGAGTAATCAGACATGCTGGGATGACAGATCGAAGGCATCCCGTAGAGATGGGAATGAGATGTAGTTAGAACTTATCAAAACGCTGCTTGCCTGAAATTGAAATTTATTTTTAAAATGTATGCAGTGATACTGCTGATGTTCATTCTCTGGACACAAACACAGCTCTATCTGTTTCCCTGGCTTAAGGTTTAAAATAACAGTTGGTAGTATTTTTACCTTAAAATCACAGCTTGAAAAATCATGGTGATGCCCTACTGAACTGTAATAGGGATAACAGAGCCTCTCTCGTTGCTACTCTGGTTTGGCACCTTAGAAACTGCACTATGAATATACTTGAAAAGATGAAAACCTCTCACGAGAAAATATATGCTTTACCAAGAGTGAATGAGTGAGAGACCTGACGAGAGTGAATCTGCTGCTAGAGGCGGCTAATATAAACTAAGGCACTACAGCTAGCAACCTGCAACACTGTTGTTAGCGGCTGCCAACTTCAACTAGGTGCCACCTAGCAGCCTGTAAAACATCCTCAGTAGTATTTGCTAACTTTGACCAAGGGGCTGGGTGACCATAATACTAGTGACTGCTAACTTTGACCAGCGACCGCTAACTTCAACTGAATGGCTCAGTGTCTAGCAGCCCTTAACTTTGCCCTTAGCAACAACTAACATCAACTGGGATGCCCCTTGTCCAGCTAGAAGCATGTAACAATGTGGCCAGCAGCTGCTAACTTTGACTAGGATGCTTAGTGTCCAACTTGCAGCATGTAACAACGTGGCTAGCAGATGCTAACATCGACCGGATACTCAGTGCCCAGCTAGCAGCCAACCATTGCTAAAACCAACCGAGAGGCTCGTGTCCAGCTAGCTAACTAGATGAAAACTGTTAGCATATCAGACTCTAATGCACTTCCCAGCTTTTCTGTCTAAATCTGAGGAAGTTATTCATACACAAATCATGTACAAGCTTCACTTATCAATTTAAATCACTCTTGTTTTCTTTTAGTGCATATGAGACTACAGACAAGTCACAAAATCCTTTGCCTCAGTCTTTCTGCTTTGTTTACAGGGTAAATAATCTGATCCTGATGTCCCTGTGCTCAAAGAGTGGAACAGACTCCTGGAGGACAGTATTTTATCACAACTATCTGCCTTAATTTTTTGGCTGGTCTGGCTTAAAGTGGTTCTCCTTTTCTGAAAAGGCGAGGTATCATTGAGAGCCGCTGCCATGCCGCAGTGAAGCCGAGGCCAATTATCAAATATCTCTACACCCTCTGTAGGGCATAGTGCCCTTTTTAAATAACAGTTTCTGGACTTGCATAGTGCAATGTATGTGAAAATATTTTAGTCAGCTATAAGGTTCATGTTTTATTGTTGAATTAACATCTAAATACTGTCTGCAGTATTATTAGTTTTAATATCTGTGATGCGCACCGTGTAGGAAGTATGGCTCTATTTGCAATGTGGCCCACTACTACCAGACACGGACTAACAGAGATCTGGTTACATGATGCAGATAAAGAGCTCAGGGATCTATACAATATGGTGGCTACTCTACACTGTGACGAAACTTGCAACATGGATAAAGCCCACCAGCCTTGGAATGGTATTCTCGGGACCCCACTGAATGTCTATAGAATAAACTGAAGTATTCATTGTGATCTAAATCTAAACATGTAACATCAATACCTCACCTCGCCAGTGCTCTTGTTGCTGAATATTTTGAAATGTCACCCCTAATCTATGTTCTAATACTTTCCAAGATGAGCAGACACTGTTACCACAGCAAAGATGGACAATCTCTCTATGAATACTCTGTCACTGTCAGGAGGACAGTTGGAAGTGCCATTTCGTGTATCAGTCAAACTCTATTTGTTTTGAAATAGGATTTTCAAAACTGAATTCCCTGTACACCCAGCTCCCTGAGCAAAGTTCAAACACTGTGACAAATGTGGCAGTATTTCCCTCCCATGACAGAGCACACAACTGGAAAAGGATGGAAAATACAGACTGAATCATTTAGCTTGTATTACCAACAAAAATGGCAGACTCTGAAGCAGGGGCCTTATTAAGTTTCTTTAAGCACACATTTCGCAAAAGACCTTAACATTTTTTAAGAGATTCTGGAGAGAAATATCCAAACTGCACAGAACTATCACATCAACAATAACCAGCACCACAGGCAGTGAACAGGCAGGGGGTGGTTCTACCCACCCAGAGAGTGAAGCCAATCGTACTGTCTAACCCTGTCCACATGGATCCATTTATTTAAAAATTTACGTTTTTAAGATTTTCCTTTCTCCATTTTATATATCCCTGTCCAGACAAATAAAAAAAGTTGCATTCTCATGTCAGTAGGGGCCATAGTTTCTCTTAAAGGGAGCCATCAAAACACCACAATGCATGAAAGGAAAAGAGGTGTTAATCCCAAATCTCTTCATACTCCCTAGTTGTGTAAAAGTAGTTTAAAACTTATGTCTTCAGAAACCAAAATGCAGACAAACCACAGCTTTTAAAAATACGTTTTAACACATACACATTCAGTTAAATAGTTGAAGTCATGCAGTCTACTTTTGTCCCAGAAACATAAAGTGTTTTGTCCCAGTAAACATAAAGTGTAACATCTGTGTCCTACAAAGAAGAGCATCTGCAAGGCTTCTGATCCAGGTAGTAATCATATTCATATAAGGAGTCACAAATAATGCACGTCACATTCTGCACATTTTCATCCATGATGTGACTAACACAGGGAAATTATTAAGAGTGAATACCAGCACCACAACAGCGCTTTCACTAGGGCCACACAGCAAACTCCCCAGTGTTACATTAACACCCACAGTGCTGAATAAACACCTGCAGTTTTCACAAAAGTGTATGGCACATGCTCAACATTCTCTTGCCTCACCCAAAACCGGGTGGAGACAGTTCATGTTTGGGGGGGCATCACTGTCTGAGTGTTTTAGAAATGCACGTATTGGAAGGGGAGATGAAGTTGGAAGAGTCAGAATTAGCCATCATGCTTATTAGCCTTATGCTAAACATGGAAATCTGAGTGAGGCATACCTGGACCCAGGGAGCCTCTCAGAAAGTATGTGGTGTGGTGTAAGTCCTACAATATTTTGCTCCTCCTCTTCCTCCTCCTTTGCCAAACACCTGAACCTTGGCTGTGGCTACACAAGGGAGTAGTGGGAGGAGAGTGCAGCAGCAAGCACCGCAGTCTCCACCGGCTCCTTCTTGGCTTCTTACAGCAGTCTACAGCCACTGCCAGGGTCCAGGGGTCTGCAGGGCTCACTTCCCTGATTTCCAAGCAGCCGGATCATGCAGCACATTATCAGACACATACACATGCTATCACAGTAGAGCAACGTATGAGAACATAAAAATGAGAGAACACAAACCAGATTGTATTATGTTCAATTCAAGTGCTTGAGTGTATGAATAAAAAAAAAATATGGATATATTATAGTCTCCTCTTCCTTGGAATGATTTACATTGTTACTGTTCTGTTCTTTCCTTGTGGTTTTGAGTAATTTATATACCATGAGCATGTATATTATGTCCCATAATAAAAGTGTAAATATTATAATATTTTTATAGTAATCTTTAAAAATGTATAGTAATCTTAGAAGAATGTCCTTTAAAGATTTTAAAAGCATTACAAAGTTGTAATATTGTGAAATTGTAATATTGTAATAGACAACTCTATTACTACTCTAAAGAGCTTCATGTTTGTAGCCTAACCAGCTCTAAGCTGTTCCCTACAATTTCCCATTAGTTTCAAAAAGATTTTTTTGTAACCTTTGAAATAGCTTGCCCAACCTAGCAACGGTTGCTATGAAAGAACAAATTTGTTGACCGAGCATGTCTAGTCAGCTGAAATCCAACACGACTGTAACATTAATTAATTCATCTGTAACCGCTTATCCAGTTCAGGTGGGTCCAGAGCCTACCTGGAATCATTGGGTGCAAGACGGGAATACACTCTGGAGGGGGCACCAGTCCTTCACACACACACACACACACACACACTTCTGAGTCGCCAATCCACCTTCCAACATGTGTTTTCGGACTGTGGGAGGAAACCGGAGCAACCGGAGGAAACCCACACGGGAACGGGGAGAGCACACCAACTCCCCACAGACAGTCACCCGGAGCGGGAATCGAACCCACAACCTCCAGGTCCCCGGAGCTGTGTGACTGCGACACTACTTGCTGTGCCACCGTGCCACCCACGACTGCAACAGACTAGTGGTAATACGATTCCACAGTGATAGTGGAAAGGAGTGGGGAAACTACATCGTTCTTAATGGAAACACAATCACACAGTGCACACATGAGAAGAATGAAAAGCGGAGGTGGGTCCATCCTTCTGAAACCATCAGCAGATCATATCTGAGGCTAGAAGAGCATACAGTGAGTTTGATTAGAAATGCTGAGGTGCCCTCTGCTATTCTGGCTCAGTTGCTGGGGCAGGAAACAGTCTTATGGGCTGCAGCCAAACCTCATACACACACACACCCACACACAAGACTTCTATCTGTCACAGAGTGGCCATTATTCAGCAGAACTGTTCTACTTGGAAAATGTCTGCTTTTCAGACCCATATGTTAATGGGGATTTACCAGTGGTTTTCCTGGTCTAATCTGTGTCTGGAGATTCCCTCAGCTCAGAGTCACTATAGGCTCAAAAGTTAGGGAATATCAGCTCATCCAAAATTTCTGCTAAAATTAAAAGAATCAATAGGAGTTTGCTCCCCTTTGCTTAATTCTTTGGTTATCATTCCCCACCCCACTCAAGAGTTCAAGAATAGGTCATCTGGACTATCTCAGAGGGCCAGGAACAACTTGGAAATATACATTCATGCATATAAACTGGGCTCAACCTTAATGCTTTGATGCAAAAATGTTAATTAAACTTTTTTAATGCTGCTTGTCATGGTACATGGCTTTGGTCACTGTGGCAACAAAACAAGAAAATTGGAATATGTCCCCAAATGTCTGTATGTATTATATGGCATCTAATCTTTGTGCTTCTATGTCTTGCCTATTCATATTACCTCCACAAATAAAGGTCCTAAAATTGAGCCTTGGGGAATTCCAAATCTCATTTTTGTGTGAATAGAGGAAACATTATTTACTTTAACAAACTGGTAGCGATCTGTAAGGTAAGACTTAAACCATGATAGGGTAGTTCCTGTGATTCCAACCATGTTCTTTAGTCTTTCTAGGAGAACAGTATGATCAATTGTATCAAAAGCTACACTGAGGTCGAGTAGAACTAACATGGATATGCAGCCTTGATCAGAGGCAAGAAAAAGGTTGATTGTTATCTTAATTAAAGCTGTTTCAGTGCTATGGTGTGGACTAAAACCATATTGAAATTTTTCACGTTATTCTTGTGCAGGTATGAGTGAAGTTGTTGGGCCACAAGTCCTTCTAAAATCAAGTTTCACTCCTTCATAAACGTGTTCCTCTGTGCTCTACTAAGTGTTTGTGCAATAACAGCCCTGTTATTCAAACCCAAGCCATACAGCCCTACATTTATGAAGGAGTGACACTTGGGTCAGCAACAATGAATATTTAGCTATACTTTCTAAGATCTTAGACATGAATACCTCCATTCATGTCTAAGATCTTAGAAAGTAATGCTAAATATTCAATATTCAAGTTTCACTAAGGTATAAAACATCAAATTTCTGATCTATTATAATTTAATTTATTTCATTTTGGAGTTACGTCCTCTTATATTGAGTAGGCCAAACTTTAGGTCTCAGGGGATGATACTGTGCTCTATTTCTGATGGTTTAATAATGTTAGGTTATTGGGGCACGCTGTTTGATATTTTTTGTGTCTAAGTTTGATTCGGGGCACAGATACAGTCTTGATCCAAATCTACTTTTGAGAAACAATGCATCACTCACAGGTCTCTGAAACGTGTTCCAGAAAATCAAACAAGGTTCTTCTATAGCATTGTGCTAAGACTTTAACGTAGAGACATACAGTGTAATAATGTTGGAGAGATCAGAATGCACACTGCTGTTCCTTTCACTGTTCAGTGCAGTTATTAAAAGCTAATGGATTTTGGAAGTAGACTGAACAATCTTGACAACAATGTCTCTGTAAGGCATGTTCTAATGGCCTGCATTTCCCACGGATAAAGCAATGACCTAGTCCAGTCTCTGATTACAGTTCAGAACAATTATAGTCTTTTGTTTGTACTCTAAGATTACTGAGCATAATCGTATTTCCCATGGGTGTATCCTGTTATCATTAGCATGCATCGCTTATGCTATGAAATTAATGATGATAACCCTCTCTGAAAATTAGTCTGATAGTCTTAGACTACAGGCACTCTTATCTTAACCAAATATATTCACACTTGACATTTTTAACATTATGCCTTGGGCAGCTACCACTTCCCTGATATATATATGAGAGTGTAGACGCTAATGCTGTAATCCTGAGAAAACAAAGCTCCTTAAGCTCCACCTAGAGATGTGCATTTCAAACTAATTATGATATTCAAGTGTCCAGAGGATGGAAATCACACAATAATTATCAACAGGAAATGTAGGGCTGTAGGGCTTGTGTTTTTAAGTGACAGTGCTGTTATTGTACAAACAGTAGAACACAGAGGAACACATTATGAAAGAGTGGTTGATTCTACCGTAAATATATACGATATTACCGTAAATATAGATATTCCTGTTTAAAATCAGCTTGTAATTCAGCAGGTTACACATCAGTTCTAGAGAGAAAATAATTATTCAGTCACTGCAGCAGACCAAAATACTGATGGACACAACTACGGCCTTTTACTCCAGCATGCAGTTACTCTACAAAAGACATTTCAAGACTACTGGTTCTCTCAACAGTGAGCTCTGTGCGGTATGAATAGATCTTTTTTTTAATCATACAATATGGTATAAAATTAAACCATTCATTCATTCACCCTCCATTGTTTTTAGATATTACTCCACAATTTTACACAGAATGGTGTGCTGTGTTGGTTAGAACCTATGGTCAAGTCCTTGCTATCACTTATCTCAAAATGTATTTTATTTATTAATTACCTTATTCTACTGTGACCCTGAATTGTATAAGCGGTTTCAGACAATGAATGAATGAATGAGTCTTATTTTGTTTTAGAAAGGTAGTGTCCCAGTCACACAGCTCCAGGGACCTGGAGGTCGTGGGGTCAAGTCCCACTCCAGGTGACTGTCTGTGAAGGTTTTGGTGTGTTCTCCCCGTGTCTGTGAGTGTTTACTCCAGGTGCTACAGTTGCGACCCACGGCCCAAAAACACATGTATGTTGGTAATTGGATTGGCGACTCAAATGTGTTTGTAGGTATGAGTGTGTGAATGAATGTGTGAGTGTGCATCACCCTGTGAAGGACTTGTGCCTCCTCCAGGGTATGTTCCTGCCTTGCGCCCAATGATTCCGGGTAAGCTCTGGACCCACTGTGACCCTGAACTAGATAACTGGTTACAGACAATCAATGAATTAATGTTTTAGAAAGTAAAAATTGATATTTAATAGAAAGCATGCTGGAAATATACAAGCAGGAAGTGATATATGTCCATGAAACAGCAGTGTGTTCAGCGTGGTGTTGTTTACATTTGCTAAGCAGAGTCTCTGGTCTATTGCTCGGCCCCCATTACGCTTATTACACAGATGACTGCTGTCTCCCCCTGTGGGAGGTCTCTGGTAGTGAACTCAAATTCAAACAGAAAACGACTGGCTTCAGCTAAAACTAAGGATTCACTGGCAATGTTAAACATAGTTAGTGCAATTAAAACTTTATCTCATTATTAATATTATGTAACATGCTTGCTTTTATATCTTGTTATAACTAGCTCTACAGCACTGGAGGACAGTATAGACTGGCCTTCTAAAAGAAATGGAGCAACATGTTTTCAAGCAAAACATATCAGTAACTTGTTTATATCAATGCTAAAGCCATTCCTTCACAGTAATTAACAACACATCCTTAGGAATGTGCCATCTGTGATGTGTTGACGGTGAGATGTTTGCATTTAGAAACAGAATCCGAATCAATTTATTGACCACTGTGCTTGCACAGAGAGGAATTTGTTCTCCGCATTTAAGCCAATCCGTGCAGTGAAACACACATTTACACATACACATTAGTGAACACTAGGAGGCAGTGAGCACACAAGCAGTGGGCAGCCCTAGCCAAGGTGCCCAGGGAGCAGTTGGGGGTTAGGTGCCTTGCTCAAGGGCACTTCAGTTATGACCTGCTGGCTCTGGGGATCGAACCGGCTACCTTCCGGTTACAAGCCCAGTTCCCTAACCATCAGGTCACTGTTAGCAGTGTCAATGTGTAATATGGAGTATACTAAATTATATCATCAGTGCTGCACTGAACTGTTGTAAATTCTCGCTCTCCGAAGATGAACACTAATAAAACTAAAAAACTAACTAAATCCAAATAGTGGATTCAGTATTTGTTTCTGTCATCCCCCACCCCATCAGAAGCATCACCCCATTTTTACCTTCAGTAAAAAACACCAAACACTCTGCTTCTTTAAGCCCCTTCGTGTGCGCGCACACACACACACACACACACACACACACACACACATGATGCAATCCGAAAACACTCAGGCTCGAGGCCTGTAAACACTCATGTCCTGCTTCAGAGATACTGTACATAGACTTATGAAAACAAACTGTTCCAGAAACACAATGTCCAAAGTTTCTGGAACAGTTAAAGGCCAGTTAAAGATTTCTCAGAGAAAACAACAGTGATTGGTTGAGTTTGTATGTTAAATACCACAAAAACAGTGTGTGTATAAAATGCATACTCTGTTGTCCACCTTCAATGCCCCTGAGGCTAAAGGGTTAAGTGTATTAGTTATAGAGTAGTTACTGTGACCTCTAACCACTTTATCATCATCAGGATTGCATTGGGTCAAGAGACTACATGGAATTATTGGGTGCAAGGCAGGAATAGAGACAGGCTTCCAGTCCATCACAGGGCTTCACACTCGCCCAGGCACTCACACACACTCAACTGTTTGCAATTTCAAATACCAATAATCTTGCAAAAAAATAAATAAATAAACAAATTTTTTTGTAACCAAACCAATTGGAAGAAACTCATGCAGACACTGGGAGAACATACTAAACACATCACAAACATTGACCTGAAACCCGGATTAAACTCTGAAAATATAGAGCCTAGAGCAGTGCCGGTTACTAAATAATAACTTATAAAATGTGTGGTGAGAGAGAGAGAGAGAGAGAGAGAGAGAGAGAGAGAGAGAGAGGAGGATGTAAGTGAAGGAACAGCAAAAATGTGATAAAATGGAGAAGCATGCAGGGAAGAAGGAATTTAATATAAAAAGGAAATTTAAGAAGGAAAATGAGGGCAGACATTTATTAAAACATGCCCTCATGCCTCTGCTAAGCACTTTATTCCACTAACAACAGGACAGGGAATAAAAAAATAAATAAACAAATAAAGCCAGCTTCAGTCTCTGGGAGGCAGGATTCTCTCCGGTGCTGTTGCTTTCATGAATCCATTTAGTGTAAACAGTCAGTAGAGAGACAAAGCAGTTCTCCTTGTGTAACAGTAGACCTGACAACCAAACATTACACACACACTGTACACACTGAAGCCTTTAGAGGACAACACAAGCCATTTGCTTCTCATTTCAGATTTCCCTCATAACAGTGGAGGGTCTGACAACAAACACAGTGCCTCATGTCATATCTATTGGCTGAAATGCAGGTACTGCATTAAAACTGCTTATTGTCTCATATTTTATAACAGCTACTGATACTTGTGCAAAGGCAAACCTATAAATAAAGTCGAAAAAAATGACCATTCCAAAATTTTGGTGTATGGTCATAAGGGAAATATTTGACATGTTCTTCAGGAACCATTTCCTCGTAGTTTCCTGGAATCACTCTAAAGTGTGCTTTATTGACCATTTAATTTTTTTTTATTTTGCTTAAACACATTCAGCATAATTGAATTAAACTATGAGCAAAGTCCTGGGTAATAGCAGCAGTTACGGGTCAAAAAACATGCACCAGGGAGTAAACCCACACTGCAAGAAAAACATTCCTCAGTGTGTGACTGAAAGAAGATTTGGGTTTTTAGGGACTCTTTATGGTGCATAAAATCACCTACAGATTCAAGGAATCCAGATCATTCTTCCTGTGTTAAGGGCAAAGACACTGTCAACAACTGAGTTTGTGACCTTTAATCCCTCAGACAGCACTGCATTAAAACAGAAAGCCCTGCCCCACACTAAAACTTAAATAATAGGAGAAAGGGGAAAGAAATTCACTCTCTGGACCAGTGTGTGTCCTCTGTGTCCAACAGATTATTAAGTGCTGTAAGGTGTTGTAACACAGATGTAAACCCACATATGTCAAAAATAAACAAATAAATAAATAAAAATGGGGAAAAGCACCAAATATTGGCTTTTTGTTGTTTCTTCAATGTAATACAGTTAAATATTTTTCAAACCACTGCTTTCTGTTTTATCCGAGTTTCACACACTCTACCATATTTCAGGGACACCAGGCTTCAGGGAAACGATGAATGCAAACACACAAAAACAGCAATAAACACTATCGTCCTAAACTCAATCTCACTGAAAACAGCAAGCAGAACCCCCTTTCTCTCAAGTGTTTGCTTTGCTTCTGCTGCCTTTCCTTTCTCTCAGTGCCTGTCTTTTAGATCAGAGTTCTGGGTGTCTGCAGGAGTTAACCCCTCCTTATCTCCAGCTCCGAGGGCTGTGTGACCTGTTTAATGGTTATAGCGTGTGTCTGGTGATCTTTTGAAGAATAGCACTTTCACAGCTGCAGATGACTCCTTCACACAGGCGAACAAAAAGCTCTGGGCTCACTTCAGCCCATGCATACCTCTACTCCTCAAATGAAAACCTGATCTTTATATGACTCGGTCTAGAACACAATATTTTACTGTCTGGAGAGGGAAGGTGGAGGGCCTTAAAATCTCAACGTGTAAGATAACACTCCATTTATTTTCGAAAGAAATTTTATTTGTATTCTAATACATAATTTACTGAAGGGCACAGCAGATATTCCTAATATCTGTATCTTTTGCTGCATCGTAACACATGGCTAATTTACTGGCTGCCCGTTAATATTTTAAGAAGCAGTAATTGGGACTAGGTTACTTTCATTCATTTTACATATCATAAATTTGCACAGAATGTTTAATAGCATTATAACACTGTATGTCGTTCTCGTCATTACCTTCATTACAAATAGTTAATTATCTCAAAATTAAGACAAACAAGCTCTCGACTATTACTAATAAATGTGCACCAAGATCATTCTGTCCCAGTGTTATACAGCTTATTTTACCTGGGTGTTTTACTGAACTAGGCTTAATAGCATCACTTTTACAAGTTATTTCAGCAAAGCACTAGCTGTATGTTTTCATATTAATCAGAATTGAAACGAGTTTGTGCTTTCAAACTGGGGTTCGGTTTTAAGTAACTCCAGTGCTGTTATGACAGGATACACTTTGAGTTGCCATCATGAGAAATACAAGGGAGAATCATTTGCTTTTATACTTCTCTAATACCATCCATGACTTCTTTTCATTTCCCGCTTCACCACATTATTCGGTTTATTCATCTCTGAGCATATGCTACAGGCCATGGTCATGCTCTGATCTTTGGAAAACGTGCTTTACTCTTGATTCCATGCTGTGGAGCAGAGCTATAAATGAGCTGACATGTTTATCTACTCTATACCAGACTTAAGGTTAGTGGGTTTATGTATATTCGGTCGCTCAACAGGCTTCAGAGGCAGCTTGAAGAAACAGTATCAACAATTTCCTCTATTCCTCACTTTAATTTCTCTCTAAATGAGGAGCAATTAGTTGGAAATTTCACGAATGACTTCAGCTCTTATTTCTTCACTTTAAAGGAGCTTGCTTGCCTCTAGGCTTTTAGCATTATGTCGAATAATTGTGCTGTTTCTAAAAGCACAGAAAGCGTAATGAGTTGGGGTTTGCGTCACAAGATAAAAGCATGTTTGTAACAGCATTTCAGCTGAGATAAAGTAAACTACCACGTTTCCCACAGTCCAGGCTTTCCCCAGCCTTGACCTCAGGAGGTCAGCAACAATAACCTCTGCGCATCATCTAATTATTTTATCAAACAGTCCATAAAATGGACCAAAGGCGCATAATGGAACTTCAAGCCAGAGATCTTCATGAAAGGAAAAATATTAACAGTGCGCAAAGGGAAAGCCCAGTCTTTACAGCGTTGGACTGCTCTTCACAGGCCAGTGAATGGGAATGATATGGTCATTAGCTGTGCTGCCATCTCACTAACATTCACCAGTCTACCATAAGGCACTGTGTGGGAACCAGACCAATGAGTGCAGCTCATGAGCAACCGTCACGTCAGCAACCACGGCCTTCTGGGGTTTGTTATGACTGGTCACTCCATGATGGATTCCAGGGTCACCCTTCCTTCATCCACCCGTGGAGCCAAGCATGCAGCATCAATTATTATTATTTGCTCTACTCTTGCGCTCTGCGGTTCAGCATGTGTTACTCTCCTAAAGAACCTCGTCCTCAGTTCTACACATTCTCATTAGAGCACTGTAAACCCTAATGTTCAAAGTAATTAATTGGACTGGGTAATTCTAATTTAAAATATATTCAAAAGTTGCACTCAATTCAATTGTCTTCAACAATTTCTCCTTTGAGTTTGTGAAACTGTAAAATTGTGATTTAGCAGAGTCCTGTTTGTGATTTTAAGTCCAGAACTGCATTTCCCAGAATGCACCAGGTCACGTTATCACCGTCACATGCTCAGCACCGGCCAACCAGCAACCTTCCCGTTCATCAACCTGAGTTCTAACTCACGTCACCTGCTCCTAATTAGAACTGTTTGTATATACACTCCGTAGTTTCCTCCGTTGCACACTGAGCGTTTCTGGTTTTGGATTCTCCTTTGTACTTGTTTGTTGATTGTTTGATTCTTGGTCTTCACTGTGATCTGTCTTTTGATTTTTGGACTCTGTGTTCCCACTTTCAATATAGTTTGCCTTGCAAATACTCACCACCACCTTTTAATTCTGCGTGTGTCTGAGTAAGTCAGCTCAAATAGTGATGTAGCTATTCAATTCAAATAGTTATGCCATTTAAACAATTTAACTGCTTGTTTACCTACTTTTCTCACTCTTTGCTTTTCATCTGCTGACCACCCATCAGCCAGGACATCCATTATTACCAGTAGATGGACTAGAGGAGGATAGGTCCACCCTTGTGGGCCTTGGTCCTTCCTAAGGTTTCTTCCTCAGCTCTAAGGGAGTTTTTCTTTGCCATTGTCGCCCTTGGCTTGCTCTCCTGGGGATTTTTATATTTTTTACATTTCATGTCAAAACTTTGTCTTACCAGAACTTTGTGAAGCTGCTTTGTGACAACTTCAGTTTTAAAAAGCGCTATGCAAAAAATACCTCATTGTCCCTCTCACCAGCTCCGCTTAGCTTTGACACTGATGTGTTGGTGGTGTGTTAGTGTGTGTTGCACTGGTATGAGTTGATCAGACACAGGAGCACTGCTGGAGTTTTTAAACACTGTCTGCTCACTGTCTGCTCTGTTAGACACATGCATTGTCAGTCCTTCTTGTAGCTGTAAAGTCTGAGACAGCAACTCATCTGTTGCTGAACAGTTTGTGTTGATTGTCCTCTAGTCCTTC
Organism: Hoplias malabaricus; assembly: GCF_029633855.1. Classification (NCBI taxonomy): domain Eukaryota; kingdom Metazoa; phylum Chordata; class Actinopteri; order Characiformes; family Erythrinidae; genus Hoplias; species Hoplias malabaricus. The sequence goes on from NC_089808.1 coordinate 14,393,207, forward strand.
ATCAGTGGACACAGTATGCTGTCGGCTGGATATTTTTTGTAGGTGGAAAGGTCAGGGTCGGGGCAGGTTTAAATACACAAACTGCAAACTATTTTTAGATACACATTGTACAAATCATGGGAATCCTCATAGTCAAAAATCTCCAAATTAATGTTGAGACCAGGCAATATTCTATTTATTTTGACTGTAGTTGTGTGTGTGTGTGTGTGTGTTAAGCTACCAATGACTTTTTCAATTACTTTCTTTCTACCAAGGGGTACAGAAGAGTGTACTAAAAAATAACTTTGTTGCCATGTTCGACTGAAAGATTCGGACTGACCCCCGTGTCACCCTCCCACTGCCCAGAGGCCAAAAAGGACATTTCACAGGAGCCAAAGTGGCAAGAAATGAGCAATGTGTTTGAAACAGTAGAGATTTATCATGTGCAGTGAAATAAGTTACTGTGAAAACACCAACACTTTGAAGTGAAACAATGAGCAAAGGTTAGAAAAGTCACAGCTGGACTCTATACGTTCACACACACACAGTGCAAAGACAAACAAGATTCCAAACAGAAACGAAGTACAGTCACCATTATATCCTTTCCAATCACGGGAACTTGGCTTGGGACTTCTGTGAAAGATTTATGGTCTTCACACTCTCTGTCTCAATTTTCAAAAACGGTTCTTAGGAGAACCTTCCACTGTAAAGAACTTTAATGAGTCAAAAGTGGTTCTCTTGTGATTTCTCTCAAAGAGAACCCCTATTTTTCCAGCTCTATTTTTTTTTTTATTTAATCCAGTTTCATCACTAATCAGTATTTCGAACATATCTGCAGCTTCATTTACCTGTGGTTCAAAACAAAATATAACTGAAACAAACAATTATAATGCTATATCACTATAACAACTATAAAACTTTATGAATCAAATCGAACTGCCTTGTTCAGACCATAAATAAAAGCAGTGGTATGTATTCCCTGCAAGAGGCGTCTATACTACACTTTAAAAGCAAGCAAGATTTTAGACAAAGATATAAAGATATAAAGAAAAATAAACAGTATTCAGCTTTGTATCAGGGAAAAATCTATTTAGCCTTGATTTCTGGAATACTGGCCAATATCCACAAAGTAAGACAACTATAATAACTCACTGGGATTTACTGGGCATTAGTGTGATCTTAAAGGCCTTATAGGTGTCGTCTGATAGAACATCAGTCTTTGTGGTTGCCAGCGTCAGTGTAATAAAGCATCTCGCATCTCTCGGTCTACAACCATATCACACCTAAAGCCTGTAATAAAAAGCAAGGTCTACTTCACTTCATGGATTTTGCTAAAATGTTATAACTTTCTTTCTTTAGACAACTGAGCCTGGTGAGTGGATTTGACATCACCAAAAAATAATGTGACATCACCATTCATTCATTATCTGTAACCACTTGTCGAGTTCAGGGTCACGGTGGGTCTGGAGTCTACCCAGAATCATTAGGCGCAAAGCTGTGACACCACCAAAAATAAATAAATAAATGTAGGTGGAAAAAGACATTTAATCACATCAGTCCTTAAAGTTGAAAATAAAAAAAAATCACAATTAACAGTTTAATTCTTTTTCATTTGGTAATAATTCATCTTAAAATCTAGATAATCCTCTTTAAAAATAAGTACATTACGTCACAGATATAAGAGCAGACAGAATGAGCTTCATAAGTATGTGTTTATTACTGTCCAAACACAGTCCCAAACCATTAAACTGGGGGTGGAATTAAATGAATAGAAGCAGTTTGAATGCCATTAGCTGCAATGAGTCATATTTTACTATATAAACAATCAACATACATATCAGTACTAGTCAGTGTGTACCAATGTTGTTTTGGTTATAAACTGCTACCAAATAAAAATTTTATTTATTTTGCCTGATCACATAATTAACACATTAACCTTTGCACCCTTAGAAACATTTCCTAGAAAATAGAAGTTTAATTATATTGAATTAATTTGAATCTACTAAACTCCCAACTCAGAACCAGATTAAATACTTTTCTACAAATTACATGGTCACATTTTCGTATTTCTCTTGAAATTTAGCATCTATATTGTTTTAATTAAACCCAATTCCTCCATTATTTCTCCAAGTATTTATATACAAATTGGAGAAAGTTCTCCACCAGAGGAAGAGAGAAAGAAATTGCTATTATAATTTATACCATACCTTCCCCCTCTCTGACACCCCTCCATCCATTAATGAATAAGATATTCAGGAAGTATCAAAGCCATCCGCACTGACCTTGTTAAGAATCCACCGGGGGCTGAACTCCGCCTCACTATATCAGTCATTAGTCTGGACTCCCTCAATGCTCCCAGCTGAATTCTCATTTTCTCTTGCTGCCAACATCTGAAGACCACCTATCTGCCTCGAGCCTCAGTCGATGCAGGCTAATGGACTCATGGAGTAAAGCATAACTATAACATAAACTATTATTGTTACACCTTGGGGTCTAATCCCTAATTGACTTCTTTGAACTGGCTCTTTTTTTTCAAACCCTATAGACCATCCCTGGCTCTACCTTAATAATTAACAACTTCATTTCTGAGGCTGTGTATCTGTAGTTTTGTAAGTGATTACTGAACTGCAACACCATAAATACACTGCCTCAGGAGTGAATTTGTTAATGATTAAGGTGGAGCTCAACATCTGAACTCTGGACAATTTCACACATTAATCTAGTCACTCACATTTGTGAACAAATTCACCCAGTAACTCACCCACACTCGCACCTGTGGACAGTTTCAAACACCCCCCCCCCCCCCCATACACACACACATACACAGGTAGAACACACAGACAGTGACCAGAGATGAGGGTCAAACCGAGAACCCCAGGACCCTGAAGTTGTGGCAGCAGGACCACCACCAGGCCACTCACTCTCAAACCCAACAATCAGAATGGGTTCCTGGGAAGAACCAATATCTTAAGGAAGCCACAAGAGGTTATTTGGTGGTATCCCTCCAATAGACTTTGGGTGGCCCCTGAACAAGTCTTGTGTGTCTAAAAGCTCTTCCCTGCACTGGGAAACCCAACAGACTTCACTCCTAAACTATGTGCCAGTTACAATGTGCTCTGTTCAACAAAGCCTCAGAAGAAAACCACCCGACTGGAGAACACATAAATCTGATTAGAATCCTGAGCCAATGGCATTCCATTAAACCTTCAACCACCCTCATAAGTCTAGACCCGCCTGAAATTTCCTACTCAACTGTGGATTCAGTATTGGGTGGTTTGCTGGCAGTGACCTGTGGTGGCCCTAAATCTTCACTGTGGACTCTTCTTGATAGAAGAGCTCTTGTGACAGAGTAATGGAGGCAGACGTGTTAACTCATCCCCGGGTGATGTTCCTAGGAGCAGCTGGACGTTCCTGCTTTTAATATCACACTGAGAGCGCAGATGAAGAGAGGGCTCCCACTGTGGGTGAATGGTGCTATTGTTTCAGCTGAAGTGAAATCCAATCTCAAGTCCCCAGACTTCGTTTTTCTCCCTCTGTTCACTTTCTTCTCCTTGGAGATGCTCTGGTACCACTTCTCTCTTTCCTCTATTTCCACGTGTTTATGTTGATGATATTTGGTTGAGTGACCTCCACCCTTCGGGTCATTGTAAAGATGTAGGCAAACAGAGTCTTGTCCATGGACTCATTGTTATAGTGCAGCATGCTTACCCAAGCAGGGAATAAAACCACAGTCTACCAGGTAGACGTCCATTACATTCTACAAAGGACACTTTCACACTTTAACCATTGTGTAGAAATACCATTCTGTGTGTGTGTGCATTCCTGGATTCCTTCACCTTCCTCTCAGCTCTCGTATAAATACATTCCCTGTTGTAATTCTGTATTTGTAAAAGCGCCAGGAATTTCAGCGAGACTGGAAACATTGCTGACACAGCGTTATGTCTCCCCTGCCCACAATAAGAAAGAGTAAGAGCTTAAGAAAAACATTCAGATGCGATATGGAACATGACGCTCCCTGTTGTCCCTCTGCTTGGCTCTGAAGTGGATTAATATGCTGCAGAACTCCAAACACAGATAATTCAGTTTAGAAAGAGGCTAAGGCCACACAATGAGGGACGCCGTCCAACTATTTTAACCATGTCTTTGATCCTTGGACATTTCTATGCATTATCTTCAGTGAACTGCCGTTTTCAGGTTGTAAGCTACCATAGACTGTTGTGTATGCTAACATCCACAAAAGTCTTGTAACACTCACCAAAGCATTATCTCTGTCAAACAACTGCAGTGTTAGTGTTAACATCTACTCTGCATTAACACTCCAGCCTTAGATCTCAAAGTGCAAAGCAGCCAACCGAATGAAAGAAACCTAGTGATTTAGTCAGTATTTATGTGATCCTAAACATGGTTTACTGTCTTCCAACTTGAAACCCAAGCAACTCAATTCCAGCCAAGTATTTCTGTATTAATGCTGTAAGAGTACTGATTTATTGTTGACCAAAAGCAGTTTCAGTGATAAAATGACAAGAGCTACAATGGTGTTATGCTGTTTCAGAAAAAAAAGGAGACAGGGATCATTTTGACCGAAGACAAGTACATGTCTAATATATAAACAAAGAAATACAGGTTATTTTCATATATAATGCATTTATCAGGGGGCCCACAGAGTTTAACTCAAGTTCTGTAAATTACTCATTTAAGCCTAATGAATCTAGAGTTAAACCTGAGTTACAATATTATTACAGTTTAATTACTTGTTTACATATTTACTATACGGTGAGCTACATGAATATACTTATGATTCAGCAAATTATTGTATTTTTGTGTAGTACACTAATTTGGGGAGGGAGAAAAATATGTAGTGTGATATGTATAAGAAATGGACAGAGGTAACTATTCATTTTTATTTTATTATAATAAGTATAGCAGTAGTTTAAATGATTTCTTCATTTCCTGAGTAAAATTTCAGGGGCAGCTTTAGCATCAAACTCAAAGGGTGTAATCGAGAAAAATAACTGTACAAAGCAGCTCATGACTCAAATATAAGCATGGTAGAAGATGAAACAGCTCTGTGTGTGTGTGTGTGTGACAGTAAGTGTGTGAAAAAGAGAGAGGAGGAATACATATTTGAGCTTAAAAAAATTATTACTTTCTGAACTCTTTAAAAAGAGAGAAATACGGGAGGAAGTTGTGACTAAATATGGTAAAACAATTCATTAGTAACCCAATAATATATTGGAGTAATTTCTGTGTGCATTAACCAGTTTTAATGGGATAATATTGACAGCACTAATACATATACATAATTGTATTGGTTTGTCATATATTTCTTTTTGCCAAACTGTCTCCCTCACACTCTCACACACACTGCCACCAGCATCGTGAGAGTAGGGGGGTGAGCACATGCTTCCTCTGAGACCTGTGAAACCAGCCCACTGCTTCTTTTCAAGCTGCTGCTGATACAAAGCACCTGGACAGTTCAACACATCAGAGAGGAATGCCCAGATTAATCACATCAGCTGATAGACATCCAAATGGCGAGCAGAATGGGCAATGATGGGGGAGAGTTAACAGTCTGTCCCACCCAAAGACAGAGGACAACTGTACTTTAAAGAACACCTGGCCTGGGATGACTCACCTGGATTTGACCCTGTGATTTCCTGGTGATGGGGCATGTAAAGACAGCTTTAATAAAACAAATCTAAACAGAAATATTAGAGTTATTGAGTGTTATAACTCAAGATTTAGCAGATAAGCGAAAGACTTCTTTACCTAAGAATATAAAACCAGTGCAACTGCTTTGTCTCTTGAAAACTGACTGACTGAAAATGGTCTTTAGCTCCTAGTTTTAACTCAGTCCTGGTCCCCGTTCTCTGCAGAGATGAACTTTCACTGGATAATAGTCTGACTCCAGCTGTGAGGTAATTCTCAGTCACATTGCAATTCAAACCTGTGACACTGCAAATAGGTCACATTATTTTACATCTCTCATACCTCCTGCCTCCAGAGTCTGGGCCTGCATAAAGCATAAAGCTGCCAAGCATTCACGCAATCCAAAAACATCAAGTGAATTAGATAAAACAAAGCGTTTTTTGTCTCCTGAGGTCTTATATGTCATAAACAAAAGATGATGAGCAAACATAAACGAGGAAGAGGCTGAAAAGGGTCACGTCCTGTTCGCAGCTGCTCCATGACTCAAGATTATCTTGAACTAACGCTAAGAGCTAAAAGAGAATGTCAGAGTACTGCCACATTACACACGGCAGCGTAAACGAAAGGAGATTAATCTTGAAACAATGGACTATCTGCTCAATAAGAGAAGCCTACTGAGAATGCAGCGAGGGATACCACTGTGCCATAACTTCGTATCCACATGCTCATATGTTGATAGAGACAAACTGATTAATTTCTTTCAGCCTCCCACTGAAATGCTTTGGAATGGCACATCAAACTCTGTGGGCTGCAAATAAAGGACAGCTCTTTTCAAACCAAATGCAAACTATTATTCTTTCATTCTCTCAGATAGATAGATGCTGCATGGACACTATTTCCAAAAATGAGCAAATATTCCACAAATAGGAACAGTCCACATATTCCTAATTGATTATGGTTCAGTCATTTTACCATGTTTAATTGGAAGAAGGTTACACAGGAGAAAATCCCTTATGGCATTATGGATATGGTTGGTTCGAGTTAAGGTTTATCAGGTTGAGCTGAAGTCAGAAACATATGTACATCCATGAAGCATCAACTATTTGTTGTTTGTATGCATTGTATGAATCCTGAGAACTGAAGCTGAGACCAGCTGGTTACTATGCTAGCTTTAGGAAAATGGTTCATATGTAGACAACAGTGGCTAATGACAGTGATAGCATCTGTTGGATAATAAATGATAGATAGAAAGAGTCTGGTGTTTACTTAAGATTGAATAAAAGCATGAGGATGTGTTAAATCAGTGTATTGGGCAAGGGCGTAAGAGTGAGTTTAAATTTGGGGGGTGGGGGCATGAGTCAAACCCCACCCTATACCCAAAATATTAGATTGCTATGAGCTGATTCCTATGTAGATAAAACAGTAAAATACTGCATTTATAACGATGTGGAACAGCATTTGATTAATGTTAAATGTTACAGAGTGAGGCTGTGTCCCAAACAACACACTATGGAACTTTACATACTACACTACAGAAAGTACTGCTGAGGGTTGTATATTTTTTATTTTTTTCATATTATTCAGGGCAGCAGTGTGCAGTCTGGGACACAGCCAGAGACTAACGTTAACTTGCTGCATGTTTAGAATGCTTCCTCACAACCAAAACACAGCTAGTATTAACATTAACAAACTCTCAAATACTCCTCTGTTCTCCAAAAAAGTTATATACAAGCCACTTTTCATAACTGTAATTAGCCTTCATTGTTATCTGTTGTGCTCTCGTTACTGTCCTCAAGTTCAGAGTTGGTAAAAACTAACTTTATAAACCTGACGGTGAATCGGACACCAGTGAAGTTGATGATTTGAGCAGCTTTATATATATACAGGTGCCTCAATGAAGGCTGAAATAAGACCCACCGTGTCTGACTCGCTGCCAAAACAAATTAACCTCAGTGGTGCCTTTTCAAAATAAAAGTCTGCGGGAAAAAAAGCTTTTTTTTTTTTCTTTCCGTGGTTAATCCAGTGTGTTTTAAGAGTCAAAATTGGAGGTACAATGTTTTCTGACAGTTATTTTCAGATGTTATGAAGGGAGAAGACCAACATTAAAAGCAGTCAAAGAAAGTTAGTCAGAGATCAAACCCAATCTGTCTCTGCTACATCTACAGACAGTTACCACTGACACTACTTCTGACACAAGTCCTTGTACTTAGAGGGCTGAAACAAGATCATCTCTCAGGCCTGTGAATTCTACTGTGAATGGTATACTACTGTACACTGTGGACACAGCGAAAAAAAAAAAAACTGCTGTACTCTTCAAACACTATCAAGGGCTTTGGGTCTGAATTCATCTTGAGGCTTTTGACGTGAGCAGAGGTGAGTGGACGGGTCAGTTCAGCCAGGCAGACCAAGCTGTAAAACTGACATGAGTAGCACAGCAGTAGAATTCCCACAGAGCCCTACTGCAATGAGGCTCATTTTAAAAACAAATTACCTACCCTGAACATTTGGGAGAGAGCGTTTCTCCCCCGTCCACCCTGCAGATCACACCTGTGGTTTCTCTAAACATCCACTGAAGAAATCGACCCCCAGCATTTTTCCAATCCGGTGTTTGACTCTCCATTCCCTGTTCGCTTGTTTCCTGCTGAAAATTAACTAAACTTAAGATTGTGTTTCAAATGATAAATATTTACCCAATCTCTATAACACTAGTATCAGTCTGAAAATAAACATGACATAAAATAGTTCTTTGGAGCACTGTCTGAGAAGAACTAATTAGTTCCTCAATGAACAATTGCCTTTCTAGGTGGACACTTGAATATTTTAATAATTATTTTATTAAATTAAATATATATATATACACACACACACATACACACAGGGGTTGGACAATGAAACTGAAACACCTGTCATTTTAGTGTGGGAGGTTTCATGGCTAAATTGGACCAGCCTGGTGGCCAATCTTCATTAATTGCACATTGCACCAGTAAGAGCAGAGTGTGAAGGGTTAATTAGCAGAGGGTAAGAGCACAGTTTTGCTCAAAATATTGCAATGCACTAAGCATTATGGGTGACATACCAGAGTTCAAAAGAGGACAAATTGTTGGTGCACGTCTTGCTGGCACATCTGTGACCAAGACAGCAAGTCTTTGTGATGTATCAAGAGCCATGGTATCCAGGGTAATGTCAGCATACCACCAAGAAGGATGAAACACATCCAACCGGATTAACTGTGGACGCAAGAAGAAGTTGTCTGAAAGGGATGTTCGGGTGCTAACCCAGATTATATCCAAAAAACATAAAACCATGACTGCCCAAATCACGTCAGAATTAAATGTGCACCTCAGCTCTCCTGTCTCCACCAGAACTGTCCGTTAGGAACTCCACAGGGTCAATATACACAGCTGGGCTGCTATAGCCAAACCTTTGATCACTCATGCCAATGCCAAACGTCGGTTTCAATGGTGCAAGGAGCGCAAATCTTGGGCTGTGGATAATGTGAAACATGTATTGTTCTCTGATGAGTCCACCTTTATTGTTTTCCCCACATCTGGGAGAGTTATGGTGTGGAGAAGCCCCAAAGAAGCGTACCACTGAAACTGTTGCATGCCCAGAGTGAAGCATGGGGGTGGATCAGTGATGGTTTGGGTTGCCATATCATGGCATTCCCTTGGCCCAATACTTGTTCTAGATGGGTGCATCACTGCCAAGGACTACGGAAACATTCTGGAGGACCATGTGCATCCAATGGTTCAAACATTGTATCCTGAAGGCGGTGCCGTGTATCAGGATGACAATGCACCAATACACACAGCAAGACTGGTGAAAGATTGGTTTGATGAACATGAAAGTGAAGTTGAACATCTCCCATGGACTGCACAGTCACCAGATCTAAATATTATTCAGCCACTTTGGGGTGTTTTGGAGGAGCAAGTCAGGAAACGTTTTCCTCCACCAGCATCACATAGTGACCTGGCCACTATCCTGCAAGAAGAATGGCTTAAAATCCCTCTGACCACTGTGCAGGACTTGTATATGTCATTCCCAAGACAAACTGACGCTGTATTGGCCGCAAAAGGAGGCCCTACACCATACTAATAAATGATTGTGGTCTAAAACCAGGTGTTTCAGTTTCATTGTCCAACCCCTGTATATATATATATATATATATATATATATATATATATATCCTCCACCTCCGCCCCCAATTACAGTTGAGGTTTCAGTGACAGTAAAATCCTTACACAAACTATGTTAAATTTATAACAAAATAATTAATTCAACATACAATCCTATTTAAGTTGTAAAACGTAATACAAACAATAATATGCGATTTGTTAAACTTTATTCTGTTCATAAAGGCACAGGAAAGAGATTTAAGCCCATGTGCTTAAATTTATTACAGTAGTATGATGGTATCTCAGACAGAGCCATCTGAGGGCTCAAAATCACACTCATTCGAGAGTGATGTCTGTCCTTGCTATACGCAGAGTGAGGTTGCTTTGGATTTCCAGATATGGTTTACAGTAGATGTTGAATGACTACTATTGAACTATTTAAATTCAGTTTTTTGAACTTTTGAACACAAACTGGTGAGGCACAACTTGTTTTTTTTCTTTTAATTGGAGGGAAAATGCTTGTAACACACTTTATATTAATCTGCCTATTTTGAATCATTTAAAAATAGTGTAACCTGAATATTCAATAAAAAAAAACGTTTTACTCTCATTTTGCCCTGGACCATGAAAATGTTCAGTGAAAATATTGGAGATCATTTTTTTACTGTAGTATATTAAATAAAATTTCAATAACTTTAACACATCACAGATTCTTGTTTTATTGCCTTTTACAACCTTTTCTGGAAACTGTACAGTAGGTACTTGATCCTTTTATAGTTGATCGCCCTATTATGATGGTGTGTGGCAGTATCCATGTTACTTAAGGTCTTTACACTCTAGACTGCCACTTGCTTCCACTGATATGTCCATTTTTGGACAGTTTATTTACTTTCTGCTTTGCTTAAAAAGAGGATTGAACAGTGGATCCCCATTGGGCAACACACACACACACGTTTCCTTGTGGGAGGTCTAAATACACCTCAGCACACACCAACATATTTGAAGATATACATACAGACACAAGCATACACCACCTCCTTCTGCACCATCCTAATGATACCTAATAAAATATATAGACCCAATTACTGTCACCTTTTCATATTTACAAGATTTCTCTCCATCAAACTCTCTCTCTCCCTCTCACACAAATATACATTCTTGCATACACGCACACACATTTCTCATTTTCCTTCCCATACACACACAGCCCATGGGAGGAATGTTTACAGATCTGTGGGCTTTGCTCAGGCTTTTAATTCTCACAGTGTGTGGGCAAACCCCAGGCAGACTCGTTAGTTTGTTTTACTGGATGGAGGGAGGCCATTTATTGAGCTGCGTGCTGGAGGAAGCATGGTTATGTACTGTCAGAGGAAGTCGAGATATCCGACACCCCAAAGACCCCAAAAACTTCTCTAACTTTTCACCACACACTTCAGTACCAAATGTGGGGAAGGTGTTTAATCATTTAAAAACTGAGTAAAAAGTAAAGTTTGCTGAAGATCAGCATCGTTAACATAAACCAGTACTCTCCCTCTTCCCACTCTTAAAAAATAATAATAATAACAATAAAGTGCTACAAAGGGCTCTTCGAGAGATGCAATAGAATAACCACTATTAGTTCCATAGAAAAAAACATTTTTGCTAATGACTTTGGTAAAGAACATTTAGATCAAATGGAGTTTATTTAAACCTCCACCCTCACACATACCTTTAACAAACATTTTATGCAACCAAAATAGGTTCTTCTGTGGCTTCTATGGCTACAATGGTTTCAGTGAGAGTACCAGAGCAAAAATTAAATGATATGGAATGCAGAGATGTTACTGGAGATGTGTAGATAAATAGGTCGGCTAAGGGGGACCAAGCTTGTGGCAAGGGGTGGGGTTGGTGGCAGAGCTGTGCCATATTGTATAATTTGAGATAATATTGATATAAATTATAAAACAATTTAAGAACTCTTTATAGATGCAAAGAACCCTTTAATCAAGCAAAAGATTCTTCATGTTGTCAGGGTTTTATATAGAACCATTTCCTTTATAAAGAACCCTTTTTTATTTATAGAACCATTATTTTTAAGTGTGTAGATTTGCTGACCGCATATCATTTGTCATACAGGTGTCTTCTTGCATTACAACAATGGGAAGGTAGGGTCCAAAATAAAACCCTCATTATTAGAGGGACTCATTTTTTATTACTAGAAAAGTTTTGCTGCTTTCTCTCAATATCTTGTTTACATGTGGCTTTTATTCTGTGACATTGGGGTACAGGAAAATTTAGTGCAGAGCTTGTAAAGGTAGAAATGAAAAAAATCATCCATTTTTCAAAGTCTACCCTGAAAAAATGGAAAGCAAAATGCCTCCCACGTCCATTCTATATGAAATATTCCTTTTAGTGTCCAAATACAGGAATATTTTACAGAACACCTTATTTGGGAGGGGGAAATAAATTTTATTTTTAATTTTTTTCCTTCCTGGGTGGGGTCTAATGACACCAATGGTCTTGAGGTGTTTAAAGCACAACAGAATCAGTGAGCAACGGCGTGGGGGTGCTCCAATTATTACATCGTCACTTTCTAATCAAAAACATGTAACTGCATTTTTGTCCACTAGTTTACTAAGTCATTGGAACACAGCAGTTGTCCTTCACACCGTGTAAAAATTTCATGAGAAATGGACTAATAGAAATGCTCCAAAATTACTTGGAGTAAAATCTGTTTTCATTGATGTTCACTGAAACTTAAGTAGGTGTTTTCCCCCTTCTCCTGTAAAGTTCTTATTTTAGAGATACATGTGTTTGATTGAACAACAGTGACATATGGGATAAGTCGTAGTATCCTAATACAAAATTAATTTAGCGAAGTTATGATTGAATGCTATCAAACACTTACAGACATTTTTGTGACTCTAAAGAATGAAGCCTTGACTTTGGGAATGAGAAGTGTGTGTGGCTTTTGACCTTGCATCAGATTCAAATGTCTATGCCGTCCATTTAACTGAGGTACTCTGGAATAATAAGGTATGAAAAAGCTTGGGAGCTAATATGCTACTATTAGCATTTTATACCGATTGATATTTTGACCCTAGCACATAGTTTCCATTTCACAATTCTCTAATAAACACTCAACAGTAATAGAAGGTGTGCAATTAGGTCTTGTTTACTATAGCCATAAACGTTCCAGTGGCTCCAGACAATGTGCTCCTGTCTGTTCAGCGGCTAAAGCACGTTCTAATAACAGTGATCTAGTGCAGAGGCAGTGTGACCTGGTTGTGGGCTTGGGGCTGAGAGTCCTTGTAGGTCCTGCAGGTAATTGAAACCCATAAATCAAGTTACACGTGACAAGACATGATGCCTTAAATCTCCAGTGCTCCTGAGCTGCTCCTGTGTTCCTCTGGCCAGTAGATGCAGAAGAATATGATTCAGTAATTTAATCTTGAAGTGTAGTCAGAGAGAAAAGGCGCTTCCCACTGTATTGTGGAAGAACTGGCTGGTGATCAATGGATAATCCATTCGAGGACAGAGCATTCCGCAGGCCAATTAAAACCTGACAGTGGGCCATATATGACCCAGTGGCCCGGATTAGGAGATCACCACACTAGCTCAAAATTAATTTAACAGCCTTCCTTAATTAACACTGTTTATCACAGCATCTGTGTAATGCAAGTTAATACTTACCATGGGCAGCATGGTGGTGCAGCAGGTAGTGGCGCAGTCACAGCTCCAGGGACCTCCAGGGTGACTGAGGAGTTTGGTGTGTTCTCCCCGTGTCTGTGTGGGTTTCCTCCGGGTGCTCCAGTTTCTTCCCACGGTCCAAAAACACACGCTGGTAGGTAGATTGGCAACTCAATTGTCCATAGCTTTGAGTGTGTGTGGCCCTGTGAAGGACTGGCACCCCCTCCAGGGTGTTCCTGCCTCGCGCCCAGTGATTCCGGGTAGGCGCCGGACCAACCGCGACCCTGAATGGGAACGAGAAATGTGGTTACAGATAATGAACGAATGAAAGAATTAAGTTTATTTATTAGGAAAAACTGAGCTCCTGTCCACTTGTGGTGCTGTTTCACCAAATCCACTCTCATATATAACCAAAGGTTTAGGTTTAATGTTGATTTTTCACACTTTTGCCACAAAGTCATGTGACCCTCCAAACATTCGTATCACTCATTTGAGAAGGGTCAATATTTTGTACACATTATTATGTCACACCTCTGTGACTTTTGGAATTGAGCTTTGTCCATGATTTCTTTACTTTCATATGCATGTGAATGTTGTAAATTCATATGGGGTTGAATCAGAAAGACCCGCTGTATTGGCAGGTCTATCAGATATGTTAGGAACCACTTGTAAACCTGGCCAAGACAAAGTCTGCTGGTCCACTCCCTCCTGCTGTACCCTGTTATAAGCCTGAGGCCTAGCCTGTGATAACTGAACCATACAAATGGCTAATAGCAACAATCATGCTTTTGGAAATGGGTGCGGTCTACACTGCTTCACTCTACTACTCATTAAAGCTGAGGGGAATCAGCTGTGCTCCTCCTACAGCCAACACAAACAAGACAACCACTCTACACTCAGACAAATGGCTGTAATCCTTTGTAATCCATACTTTAACAATGTTTAAAGAGCTGCCAATGTCCAAGCAGCACACCGTTCAACAAATCACGAGGAAGGGATTCTGTCTGGTTTTCTTCTGTTAAAAAGTAAAAAATTAAAAATTGGAGGTTTTGGATCAGCCACACATGCCTAAGGTAACAATGCCCAATGCTGAGTGTCAACTCCCTCCCCCCTACATACAGAAAACTGGATCTCTGTTCAATGCTTTTTAAAACAGCTGTAGTGGCTTCTGTGTTAAACTAATGAACCAACACCAGACCCTGACTAACCCTCACTAACGCTCGTAGCTGAATGCCAAGGGATCCTCATGGAAATTATCCAAAATTAAGTGTAAAGCCTTCTCAGAAGAGTAAAGGCTGTTACTGCAGCAAAGATAGATGCATTTCCTATGAACATCCCTCATTTCAGAAGAACGTGTTGTAACTTTTTGAGTAAAGTGAATAACAAAGAAATCTGTCAGGAAGCATTACAGGAGACAAATTATTCCTAAAAATGTGAAACAATAAAAATGAGACCACAAATCTGTTTTGTGGGATGCCCATGTCAGAAAGCATAGGATAAAATGAGTCTTTCTGCTTCTGACGTCAAGTGCAGGGACTTTAGGATTGTCCCGGCCCTTGTCTGAGTCTCTCCAATCACAGAGCTGGGCCCATGTTTTTGCAATGTACAAACATTGGGTTAATCAAGGCAAAACAAACACAATGGGTGCAGAGAAATAAGCATACTGATTTAATATGAAGAAAAGGGGAAGAGTGCGGCATGGTGGCGCCACATCATCATCATCATCTTTTCCGCTTTTCCATTTCAGGGTCGCGGTGGCAACAGGGTGAGCAAAGAAGCCCAGACGTCTCTGTCCCTCACAACATCCACCAATTCCTCCTGGGGGATCCCAAGGCATTCCAAGGCCAGCCGGGAGATATAATCCCTCCAGCATGTCCTGAGTCTACCCCGGGGCCTCCTTCCAGTTGGACGTGCCTGGTATACCTCCAGTGGGAGGCGTCCAGGAGGCATCCTGATCAGATGCCGAAACCACCTCAACTGACTTCTCTCAACGCGAAGGAGCAGCCATTCTACTCTGAGCTCCTCCCTAGTCACTGAGCTCCTCACCCGATCACGGAGAGTATGCCCAGCGACCCGTCGGAGAAAGCTCATTTCGGCCACTTGTATCCGCAATCTTATTCTTTCGGTCATTACCCAGAGCTCATGACCATAGGTAAGAGTGGGGACGTAGACTGACCGATAAATTTAGAGCTTTGCTTTATGGCTCAGCTCTCTCTTCATCACAACGGTGCGGTACAGTGACCGCATTACTGCAGACGCTGCACCTATCCTATGGTCAATCTCATCATCCCTCTTCCCATCACTCATGAACAAGAACCCGAGATACTTGAACTCCTTCACTTGGGGCAGGTTCTCACCCCTTACCTGAAGGGAGGATGCCATCTGTTTCCGGGAGATAACCATGGCCTCAGACTTGGAAGTGCTGATCCGCATACCGACTGCTTTACACTCAGCTGCAAACTGCTCAAGAGAACGCTGGAGGCCTCCGTGTGAAGAAGCCAGAAGAACTACATCGTCCGCAAAAAGCAGAGATGCCACCTCCTGAGCTCCTCGACGGAAGCCCTCCTGCCCCAGGCTACGCCGCGCCACCCTGTCCATGAATATCAGGAACAGGAGCGGAGATAAGGCATAGTCCTGACGGAGTCCAATGCCCACACTGAACAAGCTTGACTTACTACCAACGATGCGAACACAACTCAAACTCTGAGGGTACAAGGACCATACGGCTCGCCGGAGCGACCCTGGCACCCCATACTCCCGGAGCACCTCCCACAGAATCTCTCGGGGAACACGGTCATCTGCCTTCTCCAATCCACAAAGCATGTGTAGAGTGGAGTAGCAAATTCCCACGCCCCCTCAATCATCTGTGAAAAAGTAAAGAGTTGGTCCATAGTTCCACGGCCAGGACGAAATCCGCATTGTTCCTCCAAAATCCTAGGTTCGACTATCGGACGGATTCTCCTTTCCAGGACCTTGGTATAGACTTTCCCTGGGAGGCTGAGAAGTGTAATGCCACGATAATTGGCACACTTTCTCCGGTCCCCTTTTTTGAAAATAGGAACCACCAGCCCGGTTTGCCAATCCAAAGGCACCATTCCCGAGGTCCATGCAATATTGTATAGGCGTCCAAGACAGGTGGCGCCATAGGTAGTACTAATCATATAAAGGGTCCTGGGGTTGTGTGGTCAAAGCCAGGCCACTATCTGTGAGAAGCAGTGCTTAATTTGAGCCAGACCATGGCAGAACAAGGTCCAGGAGCTCTTGTATTTGTAGCGCATGCATTCTGGAACCCATTCAAGTGGATCAAGCAACTCTGCACTTTTCTGTAGAAAAAATGTCATCTCAAATCACATTTAAGACCTCTCAGCAGTCAAGAGGTTACATTTTCTAAGCTGAGTGCTTCTTTGCTAGGTTGAAGACCAATCAGAAAATATCTTCAGAGCAACCTTCCAAATCTTCTTGAAAGTAAACAGCAAGCCACTCAAGAAACTGAACTGAGAATGGGGTTGGTGCCTTCTGTTTTTTTTTTTTTTTTTGCCAGAAGTTTCATTAAGACCCCAGAACTGTTTTAGCTTGTGAGAAGGGGGTAAAATAGAGTAATTAGTTATAGTTGGGTTTGTGGTTGAGATAGTGGGGAGCATAGTGCCTATACCACTGCTTTATGGCTGAGACACTGTGGTGCTGTAGTTTGGTCTCAATGCCTCAAAACATATGTTATAAAATGGGGGAGTGTGGTGAAACCACAAATCTGTGTGATGACAGAGTGCAGTTAAACTGCAGCTTTGCTATTTCCTCCCACAGCCTTCAGTCCCCCAGCCACTCACTGATCCACACTCCATCATCTCCACAGCATCCAGACTCAGAAACCTCTCTCAATTTCTGTTATACTGTCAAACAGATTAATGCACTCATTACTGCCAATCTCACACAGTCATCCACTTCTTTCCAGCATCATACAGCCACCCAGAAGACAAATACAGCAAGTTAGAAATGCAGCCACGAAAGCCTCATAATAACAAGGAGCCACTCAGCACCCAAAAGAAAGAAAAAAAAAGACCCCTATATTATATTTCCAATATTTCCAAGACAGGCGAGGACAAAGGCATTCTCAATTTTTAAATTTTGTTAATGGAAATATATTTACTCAGTTTTATTTGGAAGTTCTATTGGGTTGATCTCACAAACACACACAGGCTGGTGTGCACCCACAAGCCGTGAGTTGTAGGCAGCCACCCACAGTGCCCAGGTAGCAGTCAGGGCTTAAAAGCCTTGCTCAGAGGCACCTCACCTCAGGAATAAGCACTGTTTCTGTAGCACTTCTTCAGATTCTTAACACTGTTTGAGTGTATTTTGTGAAACAGTGCCACCAATGGATGGAAGATTGCTTCGAGATGGTAAAATATCCACAAGTTATTATGAAGGATATGTGAAGTGACATTTTTGAACTATAATGCAGAATATGAACACTGTCCCTCTCTTTGTGCTATTATGGTAACTGTTGCGTAGTATTAAAAATGTCAATTGTCATTTTATTTTAAAAATTTAAAAAATAAATAAAAATTACTAACATTGAAATCGACATTTTTAAATAGTCTAAACCAAAAGGTACACATACTTTTAGATGCAATATTATCCACAACAGAACAAATTAATGCACATGATTTTGCAGTACTAACAGCAATACTATACAACAATTGCCATAAAATAACAAAAGCGAAGGTTTAAAAAATATTTATACACCTAATACATATTATTCTCACTGAAAAACACCAGTTCTTCTTTCTTACATGCAAAGTCCAGCTCCAGAAATCTTCCACAATGCTGCTTCTCTTCCCACCAACACTAACTCTGACATCACAAGACTATACTGTGCTTATTTTTTCAAAAACAAAGATAGACATAACTGGAAAAAGTATCTGCCGTGTATGGAGCACCAGCACTGGGGGGGAAACGTGTGTCCTATGAGACTGTGGTGGAAATAACACAGTGTGGCCTATCTGAGCCACATTAACAAAGCCCTAAAATAAAATCACACAACCACACTACGTCTTAACTAAAACTGGTTTATGCTTTATGGATTATCAGAGCTACAAACAAATCTAAATTTTGAAAACATATTTAGTGTCTTGATTATTGTTTATTGAGCTTGTGATTGCTAAATAAAACCGTTTGAGTCTTCTCTCATGCTGCGTGGGTTTGTTAGGCGCTGAAACCTAATGTGCTTTGCTGAGGGTCTGTGTTTGTTCCTCCTCCTAGGTTGCACTTCTCCATAATTTGGGCTGACGGGTCTACAGACTTGACTCGTTGGAAAGCTGCAAGCCTAAGTTATTCGGGGATCATATATTAAATGTTTTTTGTAGCACTTTTAAAAAATCTTTTGCCTATACTATTTACACAAACATGAGGATTGCTAATGAACAGTTTGACGGAAAGACTACAATTGGGTACCATTTTGAAGGAGACAACCTATGGAAAGCGTTGGCATGCTTTGTTTGTGTGCGAGTCACTCCTGGGATCTTCAGGTTTCGTAACACAGCAGTTTATTTGGTCATCTGATTCAAATTTTTCAAAAGTATTTTTTTTTCCTCAACTAGTCGCAAATGACTTGTTGCTTCTCTTGTCTGTGTCATTCTTTGTGCTGGTGTTGTTGTTTTATCTTTATCAGCATGTAGGCTTATGGTGATCTTGTGTGATTTGGAAGATCTGTGAAATCTTTGGTACCTCAGGTACCACAGGAAACAAGAACTATAGTTTTCAGAATTTTTCAGAATAGACTTAGAGATGTTACAAGAACCGATACTTCGTTACTATGTTATACTATGTCCATATCAGCTTTATTCATCTGGTTTCTTTGGCCTTGCTTCCTTTAGAGCAAGAAAAATAAATATATAGGTTTCATGAATGGAATGGTCCAACAAGGTCCAGCACAAAACATTTAGCCCAGTCCAGGCCTTATATAGACACACTGACAACTGCATTCCAGGGAGTGATGGAGCTCTACAGTTATTTATTTGAGTGGACTTTCCGATTCCAACCTCACAGCTGCTATCAAATTCTGACAGACATCTTCCAACATCTGGTGTAAAGGACGGAATGTGGGACGTGCCCCCCCCCCCCAGGTTTCTTAGCGTTGGTGGACACTCAGACCTCTTTCTCCTAGATCATTACTGAAAGGAACGAGCCGACAGAACCTTCTCTAATTACACCACCCACGGTCCAGAAGCAGAGCTGCAAACCCCCAGCGTCCCCTCATTATGCTATCAGCTCATGCAGAGCTCTGCGGGATGTCCCATTCTGCCCGGCTGGGCTCAACGCCTGCTTGTGGTCGCGGACCCCACTGGGTGGGCGCTGAGCTGAACAAGCCCAGTTTTTGATGTCCAGTATGAGGATTGTTTGCCAGCCGGTTGACCGCTTCCTCTCATCCCTCCTGGCCATTCAGCTCTCCGTAATTCATCCAGTCTGGAGAGCTCCAGCTTGTGTGACTGCAGTGTGTTCTTGTGTGAAAGACTTTTTCCTCCCACATTGAATGTCAAAGAACTGTGGTGTGACAGAAAGTAATGACTGGAACCAGGCAGTTCCAACTGAGCACCCCGAGACACCAAACTTCCTAAAAGTGTTCTCTAAAGCAACATCATCGAAGAACTACTTTTAGAAAGCGATTATTAGTCTTTTAACCCCTAGAACCATGTGCCTTCATTATCCTCATCTCAAAACCTAAACCTAATCCGCAGCCTGGCCGTAAACCTAACATCTGGACTAATCCTAACCTGCAATAGGGAGAATAGAGTTTCTGATATTGCTTCTCTGGGCTCAGCACTGCAGAAAATGCACTATGTAACTTTTGAAAGAGGGTCCCTTGTTCATAAGCCTATGAACATGAGTGAAGTGTTATTCCAACAAGGGTCACTTCAGTCAATCCCACCACTGATTCACAAATGTCGCTGTTCCTCCGCAAATGTCCAGCTCTAAGCGACTCGACTCTACACGGCTCAGTATGGTTAAAGCTTGTCGCTATTCCACCGGCAGCGCTCATCCGCGAAATGGACAACGCAAAACCCGTCTCTGGAACTGGCTTTTCAAAAACCACAACCACGGCAGCGGAAAAGTTAGCCACTGTTTACTCATCATGTATTCGCATGTTGTTTTTGTTTTTTGGACTGAACACGGCTCTGCGCCCCAGTTCTCACAGATCAGTTTTACTTGTTGCGTGTTCAGCTTTCACTGGAAATTTTTGTCGGCCACTGACCCAAGGGTTTTAAACCTCTTCAAAACACCCCGACGTAAAGGTCTGAGTGGTGTCTGCATTTCATAGTGATTGACATGGCTGTGGCCAGTCAACGTTCTGCAGGGTTTGCACATCACCATTTAGTTCCTACTCAGCACGGTTAGATCTCCGGGGGAGCTGGGACTGAAAACCTACCCGGTTGCAGGGACCAGGGACCAGATTTGGGCATTGCAAAAGCAAAAGAGCCGTGCCGAGTCGAGTACATTTGTGTAGGTTCTATGCAGAGGAAAAGCGCCAAAAGTGTCACAAGATGACCATATAGACTTATACGAGGCTCATATAGGTGTGGTGTAGCCTTTTTAACGATCGCCACCACCACTAATGTTACCTAGAACTATACACCCCAAATCTAAAGCATTTAGACATCTCTTTATTAGGTCTTGGCCCTGTTTTGAGATGACATTCATGGGAGTGAGATCATACAGTGTACTCGACCACCCCATTCTCACACATGGAAACTATCAGCCTAAAGTTATCCTGTGAGCAAATGGTGAGAACAAGGCTGTGTGTTTGTTGTGCCCCTAAATACTGACCAAGAGGGAAACCCCATTAAAAGGCTTTCATTTAATTTCTCTTTACTCTGAAAGCACTGCATAAAGAAAATTTAATCAGGTCTTACTTGGTGGAGCTGAATGAGGAGTGACAGAGGGAAAAAAACACCTCTGCCAAATAGGAAGAGGAAATTGATTCCCAGAAAAGATTTTTTTTTTTCCCTTTTAGTTCCACACGGAGGCAATTTGAAAGATTACTCACTCCTTTTGACATGTGAAGCGCAAATGACATTATTATAAGTGCAGCAATAATGAGAACAAGACAAAGTGAAAGGAGAGGATGAGAGAACTTTCCTGGACACACACACTCTTGCACTGGTATCATGAGCCCACTGATAAAGCTGTTTGGGGGAAATGAGCCAGGAACACTGAGCTATGCTGAAGTGAGTTGGAGCAGGAATGATTGAGCTCAGATAATTATTGAGCTCGGGGCAACATGAGAAGGGCGGAAGCATGTGCCAAGATAACGTTTAGGAAGGAAGAGAGAAACATAAGACAAACACAATGAAGGACAAAATAAGACTACAAAGGCGAGGCGTGGATTATTTACTGTACAAAATATATACAATGACCAGGGTGTTATCATCAGATGTTAAGAAAAATTGTTAAGTAGAAGCACTGCCATCCCTGACAGCAGTGCTAAAGCAGGCATGATTTCTGAGGAGTGTCCATTCCGGTGTTATTACTGTGATCCTGCCCTATCACAGTACTGTTCCCACACTCCAGGTTGCCAAGTATGACACACAAATGTGAGCAAGCAAACAGATTCAATGTTAAATTCAACCGGAGCTTAAAGTGTTCCATGACCACAGAAGGGGTAAAAGGAAAGTAAATATGGGTGATGTTTTTAAGAGATGATGACAGAGCCCAGTAGGACTACAAGATGCATGCTGAGTTGACTAATTTTCACCTTTTCAGGTAAACCATGTACAGAGACATATGGATTAAATGTGAAAACTCTGATTTGTGAGTTTCAATTGAAGAACATATGTAGGGATAGATGCAGAAATAAAGATGTAAAGCCCATGGTTTGTGTGCTCTAAATGTAGAATGTGAGGAACAATTACAGGATTAAAGGCATAAGCTCTGTGGTTTCAAAGAAAGAAGAGCAAGACTAAAAGGTAGAAATTGCTAAATGTTTGTTTTAACCAGGGGGGGGGGGCAACTAGCTACAGTGTTATGAATTGGAAGTGCAATACATTTTAAATGCTTGCCCTTAGCTTTATACATTGCTCTTTTCAGTGGGGGGGGGGGCAACTAACTACAGTGTTATGAACTGGAAGTGCAATACATTTTAAATGCTTGCCCTTAGCTTTATACATTGCTCTTTTCAGTATCTACAGACACATGGATGCGCCTTACAGGTCCTTTTCAGGCGAACACCAATTATACCATTAAGCAAAGATTCACTGAGACGAACCAGGACATGTTTGAGCTCAGGAAACCAGACTAAGATGAAAGAGGGCAGCAGCAATTATAGGACTGAATATCTGGAGAGGCTTTTGGGTGGTCAAAGTTGTTTTAGAAACAAGAGGAGGACAAACACTATTTCCATTTACACCCAGGAATCAAATTTAGACCTATGCCATTTCTACCTTCTAAATGCAAGCGTACAACAACATTGATATGACTTGCTTATACTTCTAAAGGGATCTTAAGGAGTTGCCCCAACCGTCACCAATGTGCAGCATCCATCTGGCTGATGCCACAGTAGCCAATCTGTGCCAGTCAATTTACACTCACCTCACATCGGCTATTTGGTAAAAAGCTCAAGGCAGGAAATACGGCCTGAACAGGATGCCAGTGCCTCATAGGACATCAAGCACTCATCCTCAGTCACTCACACACTTGCATGAGCAGTGTCCCATAGCTGATTGACCTAAATGTGTATTACTGGGAGTATACAAGAGCACCTAGAGGAAATCCATGCAGGAAACTTCCTTTTCCTCAGGGTGTCCATAGTCCAAAAACACATGTTGGTAGGTTTCTTGACTGTTCAAAGCTGTCCACAGGTAGCCTTGCACCCAGTGGTTCCAGGTAGGCTCCAGACCCACCGTGAACCTGATCAGGATAAAGCAATAGAAAGCAACAGAAAATTAATGAACGAATGATTAATCATCTTTTGGATGTTTTAAAATGTTCTGGTGACAGGATTATTACATCAGTAGGAGCTCTTTATTTACACCCAAACGGGCAGTGAAAGTACTGAGGGTTATTACTTTAACTGTAATTTTTAAGTAACACTCACATGAGTAACACGCTTATCCATTACTTTGATTTTCTGTGTGCAGTTCTATAGTTCTGGTTGATCACTTTGATTGGTTGAGAAGCATTCTAAAGCGTGCCTTATTTCACAATAACAGCACAGTTTTTTTCACAATCTCTATACCAGTCCACTGAATGCACTGCTAAAATCTCTCTATGCTGCAGCTCAGTTGCTGTTATCACATTTTTCAACACTAAATTAGCTTCTACACTTTACTTCGAGAATACTGATACCGATAATCACGTACCAATTGTACTCTATTGCTATTATTAACACGTTTAACTCCACTGGCACTAAAGTTTGTTACTGTGACGTAGCAAAGTTACTTGTTGAGGAACTATAATTTGACAGAAGGATTTACTAATTTCATAAACTTTTTTGACACCAATTTCACAGCTCCATTTATATATTTCAATGTATTAACCGAACTGTTATATAAAAGCAATAGAACACTCAAAGTCGTGTGTTATCATGAAATAACAGCATGGCTGAGATGGACTACAGCATTCGCCTTTGGCTCGTGCTTGTGCCGCATCACAACCGTGCTGATAACACACTCCCTCTCATGTTCTATTGCTTAATTATACCACAGTTAAATAATGGCACTCTGACCAAAGCTCTTCAGGTACTACTCCACCATATACAAACATAACCTTGCAATGACCCCAGCACCTACAAGACTGAGCAGGGGAAGGGGGGTGTCATCATGTCCATTCCACCAACATGGACTGGATTTTGAACAATTCTGTGCACTTTCACCAACATAAACATGTTCCAGAATCCAAAAGGTCCGTTCCCAGCTGGGATGCGTCTAGGGTCGCACTGACCACAGTCCCTGAAAACACACAGGCTCAGCAGTTTCCTGTTTTAATTTCCTTGCAATTGTTTTTCTGTGGTTTTCAAATTAGAAAAATGCTGAGCCTGAGTATGTTTTCTGGGATTCACTTGTACTTTTCTCCACTGCTCTCATTCACCAGCTCATGCCTTAGAGCTCCAAGGTTCTAGAATCCTGAAAGGAACCAATTCAAGAACCAGAGTTTGGTTGAAATGGGCTTAAAAGGCAATAGAGTGCCTACAGCTCATTTTATAGAACTCCCACTCATGTATTTTTGCTTCAATATAATGGTAAAGTACTGTCCCCAAGATGCATGAGTGAAAGCAGTCTAAATGACCAATCAATGCCAAAAAGTTTTCATAATTCAGGGGGAGACTGTGCCACCTTGGCCCCTGGCTCTGTTGTCATTCCACAAGAGACTACTCTGAATTGGATTGTGACCAGATCTTGGCTGAGACGAATGCTCTGACGTCCACTACTCTAGGACTAGGACTCATGAAGCTTCAGCGCAAGTTCTTCTCACGCTCCCGTCCGCCATCCCCAAAAATACGGCAGGAAGTACAAGGGTCATATTTTGGAAGAGGAGGTCAACCTTGGAGTAGGGGGTGTGGGGGTATCAATGTGTTTGTTTATGGGTGTGCATATGTGTGTGAGGGAAAAAGTGCCTCATTTTCTCATTGCTTACTATTTTTAGCTCTTCCGTTTCTCCAGCTGAGAATCTTCCAGCTTGCCATTAATACCAAATAAAAAAAACACCAGCCCGCCTTGTACCCATAAAGATAGCATCACAACCGGCGTTCACAAAACACACATCAGCACATCCAACTTAAACTCTAACAACTGTTTCATCAGAGCTCATTGGCATTAACTCTGTAAAGTACGCTAAACACAAACACAAGACAGAACTCCAGGCACAGCTGCTGTGTGTCAAGACGTCCAGCGAAGATATCAATCTGCTGAGTGTTTACACACACATTAATATCTTTGAAATTAATGGAGTAATACATTACATTAGTGGATAAGTTGTTACTGAGAGACACACAGAGTCAGATAAATGGAATGACTAAAGAGGATAAGAGTGATGGGGCAACCTCCATTAGCCCTGTCGTATTGGTCCAGGCTCCGCTGAGAGACGCCAGAGCATTTTCAGCTTCATCTATACATTATGCTATAGTGCTATACAGACTACAATGAATTAATACATTAGGAAACATTTTTACGTGGTTTAAAACATGAGATTAAGATGTATACTTTTTAAACAGGTTCTTCACATCTCTGATTGAAACAGATTATATAGGGAACCACCCAATCAGCATTTGTTTGTTTGTTTTGGATTTTTTCAGAAAGTGACATTTAATTCATAAACAGAAACAACTCAAATCTTAAACAACAGCATATGAAATAAGTGAAAAGTTGTATCAGTGTGAGTCATCAACGTTAAGTACTGAAATTATTCGCTAACTGAAGGTGCCCATTTCTCAAGATAAAATTCATGTGTAATGAGAAACAGAATTTTAGAGTGGACCTGAGATGAATCCGTGTTCACAGCGCACTATGGCATCTCTCCAAACAACCCTTTGGGCGCCTTTATTTTTAAGAGTGTAGCCAATCTGGGTCCTGGATCTGTTCTGAAAGCAGCATGTAGGCTCCAGTATGGCTTCTATAGTGCATAACAATTTAGATAACTGTCCTCAGGAGGCTTTCTTGTAAGACATGAGATCCTGGGGGGAGTTTCTGCATCCTGTTAGTCATCCACATTCTTAGCTTTGGAGAAGCCTGAGAAAAAAAACACTGCTCTCACTATATTTGCACATATTTTCACCCAATAACAGAAGCTAGTCCAGTCCAAAATACATGTCATGTGATAGGCAGAAGCTAAAGGAAAAAGATCCAGGCAGGAGGTTAAGCCTGACATAGAGCTTGGGGCTGGGGGTCATATCTCAAGGGTCCTTCAGACGCCCATAACATCCTTAAAAGGCAAAAATACTGAGGCCAATGTGAAGTGAAGAATATGAAATGAACGGGTAAACACTGCCCCAACACAGCACAAAAAATGTTCCCCAGGGTCAGAGATTGCGGGGACATTGTGAAGCTCTGACACCAGCCTGGAATCTGAAGAATTGTTTGTGTTTCAATAAAACATACTGGGACTGTAGAGAGAGATGAAAGAAGAGATGTAACGTAAATCAGATCCCACCCTTGAGGATATAGATAATTGAACAGAGAGAAGGGAAGTATTCTCAGCCAGAAGTAAACATGGCTTGTTAGATTACACTATTTTGTTCCAAGGTGAAGACACAATTACATCTCTGGTGCAGGACTAATTACTGAAACCGACTTCTGAAGGTGTCCAGCTAAGGCTCGTTGCATTAGGATTTAAGAACAAAATGGCCCCAGCAATATCATAAGACTTTAGAATTATGCATTCAACATCTGCACAGCTGGGACCAAGTTCTTTGGGAACAGATGGGGTGGATTATTGGGTTCTGATGTCATGAAAATGAGCAGTCAGTGTCCATTTACATAATGTTTAACGATGGCTTTGATTAGGCTTCTTTCATCATTAACAACAACATTTTTGGTCGATTCATCCTTAAAGGCGGCTTTAAAGGACTATCCAAGATCAGCAGCAGAACTGAAAAATGATCTTTAAGATTCCTGAATAGCCAAACTTTGAGATTTGAGAATTATGAAACATTTTTGGATATAGATTTTGAACTAGAAGCATACAAACCGGATTCCAAAAAAGTTGGGACACTAAACAAATTGTGAATAAAAACTGAATGCAATGATGTGGAGGTGCCAACATCTAATATTTTATTCAGAATAGAACACAAATCACAGATCAAAAGTTTAAACTGAGAGAATGTATCATTTTAAGGGAAAAATATGCTGTTTCAAAATTTCATGGCGTCAACAAATCCCAAAAAAAGTTGGGACAAGGCCACTTTTTACCACTGTGTGGCATTCCCCCTTCTTCTTACAACACTCAACAGACGTCTGGGGACAGAGGAGACCAGTTTCTCAAGTTTAGAAATAGGAATGCTCTCCCATTCATGTCGAATACAGGCCTCTAACTGTTCAATCGTCTTGGGCCGTCTTTGTCACACCTTCCTCTATGATGCACCAAATGTTCTCTATCGGTGAAAGATCTGGACTGCAGGCTGGCCATTTCAGTACTCGGATCCTTCTCCTACGTAGCCATGATGTTGTGATTGCTGCAGAATGTGGTCTGGCACTATCTTGTTGAAAAATGCAGGGTCTTCCCTGAAAGAGATGACGTCTAGATGGGAGCATATGTTGTTCTTGAACCTGAACATAGTTCTCTGCATTAATGGTGCCTTTCCAGACATGCAAGCTGCCCATGCCACAAGCACTCATGCAACCCCATACCATCAGTGATGCAGGCATCTGAACGGAGCGTTGATAACAACTTGGGTTATCCTTGTCCTCTCTGGTCTGGATCACATGGCATCCCAGTGTTCCATAAAGAACTTCAGATCGTGACTCATTTGACCACAGAAGTCTTCCATTTTGCCACACTCCATTTTAAAAGAGCCCTGGCCCAGTGCAAACATCTGAGCTTGTGGAGCTTGCTTAGAAATGGCTTCCTCTTTGCACTGTAGAGTTTCAGCTGGTAATGGCGGATGGCACGGTGGATTGTGTTCACTGACAATGCTTTCTGGAAGTATTCCTGAGGCCATTCTGTTATTTCCTTGACAGTGGCATTCCTGTTTGAGGTGCAGTGACGTTTAAGGGCCCGGAGATTACGAGCATCCAGTAGAGTTTTAAGGCCTTGACCCTTAAGCACAGCAGTTGTTCCAGATTCTCTGAATCTTTTGATGATGTTATGCATGGTTGATGATGATAACTTAAAAGTCTTTGCTATTTTGAGCTCTTTCTGCTCAACAATGGTGGAATTGGTGATCCTCTTACCATCTTGGCTTCAGAGAGACACTGACACTCTGAGAAGCTCTTTTTATACACAATCATGTTGTCAATTGTCCTAATTAGTGTTAACTGGTCTTCCAGCTGTTCGTTATATGCTCAATTTCCTTTTTCCAGCCACTTACTGCTACTTGTCCCAACTTTTTTGGGATTTGTTGACACTGTGAAATTTTGAATCAACATATTCTTCCTTTAAAATGTTACATTTACTCAGGCTAAACTTTTGATCTGTCATCTATGTTCTATTACGAATAAGATATTGACATTTGCCATCTCCACATTATTGCATTCAGTTTTTATTCACAATTTGTTTAGTGTCCCAACTTTTTTGGAATCCGGTTTGTAAGCCTGTGTTCAGATGGTTTAGCAGATTCAGATCAAAACACCATTTGGTCTCTGCATTAGAGGTCAGTGGGACCTGGCCCCCCTGAGATTTTGCTTTAAAGCAATTCACACACACACATATATATATATATATATATATATATATATATATATATATATATATATATATATATATATACATACATATACACACACATATACTGGCTTGGGTTTTCTCCCAGTGCTCCAGTTTAAAGATTTTCACATTATGAGAGAGAGAGAGAGAGAAAAGCAATAAAATGGTTAAATAGTTCTGTTGATGAAAATATTATAATCAGGTTTTTGAGCATTAAAGAGCAGTGAGCCAGGATTTGTGGCTGCTAACTTTAACCGGATTAGTGAACTTAACATTAGACATAGATTCTGGTAACACATGCTGTTCTGTAGTTGTTGTGTGATCACAATGGCCAGACTTACACTTTGTGGCAGTGGATTTTTTTTTTGTTGACAACAAAGGGTTAACCGAGTTAGTGATGAATGTGGACCAGTGGTTGGGCATCAACTCTGGTAATAAGTGCTTTCCTGTCTGTTGCTGTCTGGTTGTAACGCCTACCAAACGAGTACCAAAGTTACAAATTCATGATTGTAATAACACAGTCCAATGGATATTATGTGTGAAATATAGTCAACATTATATAATTTGATTAAACACATTCATCAGACTCAACATTGAAGGAGTATGTGAGTGTGTTTATCACTAGAAACACAGAACTGGTCATGACCGATTTGAATATCCCTCAGCTCAGAAACTATGTGTGAGAGTAAGTAGGTGATTGATTATGACTTGATTTCCAGAAGGTACTGTAAATATAAATTACACTCAGCAACAGGCAGAGGAGCCCAGGAGACATAAAAAGCCAATCTTACATAGTATTCCTTTAAAATATGTCACTGTAGCAGTGTAGAGTCCTATATCTTTTGTGTGTAGTTTCATTCAGACAGTGCACATACAGAGTTTACTGTTCCCCACCAGGCATTTCATAACAGAGATGTCACAGAACATTATAATCTGCTGTCTCCAGTCTATCCATTGTGGAGCATGTTTCTTTCCTTGCAGATAATTTATTTTCTTTGTAGATTGACTTTTTTTCTTGTGTAAATAAGCTGATTATTGACATAATCAGAAGAAGGGGATGTGCAATTTGCACCAGAGGGAAGGCATGCTGAGTCTGGCATTTAAAGTGGAAGGAAACACTACAGGCACAAAATATTGGTTATGAGAATGGTAAATGACTAAATTATAAACTTCACGGTACACGGTACATTATAAAAGTCACGGTACAAGAAATTTCTAAAAGCTAACATAAGCCAAATCCTGCATTAAACCCAGTTTATTCATGTGGCGAAAGTTAGCTTATTATTAGAATGTCCCACTTTACATTAATGCTCTATACAAGCTATTGATATCCTCTGTACCGCTGCGAAGAATATCAGGGGTCCATGTGAAAATCTGCTCTGCTGCTCCTCGCTTGCAAAAGTTGTCAGAGATGGATTGCTGATGGTTTCCAAATATATTCTGCCACTCGAATGTAAACTTTGAACTATTGCTGAACATTTCTATCACACATACTTCTTACCCATCTTACTCTTACCTTTATTTTAGAGAGTTCAACCAGGGGTTCAGTCAATCATCTCAGCTATCACGAGTGCAATGAATTGGTTAAGCTCCCTTCATTTAAAAGGTTCAAGGCCAGAACTCCTGCCTTGATTTCTGAGACAAAAATAGCAGATTTCTATCTGAACCACAATCCTCTTCTCCAGAATTTATTATGGAAGCATCTATCCTTGTAATATAGCCACAAAGGCAGTGGTGAAATATGCCACTAGGAAGGGTATATTAACTTTAAAAACCCACCCCATACTCCTCTGTTCCATTCCTTTTGTCACACTGAGTAGAATTATGGCAGTTTTTCTAGTTTTGTAGAAAAACAATTAGTTTCTTACATATTTCCCCTACTCTTTTGTTGTAAACATGACTTTACTCATCTTTAAGTAACACAAGGGAATTCGACAGGGCAAAAATACACAGGACACAGCGAACCTTCCGGACACAATCTTTTCCTTAATTAGTCCACTTCTGAGAGCCCAGCCCAATATCCATAGCCCTATGATTTATAACATGATACTAAAAGCTCCAGTGTGTAATTTACTCCAGCGCACACTTACGATCCACAGGAGGCACAGGATGTGGACACTCTGTGACAAGCTGTCACTGTCTTCAGGGCTGTGGGAGGTTAATAACAGTTGGACCTACCCACTAGTGATCAGAGGCTGTCGATTCAAGCGCAGGCAGCTTTAATTTGAGAAGATTAGACATGATTAACATTGTGGAACTCAAACCTGGAGATGTTGGTTTTGTTTGCTTGTGTCTGAGATACCACAGGTCAGTGACTAGAAGGAGAACCATGCTCTCAAAACACATCAAAACTCATGAAAAGGGATTAGATCACTTTTTTGGACCCAATGATTCAGTATTGAATGTAGAATTGTACATTCACTCATTGTTTCATTGTCTGTAACTGCTTCATGCTGTTCAGGGTTGTGGTGGGTCCAGAGCCTACCAAGAATCACTGGGTCCCAGGCAGGAACACAACATGGACATCACAGGGCACCACACACTCAAATCTATGGACACGTGCACAGTCCACCTACAAACGTGTTTATGGACTGTTCGAAGAAACCTGAGCACCTGGAGAGAACACACACAGACAGAGATAATACACCAAAGTCCCCACCAGAGTCTGTAACCAGACTCCAGGTTTGAACCCACAACCTGTTGCGCAAACATGGGGAGTGCTTTGTCAGATTTCATTTGATTTAAATTTTCATCAGTTTGCCTTTTGGATTTCACATTTTTATAGAAAATATAGAACAATTTTTAATAAAAATTTGAAGATATTTTCTAACAATTTATTGCTCTCAAAGTCACAGTTTCTGTAAACAGATATATAAATAAAATCTCTCTCTGACAGAAAAGAAAAAAAATGGTATTTTGGACGTGATTAGACAACAAATAGTCCTCTAAACATTGAAAAGCATGACCCGAGATGTGGATATTGCTCTAAGTCTGCTCTATGTGTGGGTAATATTGACTTATTTTAGCTGTAGATGGAACTGACTCTAAATTTAGGATAGCACTAACTGCATGATCGAAACATAGACCGAAAGTGCTACAAAACAAATCAGCTCGAGTTACAAATGAATTTCTGTAATTCAAACAGTGATTAAAAACTTACAGACAAGTTAAACTTCAGCCGCGTACAAACAGTTGTCTTTGTACTCAAATATACTGTTACATCTTAAAAGATGTGGAGTATATAAATGTAAACAAACCAGAGAGAACTGCAGTTCCCCACAAACATAGATGTTGCTTTTAACCCTAATTGCATTAGCTTACAATGAAGTTTGCGTGCGCATCATGGTGGCACTGTAGGTAGTAAAACTGCCACACTGCTCTAGGGTCCTGGATTCAAGCCCTGTCTCAGGTCACTTTTGGGTGTTTTTCCACTGCACAGTACCTACTTGTTACAAATCTATTCAGGTTTTACACATCACTGTTTATTGCCTCCTTGGCTCGCTTGGAACCAGAAGTGAGCAGGGACCAACAAAAAGTACCTAGGTTCGTGTACCAAATTTGCCTAATGGAAAAGCACAAAAGCAGAGTAGAATTGTATAGTGTAGTAGTGCAGTAGGAAAGAGCTATTTGGGTGCAGAGCTGGTGTGTTCTCACTGTGTCAGTATAGGTTTCCTCCCACATTCCTTAAACACATTAGTAGGTGCATTGGCTGGGTGAAAGGTATGCGTTTACGAGTGAACATGTGAGTGCGAGTTGCTCTGTTGGACTAGCGCACTGTGCAGAGTGTATTCCAGCCCAGCAGCCAATGATTCTGGGTTTGCTTTGGACCCACCATGATCCTGATCAGGATGAAGAGGTTACAGAAAATAAATGAAGGAATGAACAAAAGTTATGTAGGTTTTGTGCTTCACCTGTAAATTTGCTATTTTGGACCTATGAGGTTTTGCTAGTGACTGTAAATGTTCTCCTTTCATGACATCTTTATTACGGTCAGAGTGCCATCAGAAGTAGGTCTTCTGCCAGAATACCGTCACAGACAATGAAAAAGAAGGGTCTGTGTGAAAGCTTCCTAATGAAGGCAGATGTGGCCACTGATGTGGGCTTAATAATCCATGACAGACCTCACAGCTGGACGGCCGGACAGTGGTCTGCCCTTAAGTATAGACACTTGCTTCCTAAAGAGTAAACCTAATGAATTATTCAGCTATGGGTGGTGAGACACTGTACACTGCTCTCCATTGATTATTTATCAGCCCAGAGACTGAATTATTTATGCACATTGCTGATGTGATGGTAGAGATGAGAGGAAACATATGTACGAGTAGGCAGCTGTGGCGATGTGTTTTGTAGCTGATATCAGAAGGCCGCAGCAGGCTGGATCATAAAGTGAGCTCACAAAAGAGCGCGTAAAAGCTTCATTCAGCTACACAGATGAGTGGGTGCATCACAGCAGCTTAGCCTCAGCTGGGAAAAAAGGAGCCATTCTTTAACAAAGAAGTGTTTGGAAAAGAGAGCTTGAGGCATGAATCATTCATTCAATTTCTCCTGTATACTGACACATTTCTTAAGTATTGTAATATATATGTAGAGACAGGAGCTATAACTTTTACAGAACACCTCTGCACATTCCTACAGACCCCATAGTCACACAAATCAGTTTATAAGCCCATGAATTTTTATTTGCCTTTCTTGTTTTTTTTTTTGTTTTTTTTTTGCGGGGTGCACCATTCAATGCAATGCCCTCCCTTATAACATGTATAGGTCCTTTGGGGGTCATGCCCGAGCAGCACGAAAGGTTGATTTATTTGAAGTGAAAGCTCTGGGAGTTTCCTATCCCCAAAGCCATTGAAGCTCTTACACAGAATTATACCTTCAGACAAACAGATGACCGAACAGTAACTCGGCACAAGAATCTCAATGAACTCCTTGAGAATTGGTGAAGATAATTCATTCCTGCCTCGGAAAGTGACAGAGGAGGAAAATCCCAATCATCAAAGTGGGAGAAACGGTCAGAAGTGGAAGGAGCTTCTTTTGGTGTGGTCCGCTGTGGAATGCCTGCCCTTCTGCCCTTCTGATAGTGTGCCATTGGAATTCTGGGTAATGCCTTTGCTAATGGAGACAAAGTGTCAGATGCAGGTTATCAAAACCCACATATCTGAGAACACAGACAGATTAGAAACAAGCTCTGACAACACTAAGGGAGTGGAGTGGAAAGGCCAACAGGGACTAGGATCATGAAAACACAGGTATGTTTAAAGTACACGTTCAATGTTAACAAAATATAATTCAGATAGTTTCTTTACTATTTGCCACTTTCCAGTCTGTTTGTGCACCAGTTGTGTGTGTCTACAAAGCCCCAGTGTCAGAAAAATTTTGTTAAAAAAAGTATGCTACGCTTTCTCTCTGCTCAAAGAAAAGAAAGGCTTCTGGAGTTGTCAGACAACGAAGATGTTGCCAAACATTGAAAAGCATGACCCGAAATGAGTATATTGCTCTATTCCTGCTCCTTAGGTGAGCAATACTGACTCATTTTTGCTGTTTCAGATTATTTAAGGTAGAACTTCATAACTATTAAACTTGGGAGAGCGCTAACGGCAAAAAAGTAGACTTCAGCCACAAACAGTTGATTTTTCCCCTCAAACATACCATTGCCCCTTAAAATATGCTGAGCTTCTGAACGTAAACAAAGAACAGCAGGTCCTCAAAATCATAGACATTAACATTTAAGGTTCTTCATTTACTATGTAACTCTATGTAACTATGTAACTCACCCCAGTCCATGTACAAAACTGTTTCTTAGAAAACACTGCAATGAAAGTTTACCACATTGTAAAAAAAAAGGTTTAAGTCTTCACTTATAGATGTTTGTTAACAGTGCCTTACTGTTTTGAGTGCACTCATCTTTTAACAGCATAAATGAACTAATGATCCACGTTTTTCTGCCAGGCTCAACAACTGTACATTCTGTCTGACATGATACTGGACAAACGCTGTCCAACTTGGGGTATACCCACCTGCCAGACATCTGATCAGCTCTGTCCATGAGACAGCACCTATATGTCCCCCTGAACTTGCTTTAAGCACTCCTGCTTCCATGGAGGCTTCTGCATGTGGTCATTTTCTTCATGTACCTGTAATTTATTATTTATTTTTATTAAGTATTTCCATCTTAGGAGACATTTTACTTCAAACTTCAAAGTCAAATATTGTACTTTTCACTATGCACCATCTGTTGTTCATTTAGACTTTGTGTAAATAAAATAATATTAAAATTCCCTGTTCCACACAGTGGCACAGTTGCTAGGAGACAGACACAGTCAGAGCTCTAAGACAAGAGAAACGTAATGATTCTCCACCAAGTTATAACAAAGACAACTTTATATTTCATAACTGTTATAATGACAAAAACAAGTGATTACATAAAATAATAAAGTGTTATATAGAGTTTAGTATATAACATTATTTCAGTTTAGTGGCTGTATTAGATTCAGCAATAACCAACGAAAACCTTTTTTTTTACGTTTTCATTCAGGCTTTTCAAGTATATATAATAAAACTCAGAGTTTTCCAACATTCCAACATCCAGTGCATTTCAAAGTTTATATTAAAGCATCCAAAATATTATCAGCATGAAATAACCTGCCCACAAATATGCTAATTTCTTTTTGTAAGTCTCTTTCACCCAAACACACAACACTTCTTCACATTCCACAATAACAAAGAAAACTATATTTCTGCACGTTTTGAAGGTTGTATACTTCAGTTAAGTTTAAATGCAAGTTTCTCTTATTTTCACCAGAGCGTGGTCCTGCTTTTATAGTTTTTTAACTGAATAAAACCTTTACAGGTTACTTATAATCCAACGTAAAACATAAATTTTGACCTGTGTGACTAAAAGTGTAACATGCACAGTTACTATTTCTTACTGACTGTGAATCACATGATCACTACTACATTAACGAAACCTGTCAGGTTTGCATCTGTGATTAAAATGGAAGGAAGGTCTGGGGCTCCTGAGTAGTGCAACTGTTGGGACTGTACTCTAGCTGTATTAGAGTTTTGTGCTTGTGGCTGGGAGATTCAGGGTCACTGCAACCTTTTGAAGCCTTCAGGGCAGCCTTGGGGAAAGGATCTTTTTCCCCTTCCACTGCGTTCTCATGCTCTTCTGATAAAGGACTTGCAGAAGAAAAACCCTGTAACTGTGGAGAACACATTTCGAGTCATATCAGGTGTATGTTCTGAAAACCACATTTAAACCCAGAAAGGATGTATGTATTTGAATTAAGTCACAGGCCAAATACAAGTGGGCTATTTTCTCCCCCTCTATCCCTAGTCTCCCTCTCGGCAGTCCTGTCTTGTCAGCTGTGAAATTCACTTATCAAGGGCTCAATCTTCACTCCTTTGCCATTTCTGGCCAAAACTGCCATTAACATTCTTTTTATCCACCTTTGTTTGGAGGAAGAAAAGTATCTTCAGTTTTTAGTGTGTGCTGTTTGAGCCGGACATCAGGACATATGCATTCATTCACGCAGGACGGGTTAAACATTCTGCTTGCTCACACACACACACACAGAGAGAGACAACATGGAAGTAAACCTTATCCATGGTCTGGATTTTTTTTCCTCCTCTTCTGTATAAGTGGGTGCATATCCATTGACAGATTAATGGACTACTACATTCCTACATATCTAGAATAATAAATAATAAAAATACCATGACTCAAAATTCTCTTACAGCCAAAGTCAATGGGCAGTTTTAAATAATTATATAAACAAACATTTAACATTACATCCCTTATACTGTACAGTTCCAGGCTACTGGCTGAAATGAATTTGAAAAAATAACATAGTTATGAAGTTTTAAGCAACATTCAGACACTGGAACAACTACAAAAAAAATAAATAAATAGCTGATTTCACTTTGCCAGAAGCTTTCTCTTATCGATGTCAACACAGCATGATTCAAAACATACCGCTTCCTGTTGAAACCAAGCCCATCTCTGAAACAAAGTATAATACAGGGTTATAAGACTGCTTCACTGACAAAAAATAAACAACACCCCCAGTTGGATGCACAGTTAACAAAAACTTAACCAAACAGTGGACGAGGTGTTCTTCGCAAAAGCCAATTCATACACCAAATATGCATAATTATGATTATTGAGCCATGTCACATTTCACAAAACGCAAAAGTTGAACTTTGCTTGAGAAAAACATCCAAAGATGTTTTATACATCTGTTTTATACAGATGAAAAACAGGAAACAAAGTGTTAAGAGTCCATTCACAAAAAAATACTTCTGACACTGCCTGATACTGTCAGTTATCACTGTGTTTTAATGGCAGAAGGTTCTGTTAATTGATAAACTGAGGACAACCTGTTGAAATTAATGTCTCACTATAATCAACAGCATGCTGCTGGTGAAGCAGACTGTTGAAAAACACTGGAGGATCCTTGTAGGTCCAGTCCCACACTGCAGAAGGTTTTCAGTGGAGAATCTCTATTCAGAAGACTGCCTTAGATCAAGTTTAAGGCTGGGAAAGACCATTTTTAATCACTGACCTGAACCAGTAATCTATGATGAGATGATGGGTCTCAGACTTGAAAGGCTGAGCTGAAGGTGAAGAAGAGTTCCACACAGGTCATGCTTTATTTCCCTAAGGGAAAGTGGAGATAATATCTCCGACAGCATGAAATATGAAAAGCTGACATCTGCGCTCTGGATTTTGGCTTTGTAGAACTCTCCCCATTTTCTGGCTCAGTGATTCAAGTGGCACTAGACCAACTAAAATCCTAAAAATGACAGAGCCAACTAAAAATACAACATGGTCTCACAAAAGCAGACAGCGCATTGTGATGCCTGTCCTCCTCCATTATGTGTCTTTTTCCTTGTCGTCTGGCCCTGGTGACTAAGAATAGCTGTATCGCTGCCGCCAGTCTAGGTATTGGATATGTTCCCCTCTCTACCATGTTTCTAATACATGTTTCTTACACAAGGTTCGTCCAGCATGAAGATCGAATCTTCACCAACACAGACTCCTACAAAACTGTCTTGTGTTTAAATATAGTCTCATGGTTAATGTGTTAGAGTCTGAACTGGGAGTGAAGGAGGCTGTCAAAATAAGCCTTTCATACATCTGTGGTTTAATGCAGCAAAACGCATTGTTTAGAATTAAGGCCTATAAAAAGCATAATGTAAATTATCCTGTTTCTGATTGGCTGTCATGTTTTATGCATTATTTAAAAAAAAACAGGCCAGCTTTTGTAAATAATGTAGTAATAAACACTGGAGCAGTAAGAACTGAAACACTTCAATGTGAATAGATTAGGCCAAATTGATTTACCCCTTATTCAGGTGCGTGCATCGAAATGTGTTGGTTATAGAGAAATCATGAAAAAATTTGTGTTTTCAGCCCATGTCAAGTTAGACTAAACAACATGTTTTGGAATTTTAGCAATGTTAGCATCCTTTATCAAACTCGTCTATTAATATAAGCAATAAAAATAATATAAAGTTTTTTAATTTTTTTAATACTGGTAAAAAGAAAATATATATAATATATATATATATATATATATATATGTGCGCACACACACAGACACACACACACACACACACACTATATAGTTCAACTGGGCAACAGAGAGCCAACAGAGCCCAAGGAAAGTTTGGGCTAGAGTGACGAGTCAAGCAGAAACACAATGAGCATGGGGAAATACAAAGTATTGATTACCTATGAAAAAAATAATAACAGAGAAGATAGACATGAAATGAAATGAAAATGGCTAAAAACCAGAGTCTGTGCCCCTTGCACTGAACTGAACTGTGGCTCGTTCCCATTTAAAGAAACAATAGATATAAACAGACATTTGAAATGTTTTGTCAGAGGAAACTGTGCTGTGTTGTTTGATCCCTGTGGGATTTTGAACTCACAGACCTCAGGGAACTGTGTTAACTTGAGGAAAAGGGCTACAGTATATCCCCTTTAAGTACTGAGTTGCAGTGCAGCTACCCTAATTTATCCTCAACAGCACAGGAAATTAAATAACATTGTCACTATTTTTTGGATCTGTTTGGTCTTAAATATTTAAAAGTCAGACATATGTCTAATCACAAAACGGCACATCAACAAAACAAAAAACATAAGCGAACAAAATAGGAATCTGACATTAAATATGAAAGGAAGAACTTGGATTAAAGTTTGATTTAAACCTATGAAACATAGCTAGGACTTAAGACATGATCACTGCTTTTAGAAGACATGCCCTAATACGTGAATTCACGTGTTAAAGTGAGAGGCTGCAATGTTTGCAGTCCTACAAATATCTTGGGACAATTTTGGGCTCAAAATTTAACTTTGAGGAAAACTGTAAAGATGTGTTTTCCTTCTCCGCTGTGCCGTGATTTGGAAACCTATCGTTAAAGAACAGGAATTTTCTAAATCATTTTTTAAATGACGTTCACGGCTGATGGGTGGGTCACAATCTAACAGAGACAGTTAAAGTGGACAACTGAGGACTCTAACAGACGAATCCCACCCTTTCTACATTGATTTTGAGCTTGTTCTTTCTCGGTGAAGGTTTACAGCTCCAAAGTGCAAGAAAACAAGGTACAAATACAGCTTCGTCCAAGCAGCCATTACTCACAAGAATAGGTTGTAGAAGCAGAGCACTAGTCTCTGAAGTCTGTGGGCAAATCTAGAGCAAACACTTACCTACAGGTACAAATGAAGCAACTTGAACCTACTCACCAAGAGTACAGATTTCATCAGCAATATTTAACTGAAATTGATGTACTTGAGTAAATGTAACTAGTGCAGTACAGAACAGTAAACACAGTATCACTGCACGACTGCTATTTCAGAAAAGATCTGAGGAACATAAGTGGCACACTTTTACTCCAATCCCTGTCTAAAGCAGTTGGGAAGCTGTGTCAATTTCAGTTTCTACACATGGAGTGAAGCTGGTTTTCTTGATCAAGATCCCAAAGCTCTCTGTGATGGCCAGATGAGAAATGCATTTACATCATTGTCCTTGGTGAAAATTAATAGAAGCAGACATTATCAAGGCAAACGTATGTGGACTCAGTGTCTCAGACTTACTACTTACAGCAGCATGAACCAAATTCCATCAATACTTTCAGCACAAGGAACTGGACTTGGGAAAAAAAAAACTAAAGCAGAGTTTCCTAAACCTCCCTAGTCTGAATAAATCATGGCAACCGTGCAGAAACTGAAATCAATACTTTAGAGATGCACTGCAACACTGGTAGCACATACAGATGAGAATATACTTAAAGTATATAACCCTTACAAAGAAATCTCAACTCAGGCCAACATTTAGCTTTGAAATTAAGTCTTATTAAATCTTTTTTATGTTCAATATGTATTTACAGTGTAATTACATACACCGATTACGTTTGGACAGATTTAAATCTAGAAATGTGTCCAATTGTTTCAGTGCCAAATTCTGGCAAAAAATAAACAACAACAAAACTTAAGTAAAGATTTTTTTCTCTCTTTCTTATAAACAAATGTGATTAAAATAAATAAATAAATAAATTCTCCACTCACACGATTCCTGTTGAATTTCTCTGGGTTTTTGTTATCTCCTGTGAAATCTAAAGAACAAACAGTTTCATTCTTGGCACACGTAAGCTGGAGTGTAATTAAAGGTCTTATATTATCAATATATTAAACATTTGATTGAAATTAGCATGAAGAGAAGCATTAAAGCAGAGTCTTGGAAAAGATAGTGGAAGATGCAATGCCTGGAACTTTGCTTTGTGTCACCCATGCATTTGATTCATAAACCAGTGGAGATTCTGGGAGAGGCCGTCTACAGCTGTCTAACTTCAAACCACACAGATCACAGACACGAACAGCTTTTATCTCAGTATGACTTAAGAGTCTATCCGTCTTTTGTAAAGGATCTTAGCCTGGGATTGCAAAAGTACAAACATTCAGATTAAAACCTTATACTTTAATTATTTCTTTTGTACTACTTTGCTGTTCAATAATATATATGTTGCAAGGGCATATTTACTTAATAATATAGTTTATTGTATTTATATATAAAGGTTTGTTAGGTTCAGCATCCAGAAATTACATCTGCATCACAATAAATACAAAATGTACAGTCACTGTCAAAACGAAACCTAAAAAAAAAAATTTTTTAAATTTTAAAAAATAAAAACACCTTCATCGGTAAATTTATAGTAGTAGAGGTCAAATTAAAGAGTTTTACTACAAATAATTTTGGGCCATTTTAATTGGTTTGTTATTTTACAGATTTTAAAAGTACAAAGGTTAACCGCGTCAAATCAAATTACACAAACAATTACTCAATAGAGATTGAAGGTTGTCATGTGCCAGCAACTGTATATCTTCTGCTTTTCTGTATTTTCTATTTATTATGGCACTGACTGAATATGTTTAATCTGCAGTTTGAACATAAATTTTCCCTCTTGTTTTTATTTGAACCATGAATCCTGAAATGCCAGGCCCCCTTATTAAACTGTGTAACCCAGCAACAATATCCAGCTGATGTTAAACAATGTCTTCTGAGATGAAAAAATGAAATAATGAATTCACTAACACTTCAAAAATGCTTCATAGTACAGTGGAGTAAAAGAAAATACAGCAGAAAGGCTTTAGAGTTAAAGAGAATACTGCAGAAATGTTCTAATATTCAGAAGAAAACTATAGAAATGTATGATTCCCAAAAGAGTTGGGCAATATGTCCCTAAAATAATATAACTATATTTCAGGGTATTTTTCAATAAATATATTACTGGCAATATGACAAAACACTGAGAATGATTTTAATAATTAAGGACATACTATAACAACTATTTACTATTTATTTTACTATTAATAAAATCTATAAACATTTGGTTACTTCGTAAACAGTAGAAACTTCCCAAGATTCTGACTGTGTACAAAACAAATAATAATCAATCTACCACACAACTAAACTGCAAAAGGACATAGTGCCTTCGTATTAACAGCAAACAAACTATTATACAGCTCATTGGAGCTCATCAGCTGTTGGGCTCTCCTTGCTGCATTTTTTTTTACTTTCCTTCAACTCAGCAGGGTGTTTCGGCTGGAGGTGGTGAAATATATTCGTTGTGTTTCCCCTTTCTGTTGTTACAAGCTTCTTGCATCTCTTGCATATTTATGTAGCATGTTATATCTGATTTTGCAACCAAACCACCTCCACACAACACTACCCTTTTTGGAACAAACCCTTCCACAGCCATTTTCTGCCTTCCTGCTGCTCCTGTTAAAATGTATTATGCATAGCAGCACGGTGTCATAATGTAAACAAGTGGGAACAGCAGTATTATCATATGGATTTTTAATCATTTTAAAAGTGATAGAAATTTTATCACAAAATAATATAGGTCTTTGCCATATTTCCCACGTTGGAAAAATATTTCACTGTAAGAAAAAAAAAACCCCAAGAAGAAAGAAAAAAAAAAGAAAAAAAAAAGAAATGGCTCCCACTGCAAAGACTAGCAAAAACTGTCTTGGTCCATCAGGCTCAATTCAGAGTCCAGACTCGCATCTTAGAGAGAGAGCATCTGGCCTCACATTAAACACAAACTTGCTTTGGAAACGTTTAACAACTTTTGAAGCTACTTAACGTTTGAAGCCATCCAATCGAATAAAATAATACTGACTCACCAATTTGTAAAATGCTGTCTACAACACTTTAAAATGTAAAGAAATCAAAGGAAAACTTTCCCAAAATAATTTATTGGTTCAGTTCTTGCTCATTTTTGCTATTGTTATTGTTCTTTTGCTATTGTTAGTATTTTTGTATTACTGCTTATTGTTGTGCCATTAGACATTCTTTGTGCCGTGTAAACTGTGACACATGGCACTACCATCC
Organism: Hoplias malabaricus; assembly: GCF_029633855.1. Taxonomy (NCBI): domain Eukaryota; kingdom Metazoa; phylum Chordata; class Actinopteri; order Characiformes; family Erythrinidae; genus Hoplias; species Hoplias malabaricus. The sequence goes on from NC_089808.1 coordinate 14,435,862, forward strand.
ATCTACTTTCGTTGATGATGAGTGTCTTGTCTGTCCTTTGTCCTGACTTTTAGATGGTGGAATGAACCCGTGCTGTGTCTGAATGGCAGAATGCCTCACTGACTTCACACAGACTGAAGACTCATCTCTTTTTGATGGATTTTAAAATGAACACTAATCTACTTCTACTAGGCTTGCATTGATTTTTCCCTCATTTGGATTTACCAATTTACAAAGTGATTAGTGAATTAATCACCCAGAACAATTAAAAAGGCCTAGCACAAAAATAAAACCTAAAGTAACAAATTGCTCCTTTTGCCTTTCATCTGACACAACTTGACCCACAGGATAATCAAAGAAAAGCATAAAATAAAATGGGATGCACATGCTTAATGCCAAGCATTGATTTGAGGAAGAGAACAACCATGGAGCAGTACCCAATACCTCTGGGATGAGGTAGAAGTGGTGTTTGGGATCCAGCCCTAATAATGCAACAACAGCACCTGATAATATCCACAGAGAAATGACCCAACATCTAATGAAAAGCCTTTCCTAGTGGAGTAGAAGCTGTTACTGCAAATGCAGAACAAACTATTTCAGGAGAACTGGTGGATGAGCTGCCCTGTGAAGGACTGGCGCCCCCTCCAGGGTGTGTCCCTGCCTTGCGTCCAGTGATTCCGGGTATGCTTCGGACCCTGAACTGAATAACTTGTTACAGACCATGAATGAATGTTGGATGAGCATGTGTCCCCACACTTTTGGGGCATATGAAATCAACACAATTTTTTTTATATAGAATAAGTATACAAAAATGTACCCTTGAGAGTACCACCACAGTGAGTTTTTCTGACAGTGTACGGTTTAGGTAAATTTATGCATAAACTGCCCCATTGAAAGCTTAGTGTGTATAGAAACCTAAATGCAATTTCTGATTGAAATGGTTATTTCTGCTGGAATGCAGGATGTTAGAAGTTACAAGTGGTACAAGAGTTAACTTGGCTCATTTATGTGGAAGAACTTGGAACTATGAATAATTTAGAAGTCAAAGTTTATCAAATATATACAGTTTATATTTTCATCAATATTTAAGAAATCGTTTTTGTTATATTTTTATTACTGAGAAAGATTGATCAGGTTTGTTTCTTTTTTATAACTGTGTGCCTCATGAAAGACAAGAAACTATTGTTCCAAACTTTCACCAGAGAATTGTTGAGGAAAAGACAAATGAGTAGACCCATACAGTTTTTTGACCTGTTATGCACTTTTTGGTAGATATTTATCATACAAATTGTTTGAGAAGCTGGATAACCTTGGAACTGACATTCCTTTTTGTACTTATGTGCCTCTCATAGAAGCAAATGGTTAAAACATTTAAAAAATGTTCCATGGGTATTTTTCCACTCTTTATTCCTGTTGAGATTGATTTAAAATGAGAGAGTGGTTCGAGCATCAAACTAAGGCTTCAGACTCACATTGAAAACGTGTAGTGGGTATGGTGTTTATTTAGAAGAAGTGTTAGCCTTCTTTTAACACGCTCTGAGACCTAGAAAGCCAAGAGAGTACAAAGAGCCCTGTGACATATTTCACAATAAAACCATTCATTAATGAGCCCTAAATATAGATCACTGGAGATACAGTCTTCAAGTAGTTATTCTAAACTTACAAATGGTTCTACACTACACAGTAGTTGTAATATTATCAAATTAATATATGTTTCAAAAGAACCATATAAGCTAACAACATCCTTGTCTCTTTTCATGCTTTTAATTGTGAGCAGAAACACTTAGTTGTTTTGTTTTAAAAACTAGCAAATGGTGAGGAAATTAACCACTTATCCAATTCAGGGTCACGGTGGGCAACCAAAATCATTGGGTACATGGAAGGAACACAACCAGAGGGGGCTCCATGCCTTCACAGGGTGACACACACACACATTCACTCACACCTACGGAAACTTTGGAGTCGCCAGTCCACCTACCAATGTGTCTTTTTGGACTGTGGGAGGAAACCGGAGCACCCAGAGGAAACCTACGCGGACACGGAGAGAACACACCAGACTCCTCATAGACAGTCACCCGGAGCGGGACTTGAACCCACAACCTCCAGGTCGCTGGAGCTGTGTGGAAATGAATAATCATTTAATTTAAATATAGACCAGGAGTCTAAGACAGTGCAACTAGCTTTATCACAAGCACAATGCTATCCATTGAGCATGTCTGTTAGTGAGCACAGCAGGTATGGACAGTTAGCTTTCTCTTCCAAGCATGTGGAGCTGTCCAGTTGCATTGTCTTGGTTCAAAAAGAAGAGGTATTCAGCCTCAGAGGAATGTGCTTGCCCTCCACCTCCCAGGTTGGTACTATAGTACAGAGCATATTGGGGGAGTCTTAGCTAACATGGGGAACTGGAGACAATTATATTGTGAAAATAAACATGAAGCATAGAGTTGAGAAGGACTATTTACCCAGGTGTAGAACTATCCACACAGTGAAAGTGATCAAGGTTTGTGGCAAGTGTCCAAAGACCCAGACCAAGAATGAGACACAGTGCAGGAGGTTGGGTGTGTGAGTGAGTGAGTTTATGGGTGCTTTAGGCACAGAGTGGCGGCTGAGGAAGCGCAGTGAGCTGCTGTCAGTGGTCTGAAGCATAGTGGTGGTGATAGGCACTGGTGGGTTAATCTTCTCCAGATGCTGACCTCTACTGACTGCTGAGCTGCCACAGTCACCTTCATCTGCTATCCAGGAGAGGAGTGGACAGGAATGCCACTGAGGAGGCATTCACACTCCCTCAGGGCCTCTCAGTGAGTAGGTCACCCTGCCAGAGAACAGGCCAACCAAGGGGCAGTATCAGAAAGGCTAACCTGAAAAGAGAGGCCAGGTCTAACTCTGAATTTTGATTACAACGTCTGGAGATGGGCACTGCAAAGACCAAAAAAATATTCCACTTTAGACAAAATACATCCAAGCTGATTAGTTAAGGTATGTTTGATCTCTTAAAGGAACAGTAGTTAAATTATAGAATACAGAGTGCAGGGAACAAGGCTTTATTAATTTAAACTAATTAAATGATTAACTATTTTTTATTAATAAATACATATATTATTAATCAAGTAGAATAGGATTTTCTTCTAAACATCCCAGCTAATCAGTGTCTGTAATAAAACAAATAAATAAATAAAATAAACAAATAATTAAATAGGTGTTAGGTGAAGTATTAGGTTTAGAGGTAGGTAACTCAGTGAGTTTAGAGTAGTGATGTACGATATATCGACAGCCAATATATTTTTTGCCGATTTGTTGATTTTTTAGTTATTGTTATCGGTCCAATATTGGAATTTTAGCCGATATTATAACCAATAACTTGGTGCATTTTTTGTGCTTGCACATATGCACTGCCTGTAAACTCTCTGACATGTGGATGCTTTTTACAGTTTCTTCAAAGAACAGTCTTTGGGATTAAATTTCTCCATGGTGAAAAATAATTTAAAATATAAGCGACCCTCAGTACGTACACACACACACAGCAGGTTAAATGACAGAAAGATACTCTCAACCACCACAATGCAGGAGCCCTTTTTATATAAAACAAATGAAAATAGATAGAGTCCCTCAGTGTCTGAATTTATTACTGAATCATGATGATAAACCATTACAAACACTTGCTCAGACTTACTCTCTCCCTTGATCTTCAAAAAAAACCCAGTGCTGCACTAATTAGCATCCCTCTAGAAACCATCAGTAAATCTTTAATAAAATATAAATTAACTCCACCTAATAAACTTAAAAGATAAAATTGAAAAGTACAGAAATGTACAAATATTGAAGGCTTGTCCTATGATAACAACAATTTGTTTTGCTTTAATCCAATGTGAATTTGCTTTAATTACAAAAAGATAAAATTATAGGTTATCATCACTATCGGCTACTCCAAGGTGCTAATTATCGGTTATTGTTATTGTATCATAATTCACTGTAATTCATTCAAAACTGCAACTTTTATTGAAAGATTAAATAACTAAAGTGGCAAATTATCTTTAGATTGGACTTATTCACATGGAATAGTCAGAAATTGATGTGAACATCCCAGAATATAAATAGGGGTGGTTTCCCAGACAAGCATTAAGCCTTGTCCTGGACTATCCTCCTATCAAAGGAAAAAATCAAAATTCAGTATGCTGCATAGTCCTGGACTAGGCTAAATCCCTGTCTGGGAACCACCCTACTATATAACAGGTAATAATTTTTATACAAATCCTGTGAATAGTCTTATATTAAAATATGTACAAAATAACCCTGAGACTAGGCTGCCTAATCAAGCCTTGGCTTAGAGGAGAAGGGTTTAAAGTGGATTCCAAACTATAGGGTACTCTAGTGGTGCACCAAGGGACATCAGACATCTGTCAAAAAAAAAAAATCTGTGTTTACTGTTATTCCATTACCGCAAATGCTGAGTTTTTCCAAGAGAGATGACACCATCAGTGCCCAGCACATGACAAACCCTGTATGGCGCTGTTTCATTACAGAGGGCTGTGTTAGGGGGAGAAAACTGAGGTTGTTGAGACCTTGAGTAATAGTTTCACTTTCATGGAAGTGGTTAAGTTGTAATGAGTTATTTATTTGTAGCTGCTGAGGTTATAGCGCTCAGCTGCTGGACGTGTTGTGGTTACATGTTTGTAGCATTGTGGTCATATGTTTGTAGATCTGCTAAGTATTAGTTAACATGCTGCATGGATGATGTTATTCTTCATGGCTCATGTTCATGGACATTGTTATTCTCTGTTCATTTTACAGCCACAGACACACACACACTCCCTCTCACACACACAAACACACACACTCGCGTGTCACATGTTCTCATCTTGATGTGCAGCTGCCTTTCGGATTACAGATGAAGTAAGTTCACGCCTTTGCCTTTCTGCCCTCAGCAGTCCACAACCTCACCTAACATTCCCTACATTATTTATTCATTCAGATTCACTCACATTAAAGAGAAGATCAAAAACCTGTCTGTTGTGTTAAGAAGAAAAATATTTTATATAATTACATCCCAATATTGTGCATCACACGAATTGAGAAACTGTAGACTTTAAAAACTCAGTCTACATTAATGCGATTCAGCTCTAGTCCAGAACAACATACAAAGTGCTTAGTCATCTACTCTGAGAACAAATCCTCACTAAAACAAACAGGATTAACATCCAAATACCATTAACCTATAGCCCAATACACTTGCGCAAAATAGAGGGGTAGGGCAAAAAGTGAACTGGGATTTTTCATAATATCCCACTAGAAACAGCAGACGCTGACGCTTCAAAACAGAAAAATACTAAATCTTTTTTTATGCAATACCATACATTGAAGGCATTTTAAGACCATTCAAGTGAAGCATTAGTGATTGATTAAAGACTGCATAGAGAGAGGAATCTTCAGTCTGCGTTGAAAGACTATTAACCCTTTTCCATCAACAAGGAACTGGTTCAGTTCCCATTTGTGAAACCAAATTTGGAATCATTTGACATGTTTCCACCAACATAACTGGCTCCTGAACCAGAAAACATTGTTCCAATGGGGGTGTTGAAGCTCTCGAGGCATGGATTGGGTCCTGACCACTGTCGTCATAATATAACTGGTCCAGAATTTGTAGAGGAGCATCAGGGTTTTAAATCTGATGTGAGCAGCTACTAGAAATCAGTGAAGGGAAAACAGCAACAGAAAAACGAGTGAACATTGGAAGACTGGAGACCAGCCGTGGTGCCATGATACGGATCAGTTGCAGGGGCCTGATAGCAGACCAGTGAGGAGCGGGTTGCACTAGTTAAGCCTTGAGAAGGCAATGAGAATGAACAAGTGCCTGGGTGGTGTCCTGAGAGAGAAAAGCTTAGATCCTTCACAGGTAGTAGAGGAGAAACCTATAAAGATTTGAAACATGAGTTGGGAGTGATAACAAGCCATAGCTACTGGAGATGATAAAACTTGGTGAGAGCCTGATGTTCTGAGGGGTTCTCACTGGGGTTCAGCTTCAAGTGATGGGCTGTCATCCATGAAGAAATGTCATCAAGGCATGTTGCAAATTATTCTGCAATTTAAGCCACAGTGTGTATCAAAATCTATACTAAAACATGTATCCCTTGCTGAAAAACCATCAGAATGCTCTGTGCTGGTTTAATGCTGGTCACACTGTAGGGTCACGCTGGTTGACCCCCGCATATACTTTTCTTACTTGTTTTTTTTTTTTGTAACTGGTCTACACTTTATTTTTAGCGGGCCAATAACACTACATTATTTAAAACCCAACATGGACAACCCACTACTGTGAAACAACATAAACCCCCCTCTGTTCACACTGTGGGATTCTTCACGCTGGTTGTATTGACCAAAATATGAACCTTGTGTTGACAGGTGAACTCAGACACTGGTCAATAACACACGTTCACAGAGGAAAAGACTGTGGTTGTTCCTCCTCCTGACACTAAAATCACTTCAAGATGTCTTCCATGGAGCACCACATTAAACACATGGGATTGCTTTATTTGATGTGGTGGCTATACCTCGTCAGTGACAGTTTTTTTCACCCCTCAGCACCTCACATAACGTAGCATATCTCCTCATAAAAAGAAATGGCAAACATGTGGTGAGGAGGTACATCCTGCTCCTTGGAAATGTCAGAATACTGGGGAATTCAAGCAGGGCTGCATGTCCTGACAGGGTAAAAAGTTTAATCAATTTTATTTTTTAATTGCCTTAAACTTACCACCTCTGTGTTTGCCTACTGTGACTGCCAGAAATGATTTTGAAAGAAATAAATATCCAATATTATTTTCTTTTTTTTTTTTGTTACTGCAGACTGGTCTCTCAGGGTTCCAGCCAAAAGACTGAATGAAAAAAAGTGAAGGAAAAAAGTGAAAAAAAAAAAACAAAAAAAAAAACAAAGTGCCAATAACTTCAAATAAAGTGCCAAATAATATGTATAAAAATAGGTCACAAAGCAAGTGTGTGTCTTTTTTTTCCTGTTAGAGTCTGTTTTCAAGCAATATCTTTGCTTGCTTTCAAACAGAGTTCACAGTACATAGTCTGCTTTACGTCACTGTAATTGAGCCATGGAAACTTCTAAGGTCAAGAAGTTTTGAAATGTCCCTTTGTGGTTGTTTTCGCTTGTGGTGGATAGCTGTTCAAGTTCATCTTGTCTGTGTCTCCCACTACTGCACTGGTGCAAGCAGAGTCAGGCTGGGGTTGAGCAGATGGCCTCTTCCAGTCCGACAGAGATGTAGATTGGATATTTTCTACTTTGCCATTTTCTACACACCACCGTTCGCTGCTAAATGGTCTGCTCCGCTTAGCTAATGCTTTGGGTTTCATGTTTTCCTCAAAATCCGAAAATCTGAAATCCATGAGCATGCAGGCATTTTTTTTTTGATAGCCATTAGATGCTTCACGTGAGGATGTATTGTTTACTAAAAATTTTATTAAAAATTAATAATAATAATAATTTTAATCAAAAGTTGCCACCTGTTGACAATTATTTTACTAATTATTTTACAAATTAATATTTTTGATTGGAATTGCTACCATTTTAGTCGCTGTCTGGAGCCCTGCTTCTGTTTCATAATTTGTTGGAAATGGCTCAAAAATCTCAGTATTTGGTTTTGATTTAATGGAGGAATATGTAACTGCATCTGATGAACTGCAGAATGTTATAATGACCTGCTGCCTCTAAAACACATTCTGAAGAAGTACTTTCCTGCACATTTGAATTATAACTACTGCCTCAGAGGAAGCTGCACGATGTACAATTAAAATCTGCTGCTTCAGAGGCAGATTCTAAAGAAGTACATTTTGCATATTTGATTTATGATCGCTGCCTCTGAAGCAGCTGCAAAATGACATGCAAAAATGCTCTGCTTCTGCAGACGCAGCAGTCATTAATCAAATATGCAAAATTTACTTCTACAGAATCTGCCTCAAAGTAGAGCATTGTGGCATTAACAAAGATTTTTGCAGCACTTTCAACAAATTATGAAACAGAACTGAGTCTACAGTAACAAATAAGAACATTGTATTGCACACTTATTTCTTCCAAAGTCATTTCTGGCAGCACTCAGGTCTAGGCAGAGCTTTACCATGGTGCACTATTTGAAAGTCTCTGCCCAGTGTGTGCTAAACAATTACATTCATCACGTCAACCAATTACATTCATTATGGTTTGAAGGCAGCACTGCCTACAGAACCATTTTCAGTAGTGCATTGGTTCTCAAACTGTGGTTACACGTACCAATGGTGGTACATAAGGAATTAAAAAAAAAAAAGTGAAAATCTATGTGTTCTATGTAAATCTACAGTTCGACATGTTTAAAATGTAAATTACATGATGTTTCACAGTTTTCATAATTATGCTTCAATTTAATTTCTTAATAAATAAATAAATAAATAAATAAATAAATAAATAAATAAATAAATAAAGTGCTACACATACACCAGAGTTACAGCATTACACTGCTTTTTTCCAGGGAAGGAATGCAATTTCCCATTTTTTTTTTTGAGAAATCTGTATAAAGAAAGCCCAGTTTCTGTTCCTTTCTTGACGCAAGCAAAGGCCAGAGGCAGAGGTTTGGACTTAATTACAAAAAGGGCAAAGCAGAAAACAAGAAAAACAGCACCGACCAAGCCTTAGAAATACTCTGGAGTCTAGAAGAACCCATTCCAGAGGCAAAAAGAGAGATAAACAAAGCGAGAATTCTGTACATGTGAAAACACAGTAGAAGAAAATATCATATAGAGTCTATAGAGATCATATAGAGTCCTAAAACACTGTGCCTCCTTCACCTATTCATACAAACACTGAGAGGCACTGTGAGCACCTGCTCCAAGTACAGTGCTGTTTTCACCTATAGCCTTTTAAAGCACATAACTTACATTATATTGATTTCTTTTCAATTTATTTCTTTCAAAACACTGTGTAAATTATGCACAAAAAAATGTAATTGATCTAAAAAGTTTGAGAACCACTGGAGTATTGATTTTGTACACGAGCTTAGGTTGTAGCTGCCCCCTACCACTGTGACATCACAACTATGACTAATTTTCTGACTACCACAATGCTCTTAATGTTTAAGCCTCATGAAGGAAAAGCAGGAAAATAAAAACAGGGCTGGGCCTTAATTTGTATGAAATAACTGCAATATAAAGTCAGCCCTAGTGAGATATGTCATAATAAATGCAATATCCTTAAAGTTTAAGCTTAAGAAATTAAATTAATACAGATTTATTTGGTTTGTTTAATTAGGCCTCAGCTCCAGGACGTTTGAGAATGTTGGGTTAGACGCAATTAGGTCCATTATCAACACATTCTTCTAAATGCCAGACATAGCCTTAGTACAAAAGCAATTGACAGAGCTGCAATTCCCCTCTTTTAAAGATGCCCAAGGCCTTTATCCTCAGCTCTTTGATACAGCTGTTGCCATAGCGCAGTGCAGTTTTATTTCAAAGGGTATTGGATCACCTCAAGGCTAAATCCTCTCGCAGAAAATGTTTGTCTATATTTAGGTTAGCTTCTTTCTGTAAAATGCTTCTTCTGAAATTATATCATAGATTCATTAAGTCGTCCTTATAGGTCTGTGATTCCACCTACAACTTTGCATTAAATCATTTTACTCAATTTCTTCATAACCTCGCTTTAATACCAATCTAGACACTGCAGGTGTAATGGAGAATATTCAGTGGATAATTTGTTGCTGTGTTAAACCCATCATTACACAAGTTCAGGAAAAGAAAATCAGTGCCTTACAAACAACAAAAAGCCCACACAGCCCAATTTAAAGGGAAAGCCTGTGATTGGTGGGAAGTGCAGTTCTCTGGGGGGTTTTATACATTTAAAAGCTCAGCATCTGTTTTTGCAAGCTAAAGTTTAACTTGTCTGTATGTTTTTATCTACTGATGACCACAGAAACTCATTTGCAACTTGAGTTGTTTAGTACTTTTTGTGTTAGCTTACTTTTGTTGAGTTAGAGCTCCCCTGAATTTAGAGCCAGTTACATCTAGAGCAAAAATTTGTTACTATTGTCCACCTATGGAGCAGAAATAGAGCAATATCTCGGTTGATGCTTTTCAGCATTTTTAACAACAAACAAGACAAGCCAAACTTCCCCCACCTTATACTTGAGGCTAGGCTTATGACTTGTGGCTAGGGTTGGGCGGTACAAAAATTAACACATTTAAAAATTTGTCTCAAAGTTACAATGTGTGCTCTGTCAAATTTCTGTTCTTTGTCTGACTAATTTAAATCAAGGCCAAAGAATTCATTCATGTGTATTTAAGAGAACCATAGGGAGAGAGTGCTGTGGGAGCACTGAAAACGGGGAGGGGGGGGGACACAATCCCAGCGCAGTTGTGAGTTTAGCGCTGAGTCTGGGTTAAAAGAGAGAGGAATGAAGCTGAAACACTCAAAAATGAAGGATGAAGCTGAAACACTCAAAAGACCGGTCACTCATACTCACAGGTATGAGGCTTTATCCTCGAAATATGTGCGTTTTCAGCCTCACTTCACTGGAAAATCATCTGCTGTGGCGTGCTAAAGCACAGGTGCCTGTTAGTTGACCAGCTGTGCTTCTAAACAGTGTAGGGCCTTGTCTTTTCTGTTCCTCTAGCACTAGTCACTAAAATGTGCTCTCTCAGAAACAGCTTTTTATCATCAATGTGTTGGTGCGCAGTGTAGGGCTGTGCTGAGCTGAAAACCCTTCACTCTACCCACACACTCAGATACGAGGCTCATGTAGCTTGACAGTGCATACTCCCCACTAACACACCCACCCTTGTTAATACCTTGTTAATATTTTGAGATGGTATGACAGTAAGAAGAACGTGGATACTGCCCCCAAGTGTCCTATTCTCCTGGGAATGCTTTTCTGCAAAGATTTAGAATGTAGTGCAGCCACCTCATAACTGTGAAACTTTAAGATATGGCTCATTGCCACTTCTTTGCTCCTAGAGGGTAAAAAAATTAATAGCTGTTTTAAGCTAAAGAGCTTTGTACTGTGAGGAAGGCATTGATTCAGCGAATTTCTTATTACTCTTCTCTGCATTAAAGCTTCATCAGCCCTGACCAATGAAATTCATCCGCTTAAATGTGGACTGGAATAACAGATAATCTCTTAACAGAAATTGCTCAATAACTTAATAATTCTCAACAATGAGACAGAAAAGAGCTATTTTAAGCAGAGAGAGGCAGAGAAATGGAGTGGGAGAAAGAAAGCAAGAGAGATGAAAGGACAGATGATTGAAGAAGAGAAGATAAAAGAAATGAGAGGAAAGCAAAAATGAGAATAAAGAGAATGTTTGATATTGAACAAAACAAAGAAAAAAGAATGAAATTGAGAAAGATAGAATGAGAAAGAAGCATCTCTCCCTAAATCATTCATTCATTTATATATATATATATATATATATATATATATATATATATATATATATATATATATATATATATATATATATAAACAGAAAAAGAGTGAGCAAGAAAAGAGAGAGAGAGAGAGAGAGAGAGAGAGAAGAGTGAGTGCATAGTGGGCTGGAGCATGTGTGCTCATGTGTGATAAAGGCTGCAGCACATGCATGTCAATGAAGAGCTGAAGGAGAAACCTGTTTAAATACAGGAGCCATATCTGTGAGCCTGAGCAGAATGAACAGAGTGTCCCAGGCCAGCTCCTTGGATAAGGAGACGAGCTAAAAGGCTGAGAAATTGTCAGATGAGATAGGAGTGAGCGAGGGATGAAGGGAGAGATGGTGAGAAAAAAAGAAGAGGAGGGGGGGAGCTGTAGAGGTTAGATGAGTGTTGACAGGTAACGGTTCTTCTGTACTGTTGTCAGTCCTTTCCAACATGTGCCATAGCCGCGGTGTTGAACTCCTCCAGCTCTTCGGTGAATCTCAACAAGACACTGACAACCCTTCAGAGACTACACATAGGGCATCCAACATCAGTACCTAACCTCGCTAAAGCTCTCACGACTGAATGCCATCAAATTCTCACAGCAATGTTCCACCATCTACTGTAAAGGCTTCCCAGAAGTTTGCTACTAACTGATGGTATAACAAAAGGGCTGGACAATAATTCAATATCAATATATATCGCAATATAAAATGTTGTAATAACAATGCTATGATTATTATATACATTTTCATTCATTCATTCATTCATTATCTGTAACCGCTTATCCAATTCAGGGTCGCGGTGGGTCCAGAGCCTACCTGGAATCATTGGGCACAAGGTGTGAATACACCCTGGAGGGAGCGCGAGTCCTTCACAGGGCAACACAGACACACACACATTCACTCACACCTACAGACACTTTTGAGTCGCCAATCCACCTGCAACGTGTGTTTTTGGACTGCGGGAGGAAACCAGAGCACCCGGAGGAAACCCACACCGACACGGGGAGAACACACCAACTCCTCACAGACAATCACCTGGAGCGGGCACCACCGTGCCGCCCCTATACATTTTCAATATTTTAATATATATTATTTACAGCGTGTCACTGACTAATGTTAATTACAAGATGCTTCTGTCAGTTCAATACACTCAATTTTAAAGTTAGTTTAAAAATATTAGTATTTGTTTGATGGCGCTGTCATGTTGCTTTCAGTTCTTGGCAGTTTTGCAGTGGTTTTTTATTGTTCATATGGATATCATAATTAGACTGTATCAACAGACAATAAGAAATATATTGTGATATAAATTTTGGACGTATCATCCAGGTCTAGTATAACACTATTCAGCCATTTTAGTGGTAGTGGTAGCTATTTGCTACAAGTACTTTATTTTTTTAATGACAAATACTGATCAGAAAATATAATTTTTCCTTCCAGACAAAGCAATATTAATAGCCAAATTCCACTTTTTTTTTAATTAAAAGTAGCACAGTGCTCTTATGTTATGTCTGGTGATTTGCTCTTCTCAACAACTGCAAAAGGTCTCCTGATTTTAGGGTGAAAGTAAATGATTATATTCCCAGTTGACCCTGTAGTCCATAATCTAATCCTTACTCCTCCAATCTTCTCCCAGTGCAGTCATGGCCTTGATTGTGAATGCTTAATTATTCATTATTTACAAATTAGAATCCTGTAGTATGGGGTGGAGGACACCTCTCAGGTGTGAAACGCAATGTTAATGTCATGTAAACCAATGAGAGCCGAGCTAGAGTTATGACTACACTGCCATCCGCCAGGTTTATTTACATCTAGTTGGTGACAAACTCCCTCCTACTCTCAGATCGGAGCGGTCTGTCAGGTGTGAACAGTCTGAAAGCATGTAGCGTTTCATTCAGGGCAGATTGTGTAGTATGGGGACTTTGAGGATGAACAACAATAAAGCATCTGTGGGAAAGGTCATTGTGTGTGGGCTTTTTCATGTTTTCAACATCTGTGAGGATTTTTCTTTTTAATCCTGTTGTGTGGGCCAGGCATTAGAACACTAATAGCTAATATAAAACACTGAGGTCCTTTGGAGTGTGGACTAAACTCCTTTGGACATTCTACCAGTTAGTCATCACTGGTGGTATATTATATGGTGTTGTGTGCTGTGGCAATAGCATCAAAAAATTGCACTGAACAAACCCGACAAACTAATCAAGATGGCTGGCTCTCTCGCTGGAGTCAAACGGGACACTCTGGAGGTAGTGGCAGAAAAAACGACTCTTAATAAGCTGCTGGCCATTATGGACACTATTTCACCTGCCCTGCACACTACAGTGGGCAAACAGAGAAGCCTGTTTAGTGGAAGACTAATACAGCTGCGGTGTGCTAAGAAGCGCCGTGTGAGGTCATTTCTTCCCACAGCAAATAAGGCTTTACAATGAGACTCCTTACTGCAGGGACACGACTGATCTCCTGCTGTCTGAACTGTGCTGATCCACACAATACTGCTACATGTCCAGTCCATACTGTCATTTAAACCATTAAGCTGCACTCATCGTCACTGCTGTCTTATCTGACCTGCTGCTAGTCCACATTATTATTCTGCTCTCTAAATTGACCACCTTAAGAATATATTTACTTCACTTACTCTAGACATTTTTCACTTGTGTTGTGAAGTATTTTATCGCTTATGTTTCTTAGTACAATACCTGCTAAGGCTGCTCTTGTATATGTCATGTGTACAGAACTCATACGTATATAGACCCTCCACAATTTAATTATATTAAGTTTCATAGCACTGTAGTACCACACCTAGTATTACTTCTGTATCCCACTTCTATATCTCTGCACTATTTATTACTTCTTTATTTATTTTTATTTATTACTATTTATTACTTCTGTATGTCTTCTCTTGTGCACCATGTACAGTACTGTGACACTACAATTTCCCCTGGGATCAATAAAGTGGTATCTTCTCTTATAATCAAGATAATGAAGTAAACTCTAAGTAAAAGGTAACATAATAAGCAGATGAGCTAACTAGAACATCTTGAAGTGACAACCCGCTGCCCCTTGGTGAGGTCATCAGGCCACGAAACGTGGTTTCAATAGTTTAAAGATGACGTACGGATCTATAGACTGAACCATTACTTAGACCTCTACCCTCTGTCCTGATTGACTATTCAGCTGATGTGAGGATCTGGATTAAGGAGGAGTCTGAACAGCAACAACTCTGAGGCCATAATAATTGACTCAGCAGCTACAACTAAGAAAATAAATAATATTGCTGTTTCTATCCAGGGATACACACTGTTTCCTCTTTGACCGAGAACAGAAACCCGGGAGTCACTTTTGACCCCACACTGTTGTATCTTCTGAGCACATTATTCCAACTCTAAAACATCTTCACTGGCTTCCATTACTGTATTGTGTATAACACAAACTGCTTGTGATGGTTTTCAGAATGGCCTCAGGCCTTTTACGTAAGTAGTTTTCTTCAGTCATTCTCCAGCACACAATCTTCAGACTCGCATTTGCTTACAGTTTCTCCCACAAGCTGCGCACATTTTGTGATCAGGCTGATCGGTCATTTAATGTTGCTGGCCCAAAGCGGCGAACAGTCTCCCCCTCTTGTCTGGTATTCCGCAGCCATGTTCAAAGCTATTCTTAAAACCCATCTTTCCCCAGCTGGATTATGGGTGATTCAGAACTGAGATTTTTCGTAAGTGTTACGTTTGCATATCTGTGCGTGTAATTTTTATTTGATCCCTTTTTATCTCTGTTGTGCAGGCTCCTCGGTTGGCTTAAAAGGCACTTATCAAATAAAATGTTATTGTTATTATATTATTATTATTATTATTATTATTATTATATTAAATCCAGTTAAACCTCAAGCATTATTCCTTCATTATAAAAGGTAAACATGAACACCAAGTAAAGCTGCTTTCACACAGCTCAGTAAATTTACCAGTTGTTTTCAACTGAATGCACAAGGCAGATACGGATTTTCGCTGTACTGAGCTTAGTGGCAAGTACAGCGGAGGGAAAATAAAAAATAAAGGAGTTCACCACATCAGATGTGCAAGGTCATATAAAGTTCAAATGTTTACCTCTTTTGTGAACCACACTGCAGGGAGCGTCAGGCACAGCCACGAGAGCAGTAGATCTGTTCTGTAGTTTCCTCTAACACAGACGAATGGCTAGTGTCAGCAGTTTCAAGCCAAGTCAAGTCACATCAACCACCAGAGTTCCCCTCCCTCAACACCATAAATTTGGTAAGTTGTCTCAAAACAGGTTTTTTTTTTCCTGTTCATCTGACCACTTTTATATCAGACCAGCAAATGTATTTCACACCGTGAGTAGTGTGAAAAGCAGCCTGCATGAGTGGCAAGAAAAGAATACGCCAAGGTCAGCGTTAAGGCAGCTTAGACATAGCAGAAAAAGTAATGAAATCTGTGTTTGGCCAATAAATCATATACCATTGGAAAGCCTGTTAATTTCCCTTTTAAATGGTGCCACACTTGTAAGGAACATGCATTTGTGGGATGAGCAGTAGAGCTGAGTATGTGGGTAAAACAAGACATATTGGCAATTTAACAATTGAGTCATTTAACAAACAGTAGCCTCAGTCACCAGCCTGGTCACACTGCTGTGGGATGGCATCCCATTCTTCAACCAACATTTGTCGTAAGTCAGCCAACGTGGATGTGTTGGTAATTCTGGCACATTGGTAATTTGATTGCCACTGGTGGCAGAATTTCATCTCGATATCTCTCTTCATTGAGATTGTCTCCAATGATTACAAGCTTCATTTTTCCAGTGAGGGAGATGCCGCCACACACCATTCATTTCACACTCTGTCATTGGCAGAGAGTATTTGGCAAATTTTTCATGGGCACAATCCACTTACTCAGGTCTACTGCTCATCCCACAAAAGCATGTTCCTTACAAATGAGACACCATTTAAAAGGAAAATTAACAGACTTTCCAATGGTATAAGATTTATTGCCAAGAAGCACCGTTACAATATGATCTACCAAACATAAATGTCCTTATATTTTGTGCTATGTTTATAGCAGTTCAATAAAAAAAAAAAATCTCCATGTTTATATGGGCACCCTAATCCTTAGCAAATTATAACTCTAATAAATGTTACAAATGTTGGTAAACTCTGTATTAGGAGTCTTGCCCAAAGGCCCTTGCTGGTGTAAAATGGTGTGCTGAATTATGCAGGGAAATGAATCCCACACTCTATCTAATAAGGGGTTAAATGCATTATACTTATATCTGTATTGTGAGAGTCATATATGAATCACAGTCCATAGGGAGAAAACACGCACCACAGTGCCTTATACATCTTTTTCTAACAAAGATAACTGCATAAGTGCTGGCCTGCGGTGAATGGCAGGGGCTGAATTGGAAAGAATGTGATCACATTAGCTCCATTTATCAGAACACAACACCAGCAAACTCAAGGAGAAAGCCATTGTAGCACATGGTGGTAAAAAGAGTAGTGCCTTTATGTAATGTGACAGCCAGACATTATTTCTCCAAAGGAGAGAGAGAGAGAGCTTGATATCAGCATTTTCTTAGTTTGACTCATCATTCATTGTAGTGCAGGCTGATGCAAGGCTTCTATCAGGGCTCCTGGCCTCTATCAGTCACACCATAACCATGTGAGAAGTGATCATTTTTGAGCTTCCATTGAAGCCAAAGAGAGGTAGTTCTAGATGCACAGAAAGGGGAAAAACATGATTCAATATTCATTAATCATCATAAAAAAATATTCATTCATGCTCTGTAAGCACATCATCCCGTCCAGGGTCACAGAGGGTCCAGAGATCTAATTTGGAATCACTGGGAGTGAGGGAGTAACACACACTGGACAGGGCATCAGGCTACCACAGGGCATCTCGCACACGCCCATCTACCTACAAACGTGATTTTAGGCTGTGGGAGGAAACCCATGCAGACACAGGGAGAGCAGCTAATATACTTTCTAAAGTCCAGACACACAAAAAAAAAAAAAAAATGCACAAGCACCTAAAGTCACCAAACCCCAAGTCAAGTGCCAACCTTTGGGTATAAAGGCAAGGCAAGATTATTTATAGAGCATTATTCGTACACAATGGCAATTCAAAGTGCTTTACAGAGCGATACAGAAAAATTACAGCAGAATTTAGAAAGTAAAAGAAAATAAAAACAATTAAAAAGTATTCAAATAGAATTAAAACAGAATATATATTCATTCATTATCTGTAACCGCTTATCTAATTCAGGGTCGCGGTGGGTCCAGAGCCTACCTGGAATCATTGGGCGCAAGGCGAGAATACACCCTGGAGGGGGCACCAGTCCTTCACAGGGCCAGAATATATAATAAAAATAAAAATGATTAAAAAGCTATACAGTAAAATTTAAAACAACTTAAAATAAGACAATGAGAGTAATAAAAAAAAGGATAGTTATTAAGAGTACTAGAAATAAAATAAATAGATCTACATTTTTAATTCAATCTAAGTGCAGCGCTACCCAAGCATAAAGCTCCCAAGCATTGCTCTAGGAATCATTCTGTGGAGCAATGAAGCGACAGTTGTCTCTGAGATGAGCTGGAGTGGTGTTTATGAACCGTGTAACTAACATCCCTGCATGTGTATTTTTTCCAAGATACTAATTGGTGGTCATAGGCTTCACTCACTCGTAGCTCCGGTGTGAAATCCTAGCAGCAAACCGCTCAGACACCAAACACGTCTCTGTTGATCAAGTGCATTTGGAACCAGCTGTAAAAGGTGTTGTTTTGATCTTGATCAACCCAGCTTGGTCTATACTCTAAACAATGCAGAGCAAGTCTCCCTCTGGCCTGCAGTCCAGCCCAACATGATGTGGTCCTTTCACCAGATTGGCTGCGTGAGAAGCAGCGGCAGAGGTCTCTCAGAGAGAAACCCAGCAGTACTCCTGCTCAGGCAAGCCTTGAGTGGGCATACCCATTATGTAAATGCCAGTTATGCCTTGTGTCAGCTAGAGAAGCAGAGGCACTTTGTGTGATGATGTGTACACGTATGAGTGCATGGATGTGATCCTGCATTTGCATCAGGGTTTAGGGAAGAGCAACAGAAAGCCTGCTCACATCACTGAACCCTAACACAGAAAAACAACTGCTTTAAAGACAGTGTAAAACAGTGGGGACAGCTGCTACTACACAACCAAACAGACCACACAGCTGTAGCATCTGGTTTAAGGTAAGGACATATAACCTCAAAGATCTAAATACTATTCTGAATGAATGTACTATGCTCAGAAACAATCCCAGTGAATCCAACAAATAAAGGCAGTATCTTACATCTTGTATACAGTGATAGGAATAATCACCATATTTTTCTAAGCCCCAGGTGGACATCAGAATGGTCCAACTAGTCTCAAATCTGACTGGAACTTTTTAAAAAAAAAAACAAAGTCAAATTTGCTGAATGTGTTAATGCCAAGGTTTTAATTATGATCATTTAAATTTGATAATAAATTCCAACCCATTCATGAAGATATTGCCAGGTGTGCATTACAGATGGTACTCGTGGCTTTCTAACTAGGATCGACCTTACCACTGAACAGCTGTGCATCTCTTTGTTTATGCCTCAGATGAAAGACGGCCTCGCGTGAGCACTGAATGAGGCAGTTATATAGGCACTTAGATCAGTCCAAAAAGGTTTTTAAGGACATTCCTTAAAATCAATGTGCTGTCAAGTCATCCCAAAAAACTGTGAGAGCAGGTGTGTGGATATTACACACAACACAGAAATGAGCAAACAAGCCAGGTTTTATAAGATTTGGGGGATATTTAAAAGGCTTTAATGAGAAATGTTCAGCAATGATCATGGAGCTTGAGAATTTCATATTGTAATGGACTTCTGGCACAGAGTACCAGTCAAATGTTTAGACACACCCACTCAGGGAGGGTTTCCTTTGTTTCGGGCCATTTTCCACATATTGTGAATGTACAGTACCAGTCAAAAGTTTGGACATCTCTTGCTATGTTTTTTTTCTATCTTCTACAATATAAATGAATATGGAGACCATTACAATTATGAACGAACATATATGGAATTATGTAGTAAAAAAACAAAAAAATAATAGTGTTAAACAAACCAGAATGTATTATACTTTAGATTCTTCAAAGTAGCCACCTTTTGCTTTGATGACAGCTTTGCACACTCTTGGTGTTCTCTCAGCTTCATGAGGTCGTCACCTGGAATGGTTTTCAGTGAACAGCTGTGGCCTTGTCTAGAGTTCATTTATTGAACTGCTCACTTTCTTAATGTGTTTGAGACCATAACTTGGGTTGTGCAGAGCAAGGGCATAGATTTGCTCTTGACATTGATGGGGACCTATGAATATACCTTCATGTGTCTTTGAAAAATAGCTCATAGTGTCCACCTTCTTCCTTTGTGGTGCCATCCTCACTCACTTTTGACACCCACGTGCACCTCTGTACACCTCAAATGTGTACACATACAGATGTTTGTTTTTATTAGCATCAGAGCATTTAATTTATAAATACCTATCCTAATCACTTAAGATTTTATTATATGTAGTGTAACTGCTTTAACTGCTGAAATATTAAACACGGTGTCAGCCACATTGCACCTGAGTCTCACATATGACTAGAAAGGTAGCTACAGACTCCCAGGTGACAGCAGGGAAAGGCACAGTCAATTACTCTAGCCATATGTGTTATGGGAGGTAGGACCTCGAGTACAGAATGGGATTTAACACTTTGTGCACCTCTAGGTTAATGAGACATCGACTGATGGGTGGGGTTTTTTTTTTATTATTGGTGGGGACAATTTAATAATTGCTGGATATTGGTGGGGACATGTCACTTCCGTCCACGCCACGCTAATTCTACACCTGTGGTACAGAGGTAGGGCTTGTACACAGTTCTATACAGTGAATAACCCAATTCCACCAATGACTAATAAGATGTTGTTTACATGACCATTTTAACCTGACCATCTCCAACAACATTCATGCCACCTCAAGAAGGATGAAAGCTGGAGGAAGGAGCAGTTTGGCCCTTTGCTGTTCATATCCACCAAGAGAAATTCAACCAAAGCATCATCATTTTGCAAAACAAACTGAAAACCAGCCTCTGACTCCCTCCCTCATAAACATCACAATGTCCTACATCTGTTCTCATAGTTTCCTGGCTGGAGGGCACTTTTTAGTGAAAGTTTGTGTGTGAGAGAAAATTGGTATTTGAGCGAGTGACAGGAGGCACGTGGCCTCAGCTGAGCCACTATTCTGTGATTTCAAACACAAGAAACATGGCTTTTAATGAGCCCCTTGCCGCCCACATTTGTTGTCACACATTATCCTTTACAAATTGGCTGTTTTTGTTACTGTGCCACTGATCTCTGGGATTGGACACACATAGGAGTAGAGCTGAACATCATTGGGAAAAATATGACATAGAATAAAATTCTCTTTTCTGCAGTACATACGGAAATATTGGGGGGAAAAAAACTCACAACAACTAGCAACAAACTATGCAGCCAAGACAGGAGTTTAAAAAAATAAATAAATAAACATTTTTACTTCCAGCAGATGTGCCATGGAAAATAAGAACTGTGCAATTTTTTGTGTCAATCAGCAATAACGTTACAAGTGAAGCTATACACAATCACTTTAATTAAAAAAAATAATAATGAATTAAAAAAAAAATTCAAAAACAGTTGTGATCAAAGCAGTTTGGCCCTGCGGCACTTCAGAACACCTTCTTTACATAGACAGACAGCTGATATGCTTGGCTCTTCTAGGTTTTGTCTTCTGTTTTCGCTTGATTCTTTTTCATTAAACACATGACAGATAGGAAGATAAAAGCAACACCAGCCCTATCCACACTTTCATTCTATGCACACAAACAATCTATTCTTGCAGAAATCTTTGTGGTGGGGAGACATTTTGTGGCAGTATAAAACTCCTCATATCTGCACACAGCATCCTTAAACTTCACATGTTGTTTCCATCATCATGTTTAAAGCCTGCACTTGAAGTGCCACTGCACATTCTAAGATATGACCGTGTGCACACTGCATTGAAGATACTGAAACGATATACTGTGCAGCCCAACCAGGGGGCAAATGAAATGGAATGGAAATTTAAAAAGGATGATATAACTTTATTCAAAATTAGATCATTTTCCAAAACTTCTGTCATGATTTGCATCCTTAAAATGTTGTGTGCACCTGAGTAAACTTCTGAAATATTAACTATAAACACTGTAAAGCTGGAGTAGGTTACTTTGTGAAAAACATCAAACAAATTTTTTTTGAAAATATGTGGCAGGAACAAAACCCATCCCTATTTTCAGCCCTCCTTCCAGAAAACAGAAATGCACACTCCCTGTCTACATCTGGAAGAGTCCACAACTAAGGTCCATGAAATGAGTCTTTCTGTTCTTGCTTTGTTTAGCAGTGTGAGCTGCTGTATTTATCAGTGGAACTTTCTCTGTCATACCTGAGCATCTAGTTTGCTAGCTTTAAGGAACATGTGCGGAGCCTACCTGGAATCATTGGGCGCAAGGCAGGAACACACCATGGAGGGGGCGCCAGTCCTTCACAGGACACACCTATAGACACTTGAGTCACCAATCCACCTACCAATGTGTGTTTTTGGACCGTGGGAGGAAACCGGAGCACCAGGAAGAAACCCACACGGACACAAGGAGAACACACCAAACTCTTCACAGACAGTCACCCGGAGCGGGACTCGAACCCACAACCTCCAGGTCCCTGGAGCTGTGTGACTATGAAACTACCTGCTAAACACACCTCAAATGTGTACACATACAGATATTTGTCTTTATTAGCATCAGAGCATTTCATTTATAAATACCTATCCTAATCACTTGGGATATTATTATATATGGTGTAACTGCTTTAACATTAAACACATTACACACTATTTTCTCAGATCAACTCATCCCATGCTAACATGCTCAACAGCAATTAAAGTACAGTTTTTAATAGTTCCTGCCCGGGGAGTTTTAAAGACACATTTGGCATTTCTTTTGAACTTTAAAGCGATTCCCAATCTGTGCCTAAGTGTATTGTGTTACTCCCTTGTAGGGACAGACTTAGTCACTGTGTACTCTGTGTTTGTGTTCCCAGAGCCTCTGGAGGACGCTGGAATTGAACATTCTACTTCCAGCCTACACGTCTTGCAATCCCTGGGCCTTTACCTCATGTCTGCATCACAACAGCGGCCTCTGTGTCCACCGAGTGGCTCCTAGCGACCACAGATTTAAGACAGAACAGGTCCAAGACTTTCTGGTGGCATGGTTACATTTCACATACAATTACAGCCAGCGTGTGAGTTCATTTCACAATTCAGCACTCACACAATGAAAACAGCCATTGTTTACCCCATCTGGTTCAAATATATGGCAGCTGCCCCACAACAACAGCTCATGTTCCTCCCTGGAAAGCACTCCATTTCATTATCTTATTTCCTGAGAACCTTGAGGGGTAGTTAAACTGAGCTCTATGACATTTATTTGACAAATGCAGCATGAAGCAGCACCTTAACAGTGCAACAAAGGCAAAGATGGAGAGATAGTGCTAGAAAGACACTTTCCACACACAGACGACTGAATATTTTAACAACTATTTAAAGCCAAGTACCTGATCAGAAAAAAAAAATACATTTTCAGATTGAGAGTATGTATATTCCCATATTTACAGGGACATGCATCTTCCCATAGTTTAAAGTTTCCTAGGCCTGATATTTCCATAGACCTTTATTTCCAGTGTCCCACATAACCTTGGTCTCATATTATCAAAGCTCTGTATTTCAATATTAACATAGTAACATATATCCAGGACCCATGTTACCATATTTTCACTGCTATATTTTCTTACATTTCCAAGGATCTATTGGCCTGTTACCATGGCTCTATATTCCCAATGCCTCATGTTACCATGTTCCAATATTTCCACAGCTCTGGTTCTATGTTAAAATTATCATATATTTCCAATGCCCCATGATATGCATTTTTATGTATTTATTACATAAATAATAAAGCGGCCAGGCAGAACATACAGTGGTATGAAAATTTTGGGCACCCCTGATAATTATCATGATTTTCCTATATAAATCATTGCTTTCAGTTAAACGTATCATATAGCAGACAAACACAGTGATATTGAAAGTGAAATAAAGTTTATAGGGTTTACAGAAAGTGTGCAATAATTATTTAAACAAAATTAGGCAGGTGCATAAATTTGGGCACCCTTGTCATTTTATTCATTTGAATACATTTAGCACTAATTATTGGAACACAAAATTTGTTTTGTAAGCTCATTGACCCTTAACCTACATACACAGGTGAATCCAATTGCGAGAAAGGGTTAAGGTGGCCAATTGCAAGTTTTTTCTCTTCGTTGAAAAAAGAGTGGCAATATGGAAGCCTCAAAACAACTCTCTAATGATCACTTGCTACACTAAAAATTGGTGGCGGTTCCATCATGCTGTGGGGCTGTGTGGCCAGTGCAGGTACTGGGAATCTTGTTGAAATTGAGGGTGACATGGATTCCAGTCACTTTCAGCAGATTGTTGAGAACAATGTTCAAGAATAAGTGACAAGGTTAAAGTTGCTCCGGGGCTGGATACTTCTACAAGACAACGACCCTAAACACTGCTGAAAATCTAAGGCATTCATGCAGAGGAACAAGCACAACGTTCTGGAATGGTCATTTTAGTCCCCAAACCTGAATATTATTGAAAATCTATGGTGTGATTTAAAGCAGGTTGTTCATGCTCGGAAACTATCAAACCAGACTGAATTGGAGATGTTCTGTAAAGAAGGGTGCAAAATACCTTCAACCAGAATCCAGACTCTCATTGGAAGCTATAAGAAGCGTTTAGAGGTTGTTATTTCTGCGAAAGTGGATCTACTAAATATCGATGTCATTTTTCTGTCGGGGTGCCCAAATCTATGCACCTGCCTAATTTTGTTTAAATAATTTTTGCACACTTTCTGTAAATCCTATAAACTTAATTTCACTTCTCAAATATCACTGTGTTAGTCTGCGATATGGTATGTTTAACTGAAATTGCTGATCCAAACAACAAATGATTTGCAAAGGAAAATCCTGAAAATTATCAGGGGTGCCCAAACTTTTTCATACCACTGTAGTCACAGTAAATATTTTTAGTGAAGAGGAGCTGACTCCAAACAAATCTGAGTGTCACTCCGTCTTGGTCTTCTGCAGCAAACTTTAAAGTTAAAATGTTAATATTAATTACATACAAAATGTATTTGAAGAAAAAGTGGCCATATTCTTCTCATAATTTAGGATAATAACATGTATTTAAATGTAACAATTAAGCTATTGTTAATGTTGGTAATAAATAATAACTTTAAAATACATTAACAAAATTAGGGTTTTTTCCCCTCCTCAGTGGATTAAAACTAGAATATTTTTTTGTTGTTGTTGTTCTCGTTGACTGTAACTCCACTAAAAGAAATCTAACAAAAATTTCAGTCAAAAGTCTAAAGGCTCATTTATGCTCAGCAGTAAATATGGTTATCCTTGAAGCATTCTATTCTGTCTGTACTCTGTGTTCATTTCCTCCACATATCTACATTCACAGAAAGCTTACAGATTCAGGCAGAACGAAGCAGTACCACTGGAAACCCTGAGGGCAATTAAAGTGATGGTTACAACATTTGAAACGGAAATTCCATTGTATGAAAAAATGCCCTGTAAAAATAGGACTGTTTTCCTGAAAATTCAAGGAGCAAATAAAAGGTCTTCAGAATGCTGGCCAAAGCAAGAGGCAACCGTTCATTTTGGAAAGGGAAGCACAGGTTAAAGTAGTAGTAGATTAAATATAAAAAAGACAAATTAAGACATTAGGGCAGATGTGTTTATTTTGGCCGAATTTTTTATTGATGGCTAGAAATGGCAATGGGGCGCTAGCTTCCTGAATTCAGTAGATTGGCAACTAGAAGTGCAAACCAAAGGCTGTGAGGTAAGAGACTCTCCCGTGCAGAGGGAGGGTGAATGAACTCTCACAGCTTAGGGATATGAGCATGCGCGTGTGTGTGTGTGTTAAGCAAACACTCACAATTTCATATCTGCTTGTCAGGACTCCACTGAAAAGACGTGAGCTCATATTATGGAGCCGTGATGAAATCACAGAGAAAAATCACGCTGCTTCATGGGCTTTAATATCACAGGGACTTATGATATATCACTAATAGACAGGACCTACAGCAACGAGGCCGATAAGTCCCTATAACACTCAGCCTAAAGAAATGAGGTCTCCCAGTCATGGTGCACTTACTGGTGGTGATTTAATGCAGCCGTTAGCCCCAGACGTAGCCTCAGTGTGTCATATCTGTGCTGGCAGGCTCTCTCATGCTCGACCAGACTGGAGAGTGGAACATTATCACGCAATCAATTCAAAGGACTGCGAGCGTCCAGTCATTCAGCTTCTGATTGCATTACCATTGAATTACAGGCCAATAGTGCTGATCTCGCCATAAGTTTGGATGCATTATCCGCAGAGGTGACCGAGAGCACCCTAGTGAGCAGCTACCTTCACATGCTGAGAGACAGTAAAGGGCAATGAACTGAAATGAGCAGGAGCACAGCAAGACTTCATTCATTCAGCCTGGAATCTGCTCTCAAATGAAGCCAGCAACAGCTGCTCAGAGCTACACGAGACGAGAGATTAAAACTCTAATGGCATTTTAGTGTAAGAATGAGGCAGTCAGCGGTATTTAAAATCTGTTCGTACTACAAGAAGCGGGTGCTAAAGATTAACAGATCGGCCTTCATGGTGACATGTTTATGTGAGACAGATGCATAATTGTGAGAAGTCAGAAAGAATAGAATCACACGGATAAGGGAATAAATGAATAAAATATGCACTGCTATAGGTGAGTATCTCTGACATAACAGTTTTATCAAACAGGGGAGAGGCAGTGTCAAAGAAACAACATACAAAAAAGTTGCTTGTGCCTTTAAATCCTGACAAAAATGTTCTAGAATATAGTGTAAAGCCTTCAGAGAAAACACTATTTAAAAAATTGGGGCACTTCCTCCTGATATTATTGATCCAAGAAGAAACACTGAGCAACTATTTCTGCCAAATAGTGCACTTTCATTTAGAAAATCAACAAAGCATGTGATTTGGCCAGGAGAGTTCTGAATTGAAAAAAAGGTCCTTCCCATGTTTATTAGAAACAGCAGTAAATAGAAGTAGGAAATTGGGAACAGTCTTTTTGAGATTACTTAACTTTACACAGTTGGAGGTGAGTGTGCCACGTTGTGCATGATGCTAATTGGTGGGGTACACATTTTTTCAGTACTTGTTAGCTTTGTTCTTCTTTTCAGTCCAGAAGGAAAATAAAGTAGTAAACCTCAGACACCATGTCTTGGTTGCTGGCCTTATTTAAAGTACACAGCTTTATTTTCCAAGTAATTATGGATGTCTCTGTGTCAGTCTAGATAACAGTTCAAGTATTGGCTGTGAAAGAGGCATGGCTCAGCCTTCCCATCTTTGGAGAGGGAACACAATGTACACAAACCAGTGAATTTTCTTCCAGTGATGAGGTGAAATTTACAACATTCTCCCCTCACAGCCAATCAGTATTCTGCTATTCTATGTTCAAGCAACCTTACACCACATGCAGTAGAACAAACTAAAATAATGACAAGGTAAAAAACATTTAATAATGACAACAGGGTCTAAAAAGAATTGAAAGCTGCATATTTTACAAAAACGTTAAAAAAGTGGGACGTTGACACTAAGGCAGTATTTAAAAATGTGGTTGTTGTCTAAGAAGGGGGGCAGTATTTTAAAAATATGATGTGTGTGGTGTGCCAAAGTTCTATTGTGTTCTTTTAAGTACAAGGCCAAAAAGTGCATTCACGTGCATTTAAGACAGCCACAGGGAGGGGGTGCTGTGTGCACTCACTGACTGCTGAAGTCACACTCTGAAAACAAGTGGAGAAAAAACAAGCCCAGTAGCCCACTGCAGTTGTGATTTTTAATGCTGAAATTGGGTTCAAAGAGGGAAGAATGAAGCAGAAAACAGACAAAATACTCAGAAGACACTTCACTTGACTTGGTGCTCATATGTATGATGCTTTATCCTCTAAATGTGTGTGTTTTGAGCCTCACTTTAACCGGAATACTTTCACTTTATTCAGAGTAACTGTTTAAAGCACATGAAGTTTAAGGTGGCTGTGCGCAGCTATATGGAGTTTTATACTAAAACACTAAATGCCACAAAATGATTTATACTAACACACTAACGCCACAAAATATCTAGCCACCACTTCCCTTTATATTTCATGCAAAGACGCACACTCACATGAAATAAGACATTAAGCAATCCTCCTCTCTCTGTGAGATGTAATACATGTGTAAACGTTGCCGAGTTCTGAACCATCTTGCTGAGCTTGTGAACTAAACAATGCAGAGCCAAGGCTCTGGCCAATGCACATGGTGTTGCGCCAAACACAGCCCCAGAAACACACAAACGGAGCATGTTCCTGTCTTATTTCCTATTATGCAGCCATGGTTCGCGCTGAAGAACCTACAGTTCTTTGGTTCCAACTGTGAACAAATTTTTCTGGTTCAAGAACCAGTTTATGTCGATGGAAACTCGCCGAATGATTCCAAATTTTGTTCACGGACTGGAATGTGAAATATGGCTGAACTAACAACAGACGGTGTAGAAGCGCCACCTTAAGCACCTCTGTGAAATATGGCGCATGCACATTTCAACATCAGGAGTCAGTCAGTCAGTAAGCGAAAATACCTCTTCTATGCTGGCATGACAAGGGGTCTGGCAAAAATGAGAATTGTAATTTTTAATACTACACAACAGTTACCATAAAATGACAAAAGAGCAGAAGGATGTTTGAATTGTGTGTGCTGAAAATATCAGCCTTGCTTACCCTGAATGTAAATTAAATATAATTTGCAGCATTTGGCAAATGTTTTTGGCCCAAAAAAGCCTAATTATTTTTCAGAAGCAAATTTAGCCCAAAGACAATTTAAGCTTCATTGTAACAAACGTTTAAAGTCAAACTGTAATGAATTATGCCTAACAGCTACAAACATAGGGAACATTTGTCAGTTTTAATTACATCATTTAAAGTGAAAAATATTGTTTTCCTGCAGTGGTGCAACTATATACCATACATCATCCATTCAGAAATATACCTCACCCTGACTGTGAAGCATGGTGGTGGAACAGCAATGCCATGGGCTATATCCTTCCAAACTCTTATTCAGAAAATGTTAAATTACACCAGCAAGGAGTTTGTGATTTTTGTACTAGTTCCTGAGTAGCACAACTGCACAAATGCTGGTCGTATCATAAGATCAAATTTTTCAATCCCTGATGATGCCTCAGCCATTCAGTCAACCATCCATGCCTCGACAATTCAAGGGAGCATAATTTGCCTTATACGGTTAAGAGAGGATAATTCTCAGGGATGGCTTCCACCCTCCACCCAGTAACATCATGTTTCATCATTATCATATTATCTCCACATATCAAGTGAAAAAGCCGCACTAGTTTAGAAATCTTTATGCCTTGTTTCACTTAGAAATACATCAAGGAAGGAGAACACAATACACGCCTTATGTAGCAGTGTTCTTGGCAGAAAATGTAAATACATCCTTTTCTCCAGTGTGTGAAGCAGATTTACAAAGCCCTGCACAAATCCCAATTTTTGTACACTCCCAAAACCTAATTAGTTTTAGGGTCTTATTAGCACCCTTCCTCCTGACATTGTATTGTCTTATATTCATGGACACACACCGCTATGGGGTTGAGACGTACAGCAAATACTACCTTAATACTACCTGTGATGTATGCCACAGGCTGAAGCTAACTGAGGCATAACAGAACAACAAGTTAAATTCCCAGGGGCAAGGTCATCTATGCACAGTCATTCCTTGTGATTATGAATGTTACATGTGCTTAGAAGCTCCTGCAGTCTAACCGAAGCTAATGATCATCAGATCTAAATGAAATTTCTTACAATATCCCCAATGAACTGACTAAACAGCATCACGCCAGAGCTCCAGAGGAGGTCACGACAGGTCTGTGCTCTTGGTCATTGTCCACTACAACTTCTGGTTAAAATTCAAACCAAACCAAACCAAAATTCAAAAGTTTTTGGTAATACTAAATGACTGGGTACTTCCTCAGAGAGTGTATTTCTAGTTCTTGCTAGTCCTTTTCTGCAAGAATGTTTTGCTTGGCTTGGGATGAACATCTATCTGTCTGTCTCTCTGTGTGTGTGTGTGTGTGAGAGAGAGAGAGAGAGAGTGTGTGAGAGAGAGAAAGAGAGAGAGAGAGAGAGAAGGCAGGCTGAAGGGCAGTGACTGGCATTCAAAGACATAATGCCAGGGTGCCAGAATTGGAGACAGAGTTTGGCAGACACAATGTAATTATGGATGTCTCTGTGTCAGTCTAGATAACAGTTCAAGTATTGGCTGTGAATTAATTCTGTCTCTTGCAGAGCTTCAAATTCATTTCTTTCCTCACTCTTACACACACACACACACACACACACACACACACCTTACAGATTCAATAAAATTTGTGCATGGCACAGACAGCAACTTGCGGTGCATTAAAATCCATGATTGCTGGCTCTGGCAGATGTGAACGATTCCTGTTCCGGTGATTAACAGAAAACTCTTTAGCCTTCAACAGCTGCTAGGGAAGAGACTCATCACCCAACCTCATCTCCTCTCTTCATTAAGCTTTAACTTCTTCTAAAAAACAGCCACTCGGGGAACACGGCTCAGGGATGACAGTGTGAATGAATTAATGAGACAGAAGAGTGGAGACAGATACAGAAGAGTGAGGTCTGATGTGTGTGTGTTGCCCTGTGAAGGACTGAAGCCCCCTCCAGGGTGTATTCCCGCCTTGTGCCCAATGATTCCAGGTAGGCTCTGGACCCACCGCGACCCTGAAATGGATAAGCGGTTACAGATGAATCAATAGAACCTAATAAAAGCTTCACCATCAACTCTATATATCCATGTAAATATTTTTCCCAAAAAAAAAAAACACATCTTTTCATGATTTACTGATCTACTCCTGTGCAGAGGGAAACAATGAGGATTTCCATCCCCTAAGCACAAGCACTGTCTTCCTATCATAATACTACTGATCCAGTGAGCTATGGGCTTATAACAGTGAGCTAAGACTGTGGGGTCTCCAACAGTATAGGGACTGTAAGAAAATTGGGTTTCTTCTGGGTTAGGTTGTTTTGTATCTGATCAAATAAACAATAAATATTAAATAATTATGTTATAAATTTAAATTTGTTTAAAAAAAAAAAACAGCCAACATTTCTGCCATTAAATAAAGTTATTGAACACTTCTGCACTGTATCTGTGTTCTTAAGCAGATGTGCACTCTATCTGCAGTGCATTTTATTATTTTAAGGTTTAAAAAAAATACACCAACTAAAGCCATGTGAAGGACTGGCCCAGGGATTCCGGGTAGGCCCCGGACCCACCGCAATCCTTAACTGGATGAGCGGTTACAGAGAATGAATGAATATTAACTAAATAAATGTCTACAGGTAATCAAATCAAACTTTGTAAACATTTTGAATGAACACATTTGTTAGCACACTGCAAAACAGTGTTTATGAGCACACAGAAGCACCTCCTTGTTTCTGAGACTTACACAGAAAAATTAAAATAATATACACAATGTCAGCACACAGAGTAGCACCAGCCTGCATCTGTTTGCACTGGATCTAAAGAACATGTATTTAACACTGATGTATTACTAACTTTAAGACAGAAAATCAGACAAAACAACAGTAAAAGCAGACATTCCTAATAAACAGCTGTAAATGTTATTGGTTTTAAGCGCACACCTTCAGAGAATCATATATCGCCACTGTCCAATTAAAAACATGCATCTCCTGATGAGATTTATTGTTCAAAAACTTCCTTGTAAAGGTTTTTCGTTGCTTTACCAGTATATCTAATAAAGACACAGACAGCAATATTCGCGTGTGATGATGGTCCAGATGGCAATGAATATTTGGCCCAAACGTGGCACATCTGCAGCTCTTTTACAGCCCACGTTTGGCCTTGAATGTCGGTGTTGAGTAAGGATTAGTCTGGATGCCTCAACTCAGATACAGGTCTACCTTATACAGGCCAGATTTAAGGTGTGATGTGGATTGAAGCTAAGCCAAATCAACATTTACCCGTGCCTAACTGAGCTGTAAGCAGCAAATTGACACAGATTAGGCCCAAATGTGTTTGCAATTTGGGGGTGGCTTATTTCTTCAGTCCTTACTCAAATGTTGAAAAAGCCAGTTGTTCAGCTAGAACCTCCCATAAAACGCTCAGCACTTCAGCCTCACATCCGCCAAGCTGAGCACCGTAGCATCATTAACATAGCACCTGAGTAGTAGGGCTGGCCCAGAATATTCATTCGTTGGGTAGGAATTCGGTTTCTAAGTTTGAGATTCAGATATTAGTTCTTTGGATGAATGTGGCTATCTATAAAGGCAACTTGCCACTGAACATTCATTCAGCCTTGTTAGCATTAAAGTCTTGAACGAAGCATAAAACAGCAATCTACTTACAAAGAAGCACGGCAAAGCTACAGTTCATTTTGTCAGCTTTACACCTCAAATTAGAACACCTCCATGAGGCTCTGGTTTATTCATGTACTCTCTGTGTCCTTAGTGGCACCGTGTATGCACGAGTTATCAAACAACTCGTCGAGCGTAGCTATCGATTAAGGCAACGCTCCACCCATATTCAGACTCCAGCAGTAAAAACAGTGCTCTCCCCACTCCACCCTTATTCAGGCTCATCAACATAAAAGTCTATGTGGTAATGATGCCTAAAACTCAGTCATATAAAACAGCCTAACATGCTAAAATAACACACTTACAACAAAGCAAAGCAGCGCCACAGTTCATTTTGTCATCTTTGTGCCTGAAATTAGAGCACCTTTGCTCAAACTGGTTAAATTGTGTATACTCTGTGCCCTTAGTGATAGAGCTAGTTAGCAGGTTAGCGAGAAATGGTAGCAAGAGGAGTAGCACTGTGAGCCACAGCACAACCTGGAGAGAGGGATACTAAAGCAAGGGTCAGAAGTGGATTGTGTTAACGACAAGAATTTACACCAAATCAATATTACTAAGAAAATATCTGGAAACAATCTTTGTTCTTCACACTAGATAGATAGATAGATAGATAGATAGATAGATAGATAGATAGATAGATAGATACTTTATTGATCCCCAGGGGAAATTCAAGGTCTCAGTAGCTTACAGACTTAGACATCACATACAACAATCACTAAACAGCAATGGACTAATAAAGTTTAAAAAAAAAAAAAACACCCTAAAACAAATATCAAAATCAAATACCCAAGAAGTTGAGAGTGTGCTTAAGAATAATCAATCAATCGTCAGAATAATCAAACATAGCCTGGCAAGAATCTGTGATACTGTGAGCAGCTGGGGATGATCTCTTTAGTGCAGCATATGATTTAAAAGTTGAAAAAGTGTGGATAGTGCAAAGGGTATGGAATGTGCAATATAAGTACAGTGCAGTTTCAGAATTAGAAATAAATATATTAAATAAAATAGTGCGAGGCAATTCAGTGCAATGTACCTGTATTAAGTATACACCTACTATTGTAGCTGTCAGATTAAGGTACACATGAGGTAGATGAGTTTGTTGACTTGTCCAGTGGTTGACCTGTCTATTGTCCAGTTAGGTACACATGTGCAAATATGGAGGAGGTGGAGGTGGTGGTGGTGTTGGATGGGCAGACAGACTATGCAGAGAAGTCCAACTCTCCTCTACCCTTTAGTGAAGCATTGAACAGCTCAATAGCCCTGGGGACAAATGACTTCCTCAGTCTGTCAGTTGAGCCTGGCAGTGAGCGAAGTCTCCAGCTGATCAAGCTCTTCTGCTTGGTTATGATACTGTGGAGTGGATGGCACTCATTGTCCAAGATGCTAATCAGTTTGTTCAGGGTCCTCTTGTTTGATATGGAAGTTATGCACTCCAGTTCAGCCCCCACCACAGAGCCAGCTTTCTTAACCAGCCTGTCTAGTCGCCCAGCATCCCTCTTCTTTATGCTTCCTCCCCAGCATACCACAGCATAAAAGGGGACACTGGCAACAACAGTCTGGTAAAACATCCTGAGGAGCTTACTGCAGACATTGAAGGACCCCAACCTCCTCAAGGAGTACAGCTTGCTCTGCCCTTTCTTGTAGAGTGCTTCAGTGTTGGCTGACCAGTCCAGTTTATTGTCTAGGTGTAAGCCCAGATACCTATAGGTGTCCACCACCTCCACGTCGACCCCATCGATGGTGACTGGTAGCAGGACAGGCTTTGACCTGCGGAAGTCCACCACCATCTCCTTGGTCTTTGAAGTGTTCATTTGGAGGTGGTTCAGTTTGCACCATTGCACAAAGACCTCCACCAGGCTCCTGTACTCCTCCTCCTGCTCGTTCCTGATACACCCCACAATCGCAGTATTATCAGAGAACTTCTGCATGTGGCACGACTCAGTGTTGTAGCAGAAGTCAGATGTGTACAGGGTGAACAGGACTGGTGAGAGCACAGTTCCTTGCGGAGCTCCTGTACTGCAGATCATAGTGTCGGAGAGACAGTTCTTCAGTCTCACGTACTGAGGCCGCTCTAACAGATAATCTGTAATCCAGGTTACCAGGTGAGCGTCCACACCCATCTGTTGGAGCTTGTCTCCCAGTCTGAGAGGTTGGATGGTGTTGAAAGCGCTTGAGAAGTCAAAGAACATGATTCTCACAGCACTGTTCCCCTTGTCTAGGTGTGAATGTGTCCTGTGTAGGAGATAAGTGATGGCATCCTCCACGCCCACTTTCTCCTGGTATGCAAACTGTAGTGGGTGCAGTGCATGGCGTACCTGGGGTCTCAGTATGCATAAGACCAGTCTCTCCATTGTCTTCATCACATGTGATGTTAGAGCCACAGGCCTGTAGTCGTTAAATTCACTCGGGTGTGGCTTCTTAGGGACAGGGGTGAGACATGATGTCTTCCACAGTGTTGGAACTCGTCCAAGATGGAGACTCAGGTTGAAGATATGCTTCAGTGGCTCACCCAGTTCAGCAGCACAGGCCTTGAGCAGCCTTGGACACAGTCTGTCCGGCCCGGCAGCCTTACCAGGTTGTAGTCTCCTCAGCTGTCCTCTGACCTGATCAGCCGTGACGATGGGGGGAAGGGGGATGGGGGCAGGGGAGGTGATTGTCTCGGGGGGTAGTTGGATGGCTGGAGACTGATGGCTGTTGACTGCAGCCGTTGACACAGTGTGGGGGAGGGGTGTGATAGCCTGTGATGGGGGTCGCCTAGAGTGTGAAGGAGGTGTTGGTTGGTCGGGCAAGCACACAAGAGCAGTGTCCGAGTCAGTAAGGGGTGGCTGGCATACCACTGCCATCGGAGCTGGATCCGGATCAGGGCGGTCAAACCTGCAGTAGAACTGGTTCAGCTGATTCGCCATGTCTAGATCCCCCTCCACAGAACTGCTGCTCTTTTTGAGGCCAGTGATGGTCTTCATACCATCCCAAACCTCCCTCATGTTGTTCTCCTGCAGCTTCTGTTCCACCTTCTTTCTGTAGTCCTCCTTAGCCTCTTTCAGCTTAACTTTGAGTTCCCTTTGTACGCGCCTCAGCTCTGCCATGTCCCCCTCTCTAAACGCCATTTTCTTCCTATTGAGAAGGGCCTTGACATTGCTGGTAATCCAAGGCTTGTTGTTGGGAAAGCAGCGTACAGTCCTCGTGGGAACAACAATGTCCATACAGAAGTTCAGGTAGTCTGTAGTGCAGTGTGTGACCTCCTCTTAAGTCCTCCCCACTCTGCAGCACACTCCAGTCTGTGGATCCGAAGCAGTCTCTCAGAGCCTCACCTGCTTCAGGTGTCCATTTCCTGAAGGTGCGTGTGGTGGCTGGTAGCCTCTGTACTTTGGGCTTGTACATTGGCTGTAGATGAATGAGGTTGTGGTCTGACTTCCCCAGCGGGGGGAGTGGCGTGGCACTGTATGCATCCCTCAAATTTGCGTACATGAGGTCTATTGTTCTGTTTTTTCGAGTAGGGCAGTTGACAAACTAGTAGAAATTCGTGAGAGTGGAGTCCAGTGTTATGTGATTGAAGTCGCCCTAGATCGCAAAAAATGCATCAGTGTGTTGAGTTTGCAGCCTAGCGATTATTGAGTGGATGACGTCACACGCTCTGTCCGGAAGAGCACGCGGCGGAACATAAACACACACCACAATGGCGTGCGAGAATTCTCTCGGCATGTAGTACGGTCGAAGACTGACCGCCAGTAACTCCACATCCTTACAGCATACAGTCTCCTTCACTGTAACATGTCTGGGATTGCACCATCTGTTGTTAATGTACATCACCAGTCCACCTCCCTTCTTCTTGTCAGAAAGTTTACAGTCTCTGTCCAAGCGAGCTACACTGAAGCCGGGCAGCTCAACGTTAACAGTGGGGATTTGGCTAGTTAGCCATGTCTCCGTAAAGCATAGCAGGCTACATTCTCTGTATAACATTTGGTTTCTTACCAAGGCAGCCAGTTCGTCAGACTTGTTAGCCAGAGAGTTCACGTTTCCCATCACCATCGAAGGAACTGCAGGCTAGCTCACAACTACTACTTTTAGAAAATCATTTTACCATATTTAGGTTTTAATTTTTATTGCAAAGATATCATTTTTACAAGCAACACACGTATTAAGAAGATACATTATTTTAAATAATAATAACAACATTAACCTTAAGTCCCTATGACTTTTGCACAGTCCTGTAGCTATGAGAGGAAAGCCCCAAACAATACTGAGAAGAAACAACTGCAGTGGAACTTTTAGGCTTTAAGATACAAGGAAAGAAGAAAAGATTAAATGGTAATAGTAATAACAGTACAGCAGCCCTGGAGACATCCTCCACCCCCCAAAAATCACCACAGTTCCAACATCACACCCAGGAATCATCTTATCATCTTATTCATCTGTGGAGATTGCCTTAGCCGACAAATCAACAGAGATTAGGAGCAGTTCGCGTCTCAGAGTGAAGTTACTGCTGGCTCTCGGAGGCAGATATAAGCACTACATCACAAATAATGAGGCACCGGCTTCACTCATTATTACAGCAACACATCCACGTTCTCATTATCTTCATCTACACAACACAGAATCTAAAGAGGCTGGGGCTGATTGCACTGGAGTAGCCACTCGTCTACATGTTTACTGTCTTCATGACGGTGTCACTTACAAGCTCTCTTCATATCTCTTCACGAGACTAATCTGGAGCAAGAGTGCCCTTGAATATGTCAGAAGGAAAATGTAAATGAACAGTGGACAAAGATGACTAGACCATGGTGCCCCAGGAGACACACATCAAAGGACTGACACGATGAATCATTGGTGAATTAGGGAAGGGGAAAAAAGCAAGGATTTTATAATCCCAAAGAAAATATATAGTCTATAAATAGTTAGCGCAGATACATAAAAAAAGTCTGACTGGTCAGCCGTGGCCTAACTGTTAGAGACCAGGCTTGGTACCAGAATGTTGCAGGTTCTATCCCCAAGACCGTAGGGAACATCCACGGCTGAAGTGCCCTTAATTGTTCTCTGGGCACCAGGGATGCCCCCCACTCCGAGTGTGTGTTCCTAGTGCACTAGTGTGTGTGTGTGTGTGTGTGTGTGTGTGTGTGTGTGTCTGTTCACTGCCACAGATGGGTTAAATGCGTAAGTCACATTTCATTGTACATTGTACATTATAATCATACACAAGATAAGATGTAAAATATCCCATGCCAATCCATTAGAGTTTTACATAGGGCCCACCAAACTCTCTTCCTACCTGCAGCCACCAAAAGTCCTGTTGAATCCTGCACATCAACACTAAGGTTGCTTTGGCTGTTTATGATCCGATCAGCAACCGGCTATCATTAACAACTAGGGTTACTCATTGAGCCCAGCCCATGAGTACACAAACCAGCCACTGTATCACTAGCTCTTTAGAGGGTTCATCAGGCAGGCACCTCCTCTCATTGGTGTAAGCGCACAACACCTCCAAAAAGCTCAACCATCAACAACCGTAAATACACACTGGCTTCCCTGGTGACTAAGGCTGTACTCCACTGGCACCGTTAATGCATGCTCAGTCCCACCAGTTCCATTTGAACTTTACATGCTACATCACCAACAATTCCAATAGCACCTCTACAGTGCATTTCCCAAAGTATTCTGTGCTCTCCTTGTCCACAACCACTGACTAGACCTTTCAGCTGTTTCTGATAACTCCGTCACTGATGCCCTTAGTTTCCGGCCCCTGATGCCGAACTGCACAAACAGGGATGTGGCCGATTTGGGTACAATTCCCCCTAAAACCAGTCTTACATGTGCCGGCCACCCGCGTTCCCTCACCTCAGCCGCCAAGTCTGCATACTTCAGCTTCTTCCTTTTGAATGCTTCATCTACTGCATCTTCAATTGGAACTGTTAACTCTATAAAATAAACTATCCGTTTGCTTTCAGATTAGAGCACCATGTCTGGCCTCAGTGTAGTTAACACAGCTGGTGTAATCCACCAACAATCTCTTCCAATCTCATACTTCACCCCATCTACCAATATTTGTAG
The DNA here is from genome assembly GCF_029633855.1 of Hoplias malabaricus. NCBI lineage: Eukaryota > Metazoa > Chordata > Actinopteri > Characiformes > Erythrinidae > Hoplias > Hoplias malabaricus. Next base: position 14,473,946 of record NC_089808.1, read on the forward strand.
CCTGCGCACTTTCTCGAAAATATTCCCCCTTGCGCACAAAGCAAACTATTTTGTAGTTTGTAGTCCCAACAAACTGTTCTGTATCATTTAGCACTGCACTATACCATCTACTCTCCACTGGTCTCTCCAGTACTATAGGGATCATTTCTCCTTCCGTCAAAAACTTTTCCTTTGACAATCAAAAGACTTCTAGGCTTGCTTGGTTTAATTTGTTATTGGTTTACAATGACAAATAATTGCACATTATTATTATCATCATTAAATAATATTACATTTTGGGTCAAATATAATTAAGATATTGTGAATTAAGAGTGTACCTTTCGAGAATAAAGTTAGAAATTTAACAAGGCTGTATATTTTGACAATAAAAATATTTTACATGTCATAATATTTCAAACAAAAGGCCAAAAAAGGCCATTTTTAAAAATTAAAATCATAATATCTTAAGAAAACTTTGGCAGAATTTTAAGAAATTCAAAGCTGAGTATAAAGGGACTTTTCTAATAAATCTCATTAAGTAAATAAAGTTGCAGTATTAACTAACCAGAAGTAGAACTTAATCAGACTTCCTTAATTATCACACTTTTTCTTCATTGTTTGTTAAATTATGTGAAAATACAGCAATATTTACTGGAAATAACAGCATTATCCTTATTATCAAAACACAGTTTTTTCTTTTGTAATATAATTTTTTTTTCTAATCAAAACTTAATGCTGCTGTACTTCAAAGCCTACTGTGTCCTGGATTCACCTCATTCACACACTTCCGATTGAAGACTATGATGAGTGAAATAAATTAAGGTTTGAATTGAAATAGCCTAGGGACACTTGCACATTAATAGCCTGCAGCTAAGCACGCTGATCATTATGAACTGAATGCAGAATGCTCAACAGGAGAATGTGCCCTTTGTCCAAAGATTTGTAGACACCATGGCCAATGTCAAGTGACAGCTACTGCGGTATAAAACCCCAGTGTATTGGGCTGAAACAACATTCTGTGAGAGATGGATTTCTGTCCAATGCCTTGTGGATGAAGAAGAGATCCAGAACTAATCACACCCTCACAACCTTCACTATTCACTTTCCTCCTAAGTATTATAAATAGTCATGTTATACCCAAGTAATTGGCTGTGTCCATTTATTATCCATTTAATTTCACCCAGTGCTTGATTAAAGCGCCACAACAGGCTCCTGTCTATTGTCACAGAAACACATTGCCATCTAGTGGCGAGGCAGAAATAAAAAATAAATGCATTCCAGCGTTTTCCTTGTTCAAATGTCTAGATTTAAACTGACTGAAAGTAGAAGAGACACCCTCAATCGGGCTACAATCACTGACCATTTCAATATAAAGACACGTGCTACAGTGTAGGGTCTATCTACAGTGGTCAAATAGAAAAACATATGCAATCTAGGGTTTTTATTCCCATTTAACTTGGAAATAAATAATAAATTTGTATTTTTTTAAATAAAGTCATAACAAAAATGGAAAAATATATTAAAAAAAAAATAAATCCATATAAGTCAAATCTAAGTAAATTTAAGACATTGACCATGAACAAGATCATGAGTACAGAAGGCCCAATATTATGACGCTTCCATTAAATTTTTGATAGTGTAAAACAGATTGATAGTTAAACTTTGACAGATTATAAAATTATAAATGTATAATTTATACATTATAGATTATAAATGTAAAATTCAGTGATACTTTAATGTTAATAAAACGAAATTAATACTGTGTTAATCTGTACAAGCACTTGTAAATCTTCACAAGCAGGCTAGACTATTTAATCTTGTGTATTTTAATTGTTTAAAAAACCCCAGCTGCATAACGAAAACAGTAAGTGTGTAGACCACAGTTTTATACGTTCCAAATGCTGTTTAATGGTGTGGTCTCATAGGGTCTCGCCTCACTCATCATGTTCAGACTCAACATAAGGGTTCAATCACAACAATAAAAATTTATTCAGACTGAATAAATGTGAATTTGAAGAAAAGCAAAATATATTTAAACAAGAGATGTGATACACAAAAATTAAGATGAAAAACAAAGCCCGGAAAACAATTGTAAATTTGTAAAACCAGAAATATAAACTAAAGATGTTATTTGTAAACCAGCTATATCTTACCTTTGATGAATGCGTGGAGCAAACAGCAAGGCAGTATGCCCTGTATGTTTTCAGTGTTTGTCTTTAGAAGTGGACTCTGTCATGTCAGCATGTCTGGTTTACTAAAGTTTTATGTTTAAAAACCCGTCACAGAAACACTTCTGGTTAAAAAATAAATAAATAAATAAAAATAAAATGCTCGACGGAGGAAATGGCGGGTCATGGAGCATTACTAGCTAAGCTGTGGAGGAGAAACTACAGAAGAACGTTCGGGAAAGGCCTGGGTTCTCTTCAACAAAATAGGATTTATGAGTTAGCCAGATAAAGTTAGTCCAAAATCAAACCTTTCCAAAAGTAACAGAGCAGAAGGACATTCCTATTAGACAGTCCTAAAACTTAGGATTATCTGGATAAACAGAGAAATACTGCAATGTGGTACAGGCCCCTGCAGACGCTTTTAATTACAGACCGACCCTAACCTTTACGTTTAAATGGATTCTTTCTTTCTTTTTGTTGGTGTTTTTTATTTTTAACAATCTTCTCTGTACAATCCCTTCTTGCACCTTTCCTGCCTCGAACCCAGAAAGCTCTTTAGATACTTTTTATTCTCAAGAGGGCCCCCTAGAGTCTTGGGCCTATAAAACACAGCTGATGATCGGTATACTTTCAGCACAGGACACGTGTGTGTGTGTAACGGGGGAAATGAGGCTAACAGAGTATGCATAGCAACAGATGGACTACAGTATTGTCAGCTCACACTTGGTGAAGTCAGGATTTCACTGGAGTAATCTGTTTCATCCCTTAAATGTAAAATCTTCACCAATCAACCATAACATTATTATACGTTTATTATACATTGCTCTCTTTCACCCTGTTCTTCAGTGGTCAAGACAGGACCCACAGGACCAGCACAGAGCAGGTATGATTTGGTTGGTAGACTATTCTCATTCCAGCAGTGACACTGTGGGCTTTTAAAACTCAAGCACCAACTGCTGTGTCTGATCCACGTGTATCAATGCAACACACACTAACACACCACAACCACGTCAGTGTCACTGCACTGCTGTGAATTATTCACATCATACCTGCTCTGTGGTGATCCTGCAGGGACTACTGAAGAACAGGGAGAAAGGGGGCAAACAAAGTATGCAGAGTAAGAGATGGTCTACAGTCTGTAAAAGTGCTGCTGTGTTCAGTGCAGCTGAGAGAATGGACTGTGAGGGTTTGTATAATACCAAAGGAGCTGTTTCCCAAAAAAAAAAAAAAACTGGCAATTCAGTGGTTTGAAAGCAGCTGAAAATCCTGAAGTATGTATAAAAAAAACATTCAGCAACACTTCAGCTCTCCTTTAAATAGCTCTTCTTCAAATGTATAGACACCTTAGCTCTATGACAGAGTATCTCAGGTCTCTGAGGTCATCAAGGATCAGAAGATGATGTGAGAGAAAGGAAAAGGAACTGGGGAAAGATTAGAGGCAAACAACACAAAGCCTCATTAAAACAGAAGCAGGAAAAGCCTCTGATTCAGAGTGGCAGGACAGTAAATATCATCAGTATTGTTACAGTACTTACAGCAGTTATTGAATCGCTCAGGGTCATAAATATTTATAGCAGTTACTGGCAAATGTATAGTAATAGTTGTTAAATACTTCATTGCAAATATTGAGTCATTGATAGTAGAAACTGAATATTCAGAGACGATCTGGAGCCCATAACTGAAGCTACTGCTCATCTAACAGCAGAACCAAAGGAACTACTGCTGAACCACCAGGTTAATACTACACACAATAAGCCCAAACATTCTCCTTAATCGCTTTGTATCTACACTCATTGTCCATTTCTTCAGCTCCACTGGTCATACAGGAGCACTTTGTTGTCAGACTGTTACAGATAGTCCATCTGTTGCTCTGCATACTATGCTAGGAGGTATATGGGGGGCAGCCATGGTGGTTAGGGAACTGAGCTTATTGGTTTGATCCCCATAGCCGGCAGGTCATGACTGAAGTGCCCTTTATATAAATAAAGGTTTCACTGCACGGATTGGGTCAAATGCGAAGAACAAATTCCTCTGCGTGCAAGCACAGCGGTAAATAAATTGATTCTAAATCAATATGGCTATAGATGATTCCAGGGTGTCGACACTCCCGATATATGTATAATTTTGAATATTGTCTCTGTCCAATTAAATACATGTATCTCAGTTTTTGTGGGTTTTTTATTTATTTTATGATTTGAACACAGCAGCTGTCTTTCACATCATGTGAATTTCATGATGAATGGCACAATTGAAATTGCTTGAAATAATACCTTTTTACATTGATTTCCATTGAAAGTTAAGAAGGTTTTTTCCTTCCGCTGTAAAGTTACTATTTTGGAAGATACATGTTTTTCACTGGACAGTGACGATATGTCGGCTGCGTCCCTATTGCACACTTAATACTAATTCTAAAAGTAATACAATTACACAATGACAATGCTTTAAATGTTAGACAGAGGGACGTGAAACTTATATTGAATAAGCTCCAGGATTGTGCAGGACAGACTGACATCAGAGAATGTGAAAGAGTGGTCACTTATTTTTAAGAGAGGAGGATAGTGATATTTGATGTAGGAGGGGACAGTCCTACATGGTGGACAGGTACAGAGTAAATCATCATGATCCTAAACTGAGTTTTTAGTCATAGTCATGGAGTATGCACAGTTCTGATCACTCAAAACCACATTAAATAGTATAGGAGCATGTTCTAGTGCCTTGTAGAACGCTCCCAAATTTCTTGTTGTGAATGATACTTTTTGCTTGAGATGGGCAATTTATTATTACTTTTATTATTATTATTGTTGTTATTATAGAGGACTCTACGTGTTGTCATGGGAAGAACTGTTCTACGCAGACAACTACATGAAGAGAGGGATACAAGGACTGATAAAGACGAGGGAATAAGGAAAGAGCAGGAGAGAGACAAAAAAAGGGCAAGGAGAGATCAAGATATTGAGGGAGGGAGGAGAGTACAGGACAGAGAAAGAGAATGCAGAGATAGAACATAGCGTGATGGAGGGTGACCAAGAAAATGGAGGCCCCACAGATGGCTGCATTATAATTGCAGCTGAACACACACACTACATTGTTCACACACAGAGAAGCATAGAGAAATAAAGGTAATAAAAGTATCTTTTATCATTATTAGGCAGTAATATTTTTTCGAGCTGAAACCCTCACTTTAAAGACACAAATTTTCCTATGGACTTTGTGTGTGTGTGTGTGTGTGTGTAAGGTCGAGGAAGAAATAAAATACAGTATTTGATGAAAACTGGTTTGATAAAACATATTTGGATTGCATTTTGAAATGAAAGTGGGTTTATTTTTTCCAGCAATAGTAGGTCAATAGATGATTTTATTTTGAAATTTAATTATTATTTATTAGATAGCTGAGAACTCCTGAACATTGCATGTTGTTGGAAAGTTTGCATTGGTTTAAATGTGTGTGCACTTTTGTTTATTTGTAAATAACAGACTGCTTTAAAGTATGTTGTCTTTTCATGGATCTGCAGCTGTATTTTATTTAGTCATAAATGTCATATGCATCCATCTGCCTTTTAATTATTACACAAAGTAGATATTCAGGGTGAGTATGGCTTCACAGTAAGAGTGATTGTTAAAAAACATGTTATAAAGAAATTGGTGATATTCTCATATACATATAGCAGAAATTCTTATCCAGTATGCTTTGTGTTAGGGTTGGTTTCTCTGTACACATTGGATTGACCTGGGTCTTGGGTGCTCCAGCTGTTTATGAAACTGGACAATAATTTCATAATGAAGGGCTCAATACAAATACTTTTCTTTAATTTGTGCTGAAAATGAAGAAATGTTTTCCTTCTGTGGTAAAGTTATTTTTTATTTAGACAGGAATACACGTTATCAACAGGCAAACTGCTGACTATTAACCATCGCTTTTAATACGTATCCAGGACAACACAGAAAGGACGACTCTGGATATACTGTGTGTTGTATAAAATTCTCTTTATTAGCAAACAGTTTCTGCAGATTTTTTTTTTTAAATACTCCAAAAAAGATTGTCATAAAATAGTCATCCTTCAGTGAGGTGCAGCAGACTGCAGTTGCATGTTCATTATCTATACATGGAACACCAAAATAGATTTAATTATAAAATATAGTCCTTGGTATAAACATTTGAGCTATGTATAAGTACAGCCAGTCTAGTCATAAAACAGTTCATCTGTATAGCTATATTCCACAATTCAAAACATGCTTTCGGTTCTTGACTAATTTTCTGTTCACTGAAATAGTACATTGCTACTTTTTATTTTTGTTTTTTTATTTTGCAAAAAATGTCTATTGCTCCTCTTTCGTACACTGGATGTGTGCTCAATGAATTTGCTTGAGCACACAGCAAATGCAAACTTTTGGCTTACAAATCATTACTTAAAATACTTAAAATTAAAAAAATAATAATAAATAAAAAAAAATAAATAAAAGTGAGAATGAAAATCTGAGGAGGTTATTCTCATGTGTGAATGGGAAAAGCTATTCAAAGTAACTTTGAGGGTTAAGAAATCCAAGAGGATACAGAAAACCCTTTACTGACTATTTTAAGAAAAATATAAACGCATCCTCTACAGGAAAAACAATTCAGTGTTGTGGAGTTCTGCAAATATTAGCGCTGACATTTTATTTAATTGCAGCGTTTAATAGACTGGGAGAAAACACCAAACTCTTCATAGTAACTCAACAAGGCAGTTTTGAACTCATAATCCCAACTATGTGCCTTGTGACAGCGATACTATCTTTTGTCCCAGTGCCCCACCCTTGGAAAATAACAAAATATTAAAAAGGTAACTAGGCCACCTTTTATTCCATTTTATATTGTATTATATTTTTAATTTTAGCAGATAATGAGTAACTGTGTTCACAGTAGAGGACGTGTGCTCTTAGTTTGTCTTTAAAAAAATAAAAAAATTTAAAAAAATCAGCTAAACACAAAGGTGTGCATATGACAGCAGTTCCAACGGGAATCTATTAAGAGTGAACATCTTGAGAAGCCAACAAACAAAACAAAAGCAGTTTTGTTCAGACTTGATTTCAGAGCACACTGAGAACTGGTGTCTTTGCTACAGCGCACCATGTGATGCATATTCAGAGCAGACTGGAACACTCATCAATCACTGGGAGACAGCCTGCCTCTTCACTAAAGGGCAGCCATCTTTCTCACTTTACTCAAAGAGAGACAGAATGGACCTCTGCCAGCAGCACAGGGTGTAGCTCTAATTCCTGACTGCACAAGCATATCTGAGAGGTTTTGCATTCCTAAAATGAGTTAACAGATATTATTTCAACAAGTAGCTGCCCAGCTTTTAAAATTGACCTTGATTTCCAAATCATTTTTTTCACCCCCAAGACAGATGTAACCACCAGGCCAGGAAGTTAGTTCTGGGAAATGCAGCAACTCAAGCATCCGAGGAAACTGAGGGTTGCCGTTAAAAATGGTGGGCTTTAAAGTAAAAGAGAAAAACTATAGGCTCTAAACAACATGGTGCTGTGGCGCCCTCTAGTGACTGAGAGTGTGAGAAGCACAGCAGCATGAAGCAGCAGCCAACACCTTAGCTGAGGCAGTCGGAGTGAAAAGGTGATCAATAACGCAGCAGACAAACTGAAATCCAAAGCAGCCCTGGCAGTCAAACACTTCCACATGTAAACAGGTCTGTCTTTAAATATGCTTTAACCAGTCAAGCACAGTTTAACTCTTCAAACAAATACAGCATGGCACTTTTACAACAGCCTGGTGACGGCCAACAACGTATTTCACTCAAGACAGTAGCCACTCCATGCAGGTTTAACCCACTATCCTGGTCTCATAACCTCTCTTTTGCAAATGGGAGGTGGGGGGGGGGTCAATGTTGAGCTGAAATGACATGTAAATCCCTGATTTGGTCCCACCTGCTCTTATTGCTAGAAGTTCACTTTGAATGCATGGTCTTTCATACAACAGAAATGACTACACACTTCACAGCATACTATCCTAACACTTATAGCACCTATAGGACCCAGTCGTTTTTGTGGAAAATGAACACAAGCCGATGCCAGGAGATAAAACCATAAGACAAACAATAATATCTGCTACCAACAGAAGTGAAAATACTACCCAAAATGTCACCTTAAAATATATCCTGTTATAGTCGTATTTGAAAAGAAACGGACAGTTTACAGTTTGAGTGAACAGAATTTTACACTCCAGGTGGAATTACATAGGTTACATAGCCATAAATAACAGCACTGTAAGAGATACCTATTTTATCCGAAAACATATGCTTCGCCTTTATCTGCACTGACCTACGCAACATTACACAAAACTAGAGCAGATTAAGTTTCTGCGTTCGAGCGATTTCATGCCAGCATCATGTGTCAGTTTCTGTACTGCTCCAAAAAATTATTCCAGCAAGGTAGCAGCATGCAAGGTAGTGGTCAATGTCCTCCAGCACTTCCAATCAATCAGTTCTATACACAAGTATCCACCACCCTCAGGTGTGCACAACACAAACTTTAAATAACAAGGCTTAAGAGATGGACTAGGATGATAAAGACTTAGATAATTAGACAAGCAATTCATTTCTTGACCGCACCATATATGTCATATCATAGCTGTCCAAAGAAAACCATGTATCACCATTTTTCTGATTTTGATTTTCCTGCACCATTAAATCAGCTGCTTTTATCAAAGAGTAAAAATGTAGAGATGTATTTGCCTTTACATTAAATGAGATCCAGGGGTTTTTTTTGTTTTTTTTGGACAGCAATAATGTGCAAACATCAGCACTGAAATATTTCAGGCACCAATGTGCAAATCAGTTGTGTGATGCCATGTTTCAGTATCTAACAACTCTAAGATCAAGCACTGAATCTTCTCCATGTCAAACAATGGCCTGAGAACAAGTCCTAGTGTAAATCCAGTAATGACACGTGTCGAGAAGTACAACATGTAAAACCGGTTGCTCAGATTGTGCATAAAATATAAATCACTGGTCAAAAAGTAACCATTCTCTGTGGTCATGTCTTTCTGTACACCAAATTCAGGAAACACAAGGTATCCTCCATAGAAGCTGGTATATTTTATATCTGACTAGACAAAATAGCTTTGACTCATTGTGTGTGAACATTTAAAGTTATTGTATGAAATGGGGTTTATTATATGGACAATGAACCACAGCTCTCTGCTAAGGGTGCTACTCTGCATCTAAGGTTAATTATATGCTTCAGTAACACAAAGAGGGCAGTGTTCAAAAGGCCAAATTACACCGAAGCAAGCCCTTCAAAACCATAGACAAAAATGGACATACTTTTATAAGCTCATTTTTGTTTTTTATCATTATGGTTTCATCAGTATGTTGGATGTATTTGTATTTTAGATTAGGTTGTGCCATGGCACTTTCTGGGTTTAAATGGCTTTATAGCTCATTGTACATCACATCCATTTTTAGAACGAGCTGCGTTATATCAGGAGAAAAAAATATATTGTTTCAAGCTGATATCAAAGTTGATGGATGTAGTCTTTAAAACACACAGTGCTTATGGGTTTAAGCCTTTATAAAAGTATATGTACGTTTATTTCGGTTATAACACACTTAAGTGATACCTAGCCTTATGAATACTACCCTCCATAGAACAATTATCCTAATATGTTTTTAAAAAAATAATAATTTCCTAATGACAAAGATTTAGCTGCGTCTTAATCATTTTAAACTGAACCTGGTGGTCACAGCCTAAGTCCTGTGGCTTAGTTCTTAGGTACAAAGAAATGAGAGTAAAGCTGAAGGTTTGAGTGAAATTCAGGGCACACCTGAACCCTGTTCTTCAAGTAAAAGCACCAGACAAAGCAGCTTATGTGTTAATCTGAGCTGAGAGAATGCAAAAGCACAATAAAACTGAGTTGTCCATCTCCTGTTGTAAATGCAAAATACAGTGTATAAGAGGGTACAAGTCTTTCTTGTGGATCCATAAAACTCTACCCAAAAACGTGGCCAAATCTAAATATACAAACATTATATAAACATGGTGAACACGCAGCAACATATAAATACCCGTCTTTGTCAAACTCAGGTCTGACTCACTTCATCTGACACCGTACTGGATGCTCATTGTTGGTGGTAATTCTGATAGTGTCGGCTTTGCTGTGGCTGTGCTGTGGCTACTGCAACCTGAAGACCCGAGTCTAGGAGTACATGGACTTCATCCACCAAATCCACATGAGCTGGAGTTCTCATACCTGTTCTCCACAGGGCCCTTGTTCTCTATGAGAGAATCTCCTGAAGAAAAGCAGAATAAAGGAATGGATGGAGGCCAGGGAAGAGGGTGGAGGCAGGTGTGGAGGAGAGATCAGGAGCAGAGAGAGCCCAGGGTAGAGGTCAGCGTGCAGACAGGTGTGGGCCAGCCATAGAAGAAAGGGTCAGTCATGGGGAAGAGTAGGATGAGGAACAGAAGTACTCCCAACACATAGAAGGACAGAACGGTGAAGCGGTGCGGATGCTCCAGAGCTGTACTCACAGCTGGGAAACCCATATAATTACAGAAAGAATGACACAGCACAGGGCCTACTAGATGACCTACAGAAGGACAAGACAAAACAGGAAAGAGGACGCAGTTATAACAACAAAAACTTTTCTTTTTTTTTTTAAACACAATCTCAGTATGATGCATGAGTTTAATTTCAAACACAAACGCACCTGTTCTGAGAAATATAAATGCAGTATAAGCTCCAAATACTGCTGTGTAGGAGAACTGGAATACTGTGAGAAAACCACACAAAGCCATATGACATAGGTATAAAACCTTTGTATGCAACAATTAAATTATATTTGACCATATATACATGCTTTTAATGAAACTGACAAATAAAACTCTCAATAAAACCCCAGCCATCACTTACCTGCAGAGAGAAAAATCCCTGAGATGGTGCCCTGTCTGAAACGCAGCAGCTCAATCACATGGTGAAAATGTGCTGGAGTCAAACACACAGAGGGAAATAGAGAGTGAATACAAGCTAAACATTTTACCAGCTATATCAATTCACAATCAAAACTTACTAGCTCTGCAGTTGTAATCTGAAAAATCATAGCTCACACTCACCCACGCCAAAGAAGAGTGGGCATGTGAAGATGGCCATAGAGGGTCCAGCACAGGGCACAAGCATGGGCAGCATACATGCTCTGAACACCAGCTCCTCGGTTAGTGGAGCCACCACCTGGTTCCTCAGCCACCGCATATCACCAATGCACAGTGCCCAGAACCGTGGATCTGTGGACAACAGGAACAATAAACTCTAAATTACACAGGTTTCTCCTATTTTCTTCTCTTATAAAAGTCACATGTATCCATTCTAGAACCTTAATGTTGCTCTGTGCCACTTCAACTCAGTAATGTCACTACCGCCTCAGTCTACATCAGATAAAACTGGACATGAGACATAAACAATGTGTAAATAGTGAAAAACTTAAATTCCTCACCCACAGCGACTTTGATTCCATCGATAAATCCCCAGGGACAGTCCATAGCTAGCTGGATGAGAGGACCCAGAAACAGTACCTGTAACCGCAAAACTAACATCACTTGACTGGAAAACCCCAAGTTAGATACTACTGGACTGCATCATTTTTTCGAAGTGATGTGCAAGTGATCATTCCTAGTGTGGCCAGTAAGTCTGAAAAGCAGCACGATATTTAGAAAACAGTTACTGTTTATGAGAAGCATGAGAAGTGTGGAGATGAAGAAATGTTCCAATTTACAGGCTATTACATATTTTATGCAAAATAACACCAAGACAACATTGCTATGTTTTATCATACTTTTATACACATTAAAACAATAACAGGACTTTCACTCACAATTCAATAAATTCAGTACACTCTACACAGGCTTCTCTGCCCACGAAGCATTACATTAACAGACTCTGTGTATCGGTGTGTATTGGAGTATATGTCAGACAGGACTTGGCTTTTAAAACAACCAATAAGCAAGCAATTTACTTCAAGTACCAAATATATTGTACATTTGTAATTGTTGTCCAGTAATGGCCAAAAATCATATTATTTATCCCAATAATGGTTAAACCTTCATACTGCACAGCTCCTCTTTGCATGCCTTTTAAACAATGTCAGCTTTCAAATGCTTTGTGGGAAATAGAAGTGCCCATGCTCTACGTGAAACATACTGAAAAGTAAGGTTTCCTACCATAGTGAGCAGAAGGGGTAGGATTATGGCAGGGATGAGACCCTGGAATCGAATTCCCATGAGAGCTAGTAAAGAAGGACCAGTCTGCAGTAGAAAACAGAGTCAAATTAGAAAAATCTGAGCGATTATACACTATGCATTACAGTTTCAAACAGTTATGTTTGACAATGAAACTAAAGTCATATGAGTAAAAAGTAAATGTGTGGATGTATTTTATGACATACGTTACAGTTGGTGACAATGAAGAAGTGGAAAATTTGTATGTAGGCCTTCTGTTATTTGAAGGGAAAAATCTATGAAAGCCTGTTTTTTAACTGGAACAGGTGTGTAAAATAATACTTGCAGCTCTGAGTTATATATATATAGTTATATATATATCTGAGTAATATACTGGCTGTCATGGTACATTAATTATATAATAGATATGCAAGATCATGAGTGTATAAATATTATATTTCATTGAATACATTTAAAACATGCCTACGTATTAAAAACTGAAATCATCAAAGGAAGGAAATAACGATAAAGTTATCAAAAACCGTCTAGATTACAAACACAACTATGTTTCTTTAGGTCCCTTTCTTGCCTGTAAAAGTCACACACATGTATTATATATATAATTTTAGACAGAAACATTGACAATAGTGGTGAAAAAGCTGGAAAAACAAAATGTTTGTGTGAGATATTTGTATATTTTCATAAGGTAGTGGAGATATTTCATCTATGTACAAAAGCAAGAATCCCAGGGGAAAAAATATCTTTAAAAGGTTGGATATTTACACATTTTAATGTTAAAATATTCTGTTAATGTTTCATGTGAGGAAAGGGCTCCAGAGTGTCTTTTTTAAGAGGAGCTACATTCATTCATTCATTCAACTCATGAGGTTGTTCATCAATGAGATCTCACCTGGGTACCTGTGAACTCTTTCCATGCCCACACAAAGCCTGGAGATAGAGCCGACACAATCAGCACACTGGTGAAGCGTCTCTTTATTACTGATGGATGGTCCCTAGTAGCCCAGCACACAAATAGACTGTTCTTGTAAATCACAATTCAGAACAAACTCTTGCTGAAACAGTACTCACATTTCAGAGGAAAAAATTACTTAAGACAGCTATCCTGATCAACTTACATCAAATAATCAAGATGATAACATTAACAAAAACTCATATTTTCATCTCATATTGGACATTTATCTGTAACAGTGAAATCACCTGAAAAGTGGTTTGGTGTAAGGCCAGCATTAGTTGGATCTCTCTGATTTTTCTAATTGTCATTTTTGATGGTCTATTTCCAAACTCACACCTTGACTTTGAGGTGATATATGTTGCAACACCCAAAATGGCAAACCAATTAACAATATATTTACCTGCATATGGATTTAGGCTATTGTACCAATACCTGCATCTAAGATACCTAGCCAGTTTTACAGGGTAAACACTGTGAACTGATTGTGAAAAAGTATTTCACAAAGCAAATAAAATGTATGCAGCTGTGCACCATCCTCTAAAACTGTAGTCAACTGGTCAACACGTCTGTATTTATGGCATATTGCCGATGCATTCACTGCCACTCTGCACGTCTTTGTTTAAATCTCAACTACTGAATTATGCAGGAATTCAATAGAGAACCTCAACGATTCGCATTTAAAGCACATATGAGAAGAAGAATGTTCCTCATAAATATCTCATCAATATAGATATTATTATGAACTCTTGCTCGATCACGTTACATACTGAAATGTGTTTTAGAGACTTGTACTAACAAACCGGTCTATGTGTAGAACTATAGTTATAATGAGGTAATATTAGAAGTGAAAGTGCTGTTATACCTGGGTAAGTCACTTTTCCAGACGTATAAACTCCCCACGTAGGAGCAGGCGAGCAGTAAACAGCAGAGAACAGAGCCCCAGCACAACCACCACACTCCATCATCATCACCTCCATCTTCATTTCCGGCAGCGCGGCGCTCTGGGCTCCACACCGAAAACAAGCCGTCCTCATCGGGCATGACCAGGACCAACACCGCTCCTCACACCTCCAGGGATACAACTTCTATAAACACACACTATGCCCCCCAATACACACACAAACTGCACAGTCCCTTTAGTCCCTCAGCACAAACAGAGACAGCGAGTTTAAACCTCAAAGTCTATGCTTTAAAGAGTGAGTTAAAGTGTTAAAAACACAGGAGTTTAACAGCTTCACTAACACACAGCAGAGCCACAACGACGCCATTCCGTGACATCACTCACCCGCGCCTGCTCTTAAAGCGACTATTACCATGATAGTCGAGTTTAAATGAAAGTGGAACTAATCTCGATTCTTCATGTCCTAGTTCATATCAAGTACAATTCATCGTGTTACTTCAAATGCGAACGTCTTGAATTTCTTTCGTAATCTTTAATTGTAGAGGTTTCCCCCATAGAACTAACTCCGGTAAAGTTGGTTTCATATTCGCATATTCAGATTTCTTTCTTCAATAGCTCTCAAACGGTGCATGCAAATGACTTAATACTTGCAAAATATTGTTTTTGGGATGCAAGACAAGCAACTACAACTCAGTTTATGTCAGAAATGTTTGCCATTTAAAAAACACGAAATATATTGTTTTCTATGGGCTGCCGCCATCTCCGCGAGAGCTAAGGGACCGTTTACAAACTACACTACACAGTAAAAACGAAGGTGACGAACCTCACACATGATGTATGCTACATCTCCTACCTTGATAAATTTAACCATTACTGGCCCGTGGTGATACATTTTTCATTACAAATTTCAATAGATTTTGAACCTTTGATTATATTGTTTTTAAACAAATTGTATGTGATCAAGTGCCACCCACATGACGTACTACACCTGTTATTTTGGTAAATTTAACCCTTACTGGCCCGTGGTGATACATTTTTCATTACAAATTTCAATAGCTTTTGAACCTTTTATGATATTGTTTCAAAACAAGTTTTATTTGATCAAGTGCCACCCACATGACATACTACACCTCTTATTTTGGCAAATTTAACCCTTACTGGCCTGTGGTGATACATTTTTCATTATAAATTTCAATAGCTTTTGAACCTTTGATGATATTGTTTCAAAACAAACTGTATTTGATCAAGTGCCACCCACATGACGTACTACACCTGTTATTTTGCCAAATTTAACTATTTCTGGCCCGTGGTGATACATTTTTCATTATAAATTTCAATAGCTTTTGAACCTTTGATGATATGGTTTTAAAACAAACTGTATTTGATCAAGTGCCACCCACATGACATACTACACCTCTTATTTTGGTAAATTTAACCCTTACTGGCCCGTGGTGATACATTTTTCATTATACATTTCAATAGCTTTTGAACCTTTTATGATATTGTTTCAAAACACGTTGTATTTGATCAAGTGCCACCCACATGACATACTACACCTGTTATTTTGGTAAATTTAACCCTTACTGGCCCGTGGTGATACATTTTTCATTACAAATTTCAATAGCTTTTGAACCTTTTATGATATTGTTTCAAAACACGTTGTATTTGATCAAGTGCCACCCACATGACGTACTACACCTGTTATTTTGGCAAATTTAACCCTTACTGGCCCGTGGTGATACATTTTTCATTATACATTTCAATAGCTTTTGAACCTTTTATGATATTGTTTCAAAACAAGTTGTATTTGATCAAGTGCCACCCACATGACGTACTACACCTCTTATTTTGCCAAATTTAACTATTTCTGGCCCGTGGTGATGGGTTTTTGAAAATAAATTTCAATAGCTTTTGAAACTTTGATGATATGGTTTCTAAACAAATTGTATTTGATCAAGTGCAACCCACATGACATACTACACCTGTTATTTTGGTCAATTTAACAGTAGGTGTATGCAAAATGTTGGTGTTTCCACAGGATTCATTTAAAGAAAGCTGGAGCAGACATTCCCAGAAACAGAGACTGTTTGTCTGTAAAGGGCCATTGTGGATCTAGGACATTGTCCAAGACAAGTAGCAACACATCTCATGTTATGCATTACATAAGGTAGTCTCTGTTTCTGGGAATGTCTGCTCCAGCTTTCTTTAAATGAATCCTGTGGAAACACCAACATTTTGCATACACCTACTGTATGTACACCTCTGGCAAAAGTTATGTCTCTCATGAGTCAGACAACTTAATTTTTACATTGAAAGTAATTTTTTTGGATTATAACTATTGCTGTTGTTTTGTGTGTATATACTTACATTCTGCAAAATATTGACAGTTGGTCAATAAAAATATTTTAAAACCTGTTAAAAAAGCTGCTCAAATTATTGCCTACCCCACCATTACTTCATTCAAACAGCTACATGTTCTTTCTGAGCAATTTCAATAAACATTCAAAAGCTATTGAAATGTATTCTCAAAAATGCATCATCATGGGCCATTAATTGTTAAATTGACCAAAATAAGAGGTGTAGTATGTCATGTGGGTGGCACCTGTTCAAATAAAACTTGTTTAGAAACAATATCATAAAAGGTTAAAAAGCTATTGAAATTTATTTTCAAAAACCCATCACCACTGCCCAGCAATGGTTAAATTGACCAAAATAAAAGGTGTAGTATGTCATGTGGGTTGCACTTTATCAAATACAACTTGTTTTAAAACAATTTCATAAAAGGTTCAAAAGCTATTGAAATTTGTAATGATAAATGTATCACCACGGGCCAGAAATAGTTAAATTTGCCCAAATAAGAGGTGTAGTATGTCATGTGGGTGGCACTTGATCAAATAAAATTTGTTTAGAAACCATATCATCAAAGGTTCAAAAGCTATTGAAATTTATAATGAAAAATGTATCACCATGAGCCAGTAAGGGTTAAATTGAGCAAAATAACAGGTGTAGTATGTCATGTGGGTTGCACTTGATCAAATACAATTTGTTTAGAAACCATATCATCAAAGTTTCAAAAGCTATTGAAATTTATTTTCAAAAACCCATCACCACGGGCCAGAAATAGTTACATTTGGCAAAATAAGAGGTGTAGTATGTCATGTGGGTGGCACTTGATCAAATACAATTTGTTTAGAAACCATATCATCAAAGGTTCAAAAGCTATTGAAATTTATAATGAAAAATGTATCACCACGGGCCAGTAAGGGTTAAATTGACCAAAATAACAGGTGTAGTATGTCATGTGGGTTGCACTTGATCAAATACAATTTGTTTAGAAACCATATCATCAAAGGTTCAAAAGCTATTGAAATTTATAATGAAAAATGTATCACCACGGGCCAGTAAGGGTTAAATTTGCCAAAATAAGAGGTGTAGTACGTCATGTGGGTGGCACTTGATCAAATACAGTTTGTTTTGAAACAATATCATAAAAGGTTCAAAAGCTATTGAAATTTGTAATGAAAAATGTATCACCACGGGCCAGTAAGGGTTAAATTTACCAAAATAAGAGGTGTAGTATGTCATGTGGGTGGCACTTGATCAAATACAGTTTGTTTTAAAACCATATCATCAAAGGTTCAAAAGCTATTGAAATTTATAATGAAAAATGTATCACCATGGGCCAGTAAGGGTTAAATTTACCAAAATAACAGGTGTAGTACGTCATGTGGGTGGCATTTTATCAAATACAACTTGTTTTGAAACAATATCATCAAAGGTTCAAAAGCTATTGAAATGTATAATGAAAAATGTATCACCACGGGCCAGCAAGGGTTAAATTTGCCAAAATAAGAGGTGTAGTATGTCATGTGGGTGGCACTTGATCAAATAAAACTTGTTTTGAAACAATATCATAAAAGGTTCAAAAGCTATTGAAATTTATAATGAAAAATGTATCACCACGGGCCAGTAAGGGTTAAATTTACCAAAATAACAGGTGTAGTACGTCATGTGGGTGGCACTTGATCAAATACAGTTTGTTTTGAAACAATATCATCAAAGGTTCAAAATCTATTGAAATTTGTAATGAAAAATGTATCACCACGGGCCAGTAAGGGTTAAATTTATCAAGGTAGGAGATGTAGCATACATCATGTGTGAGGTTCGTCATCTTCGTTGTAAACGGTCCCTTAGCTCTCGCGAAGATGGCGGCAGCCCATAGAAAACAATATATTTCGTGTTTTTTAAATGGCAAACATTTCTGACATAAACTGAGTTGTAGTTGCTTGTCTTGGATCCCAAAAACAATATTTTGCAAGTTTTAAGTCATTTCCATGCACCGTTTGAGAGCTATTGAAGAAAGAAATCTGAATATGCGAATATGAAACCAACTTTACCGGAGTATAGAACTATTAGTGTAACGTCATCGAGAGTTTGTGGGCGTGAAAAAAACTTACATTAGCCAATAATATCACACGTTCGATATCTAGGTTTTTTTTTATTGTTATTATAAACTCACATGCCGACAAAAAGCCGAAACACTACAGACAGCGAGCATATATCGGTCCATTGGCATAAAAAGGCTGGCACACCACCCTGCTGGTCCACCATCGGACCACTCAGATTTCAGTCCTGAGTACAGGATATAACTAATTTTAATCTCCTCAAACAGATTTTAAATTCACAGAAACGTTTATTCTGGAAAACTACTACAAATATTACCAACAACTATAAGAGATATAGAGTATAAGCCTGATATAAAATGATTATGCTAAAAATGTTGACGCTGTGCTGGATTCAATTTATTTACTAATCTTATTTATAAAGGACAATAAAAGAACCTAATGATGGAAAAAAATGAAAATTTGACTGTGAATGGA